>NW_026599443.1:2077753-2729904 GCF_023634085.1 Falco cherrug
GGTTGTGGTGAGCTGGGACGGGCTGCGACGGGCTGTGGTGGGCTGTGGTAAACTGGGACGGGCTGTGTTGGGCTGGGACGGGCTGTGTTGGGCTGGGACGGGTGTGTTGGGCTGGGACGGGCTGTGGTGGGCTGGGACGAGCTGTGATGAGCTGAGACGGGCTGTGATGAGCTGAGACGGGCTGTGATGGGCCGTGGTGGGCCGGGACAGGCTCTGGTGGGCTGTGGAGGGCTGGGACGGGCTCTGGTGGGCTGGGACGGACATGGACGCACTGTGGTGGAATGGGACGGGCTGGGACGGCCTGTGTAGGGCTGGGAGGGGCTGTGGGGGGCTGGGACGGGCTGTGGTGGGCTATGGTGTGCTGGGACGGGCTGTGGTGGGCTTGGATGGGCTGTGCTGTGCTGGAACGGTCTGGGACGAGTTGTGGTGAGTGTGGTGGGCTGGGACGGGCTGGGACGGACTGTGTTTGGCTGGGACGGGCTGTGGTGGGCCGTGGTGGGCTGGGACAGGCTGTGGTGAGCTAAGATGGGCTGTGGTGGGCTGTGTCGGGCTGGTACGAGCTGTGACGGGGTGGGACGGGCTGTGGTGGTCTGCGGTAGGCTGTGGTGGCTGTAGTAGCCTGTCATGGGCTGGGTGGGGCTGTGGTGGGCTGGGTCGGGCTGTGTTGGGCTGGGACGGGCTGTGGTGGGCTGGGACGGGCTGTGGTGGGCTGGGACGGGCCGTGGTGGGCTGCGACGGGCTGCGACGGGCCGTTGTGGGCTGTGGTGGGCCGTGGTGGGCTGGGACAGGCCGTGGTGGGCTGTGGTGGGCCGTGGTGGTCTGGGACAGGCTGTGGTGGGCTTTGGTGGGTTCTTGTGAGCTTGAGATGGGCTGTGGTGGGCTGGGACGGGCTGGGACGGGCTCTGGTTGTCCGGAACGAGCTGTGATGCGCTGCAATGGGCTGTGGTGGGCTGGGACCAGCTCTGGTGGGCTGGGACGGGCTCTGGTGGGCTGTGGTGGGCTGGGACGGGCTGTGGTGTGCTGAGACGGGCTGTGGTCGACAAGGACGGGCGGGGACGGGCTGTGGTGGGCTGTGGCGGGCTGGAACGGGCTGTGGCAAGCTGGGACGGGCTGTGGTGGACTGGGACGGGCTGTGGTCGACAGGGACGGGCGGGGACGGGCTGTGGTGGGCTGGGACGGGCTGTGGTGAGCTTTGGTGGGCCGTGGTTCGCTGTGGTCGGCCGTGGTGGGCTGGGACGGGCCATGGTGAACCGTGGTGGGCTGTGGTGGGCCGTGGTGGGCCGTTTTGAGCCGGTATGGGAAGGGATGGGCTGTGGTGGGCCGGGACAGGTCATGGTGGTCTGAGATGGCCCGTGGTGGACTGTGGTGGGCTGTGGTGGGCCGTGGTGGTCTGGGACAGGCTGTGGTGGGCTGTGGTGGGTTCTGGTGAGCTTGAGATGGGCTGTGGTGGGCTGGGACGGGCTGTGGTGGGCTGGGACGGGCTGGGACGGGCTGTGGTGTGCTGGGACGGGCTGTGGTGGGCTGGGACGGTCTGTGGTGGGCTGTGGTGGGCCGTGGTGGGCTGGGACAGGTCATGGTGGTCTGAGAAGGCCCGTGGTGAACTGTGGTGGGCTGTGGTGGGCCGTGGTGGGCCGTGGTGGTCTGGGACAGGCTGTGGTGGGCTGTGGTGGGTTCTTGTGAGCTTGAGACGGGCTGTGGTGGGCTGGGACGGGCTGGGACGGGCTGTGGTGGGTTGGGACGGGCTGTGGTGGGCTGGGACGGGCTGTGGTGGGCTGGGACGCGCTGTGGTGGGCTGTGGTCGGCTGGAAAGGGCTGTGGTGATCTGGGACAAGCTGTGGTGATCTGGGACGGGCTGTGGTGATCTGGGACGGGCTGTGGTAAGCTGTAACGGTCTGTGGTGGGCTGGGACTGGCTGTGGTTAGCTGGAACTGGCTGGGATGAGCTGGGATTGGCTGGGACGGGATGAGATGGGCTGTGGTGGGCGGGGACGGGCTGTGGTGGGCCGTGGTGGGCGGGGACGGGCCGTGGTGAATTGTGGTGCGCCGTGGTTGGCCGTTTTGGGCCGGGATGGGAAGGGGTGGGCTGTGGTGAGCCGTGGTGGGCTGGGATAGGTCGTGGTGGGCTGGGACGGGCCGTGGTGGGCTGTGGTGGGCTGTGGTGGGCGGGGACGGGCTGTGGTGGGTGGGGACGGGCTGTGGTGGGCTAGGGACGGGCTGTGGTGTGCTGGGACGGGCTGTGGTGGGCTGGGACGCGCTGTGGTGGGCTGGGACGGGCTGTGGTGGTCTGGAACAGGCTGTGGTGGGTTGGGACAGGCTGGGACATGCTGTGACGGTGTGTGGTGGGCAGGGATGGTCTGTGGTGGGGCGTGGTGGGCTGGGACGGGCCGTGGTGAACCGTGGTGGGCTGTGGTGGGCCGTGGTGGGCCGTTTTGAGCCGGCATGGGAAGGGATGGGCTGTGGTGGGCCGTGGTGGGCTGGGACAGGTCATGGTGGTCTGAGATGGCCCGTGGTGAACTGTGGTGGGCCGTGGTGGTCTGTGGTGGGCTAGGAAGGTCTGGGACAGGCTGTGGTGGGCTTTGGTGGGTTCTGGTGAGCTTGAGATGGGCTGTGGTGGGCTAGGAAGGGCTGGGACGGGCTCTGGTGGTCTGGAACGGGCTGTGGTGGGCCAGGACAGGCTGTGGTGGGCGGGGATGAACTGTGGTTGGCGGGGATGGGCTGTGGTGGGCGAAGACGGGTTGTGGTGGGCTGGGACGGGCTGTGGTGGGCTGGGACGGGCTGTGGTGGGCTGGGACATTCTGTGGTGGGCTGGGACATTCTGTGGTGGGCTGGGACGGGCTGTGACTGGCTGTGGTGGGCCGGGACGGGCTGTGGTGGGCTGGGACATTCTGTGGTGGGCTGGGACGGGCTGTGGCGGGCTGGGACATTCTGTGGTGGGCTGGGACGGGCTGTGGTGTGCTGGGACGGGCTGTGTTGGGCTGGGACGGGCTGTGGTGGGCTGTGCTGGTCTGTGGTGGGCTGGGACGGGCTGTGGTGGGTTCTGCTGAGCTTGAGACGGGCTGTGGTGGGCTGGGACGGGCTGAGACGAGTTCTGGTGGTCTGGAACGAGCTGGGACGGGCTGTGGTGGGCTGGCACGGGCTATGGTGGGCGGGGACGGGCTGTGGTGGGCTGTGGTGGGCTGGGACGGGCGGGGACGGGCTGTGGTGGGCTAGGGACGGGCTGTGGTGTGCTGGGACGGGCTGTGGTGGTCTGTGGTGGGCTGGGACGGGCGGGGACGGGCTGTGGTGGGCTAGGGACGGGCTGTGGTGTTCTGGGACGGGCTGTGGTGGTCTGGAACAGGCTGTGGTGGGTTGGGACAGGCTGGGACATGCTGGGACGGTGTGTAGTGGACTGGGATGGTCTGTGGTGTGCTGGGACGGGCTGTGGTGGGCAGGGATGGGCTGTGGTGGGGCGTGGTGGGCTGGGACGGGCCGTGGTGAACCGTGGTGGGCTGTGGTGGGCCGTGGTGAGCCGTTTTGAGCCGGTATGGGAAGGGATGGGCTGTGGTGGGCCGTGGTGGGCTGGGACAGGTCATGGTGGTCTGAGAAGGCCCGTGGTGAACTGTGGTGGGCTGTGGTGGGCCGTGGTGGGCTGTGGTGGGCCGTGGTGGTCTGGGACAGGCTGTGGTGGGATGTGGTGGGTTCTTGTGAGCTTGAGACGGGCTGTGGTGGGCTGGGACGGGCTGGGACGGGCTGTGGTGGGTTGGGACGGGCTGTGGTGGGCAGGGACGGGCTGTGGTGGGCTTGGACGGGCTGTGGTGTGCTGGGACGGGCTGGGACGGGCTGTGGTGTGCTGGGACGGGCTGTGGTGGGCTGGGCCGTGCTGGGACGGGCTGGGCCGTGCTGGGACGGGCTGTGATGGGCTGGGACGGGCTGTGGTGGGCTGGGACGGGCTCTGGTGGGCGGAGACAGGCTGTGGTGGGCGGAGACGGGCTGTGGTGGGCGGGCATGGGCTGTGGTGGACGGGGACGGGCTGTGGTGGGCTGGGACGGGCTTTGGTAAGCTGTAACGGGCTGTGGTGGGCGGGGATGGGCTGTGGTGGGCGGGGACGGACTGTGGTGGGCGGGGACGGGCTGGGACGAGCTCTGGTGGGTGGAGACTGGCTGTGGTGGACTGGGACGGGCTGTGGTCGACGGGGACGGGCGGGGACGGGCTGTGGTGGGCTGGGACGGGCTGTGGTGGGCCGTGGTGGCCTGGGACGGGCCGTGGTGGCCTGGGACAAGCTGTGGTGATCTGGGACGGGCTGTGGTAAGCTGTAACGGTCTGTGGTGGGCTGGGACTGGCTGTGGTTAGCTGGAACGGGCTGGGATGAGCTGGGATGGGCTGTGGTGGGCGGGGACGGGCTGTGGTGGGCCGTGGTGGGCGGGGACGGGCCGTGGTGAATTGTGGTGCGCCGTGGTTGGCCGTTTTGGGCCGGGATGGGAAGGGGTGTGCTGTGGTGAGCCGTGGTGGGCTGGGACTGGTCGTGGTGGGCTGGGACGGGCCGTGGTGGGCTGTGGCGGGCTGGAACAAGTTGTGGCGAGCTGGGACGGGCTGTGGCGGGCTGTGACGGGCTGTGGTGGGCTGGGACGGGCTGTGGTAAACTGGGATGGGTTGGGACGGGCTGGGACAGGCTGGGACGGGCTATTGTGGAATGGGACTGGCTGTGGTGGTCTGGGACAGGCTGTGGTGGGCTGGGACGGGCTGGGACGAGCTGGGACTGGATGGGACGGGCTGGGATGGGCTGTGGTGGGCTGGGACGGGCTGTGGTGGGCCGTGGTGGGCGGGGACGGGCCGTGGTGAACCGTGGTGGGCCGTGTTGGGCCGTTTTGGGCTGGGATTCGAAGGGGTGGGCTGTGGTGGGCCGTGGTGGGCTGGGACAGGCCGTGGTGGGCTGGGACGGGCTGTGGTGGGCTAGGGACGGGCTGTGGTGTTCTGGGACGGGCTGTGGGGGTCTGGAACAGGCTGTGGTGGGTTGGGACAGGCTGGGATATGCTGGGACGGTGTGTGGTGGACTGGGATGGTCTGTGGTGTGCTGGGACGGGCTGTGGTGGGCAGGGATGGGCTGTGGTGGGGCGTGGTGGGCTGGGACGGGCCGTGGTGAACCGTGGTGGGCTGTGGTGGGCCGTGGTGAGACGTTTTGAGCCGGTATGGGAAGGGATGGTCTATGTTGGGCCGTGGTGGGCTGGGACAGGTCATGGTGGGCTGAGACGGCCGGTGGTGAACTGTGGTGGGCCGTGGTGGGCTGTGGTGTGCCGTGGTGGGCTGGGACAGGCCGTGGTGGGCTGTGGTGGGCTGTGGTGGTCTGGGGCAGGTAGTGGTGGGCTTTGGTGGGTTCTTGTGAGCTTGAGATGGGCTGTGGTGGGCTGGGACGAGCTGTGGTGGGCTGGGACGGGCTCTGGTGGGCTGTGGTGGGCTGGGACGGGCTGTGGTGGGCTGGGACGGGCTCTGGTGGGCTGGGACAGGCTGTGGTGTGCTGGGACGAGCTGTCGTGTGCTGGGACGGGCTGTGGTCGACGGGGACGGGCGGGGACGGGCTGTGGTGGGCGTGGACGGGCTGTGGTGGGCTGTGGCGGGCTGGAACGGGCTGTGGCAAGCTGGGACGGGCTGTGGTCGACAGGGACGGGCGGGGACGGGCTGTGGTGGGCTGGGACGGGCTGTGGTGAGCTTTGGTGGGCCGTGGTTCGCTGTGGTCGGCCGTGGTGGGCTGGGACAGGCCATGGTGGGCTGTGGTGGGCCGTGGTGGTCTGGGACAGGCTGTGGTGGGCTGTGGTGGGTTCTGGTGAGCTTGAGACGGGCTGTGGTGGGCTGGGACAGGCTGGGATGGGCTCTGGTGGTCTGGAACAGGCTGGGACGGGCTGGGACGGGCTGTGGTGGGCTGGGATGGGCTGGCACGGGCTGTGGTGGGCTGGGATGGGCTGTGGTGGGCTGGGACGGGCTGTGGTGGGCTGGGACGGGCTCTGGTGTGCTGGGACGGGCTGTGGTGTGCTGGGACGGGCTGTGGTGTGCTGTGACGGGCTGTGGTGTGCTGTGACGGGCTAGTGGTGGGCTGGGACGGGCTGTGGTGGGCTGTGATGGGCTGGGACGGGCTGTGGTGGGCGGGGACGGGCTGTGGTGGGCTGGGACGGGCTGTGGTGGGCTGTGGTGGTCTGGGACGAGCTGGGACAGGCTGTGGTGGGCTGTGGTGGGTTCTGCTGAGCTTGAGACGGGCTGTGGTGGGCTGGGACGGGCTGAGACGAGTTCTGGTTGTCTGGAACGAGCTGGGACGGTCTGTGGTGGGCTGGGACGGGCTGTGGTGTGCTGGGACGGGCTGTGGTGTGCTGGGACGGGCTGTGGTGGGCTGTGCTGGTCTGGGACGAGCTGGGACAGGCTGTGGTGGGCTGTGGTGGGTTCTGCTGAGCTTGAGACGGGCTGTGGTGGGCTGGGACGGGCTGAGACGAGTTCTGGTTGTCTGGAACGAGCTGGGACGGGCTGTGGTGGGCTGGGACAAGCTGCAGCAGGCTGCAACGGGCTGGGACGGGCTGTGCTGGGCTGTGGTGGGCTGTGGTGGGCGGGGACGGGTTGTGGTGGGCGGGGACGGGCTGTGGTGGGCTAGGGACGGGCTGTGGTGTGCTGGGACGGGCTGTGGTGGGCTGGGACGGGCTGTGGTGGGCTTTGGTGGGTTCTGGTGAGCTTGAGATGGGCTGTGGTGGGCTAGGAAGGGCTGGGACGGGCTCTGGTGGTCTGGAACGGGCTGTGGTGGGCCAGGACAGGCTGTGGTGGGCGGGGATGAACTGTGGTGGGCGGGGATGGGCTGTGGTGGGCGGAGACGGGTTGTGGTGGGCTGGGACGGGCTGTGGTGGGCTGGGACGGGCTGTGGTGGGCTGGGACGGGCTGTGGTGGGCTGGGACATTCTGTGGTGGGCTGGGACGGGCTGTGACTGGCTGTGGTGGGCCGGGACGGGCTATGGTGGGCCGGCACGGGCTGTGGTGGGCCGGGGCGGGCTGTGGTGGGCTGGGACGGGCTGTGGTGGGCTGGGACGGGCTGTGTTGTGCGGGGACGGGCTGTGGCTAGCGGTGACGGGCTGTGGTGGGCTGGGAGAGGTTGGGAAGGGCTGTGGTGTGCGGTGACGGTTGTAGTGAGCTGGGACAGGCTGGGAAGGGCTGTGGTGGGCTGTGGTGGGCTGGAACGGGCTGTGGTGGGCTGGAATGGGCTGTGATGGGCTGGGACGGGCTGGGACATGCTGGGACGGTCTGTGGTGGACTGGGACGGTCTGTGGTGTGCTGGGACAGGCTGTGGTGGGCTGCGATGGGCTGGGACGGGCTGTGGTGGGCTGGGATGGGCTGGGACGAGCTCTGGTGGTCTGGGACAGGCTGTGGTGGGCTCGGACGGGCTGGGACGGGCTATGGTGGGCTGGGCCGTGGTGGGACGGGCTGTGGTGTGCTGGGATGGGCTGTGGTGGGCTGGGACGGTCTGTGGTGGGCTGGGACGGGCTGTGGTGGGCTGGAACGGGCTGTGTTGGGCTGGGACGGGCTGGGATGAGCTGTGGTGTGCTGGGACGGGCTGATGGTGGGCCTGGAAGGGCTGTGGTGGGCTGGGACGGGCTGTGGTGGGCTGGGACGGGCTGTGGTGTGCTGGGACGGGCTGGGACGGGCTGGGACGGGCTGTGGTGGGCGGAGACGGGCTGTGGTGGGCAGGGATGGGCTGTGGTGGGCTGGGACGTGCTGTGGTGGGCTGGGACGGGCTTTGGTAAGCTGTAACGGGCTGTGGTGGGCGGGGACGGGCTCTGGTGGGCGGGGACTGGCTGTGGTGTGCTGGGATGGGCTGTGGTGTGCTGGGACGGGCTGGGACGGGCTGGGACGAGCTGTGACGGGGTGGGACGGGCTGTGGAGGACTGCGGTAGGCTGTGGTGGCTGTAGTGGCCTGTGATGGGCTGGGTGGGGCTGTGGTGGGCTGGGTCGGGCTGTGTTGGGCTGGGACGGGCTGTGGTGGGCTGGGACGGGCTGTGGTGGGCTGGGACGGGCTGTGGTGGGCTGGGACGGGCTGTGGTGGGCTGGGACGGGCTGGGACGGGCCGTGGTGGGCTGTGGTGGGCCGTGGTGGGCTGGGACAGGCCGTGGTGGGCTGTGGTGGGCCGTGGTGGGCTGGGACAGGCTGTGGTGGGCTTTGGTGGGTTCTTGTGAGCTTGAGATGGGCTGTGGTGGGCTGGGACGGGCTCTGGTGGTCTGGAACGAGCTGTGGTGGGCTGCAATGGGCTGTGGTGGGCTGGGACGGGCTGTGGTGGGCTTGGACGGGCTCTGGTGGGCTGTGGTGGGCTGGGACGGGCTGTGGTGTGCTGAGACGGGCTGTGGTCGACGGGGACGGGCGGGGACGGGCTGTGGTGGGCTGTGGCGGGCTGGAACGGGCTGTGGCAAGCTGGGACGGGCTGTGGTGGACTGGGACGGGCTGTGGTCGACAGGGACGGGCGGGGACGGGCTGTGGTGGGCTGGGACGGGCTGTGGTGTGCTGGGACGGGCTGTGGTGAGCTTTGGTGGGCCGTGGTTCGCTGTGGTCGGCCGTGGTGGGCTGGGACGGGCCATGGTGAACCGTGGTGGGCTGTGGTGGGCCGTGGTGGGCCGTTTTGAGCCGGTATGGGAAGGGATGGGCTGTGGTGGGCGGGGGACGGGCTGTGGTGGGCTGGGAAGGGCTGTGGTGGGCGGGCACGGGCTATGGTGGGCGGGGACGGGATGTGGTGGTCTGGAATGGTCTGTGGTGGGCTGGGACGGTCTGTGTTGGGCTTGGACGGGCTGCGGCAGGCTGCGACAGGCTATGCTGGTCTGTGGTGGGTTGGGACGGGCGGGGGACGGGCTGTGGTGGGCTGGGACGGGCTGTGGTGGGCTAGGGATGGGCTGTGGTGTGCTGGGACGGGCTGTGGTGGGCTGGGACGGGCTGTGGTGGTCTGGAACAGGCTGTGGTGGGTTGGGACAGGCTGGGACATGCTGGGACGGTGTGTGGTAGACTGGGATGGTCTGTGGTGGGGCGTGGTGGGCTGGGACGGGCCGTGGTGAACCGTGGTGGGCTGTGGTGGGCCATGGTGGGCCGTTTTGAGCCGGTATGGGAAGGGATGGGCTGTGGTGGGCCGGGACAGGTCATGGTGGGCTGAGATGGCCCGTGGTGAACTGTGGTGGGCTGTGGTGGGCCGTGGTGGGCTGGTATGGGCCGTGGTGGGCTGTGGTGGGCCGTTTAGAGCCGGTATGGGAAGGGATGGGCTGTGGTGGGCTGTGGTGGGCTGGGAGAGGTCATGGTGGTCTGAGATGGCCCGTGGTGGACTGTGGTGGGCTGTGGTGGGCCGTGGTGGTCTGGGACAGGCTGTGGTGGGCTGTGGTGGGTTCTGGTGAGCTTGAGACGGGCTGTGGTGGGCTGGGACGGGCTGTGGTGGGCTGGGACGGGCTGGGACGGGCTGTGGTGGGCTGGGACGGGCTGTGGTGGGCTGGGACGGGCTGTGGTGTGCTGGGACGGGCTGTGGTGGGCTTGGACGGGCTGTGGTGTGCTGGGCCGGGCTGGGACGGGCTGTGGTGTGCTGGGACGGGCTGTGGTGCGTTGGGCCGTGGTGGGCTGGGCCGTGGTGGGACGGGCTGTGGTGTGCTGGGACGGGCTGTGGTGTGCTGGGGCGGGCTGTGGTGGGCTGGGGCGAGCTCTGGTGGGCTGGGACGGGCTCTGGTGGGCTGGGACGGGCCGTGGTGGGCTGGGACGGGCCGTGGTGGGCTGGGACGGGCCGTGGTGGGCTTGGACGGGCCGTGGTAGGCTGGGACGGGCCGTGGTGGGCTGGGACGGGCCGTGGTAGGCTGGGACGGGCTCTGGTGGGCGGGGACGGGCTGTGGTGGGCTGGGACGGGCTCTGGTGGGCTGGGACGGGCTCTGGTAATCTGGGACGGGCCGTGGTGGGCTGGGACGTGTCGTGGTGGGCTTGGACGGGCCGTAGCGGGCTGGGACGGGCTGTGGTGGGCTGTGACGGGCCGTGGTGGGCGGGGACGGGCCGTGGTTAGCTGGGACGGGCCGTGGTGGGCGCGGACGGGCCGTGGTGGGCTGGGACGGTCTGTGGTGGGCTGTGCTGGTCTGTGGTGGGCTGGGACGGTCTGTGGTGGGCTGGGACGGGCTGGGAGGGGCTGTGGTGGGCTGGGATGGGCTGTGGTGGGCTAGGGACGGGCTGTGGTGTGCTGGGACGGGCTGTGGTGGTCTGAAACAGGCTGTGGTGGGTTGGGACAGGCTGTGGTGGGTTGGGACGGGCTGTGGTGGGGCGTGGTGGGCTGGGACGGGCCGTGGTGAACCGTGGTGGGCTGTGGTGGGCCGTGGTGGGCTGGGACAGGTCATGGTGGGCTGGGACAGGTCTTGGAGGGCTGAGATGGCCCGTGGTGAACTGTGGTGGGCTGTGGTGGGCCGTGGTGGGCTGGGACGGGCCGTGGTGGGCTGGGACGGGCTGGGACAGGCTCCGGTGGGCTGGGACGGGTTGGGACGGGCTGTGGTGGGCTGTGATAGGCTGTGGTGGGCTGGGATGGGCTGAGTTGGGCTGGGACGGGCTGGGACGGGCTGTGGTGGGCTGGGACGGGCTGTGGTGGGCTGGGACGGGCTGTGGTGGGCTGGAACGGGCTGTGGTGGTCTGGGACGGTCTGTGGTAGGCTGGAACGGTCTGTGGTGGGCTGGGACGGTCTGTGGTGGGCTGGGACGGTCTGTGGTGGGCTGGGACGGGCTGCGACGGGCTGTGGTGGGCTGCGACGGGCTGGGACGGGCTGTGGTGTGCTGGGACGGGCTGTGCTGGTCTGTGGTGGGCTGGGACGGGTGGGGACTGGCTTTGGTGGGCTGGGACGGGCTGTGGCGGGCTGGGACGGGCTGTGGTGGGCTAGGGACGGGCTGTGGTGTGCTGGGACGGGTTGTGGTGGGCTGGGACGGGCTGTGGTGGTCTGGAACAGGCTGTGGTGGGTTGGGACAGGCTGGGACATGCGTGGACTGGGATGGTCTGTGGTGTGCTGGGACGGGCTGTGGTGGGCAGGGATGGGCTGTGGTGGGGCGTGGTGGGCTGGGACGGGCCATGGTGAACCGTGGTGGGCTGTGGTGGGCCGTGGTGGGCCGTTTTGAGCCGGTATGGGAAGGGATGGGCTGTGGTGGGCCGTGGTGGGCTGGGACAGGTCATGGTGGGCTGGGACAGGTCATGGAGGGCTGAGATGGCCCGTGGTGAACTGTGGTGGGCTATGGTGGGCCGTGGTGGGCTGGGACGGGCCGTGGTGGGCTGGGACGGGCTGGGACAGGCTCTGGTGGGCTGTGGTGGGCTGGGACGGGCAGTGGTGGGCTGGGACGGGCTGTGGTGGGCTGGGACGGGCTGTGGTGGGCTGGGACATTCTCTGGTGGGCTGGGACGGGCTGTGGTGGGCTGGGACATTCTGTGGTGGGCTGGGACGGGCTGTGGTGGGCTGTGCTGGTCTGTGGTGGGCTGGGATGGGCTGAGGTGTGCTGGGACGGGCTGTGGTGTGCTGGGACGGGCTGTGGTGGGCTGTGGTGGTCTGGGACGGGCTGGGACAGGCTGTGGTGGGTTCTGCTGAGCTTGAGACGGGCTGTGGTGGGCTGGGACGGGCTGAGACGAGTTCTGGTGGTCTGGAACGAGCTGGGACGGGCTGTGGTGGGCTGGGACGGGCTGTGGTGGGCTGGGACGGGCTATGGTGGGCGGGGACGGGCTGTGGTGGTCTGGAATGGTCTGTGGTGGGCTGGGACGGTCTGTGGTGGGCTGGGACGGGCTGTGCAGGCTGCGACGGGCTGGGACGGGCTGGGACGGGCTATGGTGTGCTGGGACGGGCTGTGCTGGTCTGTGGTGGGCTGGGACGGGCTGTGGTGGGCTGGGACGGTCTGTGGTGGGCTAGGGACGGGCTGTGGTGTGCTGGGACGGGCTGTGCTGGTCTGTGGTGGGCTGGGACGGGCGGGGACGGGCTGGCACGGGCTGGGACGGGCTGTGGTGGGCTAGGGACGGGCTGTGGTGTTCTGGGACGGGCTGTGGTGGTCTGGAACAGGCTGTGGTGGGTTGGGACAGGCTGGGACATGCTGGGATGGTGTGTGGTGGACTGGGATGGTCTGTGGTGTGCTGGGACGGGCTGTGGTGGGCAGGGATGGGCTGTGGTGGGGCGTGGTGGGCTGGGGCGGGCCGTGGTGAACCGTGGTGGGCTGTGGTGGGCCGTGGTGAGACGTTTTGAGCCGGTATGGGAAGGGATGGGCTGTGGTGGGCCGTGGTGGGCTGGGAGAGGTCATAGTGGTCTGAGAAGGCCCGTGGTGAACTGTGGTGGGCTGTGGTGGGCCGTGGTGGGCTGGGATGGGCCGTGGTGGGCTGTGGTGGGCCATGGTGGTCTGGGACAGGCTGTGGTGGGATGTGGTGGGTTCTTGTGAGCTTGAGACGGGCTGTGGTGGGCTGGGACGGGCTGGGACTGGCTCTGGTGGGCTGGGACGGGCTGGGACGGGCTGTGGTGTGTTGGGACGGGCTGTGGTGGGCAGGGACGGGCTGTGGTGGGCTTGGACGGGCTGTGGTGTGCTGGGCCGGGCTGGGACGGGCTGTGGTGTGCTGGGACGGGCTGTGGTGGGCTGGGACAGGCTGTGGTGGGCTGGGACGGGCTTTGGTAAGCTGTAACGGGCTGTGGTGGGCGGGGACGGACTGTGGTGGGCGGGGACGGGCTGGGACGAGCTCTGGTGGGCGGAGACTGGCTGTGGTGGACTGGGACAGGCTGTGGTCGACGGGGACGGGCGGGGACGGGCTGTGGTGGGCGGGGACGGGCTGTGGTGGGCTGTGGTCGGCTGGAACGGGCTCTTGTGATCTGGGACAAGCTGTGGTGATCTGGGACGGGCTGTGGTGATCTGGGACGGGCTGTGGTAAGCTGTAACGGTCTGTGGTGGGCTGGGACTGGCTGTGGTTAGCTGGAACGGGCTGGGATGAGCTGGGATTGGCTGGGACGGGCTGGGATGGGCTGTGGTGGGCGGGGACGGGCTGTGGTGGGCCGTGGTGGGCGGGGACGGGCCGTGGTGAATTGTGGTGCGCCGTGGTTGGCCGTTTTGGGCCGGGATGGGAAGGGGTGGGCTGTGGTGAGCCGTGGTGGGCTGGGACAGGTCGTGGTGGGCTGGGACGGGCCGTGGTGGGCTGTGGCGGGCTGGAACAAGCTGTGGCGAGCTGGGACGGGCTGTGGCGGGCTGGGACGGGCTGTGGTGGGCTGGGACTGGCTGTGGTAAACTGGGACGGGTTGGGACGGGCTGGGACAGGCTGGGACGGGCTATTGTGGAATGGGACTGGCTGTGGTGGTCTGGGACAGGCTGTGGTGGGCTGGGACGGGCTGGGACGAGCTGGGACTGGATGGGACGGGCTGGGATGGGCTGTGGTGGGCTGGGACGGGCTGTGGTGGGCCGTGGTGGGCGGGGACGGGCCGTGGTGAACCGTGGTGGGCCGTGTTGGGCCGTGGTGGGCTGGGATTCGAAGGGGTGGGCTGTGGTGGGCCGTGGTGGGCTGGGACGGGCCGTGGTGGGCTGGGACGGGCTGTGGTGGGCTAGGGACGGGCTGTGGTGTTTTGGGACGGGCTGTGGTGGTCTGGAACAGGCTGTGGTGGGTTGGGACAGGCTGGGACATGCTGGGACGGTGTGTGGTGGACTGGGATGGTCTGTGGTGTGCTGGGACGGGCTGTGGTGGGCAGGGATGGGCTGTGGTGGGGCGTGGTGGGCTGGGACGGGCCGTGGTGAACCGTGGTGGGCTGTGGTGGGCCGTGGTGAACTGTGGTGGGCTGTGGTGGGCTGTGGTGGGCCATGGTGGTCTGGGACAGGCTGTGGTGGGATGTGGTGGGTTCTTGTGAGCTTGAGACGGGCTGTGGTGGGCTGGGACGGGCTGGGACGAGCTCTGGTGGGCTGGGACGGGCTGGGACGGGCTGTGGTGGGTTGGGACGGGCTGTGGTGGGCAGGGACGGGCTGTGGTGGGCTTGGACGGGCTGTGGTGTGCTGGGACGGGCTGGGACGGGCTGTGGTGTGCTGGGACGGGCTGTGGTGGGCTGGGCCGTGCTGGGACGGGCTGGGCCGTGCTGGGACGGGCTGTGATGGGCTGGGACGGGCTGTGGTGGGCTGGGACGGGCTGTGGTGGGCTGGGACGGGCTGTGGTGGGCTGGCACGGGCTGTGGTGGGCTGGGACGGGCTGTGGTGGGCTGGGACGGGCTGGGACGAGCTGGGACGGGCTGTGACGAGCTGGGACGGGCTGGGACGGGCTGTGGTGTTCTGGGACGGGCTGTGGTGGGCTGGGACGGGCTGTGGTGGGCGGAGACGGGCTGTGGTGGGCGGGCATGGGCTGTGGTGGACGGGGACGGGCTGTGGTGGGCTGGGACGGGCTTTGGTAAGCTGTAACGGGCTGTGGTGGGCTGTGGTGGGCCGGGACGGGCTGTGGTGGGCCGGGACGGGCTGTGGTGGGCGGGGATGAACTGTGGTGGGCGGAGATGGGCTCTGGTGGGCGGAGACGATCTGTGGTGGCCTGGAACGGTCTGTGGTGGCCTGGGACGGTCTGTGGTGGGCTGGGACGGGCTGTGGTGGGCTGGGACGGGCTGCGGCGGGCTGGGACGGACTGGGACGGGCTGGGACGGGCTGTGGTGTGCTGGGACAGGCTGTGCTGGTCTGTGGTGGGCTGGGACGGGCGGGGACGGGCTGTGGGGGGCTGGGATGGGCTGGGACGGGCTGGCACGGGCTGTGGTGGTCTGGAACAGGCTGTGGTGGGTTGGGACAGGCTGGGACATGCTGGGACGGTGTGTGGTGGACTGGGATGGTCTGTGGTGTGCTGGGACGGGCTGTGGTGGGCAGGGATGGGCTGTGGTGGGCCGTGGTGGGCTGGGACAGGTCATGGTGGCCTTAGATGGCCCGTGGTGAACTGTGGTGGGCTGTGGTGGGCCGTGGTGGGCTGGGACGGGCCGTGGTGGGCTGGCACGGGCTGGGACGAACTCTGGTGGGCTGTGGGGGGTGGGACGGGCTGTGGTGTGCTGGGACAGGCTGTGGTGGGCTGAGACGGGCAGTGGTGTGCTGGGACGGGCTGTGGTGGGCTGGGACGGTCTGTGGTGGGCTGGGACGGGCTGTGGTGGGCGGGGACGGGCTGTGGTGGGCTGGGACGGGCTGTGGTGAGCTGGGACGGGCTGTGGTGGGCTTGGACGGGCTGTGGTGTGCTGGGATGGGCTGGGACGGTCTGTGGTGTGCTGGGTCGGGCTGTGGTGGGCTGTGGTGGTCTGGGACGGGCTGGGACAGGCTGTGGTGGGCTGTGGTGGGTTCTGCTGAGCTTGAGACGGGCTGTGGTAGGCTGGGACGGGCTGAGACGAGTTCTGGTGGTCTGGAACGAGCTGGGACGGGCTGTGGTGGGCTGGGACGGGCTGTGGTGGGCTGGCACGGGCTATGGTGGGCGGGGACGGGCTTTGGTGGTCTGGAATGGTCTATGGTGGGCTGGGACGGTCTGTGGTGTGCTGGGACGGGTTGTGGTGGGTTGGGACGGGCTGTGGTGGAATGGGACGGGCTGGGACGGGCTGTGGTGGGCTGGGACGGGCTGGGACATGCTGGGACGGTCTGTGGTGGACTGGGACGGGCTGTGGTGGAATGGGACGGGCTGGGACGGGCTGTGGTGAGCTGGGACGGGCTGCGGCAGGCTGCGACGGGCTGGGACGGGCTGGGACGAGCTGTGCTGGTCTGTGGTGGGCTGGGACGGGCTGGCACGGGCTGGGACGGGCTGTGGTGGGTTCTGCTGAGCTTGAGACGGGCTGTGGTAGGCTGGGACGGGCTGAGACGAGTTCTGGTGGTCTGGAACGAGCTGGGACGTGCTGTGGTGGGCTGGGACGGGCTGTGGTGGGCTGGCACGGGCTATGGTGGGCGGGGACGGGCTGTGGTGGTCTGGAATGGTCTGTGGTGGGCTGGGACGGTCTGTGGTGGGCTGGGACGGGCTGCGGCAGGCTGCGACGGGCTGGGACGGGCTGGGACGGGCTGTGCTGGTCTGTGGTGGGCTGGGACGGGCTGGCACGGGCTGGGACGGGCTGTGGTGGGCTAGGGACGGGCTGTGGTGTGCTGGGACGGGCTGTGGTGGTCTGGAACAGGCTGTGGTGGGTTGGGACAGGCTGGGACATGCTGGGACGGTGTGTGGTGGACTGGGATGGTCTGTGGTGTGCTGGGACGGGCTGTGGTGGGCAGGGATGGGCTGTGGTGGGGCGTGGTGGGCTGGGACGGGCCGTGTGAACCGTGGTGGGCTGTGGTGGGCCGTGGTGAGCTGTTTTGAGCCGGTATGGGAAGGGATGGGCTGTGGTGGGCTGGGACAGGTCATGGTGGTCTGAGATGGCCCGTGGTGAACTGTGGTGGGCCATGGTGGGCTGGGATGGGCCGTGGTGGGCTGTGGTGGGCCGTGGTGGTCTGGGACAGGCTGTGGTGGGCTGTGGTGGGTTCTGGTGAGCTTGAGACGGGCTCTGGTGGGCTGGGACGGGCTGGGACGGGCTGTGGTGGGCTGGGACGGGCTGTGGTGGGCAGGGACGGGCTGTGGTGGGCTGTGGTGGGCTGGGACGGGTTGTGGTGGGCTGTGGTGTGCTGGGACGGGCTGTGGTGGGCTGGGAAGGGCTGTGGTGGGCTGGGACAGGCTGGCACAGGCTGTGGTGGACTGGTATTGGCTGGCACGGGCTGGGACGGGCCGTGGTGGGCTGGGACGGGCCTTGGTGGGCTGGGACGGGCCGTGGTGTGCTGGGACGGGCTGTGGTGGGCTGGGAAGGGCTGTGGTGGGCTGGGACAGGCTGGCACAGGCTGTGGTGGACTGGTATTGGCTGGCACGGGCTGGGACGGGCCGTGGTGGGCTGGGACGGGCCTTGGTGGGCTGGGACGGGCCGTGGTGGGCTGGGACGGGCTGCGGTGGGCCGTGGTGGGCTGGGACAGGCTGTGGTGAGCTGAGACGGGCTATGGTGGGCTGGGACGTGCCGTGGTGGGCCGGGGCGGGCTGAGGTGGGCCAGGCCGGGCTGTGTAGGGCCGGGGCGGGCTGTGGTGGGCCGGGACGAGCTGTGGTTGGTGGGGACGGGTTCTGGTGGTCTGGAATGGGCTGTGGTGGGCTGGGACGGGCTGGGAAGTGCTGGGACGGTCTGTAGTGGGCTGTGGTGGGCTGGCACGGGCTGGGACGGGCTGTGGTGAGCTGGGACGGGCTGTGGTGGGCTGGGACGAGCTGTGGTGGGCTGGGACGAGCTGTGGTGAGCTGGGACGGGCCGTGGTGAGCTGGGACGGGCCGTGGTGGGCTGGGACGGGCCGTGGTGGGCTGGGACGGGCTGTGGTGGGCGGGGACGGGCTGTGGTGGGCGGGGACGGGCTGTGGTGGGCGGGAAAGGGCTGTGGTGGGCGGGGACAGGCTCTGGTGGGCAGGGACAGGCTCTGCTGGTCTGGAATGGTCTGTTGTTGGCTGGGACGGGCTGTGGTGGGCGGGGACGGGCTTTGGTGGGCTCTGGTGGGCTGGAACGGGCTCTGGTGGGCTGGGACGGGCTGTGGTAAGCTGTAATGGGCTGTGGTGGGCTTGGACGGGCTGTGGTGGGTTGTGGTGAGCTGAGATGGGCTGGGACGGGCTGTGGTGGGCTGTATTGGGCTATGGTGGGCTGTGGTGGGCTGGGACGGGCTGTGGCGGGCTGGGACGGGCTGTGGTGGGCTGTGGTGGGACGGGACAGGCTGTGGTGGGCTGGGACGGGCTATGGTGGTCTACGGTAGCCTGTGGTGTGCTGTAGTGGCCTGTGGTGGGCTGGGACGGGCTGTCGTGGGCTGTGGTTGGACGGGACGGGCTGTGGTGAGCCAGGACGGGCTGTGGTGTGCTGAGACGGGCTCTGGTGGGCCGGGACGGGCTGTGGTGGGACGGGATGGGGTATGGTGGGCCGGGACAAGCTGTGGTAGGTTGGGACGGGCTCTGGTGGACTGGGACGGGCTCTGGTCGCTGGAACAGGCCGTGGTGGGCTGGGATGGGCTGTGGTGGGGTGTGGTGAGCTGAGACGGTCTGGGAGGGGCTGAAACGGGCTGGGCCGGCTCTGGGGGTCTGGGAGGGGCTGGGAAGGCCTGTGGTGGGCTGGGACGAGCTGGGACGGGCTGGGACGGGCAGTGGTGGGCTGGGACGGGCAGTGGTGGGCTGGGACGGGCTGTGGTGGGCTGTGACGGGTTGTGGTGGGCGGGGACGGGCTGGGATAGGCTGAGACAGGCTGTGGTGGCCTGGGACATTCTGTGGTGGGCTGGGACGGGCTCTGGTGGTCTGGAACGGGCTGTGGTGGGCCGGGACGGGCTGTGGTGGGCCGGGACGGGCTGTGGTGGGCGGGGATGAACTGTGGTGGGCGGAGATGGGCTCTGGTGGGCGGAGACGGTCTGTGGTGGGCTGGCACGGGCTGTGGTGGTCTGGAACAGGCTGTGGTGGGTTGGGACAGGCTGGGACATGCTGGGACGGTGTGTGGTGGACTGGGATGGTCTGTGGTGTGCTGGGACGGGCTGTGGTGGGCAGGGATGGGCTGTGGTGGGGCGTGGTGGGCTGGGACGGGCCGTGGTGAACCATGGTGGGCTGTGGTGGGCCGTGGTGAGCTGTTTTGAGCCGGTATGGGAAGGGATGGGCTGTGGTGGGCTGGGACAGGTCATGGTGGTCTGAGATGGCCCGTGGTGAACTGTGGTGGGCCATGGTGGGCTGGGATGGGCCGTGGTGGGCTGTGGTGGGCCGTGGTGGTCTGGGACAGGCTGTGGTGGGCTGTGGTGGGTTCTGGTGAGCTTGAGACGGGCTCTGGTGGGCTGGGACGGGCTGGGACGGGCTGTGGTGGGCTGGGACGGGCTGTGGTGGGCAGGGACGGGCTGTGGTGGGCTGTGGTGGGCTGGGACGGGTCATGGTGGCCTGAGATGGCCCGTGGTGAACTGTGGTGGGCTGTGGTGGGCCGTGGTGGGCTGGGACGGGCCGTTGTGGCTGGGACGGGCTGGGACGAACTCTGGTAGGCTGTGGTGGGCTGGGACGGGCTGTGGTGTGCTGGGACAGGCTGTGGTGGGCTGGGACGGGCTGTGGTGCGCTGGGACGGGCTGTGGTGGGCTGGGACGGGCTGTGGTGGGCTGGGACGGGCTGTGGTGGGCTGGGACGGGCTGTGGTGTGCTGGGATGGGCTGGGACGGGCTGTGGTGTGCTGGGTCGGGCTGTGGTGGGCTGTGGTGGTCTGGGACGGGCTGGGACAGGCTGTGGTGGGTTCTGCTGAGCTTGAGACGGGCTGTGGTAGGCTGGGACGGGCTGAGACGAGTTCTGGTGGTCTGGAACGAGCTGGGACGGGCTGTGGTGATCTGGGTCGGGCTGTGGTGGGCTGGCACGGGCTATGGTGGGCGGGGACGGGCTGTGGTGGTCTGGAATGGTCTGTGGTGGGCTGGGACGGTCTGTGTTGGGCTGGGACGGGCTGCAGCAGGCTGCGACGGGGTGGGACGGGCTGTGCTGGTCTGTGGTGGGCTGGGACGGGCGGGGACGGGCTGTGGTGGGCTGGGACGGGCTGTGGTGGGCTAGGGACGGGCTGTGGTGTGCTGGGACGGGCTGTGGTGGTCTGGAAAAGGCTGTGGTGGGTGTGGACAGGCTGGGACATGCTGGGACGGTGTGTGGTGGACTGGGATGGTCTGTGGTGTGCTGGGACGGGCTGTGGTGGGCAGGGATGGGCTGTGGTGGGGCGTGGTGGGCTGGGACGGGCCGTGGTGAACCGTGGTGGGCTGTGGTGGGCCGTGGTGAGCTGTTTTGAGCCGGTATGGGAAGGGATGGGCCGTGGTGGGCTGGGACAGGTCATGGTGGTCTGAGATGGCCCGCGGTGAACTGTGGTGGGCCGTGCTGGGCTGGGATGGGTTGTGGTGGCCTGTGGTGGTCCGTGGTGGTCTGGGACAGGCTGTGGTGGGCTGTGGTGGGTTCTGGTGAGCTTGAGACGGGCTCTGGTGGGCTGGGACGGGCTGGGACGGGCTCTGGTGGGCTGGGACGGGCTGGGACGGGCTGTGGTGGGCTGGGACGGGCTGTGGTGGGCAGGGACGGGCTGTGGTGGGCTTGGACGGGCTGTGGTGTGCTGGGACGGGCTGTGGTGCGCTGGGAAGGGCTGTGCTGGTCTGTGGTGGGCTGGGATGGGCGGGGACAGGCTGTGGTGTGCTGGGACGGGCTGTGGTGGGCTGGGAAGGGCTGTGCTGGTCTGTGGTGGGCTGGGATGGGCGGGGACAGGCTGTGGTAAGCTGTAACGGGCTGTGGTGGGCTGGGACTGGCTGTGGTTAGCTGGGACGGGCTGGGATGAGCTGGGATTAGCTGGGACGGGCTGGGAAGGGCTGTGGTGGGCTGGGATGGGCTGTGGTGGGCCGTGGTGGGCGGGGACGGGCCGTGGTGAATTGTGGTGTGCCGTGGTGGGCCGTTTTCGGCCGGGATGGGAAGGGGTGGGCTGTGGTGGGCCGTGGCGGCCTGGGACAGGTCGTGGCGGGCTGGGACGGGCCGTGGTGGGCTGTGGCGGACCGTGGTGGGCTGTGGCGGGCTGGAACAAGCTGTGGCGAGCTGGGACGGGCTGTGGTAAGCTGGGACGGGCTGTGGTGGGCTGGGACAGGCTGGGACGGGCTATTGTGGAATGGGACTGGCTGTGGTGGGCTGGGACTGGCTGTGGTAGGCTGGGACGGGCTGGGACGAGCTGGGACTGGATGGGACGGGCTGGCATGGGCTGTGGTGGGCTGGGACGGGCTGTGGTGGGCCGTGGTGGGCGGGGACGGGCCGTGGTGAGCCGTGTTGGGCCGTTTTGGGCTGGGATGGGAAGGGGTGGGCTGTGGTGGGGCGTGGTGGGCTGGGACGGGCCGTGGTGGGCTGGGATGGGCTGCGGTGGGCTGTGGTGGGCTGGGACAGGCTGTGGTGAGCTGAGACGGGTTCTGGAGGGCTGTGGTGGGCTGGGACGGGCTGTGGTGAACTGTGGTGGGCCGTGGTGGGCTGTGGTGGGCTTTCGTGGGCTGTGGTGGACTGGGACGGGCTGGGACGGGCTGTGGTAAGCGAGGACGGGCTGTGACGGGCTGTGGTGGGCGAGGACGTGCTGGGACGGGCTGTGGTGGGTTGTGGAGAGCTGGGACGGGCTGTGACGGGCTGTGGTGGGCTGCGACGGGCTCTGGTCGTCTGGGACGGGCTGGGACAGGCTGGGACGGGCTGTGGTGGGCTGAGACGGGCTGTGGTGGTCTGGGACGGGATGCAATGGGCTGGGACGGGCTGCGGTGGGAATGGGGCGGGCTGAGACGGGCTGGGACGGGCTGTGGTGGGCTGGGACGGGCTGTGGTGGGCTGGGACGGGCTGTGGTGTGCTGGGACAAGTTGTGGTGGTTTGTGGTGCGCCGTGTTGGGCCGGACCGGGCTGTGGTTGGCCCTAACAGGCTGTGGTGAGCAGGGAAGGGCTGTGGTGGTCTGACGGCTTGGGACGGTCTGTGGTAGGCTGGGACGGTCTGTGGTGGGCTGGGACGGGCTGTGGCGGTCTGTGGTAGGCTGTGGTGTGCTGGAGTGGCCTGTGGTGGGCTGGGACGGGCTGTGGTGGGCCGTGTTTGGCTGTGGTGGGTTGTGGTGAGCTGGGACAGGCTGTGGTGAGCTGAGACGGGCTCTGGTGGGCTGTGGTAGGCTGGGACGGGCTGTGGTGGGCTGGGACGGGCTGTGGTGGGCTGGGACGGGCTGTGGTGGGCTGGGACGAGCTGTGGTGTGCTGGGACGGGCTGTGGTGCGCTGCTGTGGGTTGTGGTGAGCTGAGATAGGCTGTGGGCGGTTGGGCGGGCTGTGGAGAGCTGTGGAGGGCTGTGGTGGGCTTGGACAGGCTGTGGTGGGTTGAGATCTGCCGTGGTGGGCCGGGACGGGCTGTGGTGGGCCGGGACGGGCTGTGGTGGGCCGGGGCGGGCTGTGACATTCTGTGGTGGGCTGGGACGGGCTGGGACGGGCTGTGGTGGGCTGGGACGGGCTGTGGTGAGCTTGGACGGGCTGTGGTGGGCGGGGACGGGCTGTGGTGGGCGGGGATGGGCTGTGGTGGTCTGGAACGGTCTGTGGTGTGCTGGGACGGTCTGCGGCGGGCTGGGACGGGCTGGGACAGGCTGGGACAGGCTGTGGTGGGCTGGGACGGGCTGTGCTGGTCTGTGGTGGGCTGGGACGGGCGGGGACGGGCTGTGGTGGGCTGGGACGGGCTGGGATGGGCTGGCACGGGCTGGGACGGGCTGTGTTGGGCTAGGGACGGGCTGTGGTGTGCTGGGACGGGCTGTGGTGGTCTGGAACAGGCTGTGGTGGGTTGGGACAGGCTGGGACATTCTGGGACGGTGTGTGGTGGACTGGGATGGTCTGTGGTGTGCTGGGACGGGCTGTGGTGGGCAGGGATGGGCTGTGGTGGGGCGTGGTGGGCTGGGACGGGCCGTGGTGAACCGTGGTGGGCCGTGGTCATCTTGGACAGGCTGTGGTGGGCTTTGGTGGGTTCTTGTGAGCTTGAGATTTGCTGTGGGGGGCTGGGACGGGCTGGGACGGGATCTGATGGTCTGGAACGAGCTTTGGTGTGCTGCAATGGACTGTGGTGGGCTGGGACGGGCTGCGACCGGATCTGGTAGGCTGTGGTGGGCTGGGACGGGCTGTGGTGTGCTGGGACGGGCTGTGGTGTGCTGGGACGGGCTGTGGTTTGCTGGGACGAGCTGTCGTGGGCTGGGACGGGCTGGGACGGGCTGGGACGAGTTGTAGTGTGCTGGGACAGCCTGGGGTGGGCGGGGACGTGCTGTGGTGTGCTGGGACGGGCTGTGGTGGGCGGGGACGGGCCGTGGTGAACTATGGTGGGCCGTGGTGGGCTGGGATGGGTCCTGATGGACTGGGACGGGCCAAGGTGGGCTGGGACGGGACGTGGTGGGCTGGGACGGGCTGTGGTGGGCTGGGACAGGCTGGGACGGGCTCTGGTGGGCTGTGGTGTGATGGGATGGGCTTTGGAGAGCTGGGACGGGCTGTGGTGAACCATGGTGGGGTGTGCTGGGCCGTGGTGGGCTGGGACGGGCTGTGGTGGGTTGTGGTGGGCTGTGGTGGGCTGGGACGGGCCGTGGTGGCCTGGGACGGGCCGTGGTGGCCTGTGGTGGGCCGTGGTGGTCTGGGACGGGCTGTGGTAAACTGGGACGGGCTGGAACGGGCTGGGATGGGCTGGGACGGGCTGTGGTGGGCTGGGACTGGCTGTGGTGGGCTGGGACTGGCTGTGGTGGGCTGGGACTGGCTGTGGTGGGCTGGGACTGGCTGTGCTGGGCTGGGACTGGCTGTGGTGAGCTGGGACTGGCTGGGACGGGCTGGGATGGGCTGGGACGGGCTGTGGTGGGTTGGGACGGGCTGTGTTGGGCTGTAATGGGCAGGGACGGCCTGTGGTGGGCTGGGACGGGCTGGGACGGGCTGTGGTGGGCTGGGACGGGCTGTGGTGGGCTGAGACGGGCCGTCGTGGGCTGGGACGGGCCGTGTTGGGCTGTGGTGGGATGTGGTAGGTTCTGGTGAGCTTGAGTCGGGCTGTGGTGGGCTGGGACGGGCTGGGATGGGTTCTGGTGGTCTGGAATGGGCTGGGACGGGCTGTGGTGGGCAGGGACGGGCTGTGGTGGGCGGGGACAGGCTGGGACGGGATGTGTTTGGCTAGGATGGGCTGTGGTGTGCTGTGGTGGGCTGGGACGGGCTGTGGAGGGCTGTGGTGGGCTGGGACTGGCTCTGGTGAACTGGGACGGGCTATGGTGGGCTAGGACGCGCTGGGACGGGCTGGGACAGGCTGGGACGGGCTGTGGTGGGCAGGGACGGGCTGTGGTGGGCCGTGGTGGGCAGGGACGGGCCGTGGTGAACCGTGGTGGGCTGTGGTGGGCCGGTTTGGGCCAGGATGGGAAGGGGTGGGCTGTGGTGGGCCGTGGAGGGCTGGGACAGGTTGTGGTGGGCTGGGACAGGCCATGGTGGGCTGTAGTGGGCCGTGGTTCGCTGTGGTGGGCTGGGACGGGCCGTGGTGGGCTGTGGTGGGCCATGGTGGTCTGGGACGGGCTGTGGTGGGCTGTGGTGGGTTCTCGTGAGCTTGAGACAGGCTCTGGTGGGCTGGGACGGGCTCTGGTGGTCTGGAACGGGCTGTGGTGGGCTGGGAGGGGCTGTGGTGGGCTGGGAGGGGCTGTGGTGGGCGGGGACAGGCTGTGGTGGGCTCGGATGGGCTGGGACGGGCTGTGGTGGGCTAGGATGGGCTGTGGTGTGCTCTGGTGGGCTGGGACGGGCTGTGGAGGGCTGGGATGGGCCGTGGTGGGCCGTGGTGGGCTGGGACGGGCTGTGGTGGGCTGGGACGGGACGGGACGGGCTGGGACAGGACGGGACAGGCTGGGACGGGCTGTGCTGGGAAGGGACGGGACGGGTTGTGGTGGGCTAGGACGGGACGGGCTCTGGTGGGTTGGGACGGGGCGTGGTGGGCTGTGGTGTGCTGGGACGGGCTGTGGTGTTCGGAGACGAGCTGGGACGGGCTGGGATGGGCTGTGGTGGGCGGGGACGGGCTGTGGTGGGCTGGGACAGGCTGTGGTGGGCTGTGGTGGGCTGTGGTGGGCCGTGGTGGGCTGGGACAGGCCGTGGTGGGCTGTGGTGGGCCGTCGTGGGCCGTTTTGGGCCGGTATGGGAAGGGATGGTCTGTGTTGGGCCGTGGTGGGCTGGGACACGTCATGGTGGGCTGAGACGGCCCGTGGTGAACTGTGGTAGGCTGTGGTGGGCCGTGGTTGGCTGGGACGGGCCGTGGTGGGCTGTGGTGGGCCGTGGTGGTCTGGGACAGGCTGTGGTGGGCTTTGGTGGGTTCTTGTGAGCTTGAGATGGGTTGTGGTGGGCTGGGACGGGCTGGGACAGGCTGTGGTGGGCTGGGACGGGCTGGGACGGGCTGTGGTGGGCTGTGGTGTGCTGGGACGGGCTGTGGTGGGCTGTGATGGGCTGTGGTGGGCTGGGACTGGCTGTGGTGGGCTGGGACTGGCTGTGCTGGGCTGGGACTGGCTGTGCTGGGCTGGGACTGGCTGTGGTGAGCTGGGACTGGCTGGGACGGGCTGGGATGGGCTGGGACGGGCTGTGGTGGGTTGGGACGGGCTGTGGAGGGCTGTAATGGGCAGGGACGGCCTGTGGTGGGCTGGTACGGGCTGTGGTGGGCTGGGACGGGCTGTGGTGGGCTGAGACGGGCCGTGGTGGGCTGGGATGGGCCGTGGTGAACTGTGGTGGGCTGTGGTGGGCAGTGGTGGGCTGGGACGGGCCGTGTTGGGCTGTGGTGGGATGTGGTGGGTTCTGGCGAGCTTGAGTCGGGCTGTGGTGGGCTGGGACGGGCTGTGGTGGGCGGGGACGGGCTGGGACGGGATGTGGTGGGCTAGGATGGGCTGTGGTGTGCTGTGGTGGGCTGGGACGGGCTGTGGAGGGCTGGGATGGGTCGTGGTGGGCGGTGGTGGGCTGGGACGGGCTGTGGTGGGCTGGGACGGGCTCTGGTGGGTTGGGACGGGGCGTGGTGGGCTGTGGTGTGCTGGGACGGGCTGTGGTGTGCTGGGACGGGCTGTGGTGTTCGGGGACGAGCTGGGACGGGCTGGGATGGGCTGTGGTGGGCGGGGACGGGCTGTGGTGGGCTGGGACAGGCTGTGGTGGGCTGCGGTGGGCCATGGTGGGCTGGGATGGGCCGTGGTGGGCTGTGGTGGGCCGTCGTGGGCCGTTTTGGGCCGGTATGGGAAGGGATGGTCTGTGTTGGGCCGTGGTGGGCTGGGACGGGCCGTGGTGGGCTGTGGTGGGCCTTGGTGGTCTGGGACAGGCTGTGGTGGGCTTTGGTGGGTTCTTGTGAGCTTGAGATGGGTTGTGGTGGGCTGGGACGGGCTGGGACGGGCTGTGGTGGGCTGGGACGGGCTGGGACGGGCTGTGGTGGGCTGTGGTGGGCTGTGGTGTGCTGGGACGGGCTGTGGTGGGCTGGGACTGGCTGTGGTGGGCTGGGACGGGCTGTGGTGGGCCGTGGTGGGTGGGGACGGGCCGTGGTGAACCGTGGTGGGCCGGGATGGGAAGGGGTGGGCTGTGGTGGTCTGTGGTGGGCTGGGACAGGTCGTGGTGAGCTGGGACGGGCCGTGGTGTGCTGTGGTGGGCCGTGGTTCGCTGTGGTGGGCTGGGAGAGCCCGTGGTGGGCTGTGGTGGGCCGTGGTGGTCTGAGACGGCCTATGGTGGGCTGTGGTGGGTTCTGGTGAGCTTGAGACGGGCTGTGGTTGGCTGGGACGGGCTGGGACAAGCTCTGGTGGTCTGGGACGGGCTGTGGTGGGCTCGGACAGGCTGGGACGGGCCGTAGTGGGCCGTGGTGGGCTGGGACGGGCCGTGGTGGGCTGGGACGTGCTGGGATGGACTGGGACGGGCTGTGGTGAGCTGGGACGGGCTGTGGTGGGCTGCGATGGGCTGCGGTGGGGTGTGGTGGGCTGGGACCGGCTGCGGTGGGCTGCGGTGGGCTGGGACGGGCTGCGGTGGGCTGGGACGGGCTGCGGTGGGCTGGGATGGGCTGCGGTGGTCTGGGACGGGCTGCGGTGGGCTAGGACGTGCTGCGGTGGGCTGGGACGGGCTGGGACGGGCCGTGGTGGGCTGGGACGGGCTCTGGTGGGCTGGGACAGGATGTGGTGGGCTGGGATGTGCCGTAGTATGCCGGAACGGGCCGTGGTGGGCCGGGACGGGCCGTGGTGGGTTGTTATGGGCCGTGGTGGGCTGGGACGGGCTGTGGTAAGCTGGGACGGGATGTGGTAAGTTGGGACGGGCTCTGGTGGGTTGGGACGGGCTGTGGTGCGCTGTGGTGGGCTGGGACGGGCTCTGGTGGGCTGGGACAGGCTCTGGTGGTCTGGGACATACTGTGGTGGGCTGGGACGGGCTGGGACGGGCTGTGGTGCTCTGTGGTGGGCTGGGACATGCCGTGGTGGACCGTGGTGGGCTTGGATGGGCCGTGGTGGGCTGTGGTCGGCCGTGGTGGGCTGTGGTCGGCCGTGGTGGGCTGTGGTGGGCTGTGGTCGGTTGTGGTGGGCTGGGACGGTCTGTGGTGGGCTGAGATGGGATGTGGTGGTCTGGGACAGGCTGTAATGGGCTGGGATGGGCTGTGGTGCGCCTTGGTGGGCTGTGTTGGGCCTGGATGGGCCGTGGTGGGCTGTGGTGGGCCGTGGTGGGCTGGGACGGGCTGTGGTGGGCTGGGACGGGCCGTGGTTGGCTGGGACGGGCTGTGGTGGGCTGTGGTGTGATGGGACGGGCTGTGGTGGGCTGGGATCGGCTGGGATAGGCTGTGGTTGGTTATTGTGGGCTGGGAAGAGTTGTGGTGGTCTGGGACAAGCTGTGGTGGGCTGTGGTGGGCTGGGACGGGCTGTGGTGGGCTGGGACGGGCTGTAGTGGGCTGAGGCGTGCTGTGGTGGGCTGGCACGGGCTGTGGTGGGCTGTGGTGGTCTGTGGTGGCCTGGGACGAGCTGTGGTGGGCTGGGACGGGCTGTGGTGGGCTGTGGTGGGTTCTGAAGGGCTGTGGTGGGCTGTGGTGGGTTGGGACGCGCTGTGGTGGGTAGGGACGGGCTGTGGTGGGCTGTGGTGTGTTGTGACGGGTTGGCACGGGCTGGGACGGGCCGTGGTGGGCTGGGATGGGCTGCGGTGGGCTGTGGTGGGCTGGGACAGGCTGTGGTGAGCTGAGACGGGTTCTGGAGGGCTGTGGTGGGCTGGGACAGGCTGTGGTGAACTGTGGTGGGCCGTGGTGGGCTGTGGTGGGCTTTCGTGGGCTGTGGTGGGCTGGGACGGGCTGGGACGGGCTGTGGTGGGCGAGGACGGGCTGTGACGGGCTGTGTTGGGCGAGGACGTGCTGGGACGTGCTGTGGTGGGTTGTGGAGAGCTGGGACGGGCTGTGACGGGCTGTGGTGGGCTGCGACGGGCTCTGGTCGTCTGGGACGGGCTGGGACAGGCTGGGACGGGCTGTGGTGGGCTGAGACGGGCTGTGGTGGTCTGGGACGGGATGCAATGGGCTGGGACGGGCTGCGGTGGGCTGGGGCGGGCTGAGACGGGCTGGGACAAGCTGTGGTGGGCTGGGACGGGCTGTGGTGGGCTGGGACTGGCTGTGGTGGGCTAGGACGGGCTGTGGTGTGCTGGGACAAGTTGTGGTGGTTTGTGGTGCGCCGTGTTGGGCCGGACCGGGCTGTGGTTGGCCCTAACAGGCTGTGGTGAGCAGGGAAGGGCTGTGGTGGTCTGACGGCTTGGGACGGTCTGTGGTAGGCTGGGACGGGCTGTGGTGAGCTGTGGTGGGCTGGGACGGACTGGGACGGGCTGGGACGGGCTGTGGTGAGCTGGGACGGGCTGTGGTGGGCTGGGACGGGTTGTGGTGGGCTGGGACGGGCTGTGGTGGGCTGGGACGGGCTGTGGTGGGCTGGGACGGGCTGTGGTGGGCTGGGACGGGCTGTGATGGGCTGGGACGGGCTGTGGTGGGCTGGGACGGGCTGTGGTGGGCTGGGACGGGCTCAGAAGGGCTGTGGTGGGCTGGGACGGGCCGTGGTGGGCCGGGACGGGCCGTGGTGGGCTGGGCCGGGCTGTGGTGAACTGTGGTGGGCTGTGGTGGGCGATATTAGGATGTGGTGGGCTGGGACGGGCCGTGGTCGGCTGGGACGGGCTGTGGTGGGCTGGGACTGGTTGGGATGAACTGAGATGAGCTGTGGTGGGCTGGGACGGTCTGTGGTGAGCAGGGAAAGGCTGTGGTGGTGTGGGACGGGTTGGGACGAGCTGTGGTTACCTGGGCCGTGGTGGGATGGTCTGGGACGGGTCGTGGTGGGCTGGGACGGGCTGTGGTGGGCGGGGACGGTCTGTGGTGGGCTGGGACGGGCTCGGAAGGGCTGTGGTGGGCTGTGGTGTGCTGGGACGGGCTGTGGCGGAGTGGGACGGGCTGTGGTGGGCTGCGGTAGGCTGTGGTGTGCTGTAGTGGCCTGTGGGGGGCTGGGACTGGCTGTGGTGGGTTGGGACGGGCTGTGGAGCGCTGTAGTGGACTGGGACGGGCCGTGGTGGGCCGGGACGGGCCGTGGTGGGATGTGGTGACTTTGGACGGGCTGTGGTGGGCTGTGGTGGACCGGGACAGGCTGTGGTGAGCTGGGACGGGCTGTGGTGAGCAGGGAAGGGCTGTGGTGGGCTGGGACGGGTTGGGACGAGCTGTGGTGAACTGGGACGAGCTGGGATGGTCTGGGACGGGCGCGGGTGGGCTGGGACGGGCCGTGGTGGGCTGGGACGGGCTGTGGTGGGCTGGGACCGGCTCGGAAGGGCTGTGGTGGGCTGGGACGGGCTGTGGTGGGCTGGGACGGGCCGTGGAGTGCCGGGACGGGCTGTGGTGGGCTGTGGTGGGCTGGGACGGGCTGTGGCGGGCTGTGGTGGGCTGTGGTGGGCTGGGACGGGCTGTGGTGGGCTGGGACGGGCTGTGGTGGTCTGGGACGGGATGCAATGGGCTGGGACGGGCTGTGGTGGGCTGGGACGGGCTGTGGTGGTCTGGGACATACTGTGGTGGGCTGGGACGGGCTGGGACGGGCTGTGGTGCTCTGTGGTGGGCTGGGACGTGCCGTGGTGGACCGTGGTGGGCTTGGATGGGCCGTGGTGGGCTGTGGTCGGCCGTGGTGGGCTGTGATCGGCCGTGGTGGGCTGTGGTGGGCTGTGGCAGGCTGTGGTGGGCTGGGACGGGCTGTGGTGGGCTGAGATGGGATGTGGTGGTCTGGGACAGGCTGTAATGGGCTGGGATGGGCTGTGGTGCGCCTTGGTGGGCTGTGTTGGGCCTGGATGGGCCGTGGTGGGCCGTGGTGGGCTGGGACGGGCTGTGGTGGGCTGGGACAGGCCGTGGTTGGCTGGGACGGGCTGTGGTGGGCTGTAGTGTGATGGGACGGGCTGTGGTGGGCTGGGATCGGCTGGGATAGGCTGTGGTTGGTTATGGTGGGCTGGGAAGAGCTGTGGTGGTCTGGGACAAGCTGTGGTGGGCTGTAGTGGGCTGAGGCGTGCTGTGGTGGGCTGGGACGCGCTGTGGTGGGCTGTGGTGGTCTGTGGTGGCCTGGGACGAGCTGTGGTGGGCTGGGACGGGCTGTGGTGGGCTGTGGTGGGTTCTGAAGGGCTGTGGTGGGCTGTGGTGGGTTGGGACGCGCTGTGGTGGGTAGGGACGGGCTGTGGTGGGCTGTGGTGTGTTGTGACGGGTTGGCACGGGCTGGGACGGGCCGTGGTGGGCTGGGATGGGCTGCGGTGGGCTGTGGTGGGCTGGGACAGGCTGTGGTGAGCTGAGACGGGTTCTGGAGGGCTGTGGTGGGCTGGGACAGGCTGTGGTGAACTGTGGTGGGCCGTGGTGGGCTGTGGTGGGCTTTCGTGGGCTGTGGTGGGCTGGGACGGGCTGTGGTGGGCGAGGACGGGCTGTGACGGGCTGTGGTGGGCGAGGACGTGCTGGGACGTGCTGTGGTGGGTTGTGGAGAGCTGGGACGGGCTGTGACGGGCTGTGGTGGGCTGCGACGGGCTCTGGTCGTCTGGGACGGGCTGGGACAGGCTGGGACGGGCTGTGGTGGGCTGAGATGGGATGTGGTGGTCTGGGACAGGCTGTAATGGGCTGGGATGGGCTGTGGTGCGCCTTGGTGGGCTGTGTTGGGCCTGGATGGGCCGTGGTGGGCTGTGGTGGGCCGTGGTGGGCTGGGACGGGCTGTGGTGGGCTGGGACGGGCCGTGGTTGGCTGGGACGGGCCGTGGTGGGCTGTGGTGTGATGGGACGGGCTGTGGTGGGCTGGGATCGGCTGGGATAGGCTGTGGTTGGTTATGGTGGGCTGGGAAGAGCTGTGGTGGTCTGGGACAAGCTGTGGTGGGCTGTAGTGGGCTGAGGCGTGCTGTGGTGGGCTGGGACGCGCTGTGGTGGGCTGTGGTGGTCTGTGGTGGCCTGGGACGAGCTGTGGTGGGCTGGGACGGGCTGTGGTGGGCTGTGGTGGGTTCTGAAGGGCTGTGGTGGGCTGTGGTGGGTTGGGACGCGCTGTGGTGGGTAGGGACGGGCTGTGGTGGGCTGTGGTGTGTTGTGACGGGTTGGCACGGGCTGGGACGGGCCGTGGTGGGCTGGGATGGGCTGCGGTGGTCTGTGGTGGGCTGGGACAGGCTGTGGTGAGCTGAGACGGGTTCTGGAGGGCTGTGGTGGGCTGGGACGGGTTGTGGTGAACTGTGGTGGGCCGTGGTGGGCTGTGGTGGGCTTTCGTGGGCTGTGGTGGGCTGGGACGGGCTGTGGTGGGCGAGGACGGGCTGTGACGGGCTGTGTTGGGCGAGGACGTGCTGGGACGTGCTGTGGTGGGTTGTGGAGAGCTGGGACGGGCTGTGACGGGCTGTGGTGGGCTGCGACGGGCTCTGGTCGTCTGGGACGGGCTGGGACAGGCTGGGACGGGCTGTGGTGGGCTGAGACGGGCTGTGGTGGTCTGGGACGGGATGCAATGGGCTGGGACGGGCTGCGGTGGGCTGGGGCGGGCTGAGACGGGCTGGGGCGGGCTGAGACGGGCTGGGACGGGCTGTGGTGGGCTAGGACGGGCTGTGGTGTGCTGGGACAAGTTGTGGTGGTTTGTGGTGCGCCGTGTTGGGCCGGACCGGGCTGTGGTTGGCCCTAACAGGCTGTGGTGAGCAGGGAAGGGCTGTGGTGGTCTGATGGCTTGGGACGGTCTGTGGTAGGCTGGGACGGGCTGTGGTGAGCTGTGGTGGGCTGGGACGGACTGGGACGGGCTGGGACGGGCTGTGGTGGGCCGGGACGGGCCGTGGTGGGATGTGGTGACTTTGGACGGGCTGTGGTGGGCTGTGGTGGACCGGGACGGGCTGTGGTGAGCTGGGACGGGCTGTGGTGAGCAGGGAAGGGCTGTGGTGGGCTGGGACGGGTTGGGACGAGCTGTGGTGAACTGGGACGAGCTGGGATGGTCTGGGACGGGCGCGGGTGGGCTGGGACGGGCCGTGGTGGGCTGGGACGGGCTGTGGTGGGCTGGGACCGGCTCGGAAGGGCTGTGGTGGGCTGGGACGGGCTGTGGTGGGCTGGGACGGGCCGTGGTGGGCTGGGACGGGCTGTGGTGGGCTGGGACCGGCCCGGAAGGGCTGTGGTGGGCTGGGACGGGCTGTGGTGGGCTGGGACGGGCCGTGGAGTGCCGGGACGGGCTGTGGTGGGCTGTGGTGGGCTGGGACGGGCTGTGGCGGGCTGTGGTGGGCTGTGGTGAGCAGGGAAGGGCTGTGGTGGGCTGGGACGGGTTGGGACGAGCTGTGGTGAACTGGGACGAGCTTGGATGGTCTGGGACGGGCGCGGGTGGGCTGGGACGGGCCGTGGTGGGCTGGGACGGGCTGTGGTGGGCTGGGACCGGCTCGGAAGGGCTGTGGTGGGCTGGGACGGGCTGTGGTGGGCTGGGACGGGCTGTGGTGGGCTGGGACGGGCTGTGGTGGGCTGGGACGGGCCGTGGAGTGCCGGGACGGGCCGTGGTGGGCTGTGGTGGGCTGGGACGGGCTGTGGCGGGCTGGGACGGGCTGGGACAAGCTGTGGCGGGCTGTGGTGGGCTGGGACGGGCTGTGGTGGGCTGGGACAGGCTGTGGCGGTCTGCGGTAGGCTGTGGTGTGCTGTAGTGGCCTGTCGTGGGCTGGGACGGGCTGTGGTGGGCCGTGTTTGGCTGTGGTGGGTTGTGGTGAGCTGGGACAGGCTGTGGTGAGCTGAGACGGGCTCTGGTGGGCTGGAAGAGGCTGGGACGGGCTGTGGTGGGCTGGAATGGGCTGTGGTGGGCTGGGACGGGTTGTGGTGAGCTGGGACGGGCTGTGGTGGGCTGGGACGAGCTGTGGTGTGCTGGGACGGGCTGTGGGGGGTTGGGCGGGCTGTGGAGAGCTGTGGAGGGCTGTGGTGGGCTTGGACAGGCTGTGGTGGGTTGAGATCTGCCGTGGTGGGCCGGGACGGGCCGTGCTGGGCCGGGACGCGCTGTGGTAAGCCTGGACAGGTTCTGGTGGGCCGGGACCGGCTGTGGTGGGATGTGGTGGGCTGGGACAGGCTGTGGTGGGCTGTGGTGGACTGGGACGGGCTGTGGTGAGCTGGGACGGGCTGTGGTGGGCTCGGTCGGGCTGTGGTGGGCTCGGTCGGGCCGTGGTGGGCCGGGACGGGCCGTGGTGTGCCGGGACGGGCCGTGGTGGGCTGGGACGGGCCGTGGTGGGCTGGGACGGGCCGTGGTGTGCCGGGACGGGCCGTGGTGTGCCGGGACGGGCCGTGGTGGGCCGTGGTGTGCCGGGACCGGCCGGAACGGGCTGTGGTGGGCCGGGACGGGCAGTGGTGGGCTGGGACGGGCAGTGGTGTGCTGGGACGGGCTGTGGTGAGCTTTGCTGGGCCGTGGTTCGCTGTGGTGGGCCGTGGTGGGCTGGGACGGGCCATGGTGGGCTGTGGTGGGCCGTGGTGGTCTGGGACAGGCTGTGGTGGGCTGTGGAGGGTTCTGGTGAGCTTGAGACGGGCTGTGGTGGGCTGGGACGGGCTGGGACGGGCTCTGGTGGTCTGGAAGAGGCTGGGACGGGCTGGGACGGGCTGTGGTGGGCTGGGATGGGCTGTGGTGGGCTGTGGTGTGCTGGGACGGGCTGTGGTGTGCTGGGACGAGCTGTGGTGGGCTAGGACGGGCTGTGGTGGGCTGGGACGGTCTGTGGTGGGCTGGGACGAGCTGTGGTGTGCTGGGACGGGCTGTGGTGCGCTGTGGTGGGTTGTGGTGAGCTGAGACAGGCTGTGGGGGGTTGGGCGGGCTGTGGAGAGCTGTGGAGGGCTGTGGTGGGCTTGGTCGGGCTGTGGTGGGTTGAGATCTGCCGTGGTGGGCCGTGGTGGGCTGGGATGGGCTGTAGTGGGCTGAGACGGGCTGTGGTGGGCTGGGACAGGCTGTGGCGGTCTGCGGTAGGCTGTGGTGTGCTGTAGTGGCCTGTGGTGGGCTGGGACGGACTGTGGTGGGCCATGTTTGGCTGTGGTGGGTTGTGGTGGGCTGGGACAGGCTGTGGTGAGCTGAGACGGGCTCTGGTGGGCTGTGGTAGGCTGGGACGGGCTGTGGTGGGCCGGGACGGGCTGTGGTGGGCTGGGACGGGCTGTGGTGGGCTGGGACGGGCCGTGGAGTGCCGGGACTGGCTGTGGTGGGCTGTGGTGGGCTGGGACGGGCTGTGGCGGGCTGTGGTGGGCTGTGGTGAGCAGGGAAGGGCTGTGGTGTGCTGGGACGGGTTGGGACGAGCTGTGGTGAACTGGGACGAGCTGGGATGGTCTGGGACGGGCGCGGGTGGGCTGGGACGGGCCGTGGTGGGCTGGGACGGGCTGTGGTGGGCTGGGACCGGCTCGGAAGGGCTGTGGTGGGCTGGGACGGGCTGTGGTGGGCTGGGACGGGCTGTGGTGGGCTGGGACGGGCCGTGGAGTGCCGGGACGGGCCGTGGTGGGCTGTGGTGGGCTGGGACGGGCTGTGGCGGGCTGTGGTGGGGCTGGGACAAGCTGTGGCAGGCTGTGGTGGGCTGGGACGTGCTGTGGTGGGCTGGGACAGGCTGTGGCGGTCTGCGGTAGGCTGTGGTGTGCTGTAGTGGCCTGTGGTGGGCTGGGACGGGCTGTGGTGGGCCGTGTTTGGCTGTGGTGGGTTGTGGTGAGCTGGGACAGGCTGTGGTGAGCTGAGACGGGCTCTGGTGGGCTGTGGTAGGCTGGGACGGGCTGTGGTGGGCTGGGACGGGCTGGGACAAGCTGTGGCGGGCTGTGGTGGGCTGGGACGGGCTGTGGTGGGCTGGGACAGGCTGTGGCGGTCTGCGGTAGGCTGTGGTGTGCTGTAGTGGCCTGTCGTGGGCTGGGACGGGCTGTGGTGGGCCGTGTTTGGCTGTGGTGGGTTGTGGTGAGCTGGGACAGGCTGTGGTGAGCTGAGACGGGCTCTGGTGGGCTGGAAGAGGCTGGGACGGGCTGTGGTGGGCTGGAACGGGCTGTGGTGGGCTGGGACGGGCTGTGGTGGGCTGGGGACGGGCTGTGGTGGGCTGGGACGAGCTGTGGGTGTGCTGGGACGGGCTGTGGGGGGTTGGGCGGGCTGTGGAGAGCTGTGGAGGGCTGTGGTGGGCTTGGACAGGCTGTGGTGGGTTGAGATCTGCCGTGGTGGGCCGGGACGGGCCGTGCTGGGCCGGGACGCGCTGTGGTAAGCCTGGACAGGTTCTGGTGGGCCGGGACCGGCTGTGGTGGGATGTGGTGGGCTGGGTCGGGCTGTGGTGGGCTGTGGTGGACTGGGACGGGCTGTGGTGAGCTGGGACGGGCTGTTGTGGGCTCGGTCGGGCCGTGGTGGGCTCGGTCGGGCCGTGGTGGGCTGGGACGGGCCGTGGTGTGCCGGGACGGGCCGTGGTGGGCTGGGACGGGCCGTGGCGGGCTGTGGTGGGCTGGGACAAGCTGTGGCGTGCTGTGGTTGGCTGGGACGGGCTGTAGTGGGCTGGGACGGGGCTGTGGTGGGCTGGGACAGGCTGTGGCGGTCTGCGGTAGGCTGTGGTGTGCTGTAGTGGCCTGTGGTGGGCTGGGATGGGCTGTGGTGGGCCATGTTTGGCTGTGGTGGGTTGTGGTGGGCTGGGACAGGCTCTGGTGAGCTGAGACGGGCTCTGGTGGGCTGTGGTAGGCTGGGACGGCTGTGGTGGACTGGGACGGGCTGTGGTGGGATGGGACGGGGCTGTGGTGAGCTGGGACGGGCTGTGGTGTGCTGGGACGGGCTGTGGTGGGCCGGGACGGGCTGTGGAGGGCCGGGACGGGCTGTGGTGGGCTGGGACGGGCCGTGGAGTGCCGGGACGAGCCGTGGTGGGCTGGGGTGGGCTGGGACGGGCTGTGGCGGGCTGTGGTGGTCTGGGACAAGCTGTGGCGGCTGTGGTGAGCTGGGACGGGCTGTGGTGGGCTGGGACAGGCAGTGGCGGTGCGGTAGGCTGTGGTGTGCTGTAGTGGCCTGTGGTGGGCTGGGACGGGCTGTGGTGTGCTGGGACGGACTGTGGTGCGCCGTGTTTGGCTGTGGTGGGTTGTGGTGGGCTGGGACAGGCTGTTGTGAGCTGAGACGGGCTCTGGTGGGCTGTGGTGGGCTGGGACGGGCTGTGGTGGGCTGGGACGGGCTGTGGTGGGCTGGGACGGGCTCTGTTGCGCTGTGGTGGGTTGTGGTGAGCTGAGACAGGCTGTGGGGGGTTGGGACGGGCTGTGGAGAGCTGTGGAGGGCTGTGGTGGGCTTGGACAGGCTGTTGTGGGTTGAGATCTGCCGTGGTGGGCCAGGACGGGCCGTGGTGGGCCGGGCCGGGGCGTGCTGGGCCGGGCCGGGCCGTGCTGGGCCGGGCCGCGCTGTGGTAAGCCTGGACAGGTTCTGGTGCGCCGGGACAAGCTGTGGTGGGATGTGGTGGGCTGGGACGGGCTGTGGTGGGCTGTGGTGGACTGGGACGGGCTGTGGTGAGCTGGGACGGGCTGTGGTGGGCTGGGACGGGCCGTGGAGTGCCGGGACGGGCCGTGGTGGGCTGTGGTGGGCTGGGACGGGGCGTGCTGGGCCGGGCCGGGCCGTGCTGGGCCGGGCCGCGCTGTGGTAAGCCTGGACAGGTTCTGGTGCGCCGGGACAAGCTGTGGTGGGATGTGGTGGGCTGGGACGGGCTGTGGTGGGCTGTGGTGGACTGGGACGGGCTGTGGTGAGCTGGGGACGGGCTGTGGTGGGCTCGGTCGGGCTGTGGTGGGCTCGGTCGGGCCGTGGTGGGCCGGGACGGCGTGGTGTGCCGGGACGGGCCGTGGTGGGCTGGGACGGGCCGTGGTGGGCTGGGACGGGCCGTGGTGTGCCGGGATGGGCCGTGGTGTGCCGGGACGGGCCATGGTGTGCCGTGGTGTGCCGGGACCGGCCGGAACGGGCTGTGGTGAGCCGGGACGGGCAGTGGTGGACTGGGACGGGCAGTGGTGTGCTGGGACGGGCTGTGGTGAGCTTTGCTGGGCCGTGGTTCGCTGTGGTGGGCCGTGGTGGGCTGGGACGGGCCATGGTGGGCTGTGGTGGGCCGTGGTGGTCTGGGACAGGCTGTGGTGGGCTGTGGAGGGTTCTGGTGAGCTTGAGACGGGCTGTGGTGGGCTGGGACGGGCTGGGACGGGCTCTGGTGGTCTGGAAGAGGCTGGGACGGGCTGGGACGGGCTGTGGTGGGCTGGGATGGGCTGTGGTGGGCTGTGGTGTGCTGGGACGGGCTGTGGTGTGCTGGGACGAGCTGTGGTGGGCTAGGACGGGCTGTGGTGGGCTGGGACGGTCTGTGGTGGGCTGGGACGAGCTGTGGTGTGCTGGGACGGGCTGTGGTGCGCTGTGGTGGGTTGTGGTGAGCTGAGACAGGCTGTGGGGGGTTGGGCGGGCTGTGGAGAGCTGTGGAGGGCTGTGGTGGGCTTGGTCGGGCTGTGGTGGGTTGAGATCTGCCGTGGTGGGCCGTGGTGGGCTGGGATGGGCTGTAGTGGGCTGAGACGGGCTGTGGTGGGCTGGGACAGGCTGTGGCGGTCTGCGGTAGGCTGTGGTGTGCTGTAGTGGCCTGTGGTGGGCTGGGACGGACTGTGGTGGGCCGTGTTTGGCTGTGGTGGGTTGTGGTGGGCTGGGACAGGCTGTGGTGAGCTGAGACGGGCTCTGGTGGGCTGTGGTAGGCTGGGACGGGCTGTGGTGGGCCGGGACGGGCTGTGGTGGGCTGGGACGGGCTGTGGTGGGCTGGGACGGGCCGTGGAGTGCCGGGACTGGCTGTGGTGGGCTGTGGTGGGCTGGGACGGGCTGTGGCGGGCTGTGGTGGGCTGTGGTGAGCAGGGAAGGGCTGTGGTGGGCTGGGACGGGTTGGGACGAGCTGTGGTGAACTGGGACGAGCTGGGATGGTCTGGGACGGGCGCGGGTGGGCTGGGACGGGCCGTGGTGGGCTGGGACGGGCTGTGGTGGGCTGGGACCGGCTCGGAAGGGCTGTGGTGGGCTGGGACGGGCTGTGGTGGGCTGGGACGGGCTGTGGTGGGCTGGGACGGGCCGTGGAGTGCCGGGACGGGCCGTGGTGGGCTGTGGTGGGCTGGGACGGGCTGTGGCGGGCTGTGGTGGGCTGGGACAAGCTGTGGCAGGCTGTGGTGGGCTGGGACGTGCTGTGGTGGGCTGGGACAGGCTGTGGCGGTCTGCGGTAGGCTGTGGTGTGCTGTAGTGGCCTGTGGTTGGCTGGGACGGGCTGTGGTGGGCCGTGTTTGGCTGTGGTGGGTTGTGGTGAGCTGGGACAGGCTGTGGTGAGCTGAGACGGGCTCTGGTGGGCTGTGGTAGGCTGGGACGGGCTGTGGTGGGCTGGGACGGGCTGTGGTGGGCTGGGACGGGCTGTGGTGGGCTGGGACGGGCCGTGGAGTGCCGGGACGGGCCGTGGTGGGCTGTGGTGGGCTGGGACGGGCTGTGGCGGGCTGTGGTGGGCTGGGACAAGCTGTGGCAGGCTGTGGTGGGCTGGGACGTGCTGTGGTGGGCTGGGACAGGCTGTGGCGGTCTGCCGTAGGCTGTGGTGTGCTGTAGTGGCCTGTGGTGGGCTGGGACGGGCTGTGGTGGGCCGTGTTTGGCTGTGGTGGGTTGTGGTGAGCTGGGACAGGCTGTGGTGAGCTGAGACGGGCTCTGGTGGGCTGTGGTAGGCTGGGACGGGCTGTGGTGGGCTGGGACGGGCTGTGGTGGGCTGGGACGGGCTGTGGTGGGCTGGGACGAGCTGTGGTGTGCTGGGACGGGCTGTGGTGCGCTGTGGTGGGTTGTGGTGAGCTGAGACAGGCTGTGGGGGGTTGGGCGGGCTGTGGAGAGCTGTGGAGGGCTGTGGTGGGCTTGGACAGGCTGTGGTGGGTTGAGATCTGCCGTGGTGGGCCGGGACGGGCCGTGCTGGGCCGGACGCGCATGTGGTAAGCCTGGACAGGGTTCTGTTGGGCCGGGACCGGCTGTGGTGGGATGTGGTGGGCTGGGTCGGGCTGTGGTGGGCTGTGGTGGACTGGGACGGGCAGTGGTGTGCTGGGACGGGCTGTGGTGAGCTTTGCTGGGCCGTGGTTCGCTGTGGTGGGCCGTGGTGGGCTGGGACGGGCCATGGTGGGCTGTGGTGGGCCGTGGTGGTCTGGGACAGGCTGTGGTGGGCTGTGGAGAGTTCTGGTGAGCTTGAGACGGGCTGTGGTGGGCTGGGACGGGCTGGGACGGGCTCTGGTGGTCTGGAAGAGGCTGGGACGGGCTGGGACGGGCTGTGGGTGGGCTGGGATGGGCTGTGGTGGGCTGTGGTGTGCTGGGACGGGCTGTGGTGTGCTGGGACGAGCTGTGGTGGGCTAGGACGGGCTGTGGTGGGCTGGGACGGTCTGTGGTGGGCTGGGACGAGCTGTGGTGTGCTGGGACGGGCTGTGGTGCGCTGTGGTGGGTTGTGGTGAGCTGAGACAGGCTGTGGGGGGTTGGGCGGGCTGTGGGAGAGCTGTGGAGGGCTGTGGTGGGCTTGGTCGGGCTGTGGTGGGTTGAGATCTGCCGTGGTGGGCCGTGGTGGGCTGGGATGGGCTGTAGTGGGCTGAGACGGGCTGTGGTGGGCTGGGACAGGCTGTGGCGGTCTGCGGTAGGCTGTGGTGTGCTGTAGTGGCCTGTGGTGGGCTGGGACGGACTGTGGTGGGCCATGTTTGGCTGTGGTGGGTTGTGGTGGGCTGGGACAGGCTGTGGTGAGCTGAGACGGGCTCTGGTGGGCTGTGGTAGGCTGGGACGGGCTGTGGTGGGCCGGGACGGGCTGTGGTGGGCTGGGACGGGCTGTGGTGGGCTGGGACGGGCCGTGGAGTGCCGGGACTGGCTGTGGTGGGCTGTGGTGGGCTGGGACGGGCTGTGGCGGGCTGTGGTGGGCTGTGGTGAGCAGGGAAGGGCTGTGGTGGGCTGGGACGGGTTGGGACGAGCTGTGGTGAACTGGGACGAGCTGGGATGGTCTGGGACGGGCGCGGGTGGGCTGGGACGGGCCGTGGTGGGCTGGGACGGGCTGTGGTGGGCTGGGACCGGCTCGGAAGGGCTGTGGTGGGCTGGGACGGGCTGTGGTGGGCTGGGACGGGCTGTGGTGGGCTGGGACGGGCCGTGGAGTGCCGGGACGGGCCGTGGTGGGCTGTGGTGGGCTGGGACGGGCTGTGGCGGGCTGTGGTGGGCTGGGACAAGCTGTGGCAGGCTGTGGTGGGCTGGGACGTGCTGTGGTGGGCTGGGACAGGCTGTGGCGGTCTGCGGTAGGCTGTGGTGTGCTGTAGTGGCCTGTGGTTGGCTGGGACGGGCTGTGGTGGGCCGTGTTTGGCTGTGGTGGGTTGTGGTGAGCTGGGACAGGCTGTGGTGAGCTGAGACGGGCTCTGGTGGGCTGTGGTAGGCTGGGACGGGCTGTGGTGGGCTGGGACGGGCTGTGGTGGGCTGGGACGGGCTGTGGTGGGCTGGGACGGGCCGTGGAGTGCCGGGACGGGCCGTGGTGGGCTGTGGTGGGCTGGGACGGGCTGTGGCGGGCTGTGGTGGGCTGGGACAAGCTGTGGCAGGCTGTGGTGGGCTGGGACGTGCTGTGGTGGGCTGGGACAGGCTGTGGCGGTCTGCCGTAGGCTGTGGTGTGCTGTAGTGGCCTGTGGTGGGCTGGGACGGGCTGTGGTGGGCCGTGTTTGGCTGTGGTGGGTTGTGGTGAGCTGGGACAGGCTGTGGTGAGCTGAGACGGGCTCTGGTGGGTTGTGGTAGGCTGGGACGGGCTGTGGTGGGCTGGGACGGGCTGTGGTGGGCTGGGACGGGCTGTGGTGGGCTGGGACGAGCTGTGGTGTGCTGGGACGGGCTGTGGTGCGCTGTGGTGGGTTGTGGTGAGCTGAGACAGGCTGTGGGGGGTTGGGCGGGCTGTGGAGAGCTGTGGAGGGCTGTGGTGGACTGGGACAGGCTGTGGTGGGTTGAGATCTGCCGTGGTGGGCCGGGACGGGCCGTGCTGGGCCGGGACGCGCTGTGGTAAGCCTGGACAGGTTCTGTTGGGCCGGGACCGGCTGTGGTGGGATGTGGTGGGCTGGGTCGGGCTGTGGTGGGCTGTGGTGGACTGGGACGGGCAGTGGTGTGCTGGGACGGGCTGTGGTGAGCTTTGCTGGGCCGTGGTTCGCTGTGGTGGGCCGTGGTGGGCTGGGACGGGCCATGGTGGGCTGTGGTGGGCCGTGGTGGTCTGGGACAGGCTGTGGTGGGCTGTGGAGGGTTCTGGTGAGCTTGAGACGGGCTGTGGTGGGCTGGGACGGGCTGGGACGGGCTCTGGTGGTCTGGAAGAGGCTGGGACGGGCTGGGACGGGCTGTGGTGGGCTGGGATGGGCTGTGGTGGGCTGTGGTGTGCTGGGACGGGCTGTGGTGTGCTGGGACGAGCTGTGGTGGGCTAGGACGGGCTGTGGTGGGCTGGGACGGTCTGTGGTGGGCTGGGACGAGCTGTGGTGTGCTGGGACGGGCTGTGGTGCGCTGTGGTGGGTTGTGGTGAGCTGAGAAAGGCTGTGGGGGGTTGGGCGGGCTGTGGAGAGCTGTGGAGGGCTGTGGTGGGCTTGGTCGGGCTGTGGTGGGTTGAGATCTGCCGTGGTGGGCCGTGGTGGGATGGGATGGGCTGTAGTGGGCTGAGACGGGCTGTGGTGGGCTGGGACAGGCTGTGGCGGTCTGCGGTAGGCTGTGGTGTGCTGTAGTGGCCTGTGGTGGGCTGGGACGGACTGTGGTGGGCCATGTTTGGCTGTGGTGGGTTGTGGTGGGCTGGGACAGGCTGTGGTGAGCTGAGACGGGCTCTGGTGGGCTGTGGTAGGCTGGGACGGGCTGTGGTGGGCCGGGACGGGCTGTGGTGGGCTGGGACGGGCTGTGGTGGGCTGGGACGGGCCGTGGAGTGCCGGGACTGGCTGTGGTGGGCTGTGGTGGGCTGGGACGGGCTGTGGCGGGCTGTGGTGGGCTGTGGTGAGCAGGGAAGGGCTGTGGTGGGCTGGGACGGGTTGGGACGAGCTGTGGTGAACTGGGACGAGCTGGGATGGTCTGGGACGGGCGCGGGTGGGCTGGGACGGGCCGTGGTGGGCTGGGACGGGCTGTGGTGGGCTGGGACCGGCTCGGAAGGGCTGTGGTGGGCTGGGACGGGCTGTGGTGGGCTGGGACGGGCTGTGGTGGGCTGGGACGGGCCGTGGAGTGCCGGGACGGGCCGTGGTGGGCTGTGGTGGGCTGGGACGGGCTGTGGTGGGCTGGGACAAGCTGTGGCAGGCTGTGGTGGGCTGGGACGTGCTGTGGTGGGCTGGGACAGGCTGTGGCGGGCCGTGTTTGGCTGTGGTGGGTTGTGGTGAGCTGGGACAGGCTGTGGTGAGCTGGGACAGGCTGTGGTGAGCTGAGACGGGCTCTGGTGGGCTGTGGTAGGCTGGGACGGGCTGTGGTGGGCTGGGACGGGCTGTGGTGGGCTGGGACGGGCTGTGGTGGGCTGGGACGAGCTGTGGTGTGCTGGGACGGGCTGTGGTGCGCTGTGGTGGGTTGTGGTGAGCTGAGACAGGCTGTGGGGGGTTGGGCGGGCTGTGGAGAGCTGTGGAGGGCTGTGGTGGGCTTGGACAGGCTGTGGTGGGTTGAGATCTGCCGTGGTGGGCCGGGACGGGCCGTGCTGGGCCGGGACGCGCTGTGGTAAGCCTGGACAGGTTCTGTTGGGCCGGGACCGGCTGTGGTGGGATGTGGTGGGCTGGGTCGGGCTGTGGTGGGCTGTGGTGGACTGGGACGGGCTGTGGTGAGCTGGGACGGGCTGTTGTGGGCTCGGTCGGGCCGTGGTGGGCTCGGTCGGGCCGTGGTGGGCTGGGATGGGCCGTGGTGTGCCGGGACGGGCCGTGGTGGGCTGGGACGGGCCGTGGCGGGCTGTGGTGGGCTGGGACAAGCTGTGGCGTGCTGTGGTTGGCTGGGACGGGCTGTAGTGGGCTGGGACGGGCTGTGGTGGGCTGGGACAGGCTGTGGCGGTCTGCGGTAGGCTGTGGTGTGCTGTAGTGGCCTGTGGTGGGCTGGGATGGGCTGTGGTGGAACATGTTTGGCTGTGGTGGGTTGTGGTGGGCTGGGACAGGCTCTGGTGAGCTGAGACGGGCTCTGGTGGGCTGTGGTAGGCTGGGACGGGCTGTGGTGGACTGGGACGGGCTGTGGTGGGATGGGACGGGCTGTGGTGAGCTGGGACGGGCTGTGGTGTGCTGGGACGGGCTGTGGTGGGCCGGGACGGGCCGTGGAGTGCCGGGACGGGCCGTGGTGGGCTGGGGTGGGCTGGGACGGGCTGTGGCGGGCTGTTGTGGTCTGGGACAAGCTGTGGCGGGCTGTGGTGAGCTGGGACGGGCTGTGGTGGGCTGGGACAGGCGGGTGGCGGTGCGGTAGGCTGTGGTGTGCTGTAGTGGCCTGTGGTGGGCTGGGACGGGCTGTGGTGTGCTGGGACGGACTGTGGTGGGCCGTGTTTGGCTGTGGTGGGTTGTGGTGGGCTGGGACAGGCTGTTGTGAGCTGAGACGGGCTCTGGTGGGCTGTGGTGGGCTGGGACGGGCTGTGGTGGGCTGGGACGGGCTGTGGTGGGCTGGGACGGGCTGTGGCGGTCTGCGGTAGGCTGTGGTGTGCTGTAGTGGCCTGTGGTGGGCTGGGATGGGCTGTGGTGGAACATGTTTGGCTGTGGTGGGTTGTGGTGGGCTGGGACAGGCTCTGGTGAGCTGAGACGGGCTCTGGTGGGCTGTGGTAGGCTGGGACGGGCTGTGGTGGGCCGGGACGGGCTGTGGTGGGCTGGGACGGGCTGTGGTGGGCTGGGACGGGCCGTGGAGTGCCGGGACTGGCTGTGGTGGGCTGTGGTGGGCTGGGACGGGCTGTGGCGGGCTGTGGTGGGCTGTGGTGAGCAGGGAAGGGCTGTGGTGGGCTGGGACGGGTTGGGACGAGCTGTGGTGAACTGGGACGAGCTGGGATGGTCTGGGACGGGCGCGGGTGGGCTGGGACGGGCCGTGGTGGGCTGGGACGGGCTGTGGTGGGCTGGGACCGGCTCGGAAGGGCTGTGGTGGGCTGGGACGGGCTGTGGTGGGCTGGGACGGGCTGTGGTGGGCTGGGACGGGCCGTGGAGTGCCGGGACGGGCCGTGGTGGGCTGTGGTGGGCTGGGACGGGCTGTGGTGGGCTGGGACAAGCTGTGGCAGGCTGTGGTGGGCTGGGACGTGCTGTGGTGGGCTGGGACAGGCTGTGGCGGGCCGTGTTTGGCTGTGGTGGGTTGTGGTGAGCTGGGACAGGCTGTGGTGAGCTGGGACAGGCTGTGGTGAGCTGAGACGGGCTCTGGTGGGCTGTGGTAGGCTGGGACGGGCTGTGGTGGGCTGGGACGGGCTGTGGTGGGCTGGGACGGGCTGTGGTGGGCTGGGACGAGCTGTGGTGTGCTGGGACGGGCTGTGGTGCGCTGTGGTGGGTTGTGGTGAGCTGAGACAGGCTGTGGGGGGTTGGGCGGGCTGTGGAGAGCTGTGGAGGGCTGTGGTGGGCTTGGACAGGCTGTGGTGGGTTGAGATCTGCCGTGGTGGGCCGGGACGGGCCGTGCTGGGCCGGGACGCGCTGTGGTAAGCCTGGACAGGTTCTGTTGGGCCGGGACCGGCTGTGGTGGGATGTGGTGGGCTGGGTCGGGCTGTGGTGGGCTGTGGTGGACTGGGACGGGCTGTGGTGAGCTGGGACGGGCTGTTGTGGGCTCGGTCGGGCCGTGGTGGGCTCGGTCGGGCCGTGGTGGGCTGGGATGGGCCGTGGTGTGCCGGGACGGGCCGTGGTGGGCTGGGACGGGCCGTGGCGGGCTGTGGTGGGCTGGGACAAGCTGTGGCGTGCTGTGGTTGGCTGGGACGGGCTGTAGTGGGCTGGGACGGGCTGTGGTGGGCTGGGACAGGCTGTGGCGGTCTGCGGTAGGCTGTGGTGTGCTGTAGTGGCCTGTGGTGGGCTGGGATGGGCTGTGGTGGAACATGTTTGGCTGTGGTGGGTTGTGGTGGGCTGGGACAGGCTCTGGTGAGCTGAGACGGGCTCTGGTGGGCTGTGGTAGGCTGGGACGGGCTGTGGTGGACTGGGACGGGCTGTGGTGGGATGGGACGGGCTGTGGTGAGCTGGGACGGGCTGTGGTGTGCTGGGACGGGCTGTGGTGGGCCGGGACGGGCCGTGGAGTGCCGGGACGGGCCGTGGTGGGCTGGGGTGGGCTGGGACGGGCTGTGGCGGGCTGTTGTGGTCTGGGACAAGCTGTGGCGGGCTGTGGTGAGCTGGGACGGGCTGTGGTGGGCTGGGACAGGCGGTGGCGGTGCGGTAGGCTGTGGTGTGCTGTAGTGGCCTGTGGTGGGCTGGGACGGGCTGTGGTGTGCTGGGACGGACTGTGGTGGGCCGTGTTTGGCTGTGGTGGGTTGTGGTGGGCTGGGACAGGCTGTTGTGAGCTGAGACGGGCTCTGGTGGGCTGTGGTGGGCTGGGACGGGCTGTGGTGGGCTGGGACGGGCTGTGGTGGGCTGGGACGGGCTCTGTTGCGCTGTGGTGGGTTGTGGTGAGCTGAGACAGGCTGTGGGGGGTTGGGACGGGCTGTGGAGAGCTGTGGAGGGCTGTGGTGGGCTTGGACAGGCTGTTGTGGGTTGAGATCTGCCGTGGTGGGCCAGGACGGGCCGTGGTGGGCCGGGCCGGGGCGTGCTGGGCCGGGCCGGGCCGTGCTGGGCCGGGCCGCGCTGTGGTAAGCCTGGACAGGTTCTGGTGCGCCGGGACAAGCTGTGGTGGGATGTGGTGGGCTGGGACGGGCTGTGGTGGGCTGTGGTGGACTGGGACGGGCTGTGGTGAGCTGGGACGGGCTGTGGTGGGCTCGGTCGGGCTGTGGTGGGCTCGGTCGGGCCGTGGTGGGCTGGGACGGGCCGTGGTGTGCCGGGACGGGCCGTGGTGGGCTGGGGTGGGCCGTGGTGTGCCGGGACCGGCCGGGACGGGCTGTGGTGGGCCGGAACGGGCAGTGGTGGGCTGGGACGGGCAGTGGTGTGCTGGGACGGGCTGTGGTGAGCTTTGCTGGGCCGTGGTTCGCTGTGGTGGGCTGTGGTGGGCTGGGACGGGCCATGGTGGGCTGGGACGGGCTGTGGTGGGCTGGGACGGGCTGTGGTGGGCTGGGACGGGCTGTGGTGGGCTGGGACGGGCTGGGACGGGCTGTGGTGTTCTGGGACGGGCTGGCACGGGCTGGGACGGGCTCTGGTGGGCTGGGACAGGCTGGGACGGTCTGTGGTGGACTGGGACGGTCTGTGGTGCGCTGGAACGGGCTGTGGTGGGCTGGAACGGGCTGGGACGGGCTGTGGTGGGCTGGGACGGGCTGGGACGAGCTGTGGTGGGGGAGATGGACTGTGGTGGTTGCGGACGGGCTGTGGTGGGCGGGGACGGTCTGCGGTGGGCGGGGACGGGCTGCGGTGGACAGGGACGGGCTGTGGTGGGCTGGGACGAGCTGTGGTGTGCTGGGACGGGCTTGGACGGGCTGGGACGGGCTGTGGTAGGCTGAGTCAGGCTGTGGTGGGCTAGGAGGTGTTTTGTTGGGCGGGGACCAGCTGTGGTGGGCGTGGACAGGTTGTGGTGGGCGGGGACGGGCTGTGGTGGGCTGTGAAAGGCTGGGACGGGCTGTGGTGGGCTGTGGTGAGCTGGGACGGGCTGTGGTGGTCTGTGGTGGGCTGTGGTGGTCTGTGGTGGGCTGGGACGGGCTGTGGTGGGCTGTGGTGGGCTGTGGTGCTCTGTGACGGGCTGGGACGGGCTGGGACGGGCTGGGACGGGCTGGGACGGCCTGTGGTGGGCTGGGACGGCCTGTGGTGGGCTGGGACGAGTTGTGGTGGGCTGTGGTGGGTTCTCCTGAGCTTAGACGGGCTGTGGTGTGTTGGGACGGTCCGTGGTGCGTTGTGGTGGGCTGAGACGTGCTTTGGTGGGCTGGGGTCGGCTGTGGTGGGCTGGGACGGGATGTGGTGGAATGGGATAAGCTGTGGTGGTCTGGGACAGTCTGTGGTGGGCTGTGCTGGGATGGGAAAAGCTGTGGTGGGCTGTGGTGGGCTGGGACGGGCTGTGGCGGTCTTGGATGTGCTGTGGCATGCCAAGACGGGCTGTGGCGGTCTGGGACGGCTGTGGTGGGTTGTGGCAGGCTGTGGTGGGCCGTGGCGGGCCTTGGTGGGCCGTGTCGGGCCGGGCAGTGGTGGGCTGTGGTGGGCTGTGGTGGGCCTTGGCGGGCCGTGATGGGACCTGGTGGGCTGTGGAGGGCTGTGGTGGGCTGTGGTGGGCTGTGGTGGGCCTTGGCGGGCCGTGGTTGGACGTGGTGGGCTGGGACGGGCTGTGGAGGGCTGTGGTGGGCTGTGACGGGCAGTGGTGGGCTGTGGTGGGCTGGGACGGGCTGTGGTGGGCCGTGGCGGGCTGTATTGGGCCGTGGTGGGCTGTTGTGGGCTGCGACGGGCTGGGACAGGTTGTGGTGGGATGGGATAAGCTGTGGTGGGCTGGGACGGGCTGTGGTGTGCTGGGACGGGCTCTGGTGTTCTGGGACGGGCTGGCACGGGCTGGCACGGGCTGTGGTGGGCTGGGACGGGCTGGGACGGGCTGTGGTGGGCTGGAACGGGCTGTGGTGGGCGGGGACGGGCTGGGACAAACTGGTACGGGCTGTGGTGGGCTGGGACGGGATCTGGGGGGCTGTGGTGATCTCTGGTGTGCTGGGACGGGCTGTGGTGTGCTGGGATGGGCTGGGACGGGCTGGGACGGGCTGGGATGGGCTGGGACAAGCTGTAGTGTGCTGGGACGGGCTGCGGTGGGCGGGGACGGGCTGCGGTGGGCGGGGACGGGCTGTGGTGGGCTGGGACGGGCTGTGTTGGGCTGGGACGGGCTGGGACAGGCGGTGGTGGGCTGGGACGGGCTGGGACAGGCTGTGGTGGGCTGGGACGGGCTGGGACAGGCTCTGGTGGGCCGTGGTGGGCCGTGGTGGGCTGGGACAGGCTGTGGTGAGCTGAGACGGGCTATGGTGGGCTGGGACGGGCTGGGACAGGCCGTGGTGGGCTGTGGTGGTCTGTGGTAAGCTGGGACGGGCTGTGATGGGCTGGGACGGTCTGTGGTGAGCTGTGGTGGGCTGGGACGGGCTGTGGTGAGCTGTGGCGGGCTGGGATGGGTTGTGGTGGGCTGTGGTGGGCTGGGACGGGCTGTGGTGGGCTGGGAAGGGCTGTGGTGGGCTGGTATTGGCTGGCACGGGCTGGGACGGGCCGTGGTGGGCTGGGCCGGGCCGTGGTGGGCTGGGCCGGGCTGCGGTGGGCCGTGGTGGGCTGGGACAGGCTGTGGTGAGCTGAGACGGGCTATGGTGGGCTGGGACGTGCCGTGGTGGGCCGTGGTGAACTGTGGTGTGCTGTGGTGGGCTGTGGTGGGACTTAGTGGGCTGGGAGAAGCTGTGGTGGGCTGGGACGGGCTTTGGTGGGCTGGGACGGGCTGTGGTGGGCTGGGACGGGCTGTCGTGGGCCGGGGCGGGCTGTGGTGGGCCAGGCCGGCCTGTGTAGGGCCGGGGCGGGCTTTGGTGGGCCGGGACGAGCTGTGGTTGGTGGGGACGGGTTCTGGTGGTCTGGAATGGGCTGTGGTGGGCTGGGACGGGCTGGGAAGTGCTGGGACGGTCTGTAGTGGGCTGTGGTGGGCTGGCACGGGCTGGGATGGGCTGTGGTGAGCTGGGACTGGCTGTGGTGGGCTGGGACGAGCTGTGGTGAGCTGGGACGGGCCGTGGTGAGCTGGGACGGGCCGTGGTGGGCTGTGGTGGGCCGTGGTGGGCTGGGACCGGCCGTGGTGGACTGGGACGGGCCGTGGTGGGCGGGGACGGGCCGTGGTGGGCGGGGACGGGCTGTGGTGGGCGGGAAAGGGCTGTGGTGGGCGGGGACAGGCTCTGGTGTACAGGGACAGGCTCTGCTGGTCTGGAATGGTCTGTTGTTGGCTGGGACGGGCTGTGGTGGGCGGGGACGGGCTTTGGTGGGCTCTGGTGGGCTGGAATGGGCTCTGGTGGGCTGGGACGGGCTGTGGTAAGTTGTAATGGGCTGTGGTGGGCTTGCACGGGCTGTGGTGGGTTGTGGTGAGCTGAGATGGGCTGGGACGGGCTGTGGTGGGCTGTATTGGGCTATGGTGGGCTGTGGTGTGCTGTAGTGGCCTGTGGTGGGCTGGGACGGGCTGTCGTGGGCTGTGGTTGGACGGGACGGGCTAGGTGAGCCAGGACGGGCTGTGGTGTGCTGAGACGGGCTCTGGTGGGCCGGGACGGGCTGTGGTGGGACGGGATGGGCTCTGGTGGACTGGGACGGGCTCTGGTCGCTGGAACAGGCCGTGGTGGGCTGGGATGGGCTGTGGTGGGGTGTAGTGAGCTGAGACGGTCTGGGAGGGGCTGAAACGGGCTGGGCCGGCTCTGGGGGTCTGGGAGGGGCTGGGAAGGCCTGTGGTGGGCTGGGACGAGCTGGGACGGGCTGGGACGGGCAGTGGTGGGCTGGGATGGGCAGTGGTGGGCTGGGACGAGCAGTGGTGGGCTGAGGTGGGCCGCGGTGGGCCGGGACGGACCATGGTGGGCCGGGACGGGCGGTGATGGGCCTGGACGGGCCGTGGTGGACCGTAGTGGGCTGGGACGGGCTTTGGTGGGCCGGGACGTGCTGTTGTAGGCTGTGGTGTGCTTGGACGGGCTGTGGTGGGCTGGGACGTGCTGTGGTGGGCTGGGACGGGCTGTGGTGGGCAGGGATGGGCTGGGACGGGCTGTGGTGGGCTGGGACGGGCTGTGGTGTGCTGGGACGAGCCGTGGTGGGCGGGGATGGGCTGTGGTGGGCGGGGACAGGCTCTGGTGGGCAGGGACAGGCTCTGCTGGTCTGGAATGGTCTGTTGTTGGCTGGGACGGGCTGTGGTGGGCTGGGACGGACTGTGTTTGGCTGGTACGGGCTGTGGTGGGCCGGGAAGGGCCGTAGTAGGTGCGGACAAGTTGTGGTGGGCAGGGACGGGCTGTGGTGGGCGGGGATGGGCTGTGGTGGGCGGGGACGGGGTGTGGTGAGCGGGGACGGGCTTTGGTGGGCTGGGACGGGCCGTGGTGGGCTGGGACGGGCTGTGGTGGGTCGTGGTGGGCTTGGACAGGCTGTGGTGAGCTGAGACGGGCTATGGTGGGCTGGGACGTGCCGTGGTGGGCCGTGGTGAACTGTGGTGTGCTGTGGTGGGCTGTGGTGGGACTTAGTGGGCTGGGACAAGCTGTGGTGGGCTGGGACGGGCTGTGGTGGGCTGGGACGGGCTGTGGTGGGCTGGGACGGACTGTGGTGGGCCGGGGCGGGCTGTGGTGGCCAGGCCGGGCTGTGTAGGGCCGGGGCGGGCTGTGGTGGGCCGGGACGAGCTGTGGTTGGTGGGGACGGGTTCTGGTGGTCTGGAATGGGCTGTGGTGGGCTGGGACGGGCTGGGAAGTGCTGGGACGGTCTGTAGTGGGCTGTGGTGGGCTGGCACGGGCTGGGACGGGCTGTGGTGAGCTGGGACGAACTGTGGTGGGCTGGGACGAGCTGTGGTGAGCTGGGACGGGCCGTGGTGAGCTGGCACGGGCCGTGGTGGGCTGGGACGGGCTGTGGTGGGCTGGGACGGGCCGTGGTGGACTGGGACGGGCCGTGGTGGGTGGGGACGGGCCGTGGTGGGCGGGGACGGGCTGTGGTTGGCGGGAAAGGGCTGTGGTGGGCGGGGACAGGCTCTGGTGGGCAGGGACAGGCTCTGCTGGTCTGGAATGGTCTGTTGTTGGCTGGGACGGGCTGTGGTGGGCGGGGACGGTCTTTGGTGGGCTCTGGTGGGCTGGAACGGGATCTGGTGGGCTGGGACGGGCTGTGGTAAGCTGTAATGGGCTGTGGTGGGCTTGGACGGGCTGTGGTGGGTTGTGGTGAGCTGAGATGGGCTGGGACGGGCTGGGACGGGCTGTGGTGGGCTGTATTGGGCTATGGTGGGCTGTGGTGGGCTGGGACGGGCTGTGGCGGGCTGGGACGGGCTGTGGTGGGCTGTGGTGGGACGGGACAGGCTGTGGTGGGCTGGGACGGGCTGTGGTGGTCAACAGTAGCCTGTGGTGTGCTGTAGTGGCCTGTGGTGGGCTGGGACGGGCTGTCGTGGGCTGTGGTTGGACGGGACGGGCTGTGGTGAGCCAGGACGGGCTGTGGTGTGCTGAGACGGGCTCTGGTGGGCCGGGACGGGCTGTGGTGGGACGGGATGGGCTATGGTGGGCCGGGACAAGCTGTGGTAGGTTGGGACGGGCTCTGGTGGACTGGAACGGCCTCTGCTGGGCTGGAACAGGCCGTGGTGGGCTGGGATGGGCTGTGGTGGGGTGTGGTGAGCTGAGACGGTCTGGGAGGGGCTGAAACGGGCTGGGCCGGCTCTGGGGGTCTGGGAGGGGCTGGGAAGGCCTGTGGTGGGCTGGGACGAGCTGGGACGGGCTGGGACGGGCAGTGGTGGGCTGGGACGAGCAGTGGTGGGCTGAGGTGGGCTGGGATGAGCTGGGACGGGCTGGGACGGGCTGTGGTGGGCTGGGACGGACTGTGGTGGGCTGGGACGGGCTGTGGTGGGCTGAGACGGGCTGTGACAAGCTGTGATGGGTTGGGACGAGCTGTGACGGGCAGTGGTGGTCTGCCGTCGGCTGTGGTGTGCTGTAGTGGCCTGTGGTGGGCTGGGACGGGCTGTGGTGGGCTGGGACAGGCTGGGACGGGCTGTGGTGGGCCGGGACAAGCTGTGGTAGGTTGGGACGGGCTCTGGTGGACTGGGACGGGCTCTGGTGGGCTGGAACAGGCCGTGGTGGGCTGGGATGGGCTGTGGTGGGGTGTGGTGAGCTGAGACGGTCTGGGAGGGGCTGAAACGGGCTGGGCCGGCTCTGGGGGTCTGGGAGGGGCTGGGAAGGCCTGTGGTGGGCTGGGACGAGCTGGGACGGGCGGGGATGGGCTGTGGTCGGCGGGGACGGGGTGTGGTGAGCGGGGACGGGCTTTGGTGGGCTGTGGTGGGCTGGGACGAGCTGTGGTGGGCTGGGACGGTCTGTGGTGGGCTGTGGTAGGCTGGGACGGGCTGTGGTGGGCTGGGACAGACTGTGGTGTCCTGGGACGGGCTGTGGTGGGCTGGGACGGACTGTGGTGGGCTGGGACGGGCAGTGGTGGGCTGAGGTGGGCCGCGGTGGGCCGGGACGGACCATGGTGGGCCGGGACGGGCGGTGATGGGCCTGGACGGGCCGTGGTGGACCGTAGTGGTTTGGGACGGGCTTTGGTGGGCCGGGACTTGCTGTTGTAGGCTGTGGTGTGCTGGGACAGGCTGTGGTGGGCTGGGACGGGCTGTGGTGGTCTGTGACAAGCTGTAGTGGGCTCTCGTGGGCTGGGACGGGCTGTGGTGGGCTGTGGTGGGACGGGACGGGCTGTGGTGGGCTGGGACAGGCTGTCACTGGCTGTGGTGGGCTGGTATTGGCTGGCACGAACTGGGACGGGCCGTGGTGGGCTGGGACGGGCCGTGGTGGGCTGGGACGGGCCGTGGTGGGCTGGGACGGGCTGTGGTGGGCCGCGGTGCGCCGTTGTGGGCTGGAACCGGCCGTGGTGAACTGTGGTGAGCTGTGGTGGGCTGGGATGGGCTGTGGGGGGCTATGACGGGATGTGGTGAGCTGGGACGGGCTGTGGTGAGCTGGATCGGGCTGAGACGGGCTGTGGTGCGCCGGGACGGGCTGGGACGGGCTGTGGTGGGCTGTGGTGGGCTGGGACGAGCTGTGGTGGTCTATGGTGGGATGGGACGGGCTGGGACGGGATGTGGTGGGCCGCAATGGACTGGGACAGGCTGGGACGGGCTGTGGTGGGCTGGGACAGGCTGGGACGGGCTGTGGTGGGCTGGGACAGGCTGGGACGGGCTGTGGTGGGCTGGGACGAGTTGTGGTGGGCTGGGACGGGCTGACATGGGCTGGGACGGGCTGGGACGCCTTGGACGGGTTGTGGTGGGCGGTGACGGGTTGTGGTGGGCGGGGACGGGCTTTGGTGGCGGGGACGGGCTTTGGTGGGCTGTGGTGGGCTGGAACGGGCTTTGGTGGGCTGGGACGGGCTGTGGTGGGCTGGGACGAGCTGTGGTGGGCTGGGACGAGTTCTGGTGGGCTGGGACGGGCTGAGATGGGCTGGGACGGGCTGGGACGCCTTGGACGGGCTGTGGTGGGCGGTGACGGGTTGTGGTGGGCGGTGACGGGTTGTGGTGGGCTGGGACGGGCTTGGATGTGCTGTGTTGAGCGAGCACGGTCTGTGGTGGGCTGGAACAGGCTGTGGTGGGTTGGGACGGGCTGTGGTAAGCTGTAATGGGCTGTGGTGGGTTGTGGTGGGCTGGGCTGGGCCGTGGTGGGTTGGGACTTGCCGTGGTGGGCCGGGACCGGTCTTGGTTGGCTGGGACGGGCCGTGGTGGGCCTGGAAGGGCCGTAGTGGGTGGGGACAAGTTGTGGTGGGCGGGACAGGTTGTGGTGGGCAGGGACGGGCTGTGGTGGGAGGGGATGGGCTGTGGTGGGCGGGGATGGGCTGTGGTGGGCGGGGACGGGGTGTGGTGAGCGGGGACGGGCAGTGGTGGGCTGAGGTGGGCCGCGGTGGGCTGGGACGGACCATGGTTGGCCGGGACGGGCGGTGATGGGCCTGGACGGGCCGTGGTGGACCGTAGTGGGCTGGGACGGGCTTTGGTGGGCCGGGACGTGCTGTTGTAGGCTGTGGTGTGCTGGGACTTTCTGTGGTGGGCTGGGACGGGCTGTGGTGGGCTGGGACGCGCTGTGGTGGGCTGGGACGCGCTGTGGTGAGCTGGGACGGGCTGTGGTGTGTTGGGACGGGCTGAGATGGGCTGGGACGGGCTGGGACGCCTTGGACGGGCTGTGGTGGGCGGTGACGGGTTGTGGTGGTCGGTGACGGGTTGTGGTGGGCTGGGACGGGCTTGGATGTGCTGTGGTGAGCGAGCACCGTCTGTGGTGGGCTGGAACGGGCTGTGGTAGGTTGGGACGGGCTGTGGTAAGCTGTAATGGGCTGTGGTGGGTTGTGGTGGGCTGGGCTGGGCCGTGGTGGGTTGGGACGTGCCGTGGTGGGCCGGGACCGGTCTTGGTTGGCTGGGACGGGCCGTGGTGGGCCGGGAAGGGCCGTAGTGGGTGGGGACAAGTTGTGGTGGGTGGGACAGGTTGTGGTGGGCAGGGACGGGCTGTGGTGGGAGGGGATGGGCTGTGGTGGGCGGGGATGGGCTGTGGTGGGCGGGGACGTGGTGTGGTGAGCGGGGACGGGCTTTGGTGGGCTGTGGTGGGCTGGGACGGGCTGTGGTGGGCTGTGGTGGGCTGGGCTGGGCCGTGGTGGGTTGGGACGTGCCGTGGTGGGCCGGGACCGGTCTTGGTTGGCTGGGACGGGCCGTGGTGGGCCGGGAAGAGCCGTAGTGGGTGGGGACAAGTTGTGGTGGGCAGGGACGGGCTGTGGTGGGCGGGGACGGGCTGTGGTGGGCTGGGACGGGGTGTGGTGAGCGGGGACGGGCTTTGGTGGGCTTTGGTGGGCTGGGACGAGCTGTGGTGGGCTGGGACAGACTGTGGTGTCCTGGGACGGGCTGTGGTGGGCTGGGACGGACTGTGGTGGGCTGGGACGGGCAGTGGTGGGCTGAGGTGGGCCGCGGTGGGCTGGGACGGACCATGGTGGGCCGGGACGGGCGGTGATGGGCCTGGACGGGCCGTGGTGGACCGTAGTGGGCTGGGACGGGCTTTGGTGGGCCGGGACGTGCTGTTGTAGGCTGTGGTGGGCTGGGACGGGCTGTGGTGGGCTGGGACGGGCTGTGGTGGGCTGGGACGGGCTGTGGTGTGCTGGGACGCGCTGTGGTGGGCTGGGACGCGCTGTGGTGGGCTGGGACGGGCTGTGGTGGGCTGGGACGGGCCGTGGTGGGCTGGGACGGGCCGTGGTAGGCTGGGACGGGCTGTGGTGGGCTGTGCTTGGCTGGGACGGGCTGTGGTGGGCTGGGACGGGCTGTTGTAGGCTGGGACGGGCTGTGGTGGGCTGGGATGGGCTGGGACAGACTGGGACGGGCTGTGGTGGTCAGTGGTTGCCTGGGACATGCTGTGGTGGGCTGGGACATGCTGTGGTGGGCTGGGACGGGCTGGTGTGGGCTGTGGTGGGCTGGGACGGGCTGGCACGGGCTGGGACGGGCTGGAACGAGCTGGCACGGACTGGGACGGGCTGGCACGGGCTGTGGTGGGCTGGAACGTCTGTGGTGGGCTTGGACGGGCTGTGGTGGGCTGGGACGAGCTATGGTGGGCTGGGACGGGCTCTGGTGGTGTCGAAAGGGCTGTGGTGGGCTGGGACGGGCTGTGGTGGGCTGTGGTTGGCTGGGACGGGCTGTGGTGGGCCGGCACGGGCTGTGGTGAACTGAGACGGGCTGGCACGGGCTGTGGTAAGCTGGGACGGGCTCTGGTGGGCTGGGACGGTCTGTGATGGGCTGTGGTTGGCTGGGACGGGCTGTGGTGAGCTGGGAAGAGCTGGGATGAGCTGGGACCGGCTGTGGTGGGCGGGGACCGGCTATGGTGGGCGGGGATGGTCTGTGCTGGGCGGTGACGGGCTGTGGTGGGCTGGGACGGGCTGTGGTGGGCTGGGACAGGCTGGGATGAGCTGTGGTGGGCTGGGACGAGTTCTGGTGGGCTGGGACGGGCTGAGATGGGCTGGGACGGGCTGGGACGCCTTGGACGGGCTGTGGTGGGCGGTGACGGGTTGTGGTGGGTGGGGACGGGCTTGGACGTGCTGTGGTGGTCGGGGACGGGCTGAGGTGGGCGGGCACGGTCTGTGGTGGGCTGGAACAGGCTGTGGTGGGTTGGGACGGGCTGTGGTAAGCTGTAATGGGCTGTGGTGGGTTGTGGTGGGCTGGGCTGGGCCGTGGTGGGTTGGGACGGGCCGTGGTGGGCCGGGACCGGTCTTGGTTGGCTGGGACGGGCCGTGGTGGGCTGGGAAGGGCCGTAATGGGCGGGGACAAGCTGTGGTGGGCGGGGACAAGTTGTGGTGGGCGGGGACGGGCTGTGGTGGGCGGGGATCGGCTGTGGTGGGCGGGGACGGGGTGTGGTGAGCTGGGAAGGGCTGTGGTGGGCTGGGACAAGCTGTGGTGAGCGGGGACGGGCTGTGGTGGGCGGGGACGGGCTTTGGTGGGCTGGAACGGACTCTGGTGGGCTGGGACGGGCTGTGGTGGGCCGGGACGGACTGTGGTGGGCTGGGACAAACTGTGGTGGTCTGTGGTGGGCTGAGACGGGCTGTGGTGGGCTGGGACGGGCTCTGGTGGGCTGGGACAAGTTGTGGTGGGCTGTGGTGGGCTGAGACGGGCTGTGGTGGTCTGCGTTAGGCTGTGGTGTGCTGTAGTGGCCTGTGGTGGGCTGGGACGGGCTGTGGTGGGCTGGGACGGGCTGTGGTGGGCCGTGTTTGGCTGTGGTGGGTTGAGATCTGTCGTGGTGGGCCGTGGTGGGCTGGCATGGGCCGTGGTGGGCTGGGATGGGCCGTGGTGGGCTGGGACGGTCTGTGGTGGTCTGTGGTGGGCTGGGACGGGCTGTGGTGCGCTGGGACGGGCTGTGGTGGGCTGGGACAGGCCGTGGTGGGCTGGGATGGGCTGGGACGGGCTGGGACGGTCTGTGGTGGTCTGTGGTGGGCTGGGACGGGCTGTGGTGGGCTGGGAGGGGTTGTGGTGGGCTGGGACGGGCTGTGGTGCTTCAGGGATGGGCTGTGGTGGGCCGGGACGGGCTGTAGTTTGCTGTGGTGGGCTGGGACATGCTGTGGTGGGCTGGGACGGGCTGGTGTGGGCTGTGGTGGGCTGGGACGGGCTGGCACGGGCTGGGACGGGCTGGAACGAGCTGGCACGGACTGGGACGGGCTGGCACGGGCTGTGGTGGGCTGGAACGTCTGTGGTGGGCTTGGATGGGCTGTGGTGGGCTGGGACGAGCTATGGTGGGCTGGGACGGGCTCTGGTGGTGTCGAAAGGGCTGTGGTGGGCTGGGACGGGCTGTGGTGGGCTGTGGTTGGCTGGGACGGGCTGTGGTGGGCCGGCACGGGCTGTGGTGAACTGAGACGGGCTGGCACGGGCTGTGGTAAGCTGGGACGGGCTCTGGTGGGCTGGGACGGTCTGTGATGGGCTGTGGTTGGCTGGGACGGGCTGTGGTGAGCTGGGAAGAGCTGGGATGAGCTGGGACCGGCTGTGGTGGGCGGGGACCGGCTATGGTGGGCGGGGATGGTCTGTGCTGGGCGGTGACGGGCTGTGGTGGGCTGGGACGAGCTGTGGTGGGCTGGGACGGGCTTTGGTGGGCTGGGACGGTCTGTGGTGCGCTAAGACGGGCTCTGGTGGTCTGGAACAGGCTGGGGTGGGCTGGGACGGGCTGGGACGGGCTGTGGTGGGCTGGAACAGGCTGTGGTGGGCTGTGGTGGCCTGTGGTGGGCTTGGACGAGTTGTAGTGGGCCGGGACGGGCTGTGGTGGGCTGTGGTTAACTGAGACGGGCTGTGGTGGGCTGTGGTATGCTGGGACGGGCTGTGGTGGGCCGGGACGTGCTGGGACGGGCTCTGATGGTCTGGAATGCGCTGTTGTGGGCTGGGATGGGCTGTGGTGGGCTGGGACGGGCCGTGGTGGGCTGGGACAGACTGTGGTGGGCTGGGAAGGGCCGTGGTGGGCTGGGACGGTCTGTGGTGGTCTGTGGTGGGCTGGGACGGGCTGTGGTGGGCTGGGACGGGTTGTGGTGGGTTGGGACGGGCTGTGGTGCTTCAGGGACGGGCTGTGGTGGGCTGTGGTGGGCTGGGACGAGTTGTAGTGGGCTGGGACGGACTGTGGTGGGCTGTGGTGGGTTCTGGTGAGCTTAGACGGGCTTTGGTGGGCTGTGGTGTGCTGGGACGGTCTGTGGTGGGCTGGGACGGGCCGTGGTGGGCTGGGAAAGGCCGTGGTGGGCTGGGACGGGCCGTGGTGGGCTGTGGTGGGTTCTGGTGAGCTTAGACAGGCTTTGGTGGGCTGTGGTGGGCTGGGACGGGCTATGGTGGACTAGGACGGGCTCTGGTGGGCTGGAACAGGCCGTGGTGGGCTGGGACGCGCTGTGGTGGGCTGGGAAGGGCTAAGACGGGCTGTGGTGGGCTGGGATGGGCTGTGGTTGGCTGAAAAGGGCTGTGGAGGGCTGGGACAAGTTGTGGTGGGCTGTGGTGGGCTGAGACGGGCTGTGGTGGTATGCGGTAGGCTGTGGTGGGCTGGGACGGGCTGTGGTGGGCTGGGACGGGCTGTGGTAGGCTGGGACGGGCCGAGTTGGGCTGGGACGGGCTTTGGTGGGCCGTGTTTGGCTGTGGTGGTCTGTGGTGGGCTGGGACAGGCTGTGGTGGGCTGGGACGGGTTGTGGTGGGCTGGGACGGGCTGTGGTGGGCTGGCACGGGCTCTAGTGGGCTGTGGTGGGCTGGGACAGGCTGTGGTGGGCTGACACGGGCTGGGAGGGGCTGGGACGGGCTGTGGTGGGCTGGGACAGGATGTGGTGGGCTGGGACGGGATGTGGTGGGCTGGGACAGGCTGTGGTGGGCCATGTTTGGCTGTGGTGGGTTGTGGTGGACTGGGACGGGCTGGCACGGGCTGGGACGGGCTGGCACGGCCTGGGACGGGCTGGCACGGGCTGGGACGAGCTGGCACGGTCTGGAACGAGCTGGCACGGGCTGGAACGAGCTGGCACGGACTGGGACGGGCTGGCACGGGCTGTGGTGGGCTTGGACGGGCTGTGGTGGGCTTCGACGGGCTCTGGTGGTGTGGAAAAAGCTGTGGTGGGCTGGGACGGGCCGTGGTGGGCTGTGGTGGGTTCTGGTGAGCTTAGACAGGCTTTGGTGGGCTGGGACGGGCTGGGACGGGCTATGGTGGACTGGGACGGGCTCTGGTGGGCTGGAACAGGCCGTGGTGGGCTGGGACGCGCTGTGGTGGGCTGGGAAGGGCTGAGACGGGCTGTGGTGGGCTGGGATGGGCTGTGGTTGGCTGAAAAGGGCTGTGGAGGGCTGGGACAAGTTGTGGTGGGCTGTGGTGGGCTGAGACGGGCTGTGGTGGTATGCGGTAGGCTGTGGTGTGCTGTAGTGGCCTGTGGTGGGCTGGGACGGGCTGTGGTGGTCTGGGACGGGCCGTGGTGGGCTGGGACGGGCTGTGGTGGGCCGTGTTTGGCTGTGGTGGGTTGTGGTGGGCTGGGACAGGCTGTGGTGAGTTGAGACGGGCTGTGGTGGGCTGGGACAGGCTGTGGTGGGCTGGGCTGGACTGTGGTGGGTTGGGACGGGCTCTGGTACGCTGTGTTGGGTTGTGATGAGCTGAGACAGTCTGTGGTGGTTTGGGACGGGCTGTGAAGAGCTGTGGAGGGCTGTGGTGGGCTTGGACAGGCTGTGGTGGGTTGAGATCTGTCGTGGTGGGCCGTGGTGGGCTGGGACGGGCCGTGGTGTGCTGGGATGGGCCGTGCTGGGCTGGGACGGGCTTTGGTGGGCTGGGACGGGCTGTGGTGGGCGGTGAAGGGCTGTGGTGGGCTGGGACGAGCTGTGGTGGGCTGGGACAGGCTGGGACGGGCTGTGGTGGGCTGGGACGGGCTGTGGTGGGCCGGGACGGGCTGGGACGCGCTGGGACGGGCTGTGGTGGGCTGTGGTGGGCTGGGACAAGCTGTGGTGGGCTGTGGTGGGATGAGACGGGCTGGGACGGGCTTTGGTGGGCTGGGACAGGCTGTGGTGGGCTGGGACAGGCTGGGACGGGCTGTGGTGGGCTGGGACGGGCTGTGGTGGGCTGGGACAGGCTGGGATGAGCTGTGGTGGGCTGGGACGGGCTGTGGTGGGCCGGGACGGGCTGGGACGCGCTGGGACGGGCTGTGGTGGGCTGTGGTGGGCTGGGACAAGCTGTGGTGGGCTGTGGTGGGATGAGACGGGCTGGGACGGGCTTTGGTGGGCTGGGACAGGCTGTGGTGGGCTGGGACAGGCTGGGACGGGCTGTGGTGGGCTGGGACGGGCTGTGGTGGGCTGGGACAGGCTGGGATGAGCTGTGGTGGGCTGGGACGAGTTCTGGTGGGCTGGGACGGGCTGAGATGGGCTGGGACGGGCTGGGACGCCTTGGACGGGCTGTGGTGGGCGGTGACGGGTTGTGGTGGGCGGGGACGGGCTTGGACGTGCTGTGGTGGTCGGGGACGGGCTGAGGTGGGCGGGCACGGTCTGTGGTGGGCTGGAACAGGCTGTGGTGGGTTGGGACGGGCTGTGGTAAGCTGTAATGGGCTGTGGTGGGTTGTGGTGGGCTGGGCTGGGCCGTGGTGGGTTGGGACGGGCCGTGGTGGGCCGGGACCGGTCTTGGTTGGCTGGGACGGGCCGTGGTGGGCTGGGAAGGGCCGTAATGGGCGGGGACAAGCTGTGGTGGGCGGGGACAAGTTGTGGTGGGCGGGGACGGTCTGTGGTGGGCGGGGATCGGCTGTGGTGGGCGGGGACGGGGTGTGGTGAGCTGGGAAGGGCTGTGGTGGGCTGGGACAAGCTGTGGTGAGCGGGGACGGGCTGTGGTGGGCGGGGACGGGCTTTGGTGGGCTGGAACGGACTCTGGTGGGCTGGGACGGGCTCTGGTGGGCTGGGACGGACTGTGGTGGGCTGGGACAAACTGTGGTGGTCTGTGGTGGGCTGAGACGGGCTGTGGTGGGCTGGCACGGGCTCTGGTGGGCTGGGACAAGTTGTGGTGGGCTGTGGTGGGCTGAGACGGGCTGTGGTGGTCTGCGGTAGGCTGTGGTGTGCTGTAGTGGCCTGTGGTGGGCTGGGACGGGCTGTGGTGGGCTGGGACGGGCTGTGGTGGGCCGTGTTTGGCTGTGGTGGGTTGAGATCTGTCGTGGTGGGCCGTGGTGGGCTGGCATGGGCCGTGGTGGGCTGGGATGGGCCGTGGTGGGCTGGGACGGTCTGTGGTGGTCTGTGGTGGGCTGGGACGGGCTGTGGTGCGCTGGGACGGGCTGTGGTGGGCTGGGACGGGCCGTGGTGGGCTGGGATGGGCTGGGACGGGCTGGGACGGTCTGTGGTGGTCTGTGGTGGGCTGGGACGGGCTGTGGTGGGCTGGGAGGGGTTGTGGTGGGCTGGGACGGGCTGTGGTGCTTCAGGGATGGGCTGTGGTGGGCCGGGACGGGCTGTAGTTTGCTGTGGTGGGCTGGGACGAGTTGTAGTGGGCCGGGACGGACTGTGGTGGGATGTGGTGGGCTGTGGTGGGTTCTGGTGAGCTTAGACGGGCTTTGGTGGGCTGTGGTGTTTAGGGACGGGCTGTGGTGGGCTGGGACGGGCCTTGGTGGGCTGGAAATGGCCGTGGTGGGCTGGGACGGGCCGTGGTGGGCTGTGGTGGGTTCTGGTGAGCTTAGACGGGCTTTGGTGGCTGTGCTGGTCTGTGGTTGGCTGGGACGGGCGGGGACGGGCTGTGTTGGGCTAGGGACGGGCTGTGGTGTTCTGGGACGGGCTGTGGTTCGCTGGGACGGGCCATGGTAATCCGGGACGGGCTCTGGTAGGCCAGGACGGGCCGTGGCGGGCTGGGACGGGTTGTGGAGGACTGGGACGAACTGTGGTGGTCTGTGGTGGGCGGGGACGGGCTGTGGTGGGCTGGGGTAGGCTGTGGTGTGCTGTAATGGTCTGTGATGGGCTGGGACGGGTTGTGGTGGGCTGGGACGGGCTGTGGTGGGCTGGGACGGGCTGTCGTGGGCTGGGACGGGCTGTGGTGGGCTGGGACGGGCTGTCGTGGGCTGTGGGGGCCTGGGACATGCTGTGGTGGGCTGGGAAGGGCTGGGACGAGCTGTGACGGGCTGGGACGAGCTGTGACGGGCTGTGGTGTGCTGTAGTGGCCTGTGGTGGGCTGGGACGGGCTGTGGTGGGCTGGGACAAACTGTGGTGGGCTATGGTGGGCTGGGCTGAGCTGGGACAGGCTGGGACGGGTTGTGGTGGGCTGTGTTGGGCTGGGACGGGCTGTGGTGCGCTGGGATGGGCTGTAGTGGGCTGTGGTGTGCTGTGGAGGGCTGGGACGGGCTGTGATGTGCCGTGGTGGACTGGGACGGGCCGTGGTGGGCTGCGATGGGCTGGGACTGGCTGTGGTGGGCTGCGACGGTCTGTGGTGGGCTGGAACGGGCTGTGGTGGGATGGGACAGGCTGTGGTGGTCTGTGGTGGGCTGGGACGCGCTGTGGTGGGCTGCGACAAGCTGGGACGGGCCGTGGTGGGCTGGGACGGGCTGTGGTGGGCTGGTACGGGCTGTGGCGGGCTGGAGCGGGCTGTGGTGGGTTGTGGTGAGCTGGGACGGGCTGACACGGGCTGTGGTGGGCTGTGGTAAGCTGGGACGGGTTGTGGTGGGCTGGGATGGGCTGGGACTTTCTGTGGTGAGCTGCGACGGTCTGTGGTGGGCTGGAACGGGCTGTGGTGGGATGGGACAGGCTGTGGTGGTCTGTGGTGGGCTGGGACGGGCCGTGGTCGGCTGGCACGGGCTGTGCCGGGCTGGGACGGGCTGTGGTGGGCTGCGGTAGGCTGTGGTGTGCTGTAGTGGTCTGTTATGGGCTGGGACGGGCTGTGGTGGGCTGGGACGGGCTGTCGTGGGCTGGGACGGGCTGTCGTGGGCTGGGACGGGCTGTGGTGGGCTGGGACGGGCTGTCGTGGGCTGTGGGGGCCTGGGACATGCTGTGGTGGGCTGGGAAGGGCTGGGACGAGCTGTGACGGGCTGGGACGAGCTGTGACGGGCTGTGGTGTGCTGTAGTGGCCTGTGGTGGGCTGGGACGGGCTGTGGTGGGCTGGGACAAACTGTGGTGGGCTATGGTGGGCTGGGATGAGCTGGGAGGGGCTGGGACGGGTTGTGGTGGGCTGTGTTGGGCTGGGACGGGCTGTGGTGCGCTGGGATGGGCTGTAGTGGGCTGTGGTGTGCTGTGGAGGGCTGGGACGGGCTGTGATGTGCCGTAGTTGGCTGGGACGGGCCGTGGTGGGCTGGGACTGGCTAGGACGGGCTGTGGTGGGCTGGGGCGGGCTGTGGTGGGCTGGGACGGGCTGGGACTGGCTGTGGTGGGCTGGGACGCGCTGTGGTGGGCTGCGACAAGCTGGGACGGGCCGTGGTGGGATGGGACGGGCTGTGGTGGGCTGGGACGGGCTGTGGTGGGCTGGTACGGGCTGTGGCGGGCTGGAGCGGGCTGTGGTGGGTTGTGGTGAGCTGGGACGGGCTGACACGGGCTGTGGTGGGCTGTGGTAAGCTGGGACGGGTTGTGGTGGGCTGGGATGGGCTGGGACTTTCTGTGGTGAGCTGCGACGGTCTGTGGTGGGCTGGAACGGGCTGTGGTGGGATGGGACAGGCTGTGGTGGTCTGTGGTGGGCTGGGACGGGCCGTGGTGGGCTGGGACGAGCTGTGCCGGGCTGGGACGGGCTGTGGTGGGCTGCGGTAGGCTGTGGTGTGCTGTAGTGGTCTGTTATGGGCTGGGACGGGCTGTGGTGGGCTGGGACGGGCTGTCGTGGGCTGTGACGGGCTGTGGTGGGCTGGGACTTTCTGTGGTGAGCTGCGACGGTCTGTGGTGGGCTGGAACGGGCTGTGGTGGGCTGGGACAGGCTGTGGTGGGCCGGGACGGGCCGTGGTGGGCCGGGACGGGCCGTGGTTGGCCGGGACAGGGCGTAGTGGGCCGGGACGGGCCGTGGTGGGCCGGGACGGGCCTTGTTTGGCTGGGACAGGCCGTGGCGGTTTGGGACGGGTTGTGGCGGGCTGGGACGAACTGTGGTGGTCTGTTGTGGGCTGGGACGGGCCGCGGTGGGCTGGGACGGGCTGGGACGAGCTGTGACGGGCTGGGACGAGCTGTGACGGGCTGGGACGGGCTGTGGTGGGCTGCGGTAGGCTGTGGTGTGCTGTAGTGGTCTGTGGTGGGCTGGGACAGGCTGTCGTGGGATGGGACGGGCTGTCGTGGGCTGGGACGGGCTGTCGTGGGCTGTGGGGGCCTGGGACATGCTGTGGTGGGCTGGGAAGGGCTGGGACGAGCTGTGCCGGGCTGGGGCGAGCTGTGATGGGCTGTGGTCTGTTGTAGTGGCCTGTGGTGGGCTGGGATAGGCTGTGGTGGGCTGGAACAAGCCGTAGTAGGCCGGGACGGGCCGTGGTGGGCCGGGACGGGCCATGGTGGGTTGTTATGGGCCATGGTGGGCTGGGACAGGCTGTGGTGGGCTGTGGTGGACCGTGGTGGGCTGTGATGGGCTGTGGTAAGCTGGGACGGGCTTTCACGGGCTGGGACGGGCTGGGACGGGCCGTAGTGAGCTGGGACGGGCCGTGGTGGGCTGGGACAGCCCGCGGTGGGCTTTGACAGGCTGTGGTTGGCCGGGACGGGACGTGGTGGGCTGGGCCGGGCCGTGGTCGGCCGGGCCGGGCTGTGGCGGGCTGGGACGAACTGTGGTGGGCTGGGATGAACTGTGGTGGTCAGTGGTGGGCTGGGACGGGCTGTGGTGAGCTGGGACGGGCTGTGGTGGGCTGGGACGGGCCGTGGTGGGCTGGGACGGGCCGTGGCGAGCTGGGACGGGCTGTGGTGGGCTGGGACGGGCCGTGGCAGGCTGGGACGGGCCGTGGTAAGCTGTGGTGGGCTGTGGTGGGCTGGGGCAGGCTGTGGTGGGCCGTAGTGGGCTGTGGTCGGCCGTGTTGGGCCGGGACGAGCTGTGGTGGGCTGGGACGGGCTGTGGTGGGCTGGGACGGGCTGTGGTGGGCTGGGACGGGCTGGGACGGGTTGCGGTGGGCTGGGACGGGCTGCGCTGGGCTGGGACGGGCTGCGCTGGGCTGGGACGGGCTGTGCTGGGCTGGGACGGGCTGCGCTGGGCTGGGACGGGCTGTGCTGGGCTGGGACGGGCTGCGGTGGGCTGGGACATGCTGGGACGGGCTGTGACGGGCTGTGGTGGGCTGGGACGGGCTGTGGTGGGCTAGGACGGGCTGTGGTGTGCTGGGACAAGTTGTGGTGGGTTGTGGTGCGCCGTGGTGGGCCGGACCGGGCTGTGGTGGGCTGGGAAGGCCTGGGACAGGCTGGGACGAGCTGTGCTGGGCTGGGATGGGCTCTGCTGGGCGGGGACGGGCTCTGCTGGGCGGGGACGTGCTGTGGTGGGTTGTGGTGAGCTGGGAAGGTCTGGGACGGGCTGACACGGGCTGTGGTGGGCTGGGATGGACAGGTACGACCTGTGGTGGGCTTGGACGTGTTGTGGTGGGCTGGGACTGGCTCTGGTTGGCTGGGACGGGCTGTGGTGGGCTGTGGTGGGCTGGGATGGATAGGTACGACCTGTGGTGGGCTTGGACGGGTTGTGGTGGGCTGGGACTGCTTCTGGTTGGCTGGGACGGGCTGTGGTGGGCTGTGGTGGGCTGGGATGGACAGGCACGAGCTGTGTTGGGCTTGGACGGGCTGTGGTGGGCTGGGACTGGCTATGGTGGGCTGTGGTGGGCTGGGACGGGCTGTGGTGGGCTGGGACAGGCCGTGGTGGGCTGGGACGGGCCGTGGTGAATTGGGACGGGCTGTGGTGGGCTGGGACGGGCTGTGGTGGGCTGGGACGGGCCGTGGTGGGCTGGGACGGGCCGTGGTGGGCTGGGACGGGCCGTGGTGGGCTGGGACAGGCTGTGGTGGGCCGTAGTGGGCTGTGGTCGGCCGTGTTGGGCTGGGACGAGCTGTGGTGAGCCGGGACGGGCTGGGACGGGCTGGGACGGGTTGCGGTGGGCTGGGACGGGCTGCGGTGGGCTGGGACGGGCTGCGGTGGGCTGGGACATGCTGGGACGGGCTGTGGTAGGCTGAGACAGGCTGGTACGTGCTGTGGTGAGCAGAGACGGGCCTTGGTGGGCTGGGACGGTCTGTGGTGGGCTGGAACGGGCTGTGGTGGGATGGGACAGGCTGTGGTGGTCTGTGGTGGGCTGGGACGCGCTGTGGTGGGCTGCGACAAGCTGGGACGGGCCGTGGTGGGATGGGACGGGCTGTGGTGGGCTGGGACGGGCTGTGGTGGGCTGGAGCGGGCTGTGGTGGGTTGTGGTGAGCTGGGACGGGCTGACACGGGCTGTGGTGGGCTGTGGTAAGCTGGGACGGGTTGTGGTGGGCTGGGATGGGCTGGGACTTTCTGTGGTGAGCTGCGACGGTCTGTGGTGGGCTGGAACGGGCTGTGGTGGGATGGGACAGGCTGTGGTGGTCTGTGGTGGGCTGGGACGGGCCGTGGTGGGCTGGGACGAGCTGTGCCGGGCTGGGACGGGCTGTGGTGGGCTGCGGTAGGCTGTGGTGTGCTGTAGTGGTCTGTTATGGGCTGGGACGGGCTGTGGTTTGGTGGGACGGGCTGTGGTTTGCTGGGACCGTCTGTTTTGGGCTGGGATGGCCTGCGGTGGCCTGTGGTGGGCTGTGGTGGGCTGCGGTGGGCTGGGACGGGCTGCGGTGGGCTGGGATAAGCTGTGTTGGGCTGCGACGGGCTGTGGTAGGCTGGGATGAGCTGTGGAGGGTTGGGACGGGCTGTGGAGGGTTGTGGAGGGCTGTGCTGGGCTTGGACAGGCTGTGGTGGGCTGAGATGGGCCGTGGTGGTCCGTGGTGGGCTGGGACGGGCCGTGCTGGGCTAGGACGGGCTGTGGTGAACTGTGGTGGGCTGTGATGGGCCGTGGTGGGCTGGGACGGGCCGTGGTGGGCTCGACGGGCTGTGGTTGGCTGGGACCGTCTGTTTTGGGCTGGGATGGCCTGTGGTGGCCTGTGGTGGGCTGTGGTGGGCTGGGACGGGTTGTGGTGGGTTGGGACGGGCTGGGACGGGCTGGGACGGGCAGTGGTGGGCTGGGACGGTCTGTGGTGGGCTGGGACGAGCTGTGGTGGGCTGGGACGGGCTGTGGTGGGCTGGGACGGTCTGTGGTGGGCTGTGGTAAGCTGGGACGGGCTGTTGTGGGCTGTGATGGGCTGTTGTGGGCTGTGGTGTGCTGGGACGGGCTTTGGTGCGTTGGGACGGGCTGGGACGGGCTGGGACGGCTTGTGGTGGGCTGGGATGGGCAGTGGTGGGCTGGGACGGGCTGTGGTGGGCTGTGAGAGGCTGTGGTGGGCTGGGACGGTCTGTGGTGGGCTGGGACGGTCTGTGGTGGGCTGTGGTAAGCTGGGACGGGCTGTGGTGGGCTGTGATGGGCTGTGGTGGGCTGTGGTGTGCTGGGACGGGCTGTGGTGGGCCGGGACGGGCCGTGGTGGGCTGTGGTGCGCCGTGTTTATCTGGGACGAGCTGTGGTGGGCCATGGCGGGCCGTGGTGGGCTGGGATGGGCCGTGGTTTGCCGTGGTGGGCTGAAACAGGCTGTGGTGACCTGTGGTGGGCTGTGGTGACCGGTGGTGGGCTGTGGTGACCGGTGGTGGGCTGTGGTGACCTGTGGTGGGCTGTGGTGGGCTGGGACGGGTTGCGGTTGGCTGGGACGGGTTGCGGTGCGCTGGGACGGGCTGCGGTGGGCTGGGACGGGCTGCGGTGGGCTGGGATAAGCTGTGTTGGGCTGCGACAGGCTGTGGTAGGCTGGGATGAGCTGTGGAGGGTTGGGACGGGGTGTGGAGGGTTGTGGAGGGCTGTGCTGGGCTTGGACAGGCTGTGGTGGGCTGAGATGGGCCGTGGTGGTCCGTGGTGGGCTGGGACGGGCCGTGCTGGGCTAGGACGGGCTGTGGTGAACTGTGGTGGGCTGTGATGGGCCGTGGTGGGCTGGGACGGGCCGTGGTGGGCTGGGACGGGCCGTGGTTGGCTGGGGTGGGCCGTGGTGGGCTGGGACGGGCCGTGGTGGGCTGGGACAGGCTGTGGTGGGCTGTGGTGGACTGGGAAGGGCCGTGGTGGGCCGTGGTGTGCTCTGGTGGGCCATGGTGGACCGTGGTTGGCCGTGGTGGGCCGGGACAGGCCGTGGTTAGCCGTGGTGGGCTGAAACAGGCTGGGACGGGCTCTGGTGGGCTGGGACGGGCTGTGGTGGGCTGGGACGGGCCGTGGTGGGCTGGGACAGGCTGTGGTGGGCTGTGGTGGGCTGGGACGGGCTGTGGTCGTCTGGGACGGGTTGTGGTGAGCTGAGACGGGCCGTGGTGGACTGAGACGGGCCGTGGTAGGCTGGGACGGGCTGGTACTTGCTGTGGTGGGCTGTTACGGGCTGTGGTGTGCTGTGAGAGGCTGTGGTGGTCTGGGACGAGTTGGGACGGGCTGTGTGTGGGCTGGGACGGGCTGTGGTGGGCTGGGACAGGCTGTGGTGGGCTGGGACGGGCTGTGGTGGGCCGTAGTGGGCTGTGGTGGGCCGTAGTGGGCTGTGGTGGGCTGGGACGGGCTGTGGTCGTCTGGGACGGGTTGTGGTGAGCTGAGACGGGCCGTGGTGGGCTGAGACGGGCCGTGGTGGGCTGAGACGGGCCGTGGTGGGCTGGGACGGGCTGGTACTTGCTGTGGTGGGCTGTTACGGGCTGTGGTGTGCTGTGAGAGGCTGTGGTGGTCTTGGACGAGCTGGGCCGGGCTGTGGTGGGCTGGGACGGGCTGTGGTGGGCTGGGACGGGCTGTGGTGGGCCGTAGTGGGCTGTGGTGGGCCGTAGTGGGTTGTGGTGGGCTGGGACGGGCTGTAGTGGTCTGTGACAAGCTCTTGTGGGCTGTGGTGGGCCATGGTGTGCTGTGGTGGGCTCTGGTGGGCTCTGGTGGGCTGGGACGGGCTGTCGTGGGCTGGGACGGGCTGTGGTGGGCTGGGACGGGCTGGGACGGGCCGTGGTGGGCTGGGACGGGCCGTGGTGGGCTGGACGGGTTGGGATAGGCTGCGGTGGTTCGTGGTGGGCTGGGATAGGCTGTGGTGAGCTGAGACGGGCTCTGGAGGTCTGTGGTGGGCTAAGACGGCTTGTGGTGGGCTGGGACGGGCTGTGGTGGGCTTTCGTGGGCCGTGGTGGGCTGGGACGGGCTGTGGTGGGCTGGGACGGGCTGCGGTGGGTTGTGGAGAGCTGGGACAGGCTGTGACGGGCTGTGGTGGGCTGCGACGGGCTCTGGGGGTCTAGGACAGGCTTGGACGAGCTGGGACAGGCTGGGACAGGCTGTGGTGGGCTGAGACGGGCTGGGAGGGGCTGGGACGGGCTGTGGTGGGCTGGGACGGTCTGTGGTGGGCTGTGGTAAGCTGGGACGGGCTGTGGTGGGCTGGGACGGGCTGTGATGGGCTGGGACGGTCTGTAGTGGGCTGCGGTAAGCTGAGACGGGCCTTGGTGGGCTGGGACGGGCTGGGTACTTGCTGTGGGTGGGCTGTTACGGGCTGTGGTGTGCTGTGAGAGGCTGTGGTTGTCTGGGACGAGCTGGGACGGGCTGTGGTGGGCTGGGACGGGCCATGGTGGGCTGGGACGGGCCGTGGTGGGCTGGGACGGGTTGGGATAGGCTGCAGTGGGCCGTGGTGGGCTGGGATAGGCTGTGGTGAGCTGAGACGGGCTCTGGAGGTCTGTGGTGGGCTAGGACGGCTTGTGGTGGGCTGGGACGGGCTGTGGTGGGCTGTGGTGGGCTTTCGTGGGCCGTGGTGGGCTGGGACGGGCTGTGTTGGGCTGGGACGGGCTGCGGTGGGTTGTGGAGAGCTGGGACGGGCTGTGACGGGCTGTGGTGGCCTGCGAGGGGCTCTGGGGGTCTGGGACAGGCTTGGACGAGCTGGGACAGGCTGGGACAGGCTGTGGTGGGCTGAGACGGGCTGGGAGGGGCTGGGACGGGCTGTGGTGGGCTGGGACGGGCTGTGGTGGGCTGTGGTAAGCTGGGACGGGCTGTGGTGTGCTGTGATGGGCTGTGGTGGGCTGTGGTGTGCTGGGACGGGCTGTGGTGGGCCGGGACAGGCAGTGGTGGGCTGTGGTGCGCCGTGTTTATCTGGGACGAGCTGTGGTGGGCCATGGCGGGCCGTGGTGGGCTGGGACGGGCCGTGGTTTGCCGTGGTGGGCTGAAACAGGCTGTGGTGACCTGTGGTGGGCTGTGGTGGGCTGGGACTGGTTGCGGTGGGCTGGGACGGGTTTCGGTGGGCTGGGATAAGCTGTGTTGGGCTGCGACGGGCTGTGGTAGGCTGGGATGAGCTGTGGAGGGTTGGGACGGGCTGTGGAGGGTTGTGGAGGGCTGTGCTGGGCTTGGACAGGCTGTGGTGGGCTGAGATGGGCCGTGGTGGTCCGTGGTGGGCTGGGACGGGCCGTGCTGGGCTAGGACGGGCTGTGGTGCACTGTGGTGGGCTGTGATGGGCCGTGGTGGGCTGGGACGGGCTGTGGTGGGCTGCGACGGGCCGTGGTGGGCTGGGGTGGGACGTGGTGGGCTGGGACGGGCTGTGGTGGGCTGGGACGGACTGTGATGTGCTGTGGTGGGCTGGGGCGGGCTGTGGTCGTCTGGGGCTGGTTGTGGTGAGTTGAGACGGGCCGTGGTGGGCTGAGACGGGCCGTGGTGGGCTGAGACGGGCCGTGGTGGGCTGGGACGGGCTGGTACTTGCTGTGGTGGGCTGTTACGGGCTGTGGTGTGCTGTGAGAGGCTGTGGTGGTCTTGGACGAGCTGGGCCGGGCTGTGGTGGGCTGGGACGGGCTGTGGTGGGCTGGGACGGGCTGTGGTGGGCTGGGACGGGCTGTGGTGGGCCGTAGTGGGCTGTGGTGGGCCGTAGTGGGCTGTGGTGGGCTGGGACGGGCTGTAGTGGTCTGTGACAAGCTCTTGTGGGCTGTGGTGGGCCGTGGTGTGCTGTGGTGGGCTCTGGTGGGCTCTGGTGGGCTGGGACGGGCTGTCGTGGGCTCGGACGGGCTGTGGTGGGCTGGGACGGGCTGGGACGGGCTGTCGTGGGCTGGGACGGGCCGTGGTGGGCTGGGATGGGCCATGGTGGGCTGGGACGGGCTGTGGTGGGTTGGGATAGGCTGCAGTGGGCCGTGGTGGGCTGGGATAGGCTGTGGTGAGCTGAGACGGGCTCTGGAGGTCTGTGGTGGGCTAGGACGGCTTGTGGTGGGCTGGGACGGGCTGTGGTGGGCTGTGGTGGCCTTTTGTGGGCCGTGGTGGGCTGGGACGGGCTGTGGTGGGCTGGGACGGGCTGCAGTGGGTTGTGGAGAGCTGGGACGGGCTGGGACGGGCTGTGGTGGCCTGCGAGGGGCTCTGGGGGTCTGGGACAGGCTTGGACGAGCTGGGACAGGCTGGGACAGGCTGTGGTGGGCTGAGACGGGCTGGGAGGGGCTGGGACGGGCTGTGGTGGGCTGGGACGGTCTGTGGTGGGCTGTGGTAAGCTGGGACGGGCTGTGGTGGGCTGTGATGGGCTGTGGTGGGCTGTGGTGTGCTGGGATGGGCTGTGGTGGGCCGGGACGGGCCGTGGTGGGCTGTGGTGCGCCGTGTTTATCTGGGACGAGCTGTGGTGGGCCATGGCGGGCCGTGGTGGGCTGGGACGGGCCGTGGTTTGCCGTGGTGGGCTGAAACAGGCTGTGGTGACCTGTGGTGGGCTGTGGTGGGCTGGGACGGGTTGCGGTGGGCTGGGACGGGTTTCGGTGGGCTGGGATAAGCTGTGTTGGGCTGCGACGGGCTGTGGTAGGCTGGGATGAGCTGTGGAGGGTTGGGACGGGGTGTGGAGGGTTGTGGAGGGCTGTGCTGGGCTTGGACAGGCTGTGGTGGGCTGAGATGGGCCGTGGTGGTCCGTGGTGGGCTGGGACGGGCCGTGCTGGGCTAGGACGGGCTGTGGTGAACTGTGGTGGGCTGTGATGGGCCGTGGTGGGCTGGGACGGGCTGTGGTGGGCTGGGACGGGCCGTGGTGGGCTGGGACAGGCTGTGGTGGGCTGTGGTGGACTGGGAAGGGCCGTGGTGGGCTGGGACAGGCTGTGGTGAGCTGAGATGGGCTGGGACGGGCTGTGGTTGGCTGGGACGGGCTGTGGTGGGCTGGGACGGTCTGTGGTGAGCTGCGGTGAGTAGGGACGGGCTGTGGTGGGCTGGGACGGGCTGTAGTGGGATCGGACTGGCTGGGACAGGCTGTGGTGGGCTGTGGTAAGCTGGGACGGGCTCTGGTGGGCTGAGACGGGCTGTGGTGGGCTGCGACGGGCTGTGGGGGGGCTGTGACGGGCTGTGGTGGTCTGTGGTGGGCTGGGACGGGCTGTGGTGGGCGCGGACGGGCTGGGACGGGCTGTGGTGGGCTGGGACGGGCTGTGGTGGGCGCGGACGGGCTGGGACGGTCTGTGGTGTGCTGGGACGAGCTGTGGTGGGTTGTGGAGAGCTGGGATGGGCTGCGATGGGCTCTGGTGGTCTGGGACGGGCTGGGACGAGCTGGGACGGGCTGGGACGGGTTGTGGTGGGCTGGGACGGGCTGTGGTGGGCTGGGATGGCCTTGGACGGGCTGTGGTGGGCGGGGACGGGCTGTGGTGTGCTGGGACGGGCTGTGGTGGGCTGGGACGGGCTGTGGTGGGCTGGGCCGGACTGTGGTGGGCTGGGACGGGCTGTAGTGGGCTGAGGCGGGCTGTGGTGGGCTGGCACGGGCTGTGGTGGGCTGTGGTGGTCTGTGCTGGCCTGGGACGGGCTGTGGTGGGCTGTGGTGGGTTCTGAAGGGCTGTGGTGGGCTGTGGTGGGTTGGGACGCGCTGTGGTGGGTAGGGACGGGCTGTGGTGGGCTGTGGTGGGTTCTGAAGGGCTGCGGTGGGCTGTGGTGGGCTGGGACGGGCTGTGGTGAGCTGAGACGGGCTCTGGAGGGCTGTTGTTAGCTGGGACGGGCTGTGGTGAACTGTGGTGGGCCGTGGTGGGCTTTTGTGGGCCGTGGTGGGCTGGGACGGGCTGTGGTGGGCTGCGGTGGGCTGTGGTGGTCTGGGACAGGCTGTAATGGGCTGGGATGGGCTGTGGTGCGCCTTGGTGGGCTGTGTTGGGCCCGGATGGGCCGTGGTGGGCTGGGACGGGCCGTGGTGGGCTGGGACGGGCCGTGGTTGGCTGGGACGGGCTGTGGTGGGCTGTGGTGTGATGGGACGGGCTGTGGTGGGCTGGGATCGGCTGGGATAGGCTGTGGTTGGTTATGGTGGGCTGGGAAGAGCTGTGGTGGTCTGGGACAAGCTGTGGTGGGCTGTGGTGGGCTGGGACGGGCTGTGGTGGGCTGGGACGGGCTGTAGTGGGCTGAGGCGGGCTGTGGTGGGCTGGGACGGGCTGTGGTGGGCTGTGGTGGCCTGGGACGGGCTGTGGTGGGCTGTGGTGGGTTCTGAAGGGCTGTGGTGGGCTGTGGTGGGTTGGGACGCGCTGTGGTGGGTAGGGACGGGCTGTGGTGGGCTGTGGTGTGTTGTGACGGGTTGGCACGGGCTGGGACGGGCCGTGGTGGGCTGGGATGGGCTGCGGTGGGCTGTGGTGGGCTGGGACAGGCTGTGGTGAGCTGAGACGGGCTCTGGAGGGCTGTGGTGGGCTGGGACGGGCTGTGGTGAACTGTGGTGGGCCGTGGTGGGCTTTCGTGGGCTGTGGTGGGCTGGGACGGGCTGTGGTGGGCGAGGACGGGCTGGGACGGGCTGTGGTGGGTTGTGGAGAGCTGTGACGGGCTGTGACGGGCTGTCGTGGTCTGTGACGGGCTGTGGTGGTCTGGGACGGGCTGGGACAGGCTGGGACGGGCTGTGGTGGTCTGCGACGGGCTGTTGTGGGCTTTGACGGACTGGGACGGGCTGGGACGGGCTGTGGTGGTCTGGGACGGGCTGTGTTGGGCGGGGACGGGCTGTGGTGGGCTGGAACGGACTGTGGTGGTCCTGGACGGGCTCTGGTGGGCTGATGTGGGCTGGGCTGGGCTGTGGTGAGCTGGGACGGGCTGGGACGGGCTGTGGTGGGCCGGGACGGGCTGTGGTGGGTCGGGACGGGCTGTGGTGGGCCGGGGCGGGCTGTGGTGGGCTGGGACATTCTGTGGGGGGCTGGGACGGGCTGTGTTGTGTGGGGACGGGCTGTGGTGGGCTGGGAGAGGTTGGGAAGGGCTGTGGTGGTCTGGAACAGGCTGTGGTGGGTTGGGACAGGCTGGGACATGCTGGGACGGGGTGTGGTGGACTGGGATGGTCTGTGGTGGGCCGTGGTGGGCTGGGACAGGTCATGTTGGGCTGGGACAGGTCATGGAGGGCTGAGATGGCCCGTGGTGAACTGTGGTGGGCTGTGGTGGTCTGGGACAGGCTGTGGTGGGCTTTGGTGGGTTCTGGTGAGCTTGAGATGGGCTGTGGTGGGCTAGGAAGGGCTGGGACGGGCTCTGGTGGTCTGGAACGGGCTGTGGTGGGCCAGGACAGGCTGTGGTGGGCGGGGATGGGCTGTGGTGGGCGGAGACGGGCTGTGGTGGGCTGGGACAGGCTGTGCTGCTCTGTGGTGGTCTGGGACGGGCGGGGACGGGCTGTGGTGGGCTGGGATGGGCTGGGACGGGCTGGCACGGGCTGTGGTGGTCTGGAACAGGCTGTGGTGGGTTGGGACAGGCTGGGACATGCTGGGACGGTGTGTGGTGGACTGGGATGGTCTGTGGTGTGCTGGGACGGGCTGTGGTGGGCAGGGATGGGCTGTGGTGGGGCGTGGTGGGCTGGGACGGGCTGTGGTGAACCGTGGTGGGCTGTGGTGGGCCGTGGTGGGCTGTTTTGAGCCGGTATGGGAGGGGATGGGCTGTGGTGGGCCGTGGTGGGCTGGGACAGGTCATGGTGGCCTGAGATGGCCCGTGGTGAACTGTGGTGGGCTGTGGTGGGCCGTGGTGGGCTGGGACGGGCCGTGGTGGGCTGGGACGGGCTGGGACGAACTCTGGTGGGCTGTGGTGGGCTGGGACGGGCTGTCGTGTGCTGGGACAGGCTGTGGTGGGCTGAGACGGGCTGTGGTGTGCTGGGACGGGCTGTGGTGGGCTGGGACGGGCTGTGGTGAGCTGGGACGGGCTGTGGTGGGCTTGGACGGGCTGTGGTGTGCTGGGATGGGCTGGGACGGGCTGTGGTGTGCTGGGTCGGGCTGTGGTGGTCTGGGACGGGCTGGGACAGGCTGTGGTGGGCTGTGGTGGGTTCTGCTGAGCTTGAAACGGGCTGTGGTAGGCTGGGACGGGCTGAGACGAGTTCTGGTGGTCTGGAACGAGCTGGGACGGGCTGTGGTGGGCCGGGACGGGCTGTGGTGGGCCGGGACGGGCTGTGGTGGGCTGGGACGGGCTGTGGTGGTCTGGAATGGTCTGTGGTGGGCTGGGACTGTCTGTGGTGGGCTGGGACGGGCTGCGGCAGGCTGCGACGGGCTGGGACGGGGTGGGACGGGCTGTGCTGGTCTGTGGTGGGCTGGGACGGGCGGGGACGGGCTGGCACGGGCTGGGACGGGCTGTGGTGGGCTAGGGACGGGCTGTGGTGTGCTGGGACGGGCTGTGGTGGTCTGGAACAGGCTGTGGTGGTTTGGGACAGGCTGGGACATGCTGGGACGGTGTGTGGTGGACTGGGATGGTCTGTGGTGTGCTGGGACGGGCTGTGGTGGGCAGGGATGGGCTGTGGTGGGGCGTGGTGGGCTGGGACGAGCCGTGGTGAACCGTGGTGGGCTGTGGTGGGCCGTGGTGAGCTGTTTTGAGCCGGTATGGGAAGGGATGGGCTGTGGTTGGCTGGGACAGGTCATGGTGGTCTGAGATGGCCCGTGGTGAACTGTGGTGGGCCGTGGTGGGCCGTGGTGGGCTGTGGTGGGCCGTGGTGGTCTGGAACAGGCTGTGGTGGGCTGTGGTGGGTTCTGGTGAGCTTGAGACGGGCTCTGGTGGGCTGTGGTGGGCTGGGACGGGCTGTGGTGGGCAGGGACGGGCTGTGGTGGGCAGGGACGGGATGTGGTGGAATGGGATAAGCTGTGGTGGGCTGGGACAGTCAGTGGTGGGCTGTGCTGGGATGGGAAAAGCTGTGGTGGGCTGTGGTGGGCTGGGACGGGCTGTGGCGGTCTTGGATGGGCTGTGGCATGCCAAGACGGGCTGTGGCGGTCTGGGACGGCTGTGGTGGGTTGTGGCAGGCTGTGGTGGGCCGTGGCGGGCCTTGATGGGCCGTGGCGGGCCGGGCAGTGGTGGGCTCTGGTGGGCTGTGGTGGGCCTTGGCGGGCCGTGGTTGGACGTGGTGGGCTGGGACGGGCTGTGGTGGGCTGTGGTGGGCTGGGACGGGCTGGCACGGGCTGGGACGGGCTGGCATGGGCTGGGACGAGCTGGCACGGGCTGGAACGAGCTGGCACGGGCTGGAACGAGCTGGCACGGACTGGGATGGGCTGGCACGGGCTGTGGTGGGCTGGCACGGGCTGTGGTGGGCTGGAACGGGCTGTGGTGGGCTGGGACGGGCTGTGGTGGTGTGGAAAGGGCTGTGGTGGGCTGGGACGGGCCATGGTGTGCTGGGACGGGCTCTGGTGGTGTGGAAAGGGCTGTGGTGGGCTGGGACGGGCCGTGGTGGGCTAGGACGGACTGTGGTGGTCTTGGAAGGGCTGTGGTGGGCTGGGACGGTCTGTGGTGGTCTGTGGTGGGCTGGGACGGGTTGTGGTGGGCTGGGACGAGCTGGGACGGGCTGTGACGGGCAGTGGTGGGCTGGGACGGGCTGTGGTGGGCTGGGACGGGCTGTGGTGGGCTGCGGTGGGCCGCGGTGGGCCTGGACGGACCATGGTGGGCCGGGACGGGCGGTGATGGGCCTGGACGGGCCGTGGTGGACCGTAGTGGGCTGGGACGGGCAGTGGTGGGCCGGGACGTGCTGTTGTAGGCTGTGGTGGGCTGGGACGGGCTGTGGTGGGCTGGGAAGGGCTGTGGTGGGCTGGGACGCGCTGTGGTGGGCTGGGACGCGCTGTGGTGGGCTGGGACGGGCTGTGGTGGGCTGGGACGGACTGTGGTGGGCTGGGACGCGCTGTGGTGGGCTGGGAAGGGCTGGGACGGGCTGTGGTGGTCTGGGACGGTCTGTGGTGGGCTGGGACGGTCTGTGGTTGGCTGGGACGGGCTGCGGCAGGCTGCGACGGGCTGTGACGGGCTGGGACGGTCTGTGCTGGTCTGTGGTGGGCTGGGACGGGCGGGGACGGGCTGTGGTGGGGTGGGACGGGCTGTGGTGGGCTGGGACGGGCTGTGGTGGTCTGGAACAGGCTGTGGTGGGTTGGGACAGGCTGGAACATGCTGGGACGGGGTGTGGTGGACTGGGATGGTCTGTGGTGGGGCGTGGTGGGCTGGGACGGGCCGTGGTGAACCGTGGTGGGCTGTGGTGGGCCGTGGTGGGCCGTTTTGAGCCGGGATGGGAAGGGATGGGCTGTGGTGGGCCGTGGTGGGCTGGGACAGGTCATGGTGGTCTGAGATGGCCCGTGGTGAACTGTGGTGGGCTGTGGTGGGCCGTGGTGAACCGTGGTGGGCTGTGGTGGGCCGTGGTGGGCCGTTTTGAGCCGGTATGGGAAGGGATGGGCTGTGGTGGGCCGTGGTGGGCTGGAACAGGTCATGGTGGTCTGAGATGGCCCGTGGTGAACTGTGGTGGGCTGTGGTGAGCCGTGGTGGGCTGTGGTGGGCTGGGACGGGCTTTGGTGGGCCGGGACGTGCTGTTGTAGGCTGTGGTGTGCTGGGACAGGCTGTGGTGGGCTGGGACGGGCTATGGTGGGCTGGGACGTGCTGTGGTGGGCAGGGACGGGCTGTGGTGGGCTGGGACGGGCTGTGGTGTGCTGGGACGCGCTGTGGTGGGCTGGGACAGGCTCTGGTGGGCCGGTACGTGCTGTGGTAGGCTGTGGTGTGCTGGGATGGGCTGTGGTGGGCTGGGACGGGCTGTGGTGGGCTGGGACGGGCTGTGGTGGGCTGGGACGGGCTGTGGTGGGCTGAGGTGGGCTGTGGAGGGCTGGGACGGGCTGTGGTGGGCTGGGACGGGCTGTGGTGGTCTGCGGTAGGCTGTGGTGTGCTGTAGTGGCCTGTGGTGGGCTGGGACGGGCTGTGGTGGGCCGTGTTTGGCTGTGGTGGGTTGTGGTGGGCTGGGACAGGCTGTGGTGAGTTGAGACGGGCTGTGGTGGGCTGGGACAGGATGTGGTGGGCTGGGCCGGGCTGTGGTGGGTTGGGACGGGCTCTGGTGCGCTGTGTTGGGTTGTGATGAGCTGAGACAGTCTGTGGTGGGTTGGGACGGGCTGTGGAGAGCTGTGGAGGGCTGTGGTGGGCTTGGACAGGCTGTGGTGGGTTGAGATCTGTCGTGGTGGGCCGTGGTGGGCTGGGACGGGCTGTGGTGTGCTGGGATGCGCCGTGGTGGGCTGGGATGGGCTGTGGTGGGCTGTGGTGGGCTGGGACGGGCTGGCACGGGCTGGGACGGGCTGGCATGGGCTGGGACGAGCTGGCACGGGCTGGAACGAGCTGGCACGGGCTGGAACGAGCTGGCACGGACTGGGATGGGCTGGCACGGGCTGTGGTGGGCTGGCACGGGCTGTGGTGGGCTGGAACGGGCTGTGGTGGGCTGGGACGGGCTGTGGTGGTGTGGAAAGGGCTGTGGTGGGCTGGGACGGGCCATGGTGTGCTGGGACGGGCTCTGGTGGTGTGGAAAGGGCTGTGGTGGGCTGGGACGGGCCGTGGTGGGCTAGGACGGACTGTGGTGGTCTTGGAAGGGCTGTGGTGGGCTGGGACGGTCTGTGGTGGTCTGTGGTGGGCTGGGACGGGTTGTGGTGGGCTGGGACGGGTTGTGGTGGGCTGGGACGGGCTGTGGTGGGCTGGCACGGGCTCTGGTGGGCTGTGGTGGGCTGGGACAGGATGTGGTGGGCTGGGACGGGCTGTGGTGGGCTGGGACGGGCTGTGGTGGGCTGGGACGGGTTGTGGTGGGCTGGGACGGGCTGTGGTGGGCTGGCACGGGCTCTGGTGGGCTGTGGTGGTCTGGGACAGGATGTGGTGGGCTGGGACGGGATGTGGTGGGCTGGGACGGGCTGGCACGGGCTGGGACGGGCTGGCACGGGCTGGCACGGGCTGGCACGGGCTGGGACGAGCTGGCACGGTCTGGAACGAGCTGGCACGGGCTGGAACGAGCTGGGACGGACTGGGACGGGCTGGCACGGGCTGTGGTGGGCTTGGACGGGCTGTGGTGGGCTTCGACGGGCTCTGGTGGTGTGGAAAAAGCTGTGGTGGGCTGGGACGGGCTGTGGTGGGCTGGGACGGGCTGTGGTGGGCTGGGACGCGCTGTGGTGGGCTGGGACGCGCTGTGGTGGGCTGGGACGCGCTGTGGTGGGCGTGGACGCGCTGTGGTGGGCTGCGACGCGCTGTGGTGGGCTGCGACGCGCTGTGGTGGGCGTGGACGCGCTGTGGTTGGCTGCGACGCGCTGTGGTGGGCTGCGACGCGCTGTGGTGGGCTGGGACAGGCTCTGGTGGGCCGGTACGTGCTGTGGTAGGCTGTGGTGTGCTGGGACGGGCTGTCGTGGGCTGGGACGGGCTGTGGTGGGCTGGGACGGGCTGTGGTGGGCTGGGAAGGGCTGTGGTGGGCTGGGACGGGCTGTGGTGGGCTGAGGTGGGCTGTGGTGGGCTGGGACGGGCTGTGGTGGGCTGGGACGGGCTGTGGTGGTCTGCGGTAGGCTGTGGTGTGCTGTAGTGGCCTGTGGTGGGCTGGGACGGGCTGTGGTGGGCCGTGTTTGGCTGTGGTGGGTTGTGGTGGGCTGGGACAGGCTGTGGTGGGCTGGGCCGGGCTGTGGTGGGTTGGGACGGGCTCTGGTGCGCTGTGTTGGGTTCTGATGAGCTGAGACAGTCTGTGGTGGGTTGGGACGGGCTGTGGAGAGCTGTGGAGGGCTGTGGTGGGCTTGAACAGGCTGTGGTGGGTTGAGATCTGTCGTGGTGGGCCGTGGTGGGCTGGGACGAGCTGTGGTGGGCTGTGGTGTGCTATGGTGCGCTGTGGTGGGTTGTGGTGAGCTAGAACGGGTTGTGGTGGGCTGGGACGGGCTATAGTGGGCTGGGACGGGATTGTGGTGAGCTGGGACGGGCTCTGATGGTCTGCGGCGGCCGTGGTGGGCTGGGACAGGCTGTGGTGGGCTGGGACGGGCTGGGAAGGGCTGTGGTGGGTTGTGGTGAGCTGGGACGACCTCTGGTGGGCTGGGACGGGCTGTGACGGGCTGTGGTGGGCTGGGACGGGCTCTGGTGGGTTGGCACGGGGCGTGGTGGGCTGTGGTGGGCTGGGACGGGCTGTGGTGGGCGGGGACGGGCTTTGGTGGGTTAGTGGTGGGTTCTGAAGGGCTGTGGTGGGCTGTGGTGGGTTGGGACACGCTGTGGTGGGTAGGGACGGGCTGTGGTGGGCTGTGGTGTGTTGTGACGGGTTGGCACGGGCTGGGACGGGCCGTGGTGGGCTGGGATGGACTGCGGTGGGCTGTGGTGGGCTGTGGTGGGCTGGGACGGGCTGTGGTGGCTTGGGACGGGCTGGGACGGGCAGTGGTGGGCTGGTACGGGCAGTGGTGGGCTGGAACGGGCTGTGGTGGGCTGGGGTGGGCCGTGGTGGGCTGGGACAAGCCGTGGTGGGCTGGGACGGGCTGTGGTGGGCTGTGGTGGACTGGGAAGGGCCGAGGTGGGCCGTGGTGTGCTCTGGTGGGCCATGGTTGACCGTGGTTGGCCGTGGTGGGCCGGGACAGGCCGTGGTTAGCCGTGCTGGGCTGAAACAGTCTGGGACGGGCTCTGGTGGGCTGGGACGGGCTGTGGTGGGCTGGGACGGGCCGTGGTGGGCTGGGACGGGCTGTGGTGGGCTGTGGTGGGCTGGGACGGGCTGTGGTCGGCTGGGACGGGTTGTGGTGAGCTGAGACGGGCCGTGGTGGGCTGAGACGGGCCGTGGTGGGCTGGGACGAGCTGGTACTTGCTGTGGTGGGCTGTTACGGGCTGTGGTGTACTGTGAGAGGCTGTGGTGGTCTGGGACGAGCTGGGACGGGCTGTGGTGGGCTGGGACGGGCTGTGGTGGGCTGGGACGGGCTGTGGTGGGCCGTAGTGGGCTGTGGTGGGCTGGGACGGGCTGTGGTGGTCTGTGACAAGCTCTTGTGGGCTGTGGTGGGCTGGGACGAGCTGTGGTGGTCTCTGGTGGGCTGGGACGGGCTGTCGTGGGCTGGGACGGGCTGGGACGGGCCGTGGTGGGCTGGGACGGGCCGTGGTGGGGTGGGACGGGTTGGGATAGGCTGCGGTGGGCCGTGGTGTGCTGTGGTGGGCCGTGGTGTGCTGGGATAGGCTGTGGTGGGCTGAGACGGGCTCTGGAGGTCTGTGGTGGGCTAGGACGGCTTGTGGTGGGCTGGGACGGGCTGTGGTGGGCCGTGGTGGGCTGTGGTGGGCTTTTGTGGGCCGTGGTGGGCTGGGACGGGCTGTGGTGGGCTGGGACGGGCTGCGGTGGGTTGAGGAGAGCTGGGACGGGCTGTGACGGGCTGTGGTGGGCTGGGACGGGCCGTGGTGGGCTGTGGTGCGCCGTGTTTATCTGGGACGAGCTGTGGTGGGCCATGGCGGGCCGTGGTGGGCTGGGACGGGCCGTGGTTTGCCGTGGTGGGCTGAAACAGGCTGTGGTGACCTGTGGTGGGCTGTGGTGACCTGTGGTGGGCTGTGGTGGGCTGGGACGGGTTGCGGTGGGCTGGGATAAGCTGTGTTGGGCTGCGACGGGCTGTGGTAGGCTGGGATGAGCTGTGGAGGGTTGGGACGGGCTGTGGAGGGTTGTGGAGGGCTGTGCTGGGCTTGGACAGGCTGTGGTGGGCTGAGATGGGCCGTGGTGGTCCGTGGTAAGCTGGGACGGGCCGTGCTGGGCTAGGACGGGCTGTGGTGAACTGTGGTGGGCTGGGACGGGCCGTGGTGGGCTGGGACGGGCCGTGGTGGGCTGGGACGGGCCGTGGTGGGCTGGGGTGGGCCGTGGTGGGCTGGGACGGGCCGTGGTGGGCTGGGACAGGCCGTGGTGGGCTGTGGTGGACTGGGAAGGGCCGTGGTGGGCCGTGGTGTGCTCTGGTGGGCCATGGTGGACCGTGGTTGGCCGTGGTGGGCCGGGACAGGCCGTGGTTAGCCGTGGTGGGCTGAAACAGGCTGGGACGGGCTCTGGTGGGCTGGGACGGGCTGTGGTGGGCTGGGACGGGATGTGGTGGGCTGGGACGGGCCGTGGTGGGCTGGGACGGGCTGTGGTGGGCTGTGGTGGGCTTGGACGGGCTGTGGTCGTCTTGGACGGGTTGTGGTGAGCTTAGACGGGCCGTGGTGGGCTGGGACGGGCTGGTACTTGCTGTGGTGGGCTGTTACGGGCTGTGGTGTGCTGTGAGAGGCTGCGGTGGTCTGGGACGAGCTGGGACGGGCTGTGGTGGGCTGGGACGGGCTGTAGTGGGCTGGGACGGGCTGTGGTGGGCTGGGACGGGCTGTGGTGGGCCGTAGTGGGCTGTGGTGGGCTGGGACGGCCTGTGGTGGTCTGTGACAAGCTCTTGTGGGCTGTGGTGGGCTGGGACGAGCTGTGGTGGGCTCTGGTGGGCTGGGACGGACTGTCGTGGGCTGGGACGGGCTGTCGTGGGCTGGGACGGGCTGGGACGGGCCGTGGTGGGCTGGGACGGGTTGGGATAGGCTGCGGTGGGCTGGGACGGGCTGTGGTGGGTTGTGGTGAGCTGAGACGGGCTGTGGTGAAATTGGACGGGCTGTGGTGGGCTGTGGTGAACTGGGAAGGGCTCTGGTGGTCTGGAATGGGCTGTGGTGGGCTGGGACGGGCTGTGGCGGGCTGCGGTGGGCTGGGACAGGCTCTGGTGGGCCGGGACAGACTCTGGTGCGCTGTGGTGGGCTGTGGTGGGCTATGGTGTGCTGTGGTGGGTTGTGGTGAGCTAGAACGGGTTGTGGTGGGCTGGGACGGGCTATAGTGGGCTGGGACGGGATTGTGGTGGGCTGGGACGGGCTCTGATGGTCTGCGGCGGCCGTGGTGGGCTGGGACGGGCTGGGAAGGGCTGTGGTGGGTTGTGGTGAGCTGGGACGACCTCTGGTGGGCTGGGACGGGCTGTGACGGGCTGTGGTGGGCTGTGGTAAGCTGGGACGGGCTCAGGTGGGTTGGGGCAGCCTGTGGTGCGCTGTGGTTGGCTGGGACGGGCTGTGGTGGGCGGGGACGGGCTTTGGTGGGTTAGTGGTGGGCTGGGACGACCTCTTGTGGTCTGGGACGGGCTGTGGTGGGCTGTGGTGAGCTGGGACGGGCTCTGGTGGGTTGGCACGGGGCGTGGTGGGCTGTGGTGGGCTGGGACGGGCTGTGGTGGGCTGGGACGGGCTCTGGTGGTCTGGGACATACTGTGGTGGGCTGGGACGGGCTGGGACGGGCTGTGGTGCTCTGTGGTGGGCTGGGACGTGCCGTGGTGGACCGTGGTGGGCTTGGATGGGCCGTGGTGGGCTTGGATGGGCCGTGGTGGGCTTGGATGGGCCGTGGTGGGCTGTGGTCGGCCGTGGTGGGCTGTGGTCGGCCGTGGTGGGCTGTGGTGGGCTGTGGTCGGTTGTGGTGGGCTGGGACGGGCTGTGGTGGGCTGGGATGGGCTGTGGTGCGCCTTGGTGGGCTGTGTTGGGCCCGGATGGGCCGTGGTGGGCTGTGGTGGGCCGTGGTGGGCTGGGACGGGCTGTGGTGGGCTGTGGTGTGATGGGACGGGCTGTGGTGGGCTGGGATCGGCTGGGATAGGCTGTGGTTGGTTATGGTGGGCTGGGAAGAGCTGTGGTGGTCTGGGACAAGCTGTGGTGGGCTGTGGTGGGCTGTGGTCGTCTGGGACGGGTTGTGGTGAGCTGAGACGGGCCGTGGTGGGCTGAGACGGGCCGTGGTGGGCTGAGACGGGCTGGTACTTGCTGTGGTGGGCTGTTACGGGCTGTGGTGTGCTGTGAGAGGCTGTGGTGGTCTGGGACGAGCTGGGACGGGCTGTGGTGGGCTGGGACGAGCTGTGGTGGGCTGGGACGGGCTGCGGTGGGCTGGGACGGGCTGTGGTGGGCTGGGACGGGCCGTGCTGGGCCGTAGTGTGCTGTGGTGGGCTGGGACGGGCTGTGGTGAACTGTGGTGGGCTGTGATGGGCTGTGGTGGGCTGGGACGGGCCGTGGTGGGCTGGGACGGGCCGTGGTGGGCTGGGACGGGCCGTGGTGGGCTGGGACGGGCCGTGGTGGGCTGTGGTGGACTGGGAAGGGCCGTGGTGGGCCGTGGTGTGCTCTTGTGGGCCATGGTGGACCGTGGTTGGCCGTGGTGGGCCGGCACAGGCCGTGGTTAGCCGTGGTGGGCTGAAACAGGCTGGGACGGGCTCTGGTGGGCTGGGACGGGCTGTGGTGGGCTGGGACGGGCCGTGGTGGGCTGGGACGGGCTGTGGTGGGCTGTGGTGGGCTGGGACGGGCTGTGGTCGTCTGGGACGGGTCGTGGTGAGCTGAGACGGGCCGTGGTGGGCTGAGACGGGCCGTGGTGGGCTGAGACGGGCCGTGGTGGGCTGGGACGGGCTGGTACTTGCTGTGGTGGGCTGTTACGGGCTGTGGTGGGCTGGGACGGGCTGTGGTGGGCTGGGACGGGCTGTGGTGGGCCGTAGTGGGCTGTGGTGGGCTGGGACGGGCTGTGGTGGTCTGTGACAAGCTCTTGTGGGCTGTGGTGGGCTGGGACGAGCTGTGGTGGGCTCTGGTGGGCTCTGGAGGGCTGGTACGGACTGTCGTGGGCTGGGACGGGCTGTCGTGGGCTGGGACGGGCTGGGACGGGCTGTGGTGGGCTGGGACGGGCCGTGGTGGGCTGGGACGGGCCGTGGTGGGCTGGGACGAGTTGGGATAAGCTGCGGTGTGGTGGGACGGGCTGTGGTGGGTGTGGTGAGCTGAGACGGGCTGTGGTGAAATTGGACGGGCTGTGGTGGGCTGTGGTGTGCTGGGACATGCTGTGGTGAACTGGGAAGGGCTCTGGTGGTCTGGAATGGGCTGTGGTGGGCTGGGACGGGCCATGGCGGGCTGCGGTGGGCTGGGACGGGCTGTGGTGGGCTGGGACAGGCTGTGGTGCGCTTTGGTGGGCTGTGGTGTGCTATGCTGCGCTGTGGTGGGTTGTGGTGAGCTAGAACGGGTTGTGGTGGGCTGGGACGGGCTATAGTGGGCTGGGACGGGATTGTGGTGAGCTGGGACGGGCTCTGATGGTCTGCGGCGGCCGTGGTGGGCTGGGACGGGCTGTGGTGGGCTGGGACGGGCTGGGAAGGGCTGTGGTGGGTTGTGGTGAGCTGGGACGACCTCTGGTGGGCTGGGACGGGCTGTGACGGGCTGTGGTGGGCTGGGACGGGCTCTGGTGGGTTGGCACGGGGCGTGGTGGGCTGTGGTGGGCTGGGACGGGCTGTGGTGGGCGGGGACGGGCTTTGGTGGGTTAGTGGTGGGTTCTGAAGGGCTGTGGTGGGCTGTGGTGGGTTGGGACACGCTGTGGTGGGTAGGGACGGGCTGTGGTGGGCTGTGGTGTGTTGTGACGGGTTGGCACGGGCTGGGACGGGCCGTGGTGGGCTGGGATGGACTGCGGTGGGCTGTGGTGGGCTGGGACAGGCTGTGGTGGGCGGGGACGGGCTTTGGTGGGTTAGGTGTGGGCTGGGACGACCTCTTGTGGTCTGGGACGGGCTGTGGTGGGCTGTGGTGGGCTGGGACGGGCTCTGGTGGGTTGGCACGCGGCGTGGTGGGCTGTGGTGGGCTGGGACAGGCTGTGGTGGGCTGGGACGGGCTCTGGTGGGCTGGGACATACTGTGGTGGGCTGGGACGGGCTGGGACGGGCTGTGGTGCTCTGTGGTGGGCTGGGACGTGCCGTGGTGGACCGTGGTGGGCTTGGATGGGCCGTGGTGGGCTTGGATGGGCCGTGGTGGGCTGTGGTCTGCCGTGGTGGGCTGTGGTCGGCCGTGGTGGGCTGTGGTGGGCTGTGGTCGGTTGTGGTGGGCTGGGACGGGCTGTGGTGGGCTGAGATGGGATGTGGTGGGCTGGGACAGGCTGTAATGGGCTGGGATGGGCTGTGGTGCGCCTTGGTGGGCTGTGTTGGGCCCGGATGGGCCGTGGTGGGCTGTGGTGGGCCGTGGTGGGCTGGGACGGGCTGTGGTGGGCTGGGACGGGCCGTGGTTGGCTGGGACGGGCTGTGGTGGGCTGTGGTGTGATGGGACGGGCTGTGGTGGGCTGGGATCGGCTGGGATAGGCTGTGGTTGGTTATGGTGGGCTGGGACGGGCTGTGGTGGGCTGGGACGAGCTGTAGTGGGCTGAGGCGGGCTGTGGTGGGCTTCATGGGCTGTGGTGGGCTGTGGTGGTCTGTGGTGGCCTGGGACGTGCTGTGGTGGGCTGGGACGGGCTGTGGTGGGCTGTGGTGGGTTCTGAAGGGCTGTGGTGGGCTGTGGTGGGTTGGGACACGCTGTGGTGGGTAGGGACGGGCTGTGGTGGGTTGGGATGGGCTGTGGTGGGCTGTGGTGGGCTGGGACGGGCTGTGGCGTGTTGTGACGGGTTGGCACGGGCTGGAACGGGCCGTGGTGGGCTGGGATGGGCTGCGGTGGGCTGTGGTGGGCTGTGGTGGGCTGGGACGGGCTGTGGTGGGTTGGGACGGGCTGGGACGGGCAGTGGTGGGCTGGGACGGGCAGTGGTGGGCTGGAACGGGCTGTGGTGGGCTGGGACGGGCTGTGGTGGGCTGGGACGGTCTGTGGTGGGCTGGGACGGTCTGGTGTGGGCTGTGGTAAGCTGGAACGGGCTGTGGTGGGCTGTGATGGGCTGTGGTAGGCTGTGGTGTGCTGGGACGGGCTGTGGAGGGTTGGGACGGGCTGGGACGGGCTGGGACGGGCAGTGGTGGGCTGGCACGGGCCGTGGTTTGCCGTGGTGGGCTGAAACAGGCTGTGGTGACCGGTGGTGGGCTGTGGCGACCGGTGGTGGGCTGTGGTGACCTGTGGTGGGCTGTGGTGGGCTGGGACGGGTTTCGGTGGGCTGGGACGGGTTTCGGTGGGCTAGGACGGGCTGCGGTGGGCTGGGACGGGCTGCGGTGGGCTGGGATAAGCTGTGTTGGGCTGCGACGGGCTGTGGTAGGCTGGGATGAGCTGTGGAGGGTTGGGACGGGCTGTGGAGGGTTGTGGAGGGCTGTGCTGAGCTTGGACAGGCTGTGGTGGGCTGAGATGGGCCGTGGTGGTCCGTGGTGGGCTGGGACGAGCCGTGCTGGGCTAGGACGGGCTGTGGTGAACTGTGGTGGGCTGTGATGGGCCGTGGTGGGCTGGGACGGGCCGTGGTGGGCTGGGACGGGCTGTGGTGGGCTGTGGTGGGCTGGGACGGGCTGTGGTCGTCTGGGACGGGTCGTGGTGAGCTGAGACGGGCCGTGGTGGGCTGAGACGGGCCGTGGTGGGCTGAGACGGGCCGTGGTGGGCTGGGACGGGCTGGTACTTGCTGTGGTGGGCTGTTACGGGCTGTGGTGGGCTGGGACGGGCTGTGGTGGGCTGGGACGGGCTGTGGTGGGCCGTAGTGGGCTGTGGTGGGCTGGGACGGGCTGTGGTGGTCTGTGACAAGCTCTTGTGGGCTGTGGTGGGCTGGGACGAGCTGTGGTGGGCTCTGGTGGGCTCTGGAGGGCTGGTACGGACTGTCGTGGGCTGGGACGGGCTGTCGTGGGCTGGGACGGGCTGGGACGGGCTGTGGTGGGCTGGGACGGGCCGTGGTGGGCTGGGACGGGCCGTGGTGGGCTGGGACGAGTTGGGATAGGCTGCGGTGTGGTGGGACGGGCTGTGGTGGGTGTGGTGAGCTGAGACGGGCTGTGGTGAAATTGGACGGGCTGTGGTGGGCTGTGGTGTGCTGGGACATGCTGTGGTGAACTGGGAAGGGCTCTGGTGGTCTGGAATGGGCTGTGGTGGGCTGGGACGGGCCATGGCGGGCTGCGGTGGGCTGGGACGGGCTGTGGTGGGCTGGGACAGGCTGTGGTGCGCTTTGGTGGGCTGTGGTGTGCTATGCTGCGCTGTGGTGGGTTGTGGTGAGCTAGAACGGGTTGTGGTGGGCTGGGACGGGCTATAGTGGGCTGGGACGGGATTGTGGTGAGCTGGGACGGGCTCTGATGGTCTGCGGCGGCCGTGGTGGGCTGGGACGGGCTGTGGTGGGCTGGGACGGGCTGGGAAGGGCTGTGGTGGGTTGTGGTGAGCTGGGACGACCTCTGGTGGGCTGGGACGGGCTGTGACGGGCTGTGGTGGGCTGGGACGGGCTCTGGTGGGTTGGCACGGGGCGTGGTGGGCTGTGGTGGGCTGGGACGGGCTGTGGTGGGCGGGGACGGGCTTTGGTGGGTTAGTGGTGGGTTCTGAAGGGCTGTGGTGGGCTGTGGTGGGTTGGGACACGCTGTGGTGGGTAGGGACGGGCTGTGGTGGGCTGTGGTGTGTTGTGACGGGTTGGCACGGGCTGGGACGGGCCGTGGTGGGCTGGGATGGACTGCGGTGGGCTGTGGTGGGCTGGGACAGGCTGTGGTGGGCGGGGACGGGCTTTGGTGGGTTAGGTGTGGGCTGGGACGACCTCTTGTGGTCTGGGACGGGCTGTGGTGGGCTGTGGTGGGCTGGGACGGGCTCTGGTGGGTTGGCACGCGGCGTGGTGGGCTGTGGTGGGCTGGGACAGGCTGTGGTGGGCTGGGACGGGCTCTGGTGGGCTGGGACATACTGTGGTGGGCTGGGACGGGCTGGGACGGGCTGTGGTGCTCTGTGGTGGGCTGGGACGTGCCGTGGTGGACCGTGGTGGGCTTGGATGGGCCGTGGTGGGCTTGGATGGGCCGTGGTGGGCTGTGGTCTGCCGTGGTGGGCTGTGGTCGGCCGTGGTGGGCTGTGGTGGGCTGTGGTCGGTTGTGGTGGGCTGGGACGGGCTGTGGTGGGCTGAGATGGGATGTGGTGGGCTGGGACAGGCTGTAATGGGCTGGGATGGGCTGTGGTGCGCCTTGGTGGGCTGTGTTGGGCCCGGATGGGCCGTGGTGGGCTGTGGTGGGCCGTGGTGGGCTGGGACGGGCTGTGGTGGGCTGGGACGGGCCGTGGTTGGCTGGGACGGGCTGTGGTGGGCTGTGGTGTGATGGGACGGGCTGTGGTGGGCTGGGATCGGCTGGGATAGGCTGTGGTTGGTTATGGTGGGCTGGGACGGGCTGTGGTGGGCTGGGACGAGCTGTAGTGGGCTGAGGCGGGCTGTGGTGGGCTTCATGGGCTGTGGTGGGCTGTGGTGGTCTGTGGTGGCCTGGGACGTGCTGTGGTGGGCTGGGACGGGCTGTGGTGGGCTGTGGTGGGTTCTGAAGGGCTGTGGTGGGCTGTGGTGGGTTGGGACACGCTGTGGTGGGTAGGGACGGGCTGTGGTGGGTTGGGATGGGCTGTGGTGGGCTGTGGTGGGCTGGGACGGGCTGTGGCGTGTTGTGACGGGTTGGCACGGGCTGGGACGGGCCGTGGTGGGCTGGGATGGGCTGCGGTGGGCTGTGGTGGGCTGTGGTGGGCTGGGACGGGCTGTGGTGGGTTGGGACGGGCTGGGACGGGCAGTGGTGGGCTGGGACGGGCAGTGGTGGGCTGGAACGGGCTGTGGTGGGCTGGGACGGGCTGTGGTGGGCTGGGACGGTCTGTGGTGGGCTGGGACGGTCTGGTGTGGGCTGTGGTAAGCTGGAACGGGCTGTGGTGGGCTGTGATGGGCTGTGGTAGGCTGTGGTGTGCTGGGACGGGCTGTGGAGGTTTGGGACGGGCTGGGACGGGCTGGGACGGGCAGTGGTGGGCTGGGACGGGCCGTGGTTTGCCGTGGTGGGCTGAAACAGGCTGTGGTGACCGGTGGTGGGCTGTGGCGACCGGTGGTGGGCTGTGGTGACCTGTGGTGGGCTGTGGTGGGCTGGGACGGGTTTCGGTGGGCTGGGACGGGTTTCGGTGGGCTAGGACGGGCTGCGGTGGGCTGGGACGGGCTGCGGTGGGCTGGGATAAGCTGTGTTGGGCTGCGACGGGCTATGGTAGGCTGGGATGAGCTGTGGAGGGTTGGGACGGGCTGTGGAGGGTTGTGGAGGGCTGTGCTGAGCTTGGACAGGCTGTGGTGGGCTGAGATGGGCCGTGGTGGTCCGTGGTGGGCTGGGACGAGCCGTGCTGGGCTAGGACGGGCTGTGGTGAACTGTGGTGGGCTGTGATGGGCCGTGGTGGGCTGGGACGGGCCGTGGTGGGCTGGGACGGGCCGTGGTGGGCTGGCGTGGGCCGTGGTGGGCTGGGACGGGCCGTGGTGGGCTTGGACAGGCTGTGGTGGGCTGTGGTGGACTGGGAAGGGCCGTGGTGGGCCGTGGTGTGCTCTGGTGGGCCATGGTGGACCGTGGTTGGCCGTGGTGGGCCGGGACAGGCCGTGGTTAGCCGTGGTGGGCTGAAACAGGCTGGGACGGGCTCTGGTGGGCTGGGACGGGCTGTGGTGGGCGGGGACGGGCCGTGGTGGGCTGGGACAGGCTGTGGTGGGCTGTGGTGGGCTGGGACGGGCTGTGGTCGTCTGGGACGGGTTGTGGTGAGCTGAGACGGGCCGTGGTGGGCTGAGACGGGCCGTGGTGGGCTGGGACGGGCTGGTACTTGCTGTGGTGGGCTGTTACGGGCTGTGATGTGCTGTGAGAGGCTGTGGTGGTCTGGGACGAGCTGGGACGGGCTGTGGTGGGCTGGGACGGGCTGTGGTGGGCCGTAGTGGGCTGTGGTGGGCTGGGACGGGCTGTGGTGGTCTGTGACAAGCTCTTGTGGGCTGTGGTGGGCTGGGACGAGCTGTGGTGGGCTCTGGTGGGCTCTGGTGGGCTGGGACGGGCTGTCGTGGGCTGGGACGGGCTGTCGTGGGCTGGGACGGGCTGTGGTGGCCTGGGACGGGCCGTGGTGGGCTGTGGTGGTCTGGGACGGGTTGTGGTGAGCTGAGACGGGCCGTGGTTGGCTGAGACGGGCCGTGGTGGGCTGAGACAGGCCGTGGTGGGCTGGGACGGGCTGGTACTTGCTGTGGTGGGCTGTTACGGGCTGTGGTGGGCTGGGACGGGCTGTGGTGGGCTGGGACGGGCTGTGGTGGGCCGTAGTGGGCTGTGGTGGGCTGGGACGGGCTGTGGTGGTCTGTGACAAGCTCTTGTGGGCTGTGGTGGGCTGGGACGAGCTGTGGTGGGCTCTGGTGGGCTCTGGTGGGCTGGGACGGACTATCGTGGGCTGGGACGGGCTGTCGTGGGCTGGGACGGGCTGGGACGGGCCGTGGTGGGCTGGGACGGGTCGTGGTGGGCTGGGACGGGTTGGGATAGGCTGCGGTGTGCTGGGACGGGCTGTGGTGGGTTGTGGTGTGCTGAGACGGGCTGTGGTGAAATTGGACGGGCTGTGGTGGGCTGTGGTGTGCTGGGACATGCTGTGGTGAACTGGGAAGGGCTCTGGTGTTCTGGAATGGGCTGTGGTGGGCTGGGACGGGCCGTGGCGGGCTGCGGTGGGCTGGGACGGGCTGTGGTGGGCTGGGACAGGCTCTGGTGGGCCGGGACAGACTCTGGTGCGCTGTGGTGGGCTGTGGTGGGCTATGGTGCGCTGTGGTGGGTTGTGGTGAGCTAGAACGGGTTGTGGTGGGCTGGGACGGGCTATAGTGGGCTGGGACGGGATTGTGGTGGGCTGGGACGGGCTCTGATGGTCTGCGGCGGCCGTGGTGGGCTGGGACGGGCTGTGGTGGGCTGGGACGGGCTGGGAAGGGCTGTGGTGGGTTGTGGTGAGCTGGGACGACCTCTGGTGGGCTGGGACGGGCTGTGACGGGCTGTGGTGGGCTGGGACGGGCTCTGGTGGGTTGGCACGGGGCGTGGTGGGCTGTGGTGGGCTGGGACGGGCTGTGGTGGGCGGGGACGGGCTTTGGTGGGTTAGTGGTGGGTTCTGAAGGGCTGTGGTGGGCTGTGGTGGGTTGGGACACGCTGTGGTGGGTAGGGACGGGCTGTGGTGGGCTGTGGTGTGTTGTGACGGGTTGGCACGGGCTGGGACGGGCCGTGGTGGGCTGGGATGGGCTGCGGTGGGCTGTGGTGGGCTGTGGTGGGCTGGGACGGGCTGTGGTGGCTTGGGACGGGCTGGGACGGGCAGTGGTGGGCTGGTACGGGCAGTGGTGGGCTGGAACGGGCTGTGGTGGGCTGGGACGGGCTGTGGTGGGCTGGGACGGTCTGTGGTGGGCTGGGACGGTCTGGTGTGGGCTGTGGTAAGATGGGACGGGCTGTGGTGGGCTGGGATAGGCTGTGGTGGGCTGTGGTGTGCTGGGACGGGCTTTGGAGGGTTGGGACGGGCTGGGACGGGCTGGGACGGGCAGTGGTGGGCTGGGACGGGCAGTGGTGGGCTGGGACGGGCTGTGGTGGGCTGGGACGGTCTGTGGTGGGCTGGGACGGTCTGTGGTGGGCTGAGGTAAGCAGGGACGGGCTGTGGTGGGCTGGGACGGTCTGTGGTGGGCTGTGGTAAGCTGGGACGGGCTGTGGTGGGCCGGGACGGGCCGTGGTGGGCTGTGGTGCGCCTTGTTTATCTGGGATGAGCTGTGGTGGGCCATGGCGGGCCGTGGTGGGCTGGGACGGGCCGTGGTTTGCCGTGGTGGGCTGAAACAGGCTGTGGTGACCTGTGGTGGGCTGTGGTGACCGGTGGTGGGCTGTGGTGACCGGTGGTGGGCTGTGGTGACCTGTGGTTGGCTGTGGTGGGCTGGGACGGGTTGCGATGGGCTGGGACGGGTTTCGGTGGGCTAGGACGGGCTGCGGTGGGCTGGGACGGGCTGCGGTGGGCTGGGATAAGCTGTGTTGGGCTGCGACGGGCTGTGGTAGGCTGGGATGAGCTGTGGAGGGTTGGGACGGGCTGTGGAGGGTTGTGGAGGGCTGTGCTGGGCTTGGACAGGCTGTGGTGGGCTGAGATGGGCCGTGGTGGTCCGTGGTGGGCTGGGACGGGCCGTGCTGGGCTAGGACGGGCTGTGGTGAACTGTGGTGGGCTGTGATGGGCCGTGGTGGGCTGGGACGGGCCGTGGTGGGCTGGGACGGGCCGTGGTGGGCTGCGACGGGCCGTGGTGGGCTGCGACGGGCCGTGGTGGGCTGGGACGGGCCGTGGTGGGCTGGGACAGGCTGTGGTGGGCTGTGGTGGACTGGGAAGGGCCGTGGTGGGCCGTGGTGTGCTCTGGTGGGCCATGATGGACCGTTGTTGGCCGTGGTGGGCCGGGACAGGCCGTGGTTAGCCGTGGTGGGCTGAAACAGGCTGGGACGGGCTCTGGTGGGCTGGGACGGGCTGTGGTGGGCTGGGACGGGCTGTGGTGGGCTGGGACGGGCTGTGGTGGGCTGTGGTGGGCTGGGACGGGCTGTGGTCGTCTGGGACGGGTTGTGGTGAGCTGAGACGGGCTGTGGTGTGCTGGGATGGGCTGTGGTGGGCTGGGACGGGCTGTGGTGGGCTGGGACGGGCAGTGGTGGGCTGGGACGGGCAGTGGTGGGCTGGGACGGGCTGTGGTGGGCTGTGGTGGGCTGGGACGGGCTGTGGTCGTCTGGGACGGGTTGTGGTGAGCTGAGACGGGCCGTGGTGGGCTGAGACGGGCTGTGGTGGGCTGGGACGGGCTGGTACTTGCTGTGGTGGGCTGTTACGGGCTGTGATGTGCTGTGAGAGGCTGTGGTGGTCTGGGACGGGCTGTGGTGGGCTGGGACGGGCTGTGGTGGGCTGGGACGGGCTGTGGTGGGCTGGGACGGGCTGTGGTGGGCCGTAGTGGGCTGTGGTGGGCTGGGACGGGCCGTGGTGGGCTGGGACGGGCCGTGGTGGGCTGGGACGGGTTGGGATAGGCTGCGGTGGGCCGTGGTGTGCTGTGGTGGGCCGTGGTGGGCTGGGATAGGCTGTGGTGAGCTGAGACGGGCTCTGGAGGTCTGTGGTGGGCTAGGACGGCTTGTGGTGGGCTGGGACGGGCTGTGGTGGGCCGTGGTGGGCTGTGGTGGGCTTTCGTGGGCCGTGGTGGGCTGGGACGGGCTGTGGTGGGCTGGGACGGGCTGCGGTGGGTTGTGGAGAGCTGGGACGGGCTGTGACGGGCTGTGGTGGGCTGCGACGGGCTCTGGGGGTCTGGGACAGGCTTGGACGAGCTGGGACAGGCTGTGGTGGGCTGAGACGGGCTGGGAGGGGCTGGAGCGGTCTGTGGTGGGCTGGGACGGTCTGTGGTGGGCTGTGGTAAGCTGGGACGGGCTGTGGTGGGCTGTGATGGGCTGTGGTGGGCTGTGGTGTGCTGGGACAGGCTGTGGTGGGCCGGGACGGGCCGTGGTGGGCTGTGGTGCGCCTTGTTTATCTGGGACGAGCTTTGGTGGGCCATGGCGGGCCGTGGTGGGCTGGGACGGGCCGTGGTGGGCTGGGGTGGGCCGTGGTGGGCTGGGACGGGCCGTGGTGGGCTGGGACAGGCTGTGGTGGGCTGTGGTGGACTGGGACGGGCTGTGGTGGGCCGTGGTGTGCTCTGGTGGGCCATGGTGGACCGTGGTTGGCCGTGGTGGGCCGGGACAGGCCGTGGTTAGCCGTGCTGGGCTGAAACAGGCTGGGACGGGCTCTGGTGGGCTGGGACGGGCCATGGTGGGCTGGGACGGGCTGTGGTGGGCTGTGGTGGGCTGGGACGAGCTGTGGTCGTCTGGGACAGGTTGTGGTGAGCTGAGACGGGCCGTGGTGGGCTGAGACGGGCCGTGGTGGGCTGAGACGGGCCGTGGTGGGCTGGGACGGGCTGGTACTTGCTGTGGTGGGCTGTTACGGGCTGTGGTGTGCTGTGAGAGGCTGTGGTGGGCTGGGACGAGCTGGGACGGGCTGTGGTGGGCTGGGACGGGCTGTGGTGGGCTGGGACAAGCTGTGGTGGGCTGGGACGGGCTGTGGTGGGCTGGGACGGGCTGTGGTGGGCCGTAGTGGGCTGTGGTGGGCTGGGACGGGCTGTGGTGGGCTCTGGTGGGCTCTGGTGGGCTGGGACGGGCTGTCGTGGGCTGGGACGGGCTGGGACGGGCCGTGGTGGGCTGGGACGGGCTGTGGTGGGCTGGGACGGGCCGTATTGGGCTGGGACGGGTTGGGATAGGCTGCGGTGGGCCGTGGTGTGATGTGCTGGGCCGTGGTGGGCTGGGATAGGCTGTGGTGAGCTGAGACGGGCTCTGGATGTCTGTGGTGGGCTAGGACGGGCCGTGGTGGGCTGTGGTGGGCTTTTGTGGGCCGTGGTGGGCTGGGACGGGCTGTGGTGGGCTGGGACGGGCTGCGGTGGGTTGTGGAGAGCTGGGACGGGCTGTGACGGGCTGTGGTGGGCTGCGATGGGTTCTGGGACAGGCTTGGACGAGCTGGGACAGGCTGGGACAGGCTGTGGTGGGCTAAACGGGCTGTGGTGGGCTGGGACGGGCTCTGGTGGTCTGGGACATACTGTGGTGGGCTGGGACGGGCTGGGACGGGCTGTGGTGCTCTGTGGTGGGCTGGGACGTGCCGTGGTGGACCGTGGTGGGCTTGGATGGGCCGTGGTGGGCTGTGGTCTGCCGTGGTGGGCTGTGGTCGGCCGTGGTGGGCTGTGGTGGGCTGTGGTCGGTTGTGGTGGGCTGGGACGGGCTGTGGTGGGCTGAGATGGGATGTGGTGGTCTGGGACAGGCTGTAATGGGCTGGGATGGGCTGTGGTGCGCCTTGGTGGGCTGTGTTGGGCCCGGATGGGCCGTGGTGGGCCGTGGTGGGCTGGGACGGGCTGTGGTGGGCTGGGACGGGCCATGGTTGGCTGGGACGGGCTGTGGTGGGCTGTGGTGTGATGGGACGGGCTGTGGTGGGCTGGGATTGGCTGGGATAGGCTGTGGTTGGTTATGGTGGGCTGGGAAGAGCTGTGGTGGTCTGGGACAAGCTGTGGTGGGCTGTGGTGGGCTGGCACGGGCTGTGGTGGGCTGTGGTGGGCTGTGGTGGTCTGTGGTGGCCTGGGACGTGCTGTGGTGGGTTCTGAAGGGCTGTGGTGGGCTGTGGTGGGTTGGGACACGCTGTGGTGGATAGGGACGGGCTGTGGTGTGTTGTGACGGGTTGGCACGGGCTGGGACGGGCCGTGGTGGGCTGGGATGGGCTGCGGTGGGCTGTGGTGGGCTGGGACAGGCTGTGGTGAGCTGAGACGGGCTCTGGAGGGCTGTGGTGGGCTGGGACGGGCTGTGGTGAACTGTGGTGGGCCGTGGTGGGCTTTCGTGGGCTGTGGTGGGCTGGGACGGGCTGTGGTGGGCGAGGACGGGCTGGGACGGGCTGTGGTGGGTTGTGGAGAGCTGTGACGGGCTGTGGTGGGCTGCGACGGGCTCTGGTGGGCTGGGACGGGCTGGGACAGGCTGGGACGGGCTGTGGTGGGCTGAGACGGGCTGTGGTGGGCTGGGACGGGCTGTGGTGGTCTGGGACGGGCTGTGTTGGGCTGGGACGGGCTGTGGTGGGCTGGAACGGACTGTGGTGGTCCTGGACGGGCTGTGGTGGGCTGGGCTGGACTGTGGTGAGCTGGGACGGGCTGGGACGGGCTGTGGGTGGCTGGGACGGGCTGTGGTGGGCTGGGACTTGCTGTGGTGGGCTGTGGTTTGTCCATCAAACAGCTTCTCTGTTTTTCTGTCTCTCAGGCCAACAGTTTTACCGTCTCCTCGGTCTCTGCCCCCTCTTGGCTTCATCGTTTCATTATTAGAAAGAAAGGACAGAACCTGGCCAAAATAACTCAGCAGATGCCAAAGGTATGGGTGAGCTGGTTAGCTTAGCACCCCCGGCGTAGAAAAAGGTTTAGTCCAGATCACTCGTCACGAAAGAGAGAGGTGTATTCTAGCGTGGGTAAAACCAGGGGGAAATGACACAGATCTTTGCTGTTCAAGGGAACCCTCTCTTTTACTGCTGCAAACACTGCTCCTCCTATGTTATTGTCATGGGTTGAGCCCTTCCAAGGAAGCTTTATGTGGTGCTGTTTTGAGAACTGATGTAGTAGGATACCTGGAAATGGCGAGTGCAGCAAGGCTTCTCCCTGGGGAGTTAGACGGTATCTAGATAAAGGCTAAATGAGTAAACTTCTCCAAAGCCCTTGCAGAAACCGGGACAGCACCAGAGCCTTGGGCTCTAGGCACTGCCATATGGCCGAAATTGTTAAGTTTCTGACTTGTAAAATTGTGGGGATTTGGTCTGGGCTTTTTGGGAAGGAGCACATCTCTCAGTGGCAGGGATCGATGGTGTAGGCCTGACCAAAAGCATTGGCCTGGCTTGGATCTTGGCAAATTCTGAAGAGATTCATTGTCCTTCACCTCAAGGTTCACATCAAATTCACTGGAGGAGAGGATAACATCACTTTGGAAGGACCTACAGAAGATGTGCATGTGGCTCAGGAACAGATTGAAGCCGTGCTCAAGGAACTGGTGAGCTGCAGTTACTAGTTCCAGTAAGAAACTGGGGGAAGAAGGGGCAACAGAGCAGAGGTGATGAGGTGTTTGTCACATCCATAGGATGTCTTGGCATGCTTAATCGAACTTGCAGGAGACAAATTGTGTGGCAGGTGGATGACACCCCTTGGTCATCCATAGCATCCTTGAAAAGTCAGCATTAATTTTTTTGGTGCGGAGAAGGAAGGATTCTCTTGGTTATAGCTGGAGAGGCATAGAAGTGAGTCTTTTCAATGTTTCATGAGCACAATGCTCTCTTCTCAAAGCAGAGGAATGCTTGTGCTCTGCTTAAGAGCAGAAGTGCTTGTAGCTGACCGCTGGTGAGTCAGTGCCAATACTGGCAGTAGGCAGTTACTTAGGGCACGAGACAGAAGCGGTGGCCTGTCCTACCTGGCCCTATATAATATAATATATAATAGTGGACATACATACATATATAGATATAGATATAAAAATATAATTCTTTTTAGATCCACGGGATGGATTACGCAATAATCAAGGCTGACCACCAATTCCACCGACACCTCATTGGCAAGAACGCAGCTAAACGGTAAGTGGAGTGCCTTTCTAGTCCTTCCCATGCTCACACTCTTCGTGTTTAGTAGATGGTATCAGGGGCTCTGTAGCTCACCCAGTGTGCTGTCTCCATCACGTTTCCTCTGCTTTCCTGGAGTGGTGGTGGTACAAGGAGAGAAATGGGCCGTGAGGCCTTGCGATGGCTTTAACGTGTGAAAGTACCTTGGGAGCCTGAACAGTAGTGGAATTACTTCTCTGTGCGAATGACATTTTAGCAGCCAGTTGTGGGTGGTGGAAATGTGCTTGGTGAGCTTCTCCCTGTAGAGGAATGAAGGCGGTGGGTTGATTAGCATTGATAACACGCAGCTGTGGCCTTGCCTCAGAGGCAGTGGGTTGATTGACGTGGATGACGTGCAGGTGTAGCTGGTTCCCGCTAAGGGGTTAAATAGCCCTGTGGCTTGTGGGAGAGGGTGTCAGCTGGAGGAGGAGCAGTGTGGTCTGGCCTCTGGAGGAAGGCGCTACAGCACCGGCAGTAGAATATGGTCAACGCTAAAGCCTTGTTGCGGTCTGCTAGTTTGATAGCACTGCAACGTGACCCCAGCCAAGAGTTTGGGGTAGAAAGGAACGATTATCCTCTGCTCTAAATGTGATACTGTTTGGGGAAGAAACACGCCTCGCTCTGACAAGGGAACAATGGGCTCTGTAGATGCCACGGTATTTACTTGGACAGGCTCTCGTGTGGCACAGGTCTGCTCTCAGTGAACTCCAGGGGGAAGAGGCAATTTCCCCTGTCTCAACCCTACCCCGCTGAGCCCTTCCCAGAGGCGGCTTTACTTCTTCAACAGCCTCTGAGCAGTGATAATCAAGGTGCCTTGCTTCCAGGTCTTTGCCTAGCAGATGGCGTCACCACAGTCCTTGCCTCGAAGTGAACAGGATGAAGGATCTGTACAAGGTGTCTGTGCGCATTCCCCCGGACAACGAGAAGAGCAACCCGATCAGAATGGAAGGAGACCCACAGGGGGTCCCACAGGCCAAGAAAGAGCTGCTGGAACTCGCTTCCCGTATGGTGAGTGGGTAGGACGTGATGTTTGGGAGACTGCAGGGTTTGGGCTCTCGTGTTCCCTTGTAACCTTCTGGTGCGAGTGTGTGCCCCTTGCCCACGGAGCACTTGGATCTCATGACAAGTGCAAGTTCCTCTTCACAAATGTCTTCCCCTGTTCCCTCGGGTAGCCTTTCTCTGTCAACGCAGAGTGAATTTTGTCTGGAGAAAAGAGGGACAGTGCTGGCAAGTAAACCGTCGGGCAGCAAACCGCTAAGTCAAAGTAGATGGCTCTCCGGCTGAACACTCAGTGTGCCCTCTGTTCCCATCAGGAAAATGAACACGCTGCGGACCTAATCGTTGAGCAGAAATTCCACCGGACCATCATTGGGCAGAAGGCTGAGCGGGTCTGGGAAATCCGGGAGCAATTCCCAGAGGTAAGGCTTTGTAGGAGAGGAGGAATCCAGAGGGGATATTTCCTACATGGGTAGTAGGCCTGTCGTCACAGAAGTCGTAACTTTAGTGGCTCTGTAGCGCAAGTGTCTGAGAAGATAGTTCTTTTAGCCAGAGGCCGCTAACACGGTTCCCCGTTTCTGAATGGGAAAAGGGCATGAGTAGGATCCCCCCAACCTTTGCATGTGTCTGACACAAGGGTTCTTGCTTTTGCTTGAGCTAACTAGAAATGACCGCTCCTGCAGGTTATCATCAGCTTCCCAGACCCTGCACACAAGAGTGACATCGTCCAACTCCGAGGTCCCAAAAACGAGGTGGAGAAGTGCACCGAGTACATGCAAAAGATGGTGGCAGACCTGGTAAGGAGGTCTTCTGCCTGCTCTTCCCTCCTACGTGCCTGGATAACCCTGGGGCAAAGCAGAGCTCTACTGGCTTGGGTAGAGCTAAAACACCTCAAGAGGAGGGAGCTGTCAGCTCTGTTTTGGCTGAATGGAGGCAGGGGGATAGTACCTGTTATGGGAAGGCTATAGGGGAACGTCCTTGCCTTTGTTTAGTCTTACAAAAGTCCCTCGTATAGAGAACTTCCTTGGGTCTAAGCCTGTTTTCAAAAGCTCGTTTATCAGAGCTCCTGAAGTCGGGCCTCCCTTGCCACGACAGTGTAATCTTCAGTTCTCCCTTCCTTTCTCCCTTAGGTTGAAAACAGCTTTTCTATTTCTGTCCCCATCTGCAAACAGTTCCACAAGAACATCATAGCGAAAGGAGGTGCCAAAATCAAGAAGGTGAGATACTGTTCCTAACACAGGTGAGCCGGGACGGGCCGCGGTGGGCCGGGACGGGCTGGGACAGGCTGTAACCGGCTGTGGTGTGCTGTGGTGGGCTGGGACGGGACGGGGTGGGCTGGGACGGGCCGGGGTGGGCTGGGACGGGCCGGGTACTTGATGTGGTGGGCTGGGACGGGCCGTGGTGGGCTGTGGTGTGCCGTGATGGGCTGGGACGGGCCGTGGTGGGCTGTGGTGTGCCGTGGTGGGCTGTGGTGTGCCGTGGTGGGCTGTGGTGTGCCGTGGTGGGCTGTGGTGTGCCGTGGTGGGCTGGGACAGGCCGTGGTGGGCTGGGACGGGCCGTGGTGGGCTGGGACGGGCCGTGGTGGGCTGTGGTGTGCCATGATGGGCTGGGACGGGCCGTGGTGGGCTGTGGTGGGACAGGGACGGACTGTGGTGGGCAGGGACGGGCCGTGGTTGGTTGTGGTGGGCTGGTACGGGCTGTGGTTGGCTGGGACGGACTGTGATGAACTGAGACGGGCTGCAGTGGGCCGTGTTGGGATGGGACAGGCCCTGGTGGGCTGTGGAGTGCTGGGACGTGCTGTGGTGTGCTGGGACGGGCTGTGGTGGGCTGGGACGGGCTGCGGTGGGCTGTGGTGGGCTGGGACGTACTGTGGTGTGCTGGGACGGGCTGTGGTGGGCTGGGACGGGCTGTGGTGGGCTGGGACCGTCTGCGGTGGGCTGTGGTGGGCTGGGACCAGCTGCGGTGGGCTGTGGTGGGCTGGGACGGGATGCGGTGGGCTGGAATGGGCTGTGCCGTGCTGGAACGGTCTGGGACGAGTTGTGGTGAGTGTGGTGGGCTGGGACGGGCTGGGACAGACTGTGTTTGGCTGGGACGGGCTGTGGTGGGCCGTGGTGGGCTGGGACAGGCTGTGGTGAGCTGAGACGGGCTCTGGAGGTCTGTGGTGGGCTAGGACGGCTTGTGGTGGGCTGGGACGGGCTGTGGTGGGCCGTGGTGGGCTGTGGTGGGTTTTCGTGGGCCGTGGTAATCTGGGACGGGCTGTGGTGGGCTGGGACGGGCTGCGGTGGGTTGTGGAGAGCTGGGACGGGCTGTGACGGGCTGTGGTGGGCTGCGACGGGCTCTGGGGGTCTGGGACAGGCTTGGACGAGCTGGGACAGGCTGGGACAGGCTGTGGTGGGCTGAGACGGGCTGTGGTGGGCTGGGACGGGCTGGGACGGGCTGTGGTGCTCTGTGGTGGGCTGGGACGTGCCGTGGTGGACCGTGGTGGGCTTGGATGGGCCGTGGTGGGCTTGGATGGCCGTGGTGGGCTGTGGTCGGTTGTGGTGTGATGGGACGGGCTGTGGTGGGCTGGGATCGGCTGGGATAGGCTGTGGTTGGTTATGGTGGGCTGGGAGGAGCTGTGGTGGTCTGGGACAAGCTGTGGTGGGCTGGGACGGGCTGTGGTGGGCTGGGACGGGCTGTGGTGGGCGGGGACGGGCCGTGGTGAGCTGTGGAGAGCCGTGGTGAGCTGTGGAGAGCCGTTGTGGGCTGGGACGGGCCATGGTGGGCTGGGACGGGCCGTGGTGGGCTGGGACGGGCTCTGGTGGTGAGCAGAGACGGCCTGTGTTGGGCTGGGACGGGCTGTGATAAGCTGTAACCGGCTGTGGTGGGCTGTGTTGGGCTGGGACGGGCTGTGATAAGCTGTAACCGGCTGTGGTGGGCTGTGTTGGGCTGGGACGGGTCGTGGTGGGCTGGGACGGGCCGTGGTGGGCTGGGGCCGGTTGGGACGGGCTGGGACTGGCTTTGGTGGGCTGTGGTGGGCTGGGACGGGCTGGGACGAGCCGTAGTAGGCCGGGACGAGCCGTAGTAGGCCGGGACGGGCCGTGGTGGGTTGTTATGGGCCGTGGTGGGCCGGGACGGGCCGTGGTGGCCGGGACGGGCCGTGGTGGGCCGGGACGAACTGTGGTGGGCCAGGACGAACTGTGGTGCTCTGTGGCGGGCTGGGACGGGACATGGTGGTCTGGGACGGGCCGTGGCGGGCTGGGACGGGCCGTGGTGGGCTGGGACGGGCCGTGGCGGGCTGGGAAGGGCCGTGGTGGGCTGGGATGGGCCGTGGGAAAGCCGTGGTGGGCCGTGGTAAGCTGTGACGGGCCGTTGTGGGCTGGGATGGACTCTGGTGTGGTGGGACGGCTGCGGTGGGCTGTGGTGGGCTGGGACGGGCTGCGGTGGGCTGTGGTGGGCTGGGACCGGCTGCGGTTGGCTGTGGTGGGTTGTGGTGAGCTGTGACAGGCTGTGGTGGGCTGGAATTGGCTGGGACGGGCTGTGGTGGGTGTGGTGGACTGGGACGCGCTGTAGTGAGCTGAGATGGGCTGTGGTGGGCTGGGATTTGCTGGGACGGCTGGGACGGTCCGTGGTGGGCTGGGACGGGCTGTGGTGGGCTGTGGTGGGCCGTGGTTCGCTGTGGTGGGGCCGTGGTGGGCTGGGACGGGCCGTGGTTATCTGTGGTGGGCCGTGGTGGTCTGGTACGGGCTATGGTGGGCTGTGGTGGGTTCTGGTGAGCTTGAGACGGGCTATGGTGGGCTGGGACAGGCTGGGACGAGCTCTGGTGGTCTGGGACAGGCTGTGGTGTGCTCGGACGGGCTGGGACGGGCTGTGGTTGGCCGTGGTGGGCTGGGACAGGGCCGTGGTGAACTGTGGTGGGCTGTGGTGGGCCGGTATGGGAAGGGATGGTCTATGTTGGGGCCGTGGTGGGCTGGGACAGGTCATGGTGGGCTGTGGTGGGCCGTGGTGGGCTGTGGTGGGCCGTGGTGGGCTGTGGTGGGCCGTGGTGGGCTGGGACAGGCCGTGGTGGGCTGTGGTGGGCCGTGGTGGGCTGGGACAGGCTGTGGTGGGCTTTGGTGGGTTCTTGTTAGCTTGAGATGGGCTGTGGTGGGCTGGGACGGGCTGGGACGGGCTCTGGTGGTCTGGAACGAGCTGTGATGGGCTGTGGTGGGCTCTGGTGGGCTGGGACGGGCTCTGGTGGGCTGGGACGGGCTCTGGTGGGCTGTGGTGGGCTGGGACGGGCTGTGGTGGGCTGGGACGGGCTGTGGTGGGCTGGGACGGGCTGTGGTGGGCTGGGACGGGCTGTGGTGGGCGGGGACGGGCTGTGGTGGGCTGTGACGGGCTGGGATGGGCTTTGGCAAGCTGGGATGGGCTGTGGTGGACTGGGACGGGCTGTGGTCGACAGGGACGGGCGGGGACGGGCTGTGGTGGGCTGGGACGGGCTGTGGTGTGCTGGGACGGGCTGTGGTGAGCTTTGGTGGGCCGTGGTTCGCTGTGGTCGGCCGTGGTAAGCTGGGACGGGCCATGGTGGGCTGTGGTGGGCCGTGGTGGTCTGGGACAGGCTGTGGTGGGCTGTGGTGGGTTCTGGTGAGCTTGAGACGGGCTGTGGTGGGCTGGGACGGGCTGGGATGGGCTCTGGTGGTCTGGAACAGGCTGGGACGGGCTGTGGTGGGCTGGGATGGGCTGGCACGGGCTGTGGTGGGCTGGCACGGGCTGTGGTGGGCTGGCACGGGCTGTGGTGGGCTGGGACGGGCTGTGGTGGGCTGGGACGGGCTGGGATGGGCGGGGACGGGCTGGGACGGGCTGTGGTGGGCTGGGACGGGCTGGGACGTGCTGTGGTGTGCTCGGACGGGCTGTGGTGTGCTGGGACGGGCTGTGGTGGGCTGTGGTGATCTGGGACGGGCCATGGTGGGCTGTGGTGGGTTTCTGCTGAGCTTGAGACGGGCTGTGGTGGGCTGGGACGGGCTGAGACGAGTTCTGGTTGTCTGGAACGAGCTGGGACGGGCTGTGATGGGCTGGGACGGGCCGTGGTGGGCGGGGACGGGCTGTGTGGGGCTAGGACGGGATGTGGTGGTCTGGAATGGTCTGTGGTGGGCTGGGACGGGCTGTGGTGGGCTGGGACGGGCTGCGGCAGGCTGCGACGGGCTGAGACGGGCTATGCTGGTCTGTGGTGGGCTGTGGTGGGCGGGGGACGGGCTGTGGTGGGCTGGGACGGGCTGTGGTGGGCTAGGGACGGGCTGTGGTGGGCTGGGACGGGCTGTGGTGGTCTGGAACAGGCTGTGGTGGGTTGGGACAGGCTGGGACATGCTGGGACGGTGTGTGGTGGACTGGGATGGTCTGTGGTGGGGCGTGGGTGGGCTGGGACGGTCCGTGGTGAACCGTGGTGGGCTGTGGTGGGCCGTGGTGGGCCGTTTTGAGCCGGTATGGGAAGGGATGGGCTGTGGTGGGCCGTGGTGGGCTGGGACAGGTCATGGTGGTCTGAGATGGCCCGTGGTGAACTGTGGTGGGCTGTGGTGGGCCGTGGTGGGCTGGGATGGGCCGTGGTGGGCTGTTTTGAGCCGGTATGGGAAGGGATGGGCTGTGGTGGGCTGGGACAGGTCATGGTGGTCTGAGATGGCCCGTGGTGAACTGTGGTGGGCTGTGGTGGGCCGTGGTGGGCTGGGATGGGCCGTGGTGGGCCGTGGTGGTCTGCGACAGGCTGGGGCGGGCTGTGGTGGGTTCTGGTGAGCTTGAGACGGGCTCTGGTGGGCTGGGACGGGCTGTGGTGGGCTGGGACGGGCTGTGGTGGGCTGGGACGGGCTGTGGTGGGCTGGGACGGGCTGTGGTGGGCTGGGACGGGCTGTGGTGTCCTGGGACGGGCTGTGGTGGGCTGGGACGGGCTGTGGGTGGGGCTGGGACGGGCTGTGGTGGGCTTGGACGGGATGGGATGGGACGGGCTGGGACGGGACGGGACAGGCTGTGACGGGGCTGTGCTGGGAAGGGATGGGACGGGTTGTGGTGGGCTGGGACGGGACGGGCTGTGGTTGGCTGGGACAGGCTGGGACGGGCTGTGGTGGTCTGGGACGGGCTGTGGTGGGCTGTGGTGAGCTGGGAAAGGCTCTGGTGGGTTGGGACAGGGCGTGGTGGGGCTGTGGTGTGCTGCGACGGGCTGTGGTGTGCTGGGACGGGCTGTGGTGTGCTGGGACGGGCTGTGGTGTGCTGGGACGGGCTGTGGTGTGCTGGGACGGGCTGTGGTGTGCTGGGACGGGCTGTGGTGTGCTGGGACGGGCTGTGGTGTGCTGGGACGGGCTGTGGTGTTGGGGGACGGGCTGGGATGGGCTGTGGTGGGCGGGGACGGGCTGTGGTGGGCTGGGACAGGCTGTGGTGGGCTGTGGTGGGCTGTGGTGGGGCGTGGTGGGCTGGGACGGGCCGTGGTGGGCTGTGGTGGGCCGTCGTGGGCGGTTTTGGGCCGGTATGGGAAGGGATGGTCTGTGTTGGGCCGTGGTGGCTGGGGACAGGTCATGGTGGGCTGAGACGGCCCGTGGTGAACTGTGGTAGGCTGTGGTGGGCCGTGGTTGGCTGGGACGGGCCGTGGTGGGCTGTGGTGGGCCGTGGTGGTCTGGGACAGGCTGTGGTGGGCTTTGGTGGGTTCTTGTGAGCTTGAGATGGGGTTGTGGTGGGCTGGGACGGGCTGGGACGGGCTGTGGTGGGCTGGGACGGGCTGTGGTGGTCTGTGATGGGCTGTGGTGTGCTCGGACGGGCTGTGGTGGGCTGGGACTGGCTGTGTGGTGGGCTGGGACGGGCTGTGGTGGGCCGTGGTGGGCGGGGACGGGCTGTGGTGAACCGTGGTGGGCCGGGATGGGAAGGGGTGGGCTGTGGTGGGCTGGGACAGGTCATGGTGAGCTGGGACGGGCCGTGGTGGGCTGTGGTGGGCCGTGGTCGTCTTGGACAGGCTGTGGTGGGCTTTGGTGGGTTCTTGTGAGCTTGAGATGGGCTGTGGTGGGCTGGGACGGGCTGGGACGGGATCTGATGATCTGGAACGAGCTGTGATATGCTGCAATGGGCTGTGGTGGGCTGGGACGGGCTGTGGTGGGCTGGGACGGGCTGTGGTGGGCTGTGGTGGGATGGGACATGCTGTGGTGTGCTGGGACGAGCTGTCGTGGGCTGGGACGGGCTGGGACGGGCTGGGACGAGTTGTAGTGTGCTGGGACGGCCTGGGGAGGGCGGGGACGGGCTGTGGTGTGCTGGGACGGGCTGTGGTGTGCTGGGACGGGCTGTGGTGGGCGGGGACGGGCTGTGGTGGGCTGGGACGGGCCGTGGTGGGCTATGGTGGGCCGTGGTGGGCTGGGATGGGTCCTGATGGACTGGGACGGGCCGTAGTGGGCTGGGACGGGCCGTGGTGGGCTGGGACGGGCCGTGGTGGGCTGGGACGGGCCGTAGTGGACTGGGACGGGCTGTGGTGGGCTGGGACGGGCTCTGGTGGGCTGTGGTGTGATGGGATGGGCTTTGGTGAGCTGGGACGGGCTGTGGTGAACCATGGTGGGGTGTGCTGGGCCGTGGTGGGCTGGGACGGGCTGTGGTGAACTGTGGTGGGCTGTGGTGGGCCGTGGTGTGCTGGGACGGGCCGTTGTGGGCTGTGGTGGGCCGTGGTGGTCTGGGACGGGCTGTGGTAAACTGGGACGGGCTGGGACTGGCTGTGGTGGGCTGGGAAGGGCTGGGACGGGCTGTGGTGGGCTGGGACTGGCTGTGGTGGCCTGGGACGGGCCGTGGTGGGCTGTGGTGGGCTGGGACGGGTTGTGGTGAGCTGAGACGGGCCGTGGTGGGCTGAGACGGGCTGTGGTGGGCTGAGACAGGCCGTGGTGGGCTGGGACGGGCTGGTACTTGCTGTGGTGGGCTGGGACGGGCTGTGGTGGGCTGTTACGGGCTGTGGTGGGCTGGACGGGCTGTGGTGGGCTGGGACGGGCTGTGGTGGGCTGGGACGGGCTGTGGTGGGCCGTAGTGGGCTGTGGTGGGCTGGGACGGGCTGTGGTGGTCTGTGACAAGCTCTTGTGGGCTGTGGTGGGCTGGGACGAGCTGTGGTGGGCTCTGGTGGTCTCTGGCGGGCTGGGACGGACTATCGTGGGCTGGGACGGGCTGTCGTGGGCTGGACGGGCTGGGACGGGCCGTGGTGGGCTGGGACGGGCCGTGGTGGGCTGGGACGGGTCGTGGTGGGCTGGGACGGGTTGGGATAGGCTGCGGTGTGCTGGGACGGGCTGTGGTGGGTTGTGGTGAGCTGAGACGGGCTGTGGTGAAATTGGACGGGCTGTGGTGGGCTGTGGGTGTGCTGGGACATGCTGTGGTGAACTGGGAAGGGCTCTGGTGGTCTGGAATGGGCTGTGGTGGGCTGGGACGGGCCGTGGCGGGCTGCGGTGGGCTGGGACGGGCTGTGGTGGGCTGGGACAGGCTCTGGTGCGCTGTGGTGGGCTGTGGTGTGCTATGGTGCGCTGTGGTGGGTTGTGGTGAGCTAGAACGAGTTGTGGTGGGCTGGGACGGGCTATAGTGGGCTGGGACGGGATTGTGGTGGGCTGGGACGGGCTCTGATGGTCTGCGGCGGCCGTGGTGGGCTGGGACGGGCTGGGAAGGGCTGTGGTGAATTGTGGTGAGCTGGGACGACCTCTGGTGGGCTGGGACGGGCTGTGACGGGCTGTGGTGGGCTGGGACGGGCTCTGGTGGGTTGGCACGGGGCATGGTGGGCTGTGGTGGGCTGGGACGGGCTGTGGTGGGCGGGGACGGGCTTTGGTGGGTTAGTGGTGGGTTCTGAAGGGCTGTGGTGGGCTGTGGTGGGTTGGGACACGCTGTGTTGGGTAGGGACGGGCTGTGGTGGGCTGTGGTGTGTTGTGACGGGGTTGGCACGGGCTGGGACGGGCCGTGGTGGGCTGGGATGGACTGCGGTGGGCTCTGGTGGGCTGTGGTGGGCTGGGACGGGCTGTGGTGGCTTGGGACGGGCTGGGACGGGCAGTGGTGGGCTGGTACGGGCAGTGGTGGGCTGGAACGGGCTGTGGTGGGCTGGGGTGGGCCGTGGTGGGCTGGGACAAGCCGTGGTGGGCTGGGACGGGCTGTGGTGGGCTGTGGTGGACTGGGACGGGCCGAGGTGGGCCGTGGTGTGCTCTGGTGGGCCATGGTTGACCGTGGTTGGCCGTGGTGGGCCGGGACAGGCCGTGGTTAGCCGTGCTGGGCTGAAACAGGCGGGGACGGGCTGTGGTGGGCTGGGACGGGATGTGGTGGGCTGGGACGGGCCGTGGTGGGCTGGGACGGGCTGTGGTGGGCTGTGGTGGGCTGGGACGGGCTGTGGTCGTCTGGGACAGGTTGTGGTGAGCTGAGACGGGCCGTGGTGGGCTGAGACGGGCCGTGGTGGGCTGGGACGGGCTGGTACTTGCTGTGGTGGGCTGTTACGGGCTGTGGTGTGCTGTGAGAGGCTGTGGTGGTCTGGGACGAGCTGGGACGGGCTGTGGTGGGCTGGGACGGGCTGTGGTGGGCTGGGACGGGCTGTGGTGGGCCGTAGTGGGCTGTGGTGGGCTGGGACGGGCTGTGGTGGTCTGTGACAAGCTCTTGTGGGCTGTGGTGGGCTGGGACGGGCTGTGGTGGTCTCTGGTGGGCTGGGACGGGCTGTCGTGGGCTGGGACGGGCTGGGACGGGCCGTGGTGGGCTGGGACGGGCCGTGGTGGGCTGGGACGGGTTGGGATAGGCTGCGGTGGGCCGTGGTGTGCTGTGGTGGGCCGGGATAGGCTGTGGTGGGCTGAGACGGGCTCTGGAGGTCTGTGGTGGGCTAGGACGGCTTGTGGTGGGCTGGGACGGGCTGTGGTGGGCCGTGGTGGGCTGTGGTGGGCTTTTGTGGGCCGTGGTGGGCTGGGACGGGCTGTGGTGGGCTGGGACGGGCTGCGGTGGGTTAAGGAGAGCTGGGACGGGCTGTGACGGGCTGTGGTGGGCCGGGACGGGCCGTGGTGGGCTGTGGTGCGCCGTGTTTATCTGGGACGAGCTGTGGTGGGCCATGGCGGGCCGTGGTGGGCTGGGACGGGCCGTGGTTTGCCGTGGTGGGCTGAAACAGGCTGTGGTGACCTGTGGTGGGCTGTGGTGACCGGTGGTGGGCTGTGGTGACCTGTGGTGGGCTGTGGTGGGCTGGGACGGGTTGCGGTGGGCTGGGACGGGTTGCGGTGGGCTGGGATAAGCTGTGTTGGGCTGCGACGGGCTGTGGTAGGCTGGGATGAGCTGTGGAGGGTTGGGACGGGCTGTGGAGGGTTGTGGAGGGCTGTGCTGGGCTTGGACAGGCTGTGGTGGGCTGAGATGGGCCGTGGTGGTCCGTGGTAAGCTGGGACGGGCCGTGCTGGGCTAGGACGGGCTGTGGTGAACTGTGGTGGGCTGGGACGGGCCGTGGTGGGCTGGGACGGGCCGTGGTGGGCTGGGACGGGCCGTGGTGGGCTGGGACGGGCCGTGGTGGGCTGTGGTGGACTGGGAAGGGCCGTGGTGGGCCGTGGTGTGCTCTGGTGGGCCATGGTGGACCGTGGTTGGCCGTGGTGGGCCGGGACAGGCCGTGGTTAGCCGTGGTGGGCTGAAACAGGCTGGGACGGGCTCTGGTGGGCTGGGACGGGCTGTGGTGGGCTGGGACGGGATGTGGTGGGCTGGGACGGGCCGTGGTGGGCTGGGACGGGCTGTGGTGGGCTGTGGTGGGCTGGGACGGGCTGTGGTCGTCTGGGACGGGTTGTGGTGAGCTGAGACGGGCCGTGGTGGGCTGGGACGGGCTGGTACTTGCTGTGGTGGGCTGTTACGGGCTGTGGTGTGCTGTGAGAGGCTGTGGTGGTCTGGGGCGAGCTGGGACGGGCTGTGGTGGGCTGGGACGGGCTGTGGTGGGCTGGGACGGGCTGTGGTGGGCCGTAGTGGGCTGTGGTGGGCTGGGACGGGCTGTGGTGGTCTGTGACAAGCTCTTGTGGGCTGTGGTGGGCTGGGACGAGCTGTGGTGGGCTCTGGTGGGCTGGGACGGGCTGTCGTGGGCTGGGACGGGCTGTCGTGGGCTGGGACGGGCTGGGACGGGCCGTGGTGGGCTGGGACGGGTTGGGATAGGCTGCGGTGGGCTTGGACGGGCTGTGGTGGGTTGTGGTGAGCTGAGACGGGCTGTGGTGAAATTGGACGGGCTGTGGTGGGCTGTGGTGAACTGGGAAGGGCTCTGGTGGTCTGGAATGGGCTGTGGTGGGCTGGGACGGGCTGTGGCGGGCTGCGGTGGGCTGGGACAGGCTCTGGTGGGCCGGGACAGACTCTGGTGCGCTGTGGTGGGCTGTGGTGGGCTATGGTGTGCTGTGGTGGGTTGTGGTGAGCTAGAACGGGTTGTGGTGGGCTGGGACGGGCTATAGTGGGCTGGGACGGGATTGTGGTGGGCTGGGACGGGCTCTGATGGTCTGCGGCGGCCGTGGTGGGCTGGGACGGGCTGGGAAGGGCTGTGGTGGGTTGTGGTGAGCTGGGACGACCTCTGGTGGGCTGGGACGGGCTGTGACGGGCTGTGGTGGGCTGTGGTAAGCTGGGACGGTCTCAGGTGGGTTGGGGCAGGCTGTGGTGCGCTGTGGTTGGCTGGGACGGGCTGTGGTGGGCGGGGACGGGCTTTGGTGGGGTAGTGGTGGGCTGGGACGACCTCTTGTGGTCTGGGACGGGCTGTGGTGGGCTGTGGTGAGCTGGGACGGGCTCTGGTGGGTTGGCACGGGGCGTGGTGGGCTGTGGTGGGCTGGGACGGGCTGTGGTGGGCTGGGACGGGCTCTGGTGGTCTGGGACATACTGTGGTGGGCTGGGACGGGCTGTGGTGCTCTGTGGTGGGCTGGGACGTGCCGTGGTGGACCGTGGTGGGCTTGGATGGGCCGTGGTGGGCTTGGATGGGCCGTGGTGGGCTTGGATGGGCCGTGGTGGGCTGTGGTCGGCCGTGGTGGGCTGTGGTCGGCCGTGGTGGGCTGTGGTCGGTTGTGGTGGGCTGGGACAGGCTGTGGTGGGCTGGGATGGGCTGTGGTGCGCCTTGGTGGGCTGTGTTGGGCCCGGATGGGCCGTGGTGGGCTGGGACGGGCTGTGGTGGGCTGGGACGGGCCGTGGTTGGCTGGGACGGGCTGTGGTGGGCTGTGGTGTGATGGGACGGGCTGTGGTGGGCTGGGATCGGCTGGGATAGGCTGTGGTTGGTTATGGTGGGCTGGGAAGAGCTGTGGTGGTCTGGGACAAGCTGTGGTGGGCTGTGGTGGGCTGGGACGGGCTGTGGTGGGCTGGGACGGGCTGTAGTGGGCTGAGGCGGGCTGTGGTGGGCTTCATGGGCTGTGGTGGGCTGTGGTGGGCTGTGGTGGCCTGGGACGTGCTGTGGTGGGCTGGGACGGGCTGTGGTGGGCTGTGGTGGGTTCTGAAGGGCTGTGGTGGGCTGTGGTGGGTTGGGACACGCTGTGGTGGGTAGGGACGGCCTGTGGTGGGCTGTGGTGTGTTGTGACGGGTTGGCACGGGCTGGGACGGGCCGTGGTGGGCTGGGATGGGCTGCGGTGGGCTGTGGTGGGCTGTGGTGGGCTGGGACAAGCTTTGGTGGGTTGGGACGGGCTGGGACGGGCAGTGGTGGGCTAGGACGGGCAGTGGTGGTCTGGGACGGGCCGTGGTGGGCTGGGACGGGCCGTGGTGGGCTGAGACGGGCTGTGGTGGGCTGAGACGGGCTGGTACTTGCTGTGGTGGGCTGTTACGGGCTGTGGTGTGCTGTGAGAGGCTGTGGTGGTCTGGGACGAGCTGGGACGGGCTGTGGTGGGCTGGGACGGGCTGTGGTGGGCTGGGACGGGCTTTGGTGGGCTGGGACGGGCTGTGGTGGGCTGGGACGGGCTGTGGTGGGCCGTAGTGTGCTGTGGTGGGCTGGGACGGGCTGTTGTGAACTTTGATGGGCTGTGGTGGGCTGCGACGGGCCGTGGTGGGCTGGGACGGGCCGTGGTGGGCTGGGACGGGCCGTGGTGGGCTGGGACGGGCCGTGGTGGGCTGTGGTGGACTGGGAAGGGCCGTGGTGGGCCGTGGTGTGCTCTTGTGGGCCATGGTGGACCGTGGTTGGCCGTGGTGGGCCGGCACAGGCCGTGGTTAGCCGTGGTGGGCTGAAACAGGCTGGGACGGGCTCTGGTGGGCTGGGACGGGATGTGGTGGGCTGGGACGGGCCGTGGTGGGCTGGGACCGGCTGTGGTGGGCTGTGGTGGGCTGGGACGGGCTGTGGTCGTCTGGGACGGGTCGTGGTGAGCTGAGACGGGCCGTGGTGGGCTGAGACGGGCCGTGGTGGGCTGAGACGGGCCGTGGTGGGCTGGGACGGGCTGGTACTTGCTGTGGTGGGCTGTTACGGGCTGTGGTGGGCTGGGACGGGCTGTGGTGGGCTGGGACGGGCTGTGGTGGGCTGGGACGGGCTGTGGTGGGCCGTAGTGGGCTGTGGTGTGCTATGGTGCGCTGTGGTGGGTTGTGGTGAGCTAGAACGGGTTGTGGTGGGCTGGGACGGGCTATAGTGGGCTGGGACGGGATTGTGGTGGGCTGGGACGGGCTCTGATGGTCTGCGGCGGCCGTGGTGGGCTAGTGGTGGGCTGTGGTGGGCTGGGACGGGCTGGGAAGGGCTGTGGTGGGTTGGGACGGGCTCTGGTGGGCTGGGACATACTGTGGTGGGCTGGGACGGGCTGGGACGGGCTGTGGTGCTCTGTGGTGGGCTGGGACGTGCCGTGGTGGACCGTGGTGGGCTTGGATGGGCCGTGGTGGGCTTGGATGGGCCGTGGTGGGCTGTGGTCTGCCGTGGTGGGCTGTGGTCGGCCGTGGTGGGCTGTGGTGGGCTGTGGTCGGTTGTGGTGGGCTGGGACGGGCTGTGGTGGGCTGAGATGGGATGTGGTGGGCTGGGACAGGCTGTAATGGGCTGGGATGGGCTGTGGTGCGCCTTGGTGGGCTGTGTTGGGCCCGGATGGGCCGTGGTGGGCTGTGGTGGGCCGTGGTGGGCTGGGACGGGCTGTGGTGGGCTGGGACGGGCCGTGGTTGGCTGGGACGGGCTGTGGTGGGCTGTGGTGTGATGGGACGGGCTGTGGTGGGCTGGGATCGGCTGGGATAGGCTGTGGTTGGTTATGGTGGGCTGGGAAGAGCTGTGGTGGTCTGGGACAAGCTGTGGTGGGCTGGGACGGGCTGTGGTGGGCTGGGACGGGCTGTAGTGGGCTGAGGCGGGCTGTGGTGGGCTTCATGGGCTGTGGTGGGCTGTGGTGGTCTGTGGTGGCCTGGGACGTGCTGTGGTGGGCTGGGACGGGCTGTGGTGGGCTGTGGTGGGTTCTGAAGGGCTGTGGTGGGCTGTGGTGGGTTGGGACACGCTGTGGTGGGTAGGGATGGGCTGTGGTGGGTTGGGATGGGCTGCGGTGGGCTGTGGTGGGCTGGGACGGGCTGTGGCGTGTTGTGACGGGTTGGCACAGGCTGGAACGGGCCGTGGTGGGCTGGGATGGGCTGCGGTGGGCTGTGGTGGGCTGGGACGGGCTGTGGTGGGTTGGGACGGGCTGGGACGGGCAGTGGTGGGCTGGAACGGGCTGTGGTGGGCTGGGACGGGCTGTGGTGGGCTGGGACGGTCTGTGGTGGGCTGGGACGGTCAGGTGTGGGCTGTGGTAAGCTGGAACGGGCTGTGGTAGGCTGTGGTGTGCTGGGACGGGCTTTGGAGGGTTGGGACGGGCTGGGACGGGCTGGGACGGGCAGTGGTGGGCTGGGACGGGGTGTGGTGGGCCGGGACGGGCCGTGGTGGGCTGTGGTGCACCTTGTTTAACTGGGACGAGCTGTGGTGGGCCATGGCGGGCCGTGGTGGGCTGGGACGGGCCGTGGTTTGCCGTGGTGGGCTGAAACAGGCTGTGGTGACCGGTGGTGGGCTGTGGTGACCGGTGGTGGGCTGTGGTGACCTGTGGTGGGCTGTGGTGGGCTGGGACGGGTTTCGGTGGGCTGGGACGGGTTTCGGTGGGCTAGGACGGGCTGCGGTGGGCTGGGACGGGCTGCGGTGGGCTGGGATAAGCTGTGTTGGGCTGCGACGGGCTGTGGTAGGCTGGGATGAGCTGTGGAGGGTTGGGACGAGCTGTGGAGGGTTGTGGAGGGCTGTGCTGAGCTTGGACAGGCTGTGGTGGGCTGAGATGGGCCGTGGTGGTCCGTGGTGGGCTGGGACGAGCCGTGCTGGGCTAGGACGGGCTGTGGTGAACTGTGGTGGGCTGTGATGGGCCGTGGTGGGCTGGGACGGGCCGTGCTGGGCTGGGACAGGCCGTGGTGGGCTGGCGTGGGCCGTGGTGGGCTGGGCCGGGCCGTGGTGGGCTTGGACAGGCTGTGGTGGGCTGTGGTGGACTGGGAAGGGCCGTGGTGGGCTGTGGTGTGCTCTGGTGGGCCATGGTGGACCGTGGTTGGCCGTGGTGGGCCGGGACAGGCCGTGGTTAGCCGTGGTGGGCTGAAACAGGCTGGGACGGGCTCTGGTGGGCTGGGACGGGCTGTGGTGGGCTGGGACGGGCCGTGGTGGGCTGTGGTGGGCTGGGACGGGCTGTGGTCGTCTGGGACGGGCCGTGGTGGGCTGAGACGGGCCGTGGTGGGCTGAGACGGGCCGTGGTGGGCTGGGACGGGCTGGTACTTGCTGTGGTGGGCTGTTACGGGCTGTGGTGTGCTGTGAGAGGCTGTGGTGGTCTGGGACGAGCTGGGACGGGCTGTGGTGGGCTGGGACGGGCTGTGGTGGGCCGTAGTGGGCTGTGGTGGGCTGGGACGGGCTGTGGTGGTCTGTGACAAGCTCTTGTGGGCTGTGGTGGGCTGGGACGAGCTGTGGTGGGCTCTGGTGGGCTCTGGTGGGCTGGGACGGGCTGTCGTGGGCTGGGACGGGCTGTCGTGGGCTGGGACGGGCTGTGGTGGCCTGGGACGGGCCGTGGTGGGCTGTGGTTGGCTGAGACGGGCCGTGGTGGGCTGAGACGGGCCGTGGTGGGCTGAGACGGGCCGTGGTGGGCTGAGACAGGCCGTGGTGGGCTGGGACGGTCTGGTACTTGCTGTGGTGGGCTGGGACGGGCTGTGGTGGGCTGGGACGGGCTGTGGTGGGCTGGGACGGGCTGTGGTGGGCCGTAGTGGGCTGTGGTGGGCTGGGACGGGCTGTGGTGGTCTGTGACAAGCTCTTGTGGGCTGTGGTGGGCTGGGACGAGCTGTGGTGGGCTCTGGTGGGCTCTGGTGGGCTGGGACGGACTATCGTGGGCTGGGACAAGCTGTCGTGGGCTGGGACGGGCTGGGACGGGCCGTGGTGGGCTGGGACGGGTCGTGGCGGGCTGCGGTGGGCTGGGACGGGCTGTGGTGGGCTGGGACAGGCTCTGGTGCGCTGTGGTGGGCTGTGGTGTGCTATGGTGCGCTGTGGTGGGTTGTGGTGAGCTAGAACGGGTTGTGGTGGGCTGGGACGGGCTATAGTGGGCTGGGACGGGATTGTGGTGAGCTGGGACGGGCTCTGATGGTCTGCGGCGGCCGTGGTGGGCTGGGACGGGCTGTGGTGGGCTGGGACGGGCTGGGAAGGGCTGTGGTGGGTTGTGGTGAGCTGGGACGACCTCTGGTGGGCTGGGACGGGCTGTGACGGGCTGTGGTGGGCTGGGACGGGCTCTGGTGGGTTGGCACGGGGCGTGGTGGGCTGTGGTGGGCTGGGACGGGCTGTGGTGGGCGGGGACGGGCTTTGGTGGGTTAGTGGTGGGTTCTGAAGGGCTGTGGTGGGCTGTGGTGGGTTGGGACACGCTGTGGTGGGTAGGGACGGGCTGTGGTGGGCTGTGGTGTGTTGTGACGGGTTGGCACGGGCTGGGACGGGCCGTGGTGGGCTGGGATGGGCTGCGGTGGGCTGTGGTGGGCTGGGACGGGCTGTGGTGGCTTGGGACGGGCTGGGACGGGCAGTGGTGGGCTGGTACGGGCAGTGGTGGGCTGGAACGGGCTGTGGTGGGCTGGGACGGGCTGTGGTGGGCTGGGACGGTCTGTGGTGGGCTAGGGACGGTCTGGTGTGGGCTGTGGTAAGATGGGACGGGCTGTGGTGGGCTGTGATGGGCTGTGGTGGGCTGTGGTGTGCTGGGACGGGCTTTGGAGGGTTGGGACGGGCTGGGACGGGCTGGGACGGGCAGTGGTGGGCTGGGACGGGCTGTGGTGGGCTGGGACGGTCTGTGGTGGGCTGGGACGGTCTGTGGTGGGCTGAGGTAAGCAGGGACGGGCTGTGGTGGGCTGGGACGGTCTGTGGTGGGCTGTGGTAAGCTGGGACGGGCTGTGGTGGGCCGGGACGGGCCGTGGTGGGCTGTGGTGCGCCTTGTTTATCTGGGATGAGCTGTGGTGGGCCATGGCGGGCCGTGGTGGGCTGGGACGGGCCGTGGTTTGCCGTGGTGGGCTGAAACAGGCTGTGGTGACCTGTGGTGGGCTGTGGTGGGCTGGGACGGGCTGTGGTGGTCTGTGACAAGCTCTTGTGGGCTGTGGTGGGCTGGGACGAGCTGTGGTGGGCTCTGGTGGGCTCTGGTGGGCTGGGACGGACTATCGTGGGCTGGGACGGGCTGTCGTGGGCTGGGACGGGCTGGGACGGGCCGTGGTGGGCTGGGACGGGCCGTGGTGGGCTGGGACGGGTCGTGGTGGGCTGGGACGGGTTGGGATAGGCTGCGGTGTGCTGGGACGGGCTGTGGTGGGTTGTGGTGTGCTGAGACGGGCTGTGGTGAAATTGGACGGGCTGTGGTGGGCTGTGGTGTGCTGGGACATGCTGTGGTGAACTGGGAAGGGCTCTGGTGTTCTGGAATGGGCTGTGGTGGGCTGGGACGGGCCGTGGCGGGCTGCGGTGGGCTGGGACGGGCTGTGGTGGGCTGGGACAGGCTCTGGTGGGCCGGGACAGACTCTGGTGCGCTGTGGTGGGCTGTGGTGGGCTATGGTGCGCTGTGGTGGGTTGTGGTGAGCTAGAACGGGTTGTGGTGGGCTGGGACGGGCTATAGTGGGCTGGGACGGGATTGTGGTGGGCTGGGACGGGCTCTGATGGTCTGCGGCGGCCGTGGTGGGCTGGGACGGGCTGTGGTGGGCTGGGACGGGCTGTGACGGGCTGTGGTGGGTTGTGGTGAGCTGGGACGACCTCTGGTGGGCTGGGACGGGCTGTGACGGGCTGTGGTGGGCTGGGACGGGCTCTGGTGGGTTGGCACGGGGCGTGGTGGGCTGTGGTGGGCTGGGACGGGCTGTGGTGGGCGGGGGACGGGCTTTGGTGGGTTAGTGGTGGGTTCTGAAGGGCTGTGGTGGGCTGTGGTGGGTTGGGACACGCTGTGGTGGGTAGGGACGGGCTGTGGTGGGCTGTGGTGTGTTGTGACGGGTTGGCACGGGCTGGGACGGGCCGTGGTGGGCTGGGATGGGCTGCGGTGGGCTGTGGTGGGCTGTGGTGGGCTGGGACGGGCTGTGGTGGCTTGGGACGGGCTGGGACGGGCAGTGGTGGGCTGGTACGGGCAGTGGTGGGCTGGAACGGGCTGTGGTGGGCTGGGACGGGCTGTGGTGGGCTGGGACGGTCTGTGGTGGGCTGGGACGGTCTGGTGTGGGCTGTGGTAAGATGGGACGGGCTGTGGTGGGCTGGGATGGGCTGTGGTGGGCTGTGGTGTGCTGGGACGGGCTTTGGAGGGTTGGGACGGGCTGGGACGGGCTGGGACGGGCAGTGGTGGGCTGGGACGGGCAGTGGTGGGCTGGGACGGGCTGTGGTGGGCTGGGACGGTCTGTGGTGGGCTGGGACGGTCTGTGGTGGGCTGAGGTAAGCAGGGACGGGCTGTGGTGGGCTGGGACGGTCTGTGGTGGGCTGTGGTAAGCTGGGACGGGCTGTGGTGGGCCGGGACGGGCCGTGGTGGGCTGTGGTGCGCCTTGTTTATCTGGGATGAGCTGTGGTGGGCCATGGCGGGCCGTGGTGGGCTGGGACGGGCCGTGGTTTGCCGTGGTGGGCTGAAACAGGCTGTGGTGACCTGTGGTGGGCTGTGGTGACCGGTGGTGGGCTGTGGTGACCGGTGGTGGGCTGTGGTGACCTGTGGTTGGCTGTGGTGGGCTGGGACGGGTTGCGATGGGCTGGGACGGGTTTCGGTGGGCTAGGACGGGCTGCATTGGGCTGGGACGGGCTGCGGTGGGCTCGGATAAGCTGTGTTGGGCTGCGACGGGCTGTGGTAGGCTGGGATGAGCTGTGGAGGGTTGGGACGGGCTGTGGAGGGTTGTGGAGGGCTGTGCTGGGCTTGGACAGGCTGTGGTGGGCTGAGATGGGCCGTGGTGGTCCGTGGTGGGCTGGGACGGGCCGTGCTGGGCTAGGACGGGCTGTGGTGAACTGTGGTGGGCTGTGATGGGCCGTGGTGGGCTGGGACGGGCCGTGGTGGGCTGGGACGGGCCGTGGTGGGCTGGGGTGGGCCGTGGTGGGCTGGGACGGGCCGTGGTGGGCTGTGGTGGGCCGTGGTGGGCTGTGGTGGACTGGGAAGGGCCGTGGTGGGCCGTGGTGTGCTCTGGTGGGCCATGATGGACCGTTGTTGGCCGTGGTGGGCCGGGACAGGCCGTGGTTAGCCGTGGTGGGCTGAAACAGGCTGGGACGGGCTCTGGTGGGCTGGGACGGGCTGTGGTGGGCTGGGACGGGCAGTGGTGGGCTGGGACGGGCTGTGGTGGGCTGTGGTGGGCTGGGACGGGCTGTGGTCGTCTGGGACGGGTTGTGGTGAGCTGAGACGGGCTGTGGTGTGCTGGGATGGGCTGTGGTGGGCTGGGACGGGCTGTGGTGGGCTGGGACGGGCAGTGGTGGGCTGGGACGGGCAGTGGTGGGCTGGGACGGGCTGTGGTGGGCTGTGGTGGGATGGGACGGGCTGTGGTCGTCTGGGACGGGTTGTGGTGAGCTGAGACGGGCCGTTGTGGGCTGAGACGGGCTGTGGTGGGCTGGGACGGGCTGGTACTTGCTGTGGTGGGCTGTTACGGGCTGTGATGTGCTGTGAGAGGCTGTGGTGGTCTGGGACGGGCTGTGGTGGGCTGGGACGGGCTGTGGTGGGCTGGGACGGGCTGTGGTGGGCCGTAGTGGGCTGTGGTGGGCTGGGACGGGCCGTGGTGGGCTGGGACGGGCCGTGGTGGGCTGGGACGGGTTGGGATAGGCTGCGGTGGGCCGTGGTGTGCTGTGGTGGGCCGTGGTGGGCTGGGATAGGCTGTGGTGAGCTGAGACGGGCTCTGGAGGTCTGTGGTGGGCTAGGACGGCTTGTGGTGGGCTGGGACGGGCTGTGGTGGGCCGTGGTGGGCTGTGGTGGGCTTTCGTGGGCCGTGGTGGGCTGGGACGGGCTGTGGTGGGCTGGGACGGGCTGCGGTGGGTTGTGGAGAGCTGGGACGGGCTGTGACGGGCTGTGGTGGGCTGCGACGGGCTCTGGGGGTCTGGGACAGGCTTGGACGAGCTGGGACAGGCTGTGGTGGGCTGAGACGGGCTGGGAGGGGCTGGAGCGGTCTGTGGTGGGCTGGGACGGTCTGTGGTGGGCTGTGGTAAGCTGGGACGGGCTGTGGTGGGCTGTGATGGGCTGTGGTGGGCTGTGGTGTGCTGGGACAGGCTGTGGTGGGCCGGGACGGGCCGTGGTGGGCTGTGGTGCGCCTTGTTTATCTGGGACGAGCTGTGGTGGGCCATGGCGGGCCGTGGTGGGCTGGGACGGGCCGTGGTTTGCCGTGGTGGGCTGAAACAGGCTGTGGTGACCTGTGGTGGGCTGTGGTGACCGGTGGTGGGCTTTGGTGACCGGTGGTGGGCTGTGGTGACCTGTGGTTGGCTGTGGTGGGCTGGGACGGGTTGCGATGGGCTGGGACGGGTTTCGGTGGGCTAGGACGGGCTGCGGTGGGCTGGGACGGGCTGCGGTGGGCTGGGATAAGCTGTGTTGGGCTGCGACGGGCTGTGGTAGGCTGGGATGAGCTGTGGAGGGTTGGGACGGGCTGTGGAGGGTTGTGGAGGGCTGTGCTGGGCTTGGACAGGCTGTGGTGGGCTGAGATGGGCCGTGGTGGTCCGTGGTGGGCTGGGACGGGCCGTGCTGGGCTAGGACGGGCTGTGGTGAACTGTGGTGGGCTGTGATGGGCCGTGGTGGGCTGGGACGGGCCGTGGTGGGCTGGGACGGGCCGTGGTGGGCTGGGGTGGGCCGTGGTGGGCTGGGACGGGCCGTGGTGGGCTGTGGTGGGCCGTGGTGGGCTGTGGTGGACTGGGAAGGGCCGTGGTGGGCCGTGGTGTGCTCTGGTGGGCCATGATGGACCGTTGTTGGCCGTGGTGGGCCGGGACAGGCCGTGGTTAGCCGTGGTGGGCTGAAACAGGCTGGGCCGGGCTGTGGTGGGCTGGGACGGGCTGTGGTGGGCTGGGACGGGCAGTGGTGGGCTGGGACGGGCTGTGGTGGGCTGTGGTGGGCTGGGACGGGCTGTGGTCGTCTGGGACGGGTTGTGGTGAGCTGAGACGGGCTGTGGTGTGCTGGGATGGGCTGTGGTGGGCTGGGACGGGCTGTGGTGGGCTGGGACGGGCAGTGGTGGGCTGGGACGGGCAGTGGTGGGCTGGGACGGGCTGTGGTGGGCTGTGGTGGGCTGGGACGGGCTGTGGTCGTCTGGGACGGGTTGTGGTGAGCTGAGACGGGCCGTTGTGGGCTGAGACGGGCTGTGGTGGGCTGGGACGGGCTGGTACTTGCTGTGGTGGGCTGTTACGGGCTGTGATGTGCTGTGAGAGGCTGTGGTGGTCTGGGACGGGCTGTGGTGGGCTGGGACGGGCTGTGGTGGGCTGGGACGGGCTGTGGTGGGCCGTAGTGGGCTGTGGTGGGCTGGGACGGGCCGTGGTGGGCTGGGACGGGCCGTGGTGGGCTGGGACGGGTTGGGATAGGCTGCGGTGGGCCGTGGTGTGCTGTGGTGGGCCGTGGTGGGCTGGGATAGGCTGTGGTGAGCTGAGACGGGCTCTGGAGGTCTGTGGTGGGCTAGGACGGCTTGTGGTGGGCTGGGACGGGCTGTGGTGGGCCGTGGTGGGCTGTGGTGGGCTTTCGTGGGCCGTGGTGGGCTGGGACGGGCTGTGGTGGGCTGGGACGGGCTGCGGTGGGTTGTGGAGAGCTGGGACGGGCTGTGACGGGCTGTGGTGGGCTGCGACGGGCTCTGGGGGTCTGGGACAGGCTTGGACGAGCTGGGACAGGCTGTGGTGGGCTGAGACGGGCTGGGAGGGGCTGGAGCGGTCTGTGGTGGGCTGGGACGGTCTGTGGTGGGCTGTGGTAAGCTGGGACGGGCTGTGGTGGGCTGTGATGGGCTGTGGTGGGCTGTGGTGTGCTGGGACAGGCTGTGGTGGGCCGGGACGGGCCGTGGTGGGCTGTGGTGCGCCTTGTTTATCTGGGACGAGCTGTGGTGGGCCATGGCGGGCCGTGGTGGGCTGGGACGGGCCGTGGTGGGCTGGGGTGGGCCGTGGTGGGCTGGGACGGGCCGTGGTGGGCTGGGACAGGCTGTGGTGGGCTGTGGTGGACTGGGACGGGCTGTGGTGGGCCGTGGTGTGCTCTGGTGGGCCATGGTGGACCGTGGTTGGCCGTGGTGGGCCGGGACAGGCCGTGGTTAGCCGTGCTGGGCTGAAACAGGCTGGGACGGGCTCTGGTGGGCTGGGACGGGCCGTGGTGGGCTGGGACGGGCTGTGGTGGGCTGTGGTGGGCTGGGACGAGCTGTGGTCGTCTGGGACAGGTTGTGGTGAGCTGAGACGGGCCGTGGTGGGCTGAGACGGGCCGTGGTGGGCTGAGACGGGCCGTGGTGGGCTGGGACGGGCTGGTACTTGCTGTGGTGGGCTGTTACGGGCTGTGGTGTGCTGTGAGAGGCTGTGGTGGGCTGGGACGAGCTGGGACGGGCTGTGGTGGGCTGGGACGGGCTGTGGTGGGCTGGGACAAGCTGTGGTGGGCTGGGACGGGCTGTGGTGGGCTGGGACGGGCTGTGGTGGGCCGTAGTGGGCTGTGGTGGGCTGGGACGGGCTGTGGTGGGCTCTGGTGGGCTCTGGTGGGCTGGGACGGGCTGTCGTGGGCTGGGACGGGCTGGGACGGGCCGTGGTGGGCTGGGACGGGCTGTGGTGGGCTGGGACGGGCCGTATTGGGCTGGGACGGGTTGGGATAGGCTGCGGTGGGCCGTGGTGTGATGTGCTGGGCCGTGGTGGGCTGGGATAGGCTGTGGTGAGCTGAGACGGGCTCTGGATGTCTGTGGTGGGCTAGGACGGGCCGTGGTGGGCTGTGGTGGGCTTTTGTGGGCCGTGGTGGGCTGGGACGGGCTGTGGTGGGCTGGGACGGGCTGCGGTGGGTTGTGGAGAGCTGGGACGGGCTGTGACGGGCTGTGGTGGGCTGCGATGGGTTCTGGGACAGGCTTGGACGAGCTGGGACAGCCTGGGACAGGCTGTGGTGGGCTAAACGGGCTGTGGTGGGCTGGGACGGGCTCTGGTGGTCTGGGACATACTGTGGTGGGCTGGGACGGGCTGGGACGGGCTGTGGTGCTCTGTGGTGGGCTGGGACGTGCCGTGGTGGACCGTGGTGGGCTTGGATGGGCCGTGGTGGGCTGTGGTCTGCCGTGGTGGGCTGTGGTCGGTCGTGGTGGGCTGTGGTGGGCTGTGGTCGGTTGTGGTGGGCTGGGACGGGCTGTGGTGGGCTGAGATGGGATGTGGTGGTCTGGGACAGGCTGTAATGGGCTGGGATGGGCTGTGGTGCGCCTTGGTGGGCTGTGTTGGGCCGTGGTGGGCCGTGGTGGGCTGGGACGGGCTGTGGTGGGCTGGGACGGGCCATGGTTGGCTGGGACGGGCTGTGGTGGGCTGTGGTGTGATGGGACGGGCTGTGGTGGGCTGGGATTGGCTGGGATAGGCTGTGGTTGGTTATGGTGGGCTGGGAAGAGCTGTGGTGGTCTGGGACAAGCTGTGGTGGGCTGTGGTGGGCTGGCACGGGCTGTGGTGGGCTGTGGTGGGCTGTGGTGGGCTGTGGTGGCCTGGGACGTGCTGTGGTGGGTTCTGAAGGGCTGTGGTGGGCTGTGGTGGGTTGGGACACGCTGTGGTGGATAGGGACGGGCTGTGGTGTGTTGTGACGGGTTGGCACGGGCTGGGACGGGCCGTGGTGGGCTGGGATGGGCTGCGGTGGGCTGTGGTGGGCTGGGACAGGCTGTGGTGAGCTGAGACGGGCTCTGGAGGGCTGTGGTGGGCTGGGACGGGCTGTGGTGAACTGTGGTGGGCCGTGGTGGGCTTTCGTGGGCTGTGGTGGGCTGGGACGGGCTGTGGTGGGCGAGGACGGGCTGGGACGGGCTGTGGTGGGTTGTGGAGAGCTGTGACGGGCTGTGGTGGGCTGCGACGGGCTCTGGTGGGCTGGGACGGGCTGGGACAGGCTGGGACGGGCTGTGGTGGGCTGAGACGGGCTGTGGTGGTCTGGGACGGGCTGTGGTGGTCTGGGACGGGCTGTGTTGGGCTGGGACGGGCTGTGGTGGGCTGGAACGGACTGTGGTGGTCCTGGACGGGCTGTGGTGGGCTGGGCTGGACTGTGGTGAGCTGGGACGGGCTGGGACGGGCTGTGGGTGGCTGGGACGGGCTGTGGTGGGCTGGGACTTGCTGTGGTGGGCTGTGGTTTGTCCATCAAACAGCTTCTCTGTTTTTCTGTCTCTCAGGCCAACAGTTTTACCGTCTCCTCGGTCTCTGCCCCCTCTTGGCTTCATCGTTTCATTATTAGAAAGAAAGGACAGAACCTGGCCAAAATAACTCAGCAGATGCCAAAGGTATGGGTGAGCTGGTTAGCTTAGCACCCCCGGCGTAGAAAAAGGTTTAGTCCAGATCACTCGTCACGAAAGAGAGAGGTGTATTCTAGCGTGGGTAAAACCAGGGGGAAATGACACAGATCTTTGCTGTTCAAGGGAACCCTCTCTTTTACTGCTGCAAACACTGCTCCTCCTATGTTATTGTCATGGGTTGAGCCCTTCCAAGGAAGCTTTATGTGGTGCTGTTTTGAGAACTGATGTAGTAGGATACCTGGAAATGGCGAGTGCAGCAAGGCTTCTCCCTGGGGAGTTAGACGGTATCTAGATAAAGGCTAAATGAGTAAACTTCTCCAAAGCCCTTGCAGAAACCGGGACGGCACCAGAGCCTTGGGCTCTAGGCACTGCCATATGGCCGAAATTGTTAAGTTTCTGACTTGTAAAATTGTGGGGATTTGGTCTGGGCTTTTTGGGAAGGAGCACATCTCTCAGTGGCAGGGATCGATGGTGTAGGCCTGACCAAAAGCATTGGCCTGGCTTGGATCTTGGCAAATTCTGAAGAGATTCATTGTCCTTCACCTCAAGGTTCACATCAAATTCACTGGAGGAGAGGATAACATCACTTTGGAAGGACCTACAGAAGATGTGCATGTGGCTCAGGAACAGATTGAAGCCGTGCTCAAGGAACTGGTGAGCTGCAGTTACTAGTTCCAGTAAGAAACTGGGGGAAGAAGGGGCAACAGAGCAGAGGTGATGAGGTGTTTGTCACATCCATAGGATGTCTTGGCATGCTTAATCGAACTTGCAGGAGACAAATTGTGTGGCAGGTGGATGACACCCCTTGGTCATCCATAGCATCCTTGAAAAGTCAGCATTAATTTTTTTGGTGCGGAGAAGGAAGGATTCTCTTGGTTATAGCTGGAGAGGCATAGAAGTGAGTCTTTTCAATGTTTCATGAGCACAATGCTCTCTTCTCAAAGCAGAGGAATGCTTGTGCTCTGCTTAAGAGCAGAAGTGCTTGTAGCTGACCGCTGGTGAGTCAGTGCCAATACTGGCAGTAGGCAGTTACTTAGGGCACGAGACAGAAGCGGTGGCCTGTCCTACCTGGCCCTATATAATATAATATATAATATTGGACATACATACATATATAGATATAGATATAAAAATATAATTCTTTTTAGATCCACGGGATGGATTACGCAATAATCAAGGCTGACCACCAATTCCACCGACACCTCATTGGCAAGAACGCAGCTAAACGGTAAGTGGAGTGCCTTTCTAGTCCTTCCCATGCTCACACTCTTCGTGTTTAGTAGATGGTATCAGGGGCTCTGTAGCTCACCCAGTGTGCTGTCTCCATCACGTTTCCTCTGCTTTCCTGGAGTGGTGGTGGTACAAGGAGAGAAATGGGCCGTGAGGCCTTGCGATGGCTTTAACGTGTGAAAGTACCTTGGGAGCCTGAACAGTAGTGGAATTACTTCTCTGTGCGAATGACATTTTAGCAGCCAGTTGTGGGTGGTGGAAATGTGCTTGGTGAGCTTCTCCCTGTAGAGGAATGAAGGCGGTGGGTTGATTAGCATTGATAACACGCAGCTGTGGCCTTGCCTCAGAGGCAGTGGGTTGATTGACGTGGATGACGTGCAGGTGTAGCTGGTTCCCGCTAAGGGGTTAAATAGCCCTGTGGCTTGTGGGAGAGGGTGTCAGCTGGAGGAGGAGCAGTGTGGTCTGGCCTCTGGAGGAAGGCGCTACAGCACCGGCAGTAGAATATGGTCAACGGTAAAGCCTTGTTGCGGTCTGCTAGTTTGATAGCACTGCAACGTGACCCCAGCCAAGAGTTTGGGGTAGAAAGGAACGATTATCCTCTGCTCTAAATGTGATACTGTTTGGGGAAGAAACACGCCTCGCTCTGACAAGGGAACAATGGGCTCTGTAGATGCCACGGTATTTACTTGGACAGGCTCTCGTGTGGCACAGGCCTGCTCTCGCTGAACTCCAGGGGGAAGAGGCAATTTCCCCTGTCTCAACCCTACCCCGCTGAGCCCTTCCCAGAGGCGGCTTTACTTCTTCAACAGCCTCTGAGCAGTGATAATCAAGGTGCCTTGCTTCCAGGTCTTTGCCTAGCAGACGGCGTCACCACAGTCCTTGCCTCGAAGTGAACAGGATGAAGGATCTGTACAAGGTGTCTGTGCGCATTCCCCCGGACAACGAGAAGAGCAACCCGATCAGAATGGAAGGAGACCCACAGGGGGTCCCACAGGCCAAGAAAGAGCTGCTGGAACTCGCTTCCCGTATGGTGAGTGGGTAGGACGTGATGTTTGGGAGACTGCAGGGTTTGGGCTCTCGTGTTCCCTTGTAACCTTCTGGTGCGAGTGTGTGCCCCTTGCCCACCGAGCACTTGGATCTCATGACAAGTGCAAGTTCCTCTTCACAAATGTCTTCCCCTGTTCCCTCGGGTAGCCTTTCTCTGTCAACGCAGAGTGAATTTTGTCTGGAGAAAAGAGGGACAGTGCTGGCAAGTAAACCGTCGGGCAGCAAACCGCTAAGTCAAAGTAGATGGCTCTCCGGCTGAACACTCAGTGTGCCCTCTGTTCCCATCAGGAAAATGAACACGCTGCGGACCTAATCGTTGAGCAGAAATTCCACCGGACCATCATTGGGCAGAAGGCTGAGCGGGTCTGGGAAATCCGGGAGCAATTCCCAGAGGTAAGGCTTTGTAGGAGAGGAGGAATCCAGAGGGGATATTTCCTACATGGGTAGTAGGCCTGTCGTCACAGAAGTCGTAACTTTAGTGGCTCTGTAGCGCAAGTGTCTGAGAAGATAGTTCTTTTAGCCAGAGGCCGCTAACACGGTTCCCCGTTTCTGAATGGGAAAAGGGCATGAGTAGGATCCCCCCAACCTTTGCATGTGTCTGACACAAGGGTTCTTGCTTTTGCTTGAGCTAACTAGAAATGACCGCTCCTGCAGGTTATCATCAGCTTCCCAGACCCTGCACACAAGAGTGACATCGTCCAACTCCGAGGTCCCAAAAACGAGGTGGAGAAGTGCACCGAGTACATGCAAAAGATGGTGGCAGACCTGGTAAGGAGGTCTTCTGCCTGCTCTTCCCTCCTACGTGCCTGGATAACCCTGGGGCAAAGCAGAGCTCTACTGGCTTGGGTAGAGCTAAAACACCTCAAGAGGAGGGAGCTGTCAGCTCTGTTTTGGCTGAATGGAGGCAGGGGGATAGTACCTGTTATGGGAAGGCTATAGGGGAACGTCCTTGCCTTTGTTTAGTCTTACAAAAGTCCCTCGTATAGAGAACTTCCTTGGGTCTAAGCCTGTTTTCAAAAGCTCGTTTATCAGAGCTCCTGAAGTCGGGCCTCCCTTGCCACGACAGTGTAATCTTCAGTTCTCCCTTCCTTTCTCCCTTAGGTTGAAAACAGCTTTTCTATTTCTGTCCCCATCTGCAAACAGTTCCACAAGAACATCATAGCGAAAGGAGGTGCCAAAATCAAGAAGGTGAGATACTGTTCCTAACACAGGGGAGCCGGGACGGGCCGCGGTGGGCCGGGACGGGCTGGGACAGGCTGTAACCGGCTGTGGTGTGCTGTGGTGGGCTGGGACGGGCCGTGGTGGGCTGGGACGGGCCGGGGTGGGCTGGGACGGGCCGGTACTTGATGTGGCGGGCTGGGACGGGCCGTGGTGGGCTGTGGTGTGCCGTGATGGGCTGTGGTGTGCCGTGGTGGGCTGTGGTGTGCCGTGGTGGGCTGTGGTGTGCCGTGGTGGGCTGTGGTGTGCCGTGGTGGGCTGTGGTGTACCGTGGTGGGCTGGGACGGGCCGTGGTGGGCTGGGACGGGCCGTGGTGGGCTGGGACGGGCCGTGGTGGGCTGTGGTGTGCCGTGATGGGCTGGGACGGGCCGTGGTGGGCTGTGGTGGGACAGGGACGGACTGTGGTGGGCAGGGACGGGCCGTGGTTGGTTGTGGTGGGCTGGTACGGGCTGTGGTTGGCTGGGACGGACTGTGATGAACTGAGACGGGCTGCGGTGGGCCGTGTTGGGATGGGACAGGCCCTGGTGGGCTGTGGTGTGCTGGGACGTGCTGTGGTGTGCTGGGACGGGCTGTGGTGGGCTGGGACGGGCTGCGGTGGGCTGTGGTGGGCTGGGACGTGCTGTGGTGTGCTGGGATGGGCTGTGGTGGGCTGGGACGGGCTGTGGTGGGCTGGGACCGGCTGCGGTGGGCTGTGGTGGGCTGGGACCGGCTGCGGTGGGCTGTGGTGGGCTGGGACGGGATGCGGTGGGCTGGAATGGGCTGTGCCGTGCTGGAACGGTCTGGGACGAGTTGTGGTGAGTGTGGTGGGCTGGGACGGGCTGGGACAGACTGTGTTTGGCTGGGACGGGCTGTGGTGGGCCGTGGTGGGCTGGGACAGGCTGTGGTGAGCTGAGACGGGCTGTGGTGGGCTGTGTCGGGCTGGTACGAGCTGTGACGGGGTGGGACGGGCTGTGGTGGTCTGCGGTAGGCTGTGGTGTGCTGTAGTGGCCTGTGGTGGGCGGGGACGGGCTGTGGTGGGCGGGGACAGGCTGTGGTGGGCGGGGACGGGCCGTGGTGAGCTGTGGAGAGCCGTGGTGAGCTGTGGAGAGCCGTTGTGGGCTGGGACGGGCCATGGTGGGCTGGGACGGGCCGTGGTGGGCTGGGACGGGCTCTGGTGGTGAGCAGAGACGGCCTGTGTTGGGCTGGGACGGGCTGTGATAAGCTGTAACCGGCTGTGGTGGGCTGTGTTGGGCTGGGACGGGCTGTGATAAGCTGTAACCGGCTGTGGTGGGCTGTGTTGGGCTGGGACGGGTCGTGGTGGGCTGGGACGGGCCGTGGTGGGCTGGGGCCGGTTGGGACGGGCTGGGACTGGCTTTGGTGGGCTGTGGTGGGCTGGGACGGGCTGGGACGGGCCGTGGCGGGCTGGGACGAGCCGTAGTAGGCCGGGACGGGCCGTGGTGGGTTGTTATGGGCCGTGGTGGGCCGGGACGGGCCGTGGTGGGCCGGGACGAACTGTGGTGGGCCGGGACGAACTGTGGTGGTCTGTGGCGGGCTGGGACGGGCTGTGGCGAGCTGGGACGGGACATGGTGGTCTGGGACGGGCCGTGGCGGGCTGGGACGGGCCGTGGCGGGCTGGGAAGGGCCGTGGTGGGCTGGGATGGGCCGTGGAAAGCCGTGGTGGGCCGTGGTAAGCTGTGACGGGCCGTTGTGGGCTGGGATGGACTCTGGTGTGGTGGGACGGGCTGCGGTGGGCTGGGACGGGCTGCGGTGGGCTGTGGTGGGCTGGGACGGGCTGCGGTGGGCTGTGGTGGGCTGGGACCGGCTGCGGTTGGCTGTGGTGGGTTGTGGTGAGCTGTGACAGGCTGTGGTGGGCTGGAATTGGCTGGGACGGGCTGTGGTGGGTGTGGTGGACTGGGACGCGCTGTAGTGAGCTGAGATGGGCTGTGGTGGGCTGGGATTTGCTGGGACGGCTGGGACGGTCCGTGGTGGGCTGGGACGGGCTGTGGTGGGCTGTGGTGGGCCGTGGTTCGCTGTGGTGGGCCGTGGTGGGCTGGGACGGGCCGTGGTTATCTGTGGTGGGCCGTGGTGGTCTGGTACGGGCTATGGTGGGCTGTGGTGGGTTCTGGTGAGCTTGAGACGGGCTATGGTGGGCTGGGACAGGCTGGGACGAGCTCTGGTGGTCTGGGACAGGCTGTGGTGTGCTCGGACGGGCTGGGACGGGCTGTGGTTGGCCGTGGTGGGCTGGGACGTGCTGGGATGGACTGGGACGGGCTGTGGTGGGCTGGGACGGGCTGTGGTGGGCTGGAACGGGCTGTGGTGGGCTGGAACGGGCTGTGGTGAGCTGGAACGGGCTGTGGTGGGGCGTGGTTGGCTGGGACAGGCCGTGGTGAACTGTGGTGGGCTGTGGTGGGCCGGTATGGGAAGGGATGGTCTATGTTGGGCCGTGGTGGGCTGGGACAGGTCATGGTGGGCTGTGGTGGGCCGTGGTGGGCTGTGGTGGGCCGTGGTGGGCTGTGGTGGGCTGTGGTGGGCCGTGGTGGGCTGGGACAGGCCGTGGTGGGCTGTGGTGGGCCGTGGTGGGCTGGGACAGGCTGTGGTGGGCTTTGGTGGGTTCTTGTGAGCTTGAGATGGGCTGTGGTGGGCTGGGACGGGCTGGGACGGGCTCTGGTGGTCTGGAACGAGCTGTGATGGGCTGCAATGGGCTCTGGTGGGCTGGGACGGGCTCTGGTGGGCTGGGACGGGCTCTGGTGGGCTGTGGTGGGCTGGGACGGGCTGTGGTGGGCTGGGACGGGCTGTGGTGGGCTGGGACGGGCTGTGGTGGGCTGGGACGGGCTGTGGTGGGCGGGGGCGGGCTGTGGTGGGCTGTGACGGGCTGGGATGGGCTGTGGCAAGCTGGGATGGGCTGTGGTGGACTGGGACGGGCTGTGGTCGACAGGGACGGGCGGGGACGGGCTGTGGTGGGCTGGGACGGGCTGTGGTGTGCTGGGACGGGCTGTGGTGAGCTTTGGTGGGCCGTGGTTCGCTGTGGTCGGCCGTGGTAAGCTGGGACGGGCCATGGTGGGCTGTGGTGGGCCGTGGTGGTCTGGGACAGGCTGTGGTGGGCTGTGGTGGGTTCTGGTGAGCTTGAGACGGGCTGTGGTGGGCTGGGACGGGCTGGGATGGGCTCTGGTGGTCTGGAACAGGCTGGGACGGGCTGTGGTGGGCTGGGATGGGCTGGCACGGGCTGTGGTGGGCTGGCACGGGCTGTGGTGGGCTGGCACGGGCTGTGGTGGGCTGGCACGGGCTGTGGTGGGCTGGGACGGGCTGTGGTGGGCTGGGACGGGCTGGGATGGGCGGGGACGGGCTGGGACGGGCTGGGACGGGCTGTGGTGGGCTGGGACGGGCTGGGACGTGCTGTGGTGTGCTCGGACGGGCTGTGGTGTGCTGGGACGGGCTGTGGTGGGCTGTGGTGGTCTGGGACGGGCCATGGTGGGCTGTGGTGGGTTCTGCTGAGCTTGAGACGGGCTGTGGTGGGCTGGGACGGGCTGAGACGAGTTCTGGTTGTCTGGAACGAGCTGGGACGGGCTGTGATGGGCTGGGACGGGCCGTGGTGGGCGGGGACGGGCTGTGGTGGGCTAGGACGGGATGTGGTGGTCTGGAATGGTCTGTGGTGGGCTGGGACGGGCTGTGGTGGGCTGGGACGGGCTGCGGCAGGCTGCGACGGGCTGAGACGGGCTATGCTGGTCTGTGGTGGGCTGTGGTGGGCGGGGACGGGCTGTGGTGGGCTGGGACGGGCTGTGGTGGGCTGGGACGGGCTGCGGCAGGCTGCGACGGGCTGAGACGGGCTATGCTGGTCTGTGGTGGGCTGTGGTGGGCGGGGACGGGCTGTGGTGGGCTGGGACGGGCTGTGGTGGGCTAGGGACGGGCTGTGGTGGGCTGGGACGGGCTGTGGTGGTCTGGAACAGGCTGTGGTGGGTTGGGACAGGCTGGGACATGCTGGGACGGTGTGTGGTGGACTGGGATGGTCTGTGGTGGGGCGTGGTGGGCTGGGACGGTCCGTGGTGAACCGTGGTGGGCTGTGGTGGGCCGTGGTGGGCCGTTTTGAGCTGGTATGGGAAGGGATGGGCTGTGGTGGGCCGTGGTGGGCTGGGACAGGTCATGGTGGTCTGAGATGGCCCGTGGTGAACTGTGGTGGGCTGTGGTGGGCCGTGGTGGGCTGGGATGGGCCGTGGTGGGCTGTTTTGAGCCGGTATGGGAAGGGATGGGCTGTGGTGGGCTGGGACAGGTCATGGTGGTCTGAGATGGCCCGTGGTGAACTGTGGTGGGCTGTGGTGGGCCGTGGTGGGCTGGGATGGGCCGTGGTGGGCCGTGGTGGTCTGCGACAGGCTGGGGCGGGCTGTGGTGGGTTCTGGTGAGCTTGAGACGGGCTCTGGTGGGCTGGGACGGGCTCTGGTGGGCTGGGACGGGCTCTGGTGGGCTGGGACGGGCTGTGGTGGGCTGGGACGGGCTGTGGTGGGCTGGGACGGGCTGTGGTGTCCTGGGACGGGCTGTGGTGGGCTGGGACGGCCTGTGGTGGGCTGGGACGGGATGGGATGGGACGGGCTGGGACGGGACGGGACAGGCTGTGACGGGCTGTGCTGGGAAGGGATGGGACAGGTTGTGGTGGGCTGGGACGGGACGGGCTGTGGTTGGCTGGGACAGGCTGGGACGGGCTGTGGTGGTCTGGGACGGGCTGTGGTGGGCTGTGGTGAGCTGGGAAAGGCTCTGGTGGGTTGGGACAGGGCGTGGTGGGCTGTGGTGTGCTGGGACGGGCTGTGGTGTGCTGGGACGGGCTGTGGTGTGCTGGGACGGGCTGTGGTGTGCTGGGACGGGCTGTGGTGTGCTGGGACGGGCTGTGGTGTTGGGGGACGGGCTGGGATGGGCTGTGGTGGGCGGGGACGGGCTGTGGTGGGCTGGGACAGGCTGTGGTGGGCTGTGGTGGGGCGTGGTGGGCTGGGACGGGCCGTGGTGGGCTGTGGTGGGCCGTCGTGGGCGGTTTTGGGCCGGTATGGGAAGGGATGGTCTGTGTTGGGCCGTGGTGGGCTGGGACAGGTCATGGTGGGCTGAGACGGCCCGTGGTGAACTGTGGTAGGCTGTGGTGGGCCGTGGTTGGCTGGGACGGGCCGTGGTGGGCTGTGGTGGGCCGTGGTGGTCTGGGACAGGCTGTGGTGGGCTTTGGTGGGTTCTTGTGAGCTTGAGATGGGTTGTGGTGGGCTGGGACGGGCTGGGACGGGCTGTGGTGGGCTGGGACGGGCTGGGACGGGCTGTGGTGGTCTGTGATGGGCTGTGGTGTGCTCGGACGGGCTGTGGTGGGCTGGGACTGGCTGTGGTGGGCTGGGACGGGCTGTGGTGGGCCGTGGTGGGCGGGGACGGGCTGTGGTGAACCGTGGTGGGCCGGGATGGGAAGGGGTGGGCTGTGGTGGGCTGGGACAGGTCATGGTGAGCTGGGACGGGCCGTGGTGGGCTGTGGTGGGCCGTGGTCGTGGACAGGCTGTGGTGGGCTTTGGTGGGTTCTTGTGAGCTTGAGATGGGCTGTGGTGGGCTGGGACGGGCTGGGACGGGATCTGATGATCTGGAACGAGCTGTGATATGCTGCAATGGGCTGTGGTGGGCTGGGACGGGCTGTGGTGGGCTGGGACGGGCTGTGGTGGGCTGTGGTGGGATGGGACATGCTGTGGTGTGCTGGGACGAGCTGTCGTGGGCTGGGACGGGCTGGGACGGGCTGGGACGAGTTGTAGTGTGCTGGGACGGCCTGGGGAGGGCGGGGACGGGCTGTGGTGTGCTGGGACGGGCTGTGGTGTGCTGGGACGGGCTGTGGTGGGCGGGGACGGGCTGTGGTGGGCTGGGACGAGCCGTGGTGGGCTATGGTGGGCCGTGGTGGGCTGGGATGGGTCCTGATGGACTGGGACGGGCCGTAGTGGGCTGGGACGGGCCGTGGTGGGCTGGGACGGGCCGTAGTGGACTGGGACGGGCTGTGGTGGGCTGGGACGGGCTCTGGTGGGCTGTGGTGTGATGGGATGGGCTTTGGTGAGCTGGGACGGGCTGTGGTGAACCATGGTGGGGTGTGCTGGGCCGTGGTGGGCTGGGACGGGCTGTGGTGAACTGTGGTGGGCTGTGGTGGGCCGTGGTGTGCTGGGACGGGCCGTTGTGGGCTGTGGTGGGCCGTGGTGGTCTGGGACGGGCTGTGGTAAACTGGGACGGGCTGGGACGGGCTGTGGTGGGCTGGGACTGGCTGTGGTGGCCTGGGACGGGCCGTGGTGGGCTGTGGTGGGCTGGGACGGGTTGTGGTGAGCTGAGACGGGCCGTGGTGGGCTGAGACGGGCTGTGGTGGGCTGAGACAGGCCGTGGTGGGCTGGGACGGGCTGGTACTTGCTGTGGTGGGCTGTTACGGGCTGTGGTGGGCTGGGACGGGCTGTGGTGGGCTGGGACGGGCTGTGGTGGGCTGGGACGGGCTGTGGTGGGCCGTAGTGGGCTGTGGTGGTCTGGGACGGGCTGTGGTGGTCTGTGACAAGCTCTTGTGGGCTGTGGTGGGCTGGGACGAGCTGTGGTGGGCTCTGGTGGTCTCTGGTGGGCTGGGACGGACTATCGTGGGCTGGGACGGGCTGTCGTGGGCTGGGACGGGCTGGGACGGGCCGTGGTGGGCTGGGACGGGCCGTGGTGGCCTGGGACGGGTCGTGGTGGGCTGGGACGGGTTGGGATAGGCTGCGGTGTGCTGGGACGGGCTGTGGTGGGTTGTGGTGAGCTGAGACGGGCTGTGGTGAAATTGGACGGGCTGTGGAGGGCTGTGGTGTGCTCGGACGGGCTGTGGTGGGCTGGGACTGGCTGTGGTGGGCTGGGACGGGCTGTGGTGGGCCGTGGTGGGCGGGGACGGGCTGTGGTGAACCGTGGTGGGCCGGGATGGGAAGGGGTGGGCTGTGGTGTGCTGGGACAGGTCATGGTGAGCTGGGACGGGCCGTGGTGGGCTGTGGTGGGCCGTGGTCGTCTTGGACAGGCTGTGGTGGGCTTTGGTGGGTTCTTGTGAGCTTGAGATGGGCTGTGGTGGGCTGGGACGGGCTGGGACGGGATCTGATGATCTGGAACGAGCTGTGATATGCTGCAATGGGCTGTGGTGGGCTGGGACGGGCTGTGGTGGTCTGGGACAGGCTGTGGTGGGCTGTGGTGGGATGGGACATGCTGTGGTGTGCTGGGACGAGCTGTCGTGGGCTGGGACGGGCTGGGACGGGCTGGGACGAGTTGTAGTGTGCTGGGACGGCCTGGGGAGGGCGGGGACGTGCTGTGGTGTGCTGGGACGGGCTGTGGTGTGCTGGGACGGGCTGTGGTGGGCGGGGACGGGCTGTGGTGGGCTGGGACGGGCCGTGGTGGGCTATGGTGGGCCGTGGTGGGCTGGGATGGGTCCTGATGGACTGGGACGGGCCGTAGTGGGCTGGGACGGGCCGTGGTGGGCTGGGACGGGCCGTAGTGGACTGGGACGGGCTGTGGTGGGCTGGGACGTGCTCTGGTGGGCTGTGGTGTGATGGGATGGGCTTTGGTGAGCTGGGACGGGCTGTGGTGAACCATGGTGGGGTGTGCTGGGCCGTGGTGGGCTGGGACGAGCTGTGGTGGGCCGTAGTGGGCTGTGGTGGGCTGGGACGTGCTGTGGTGGTCTGTGACAAGCTCTTGTGGGCTGTGGTGGGCTGGGACGAGCTGTGGTGGTCTGTGGTGGTCTCTGGTGGGCTGGGACGGACTATCGTGGGCTGGGACGGGCTGTCGTGGGCTGGGACGGGCTGGGACGGGCCGTGGTGGGCTGGGACGGGCCGTGGTGGGCTGGGACGGGTCGTGGTGGGCTGGGACGGGTTGGGATAGGCTGCGGTGTGCTGGGACGGGCTGTGGTGGGTTGTGGTGAGCTGAGACGGGCTGTGGTGAAATTGGACGGGCTGTGGTGGGCTGTGGTGTGCTGGGACATGCTGTGGTGAACTGGGAAGGGCTCTGGTGGTCTGGAATGGGCTGTGGTGGGCTGGGACGGGCCGTGGCGGGCTGCGGTGGGCTGGGACGGGCTGTGGTGGGCTGGGACAGGCTCTGGTGCGCTGTGGTGGGCTGTGGTGTGCTATGGTGCGCTGTGGTGGGTTGTGGTGAGCTAGAACGAGTTGTGGTGGGCTGGGACGGGCTCTGATGGTCTGCGGCGGCCGTGGTGGGCTGGGACGGGCTGGGAAGGGCTGTGGTGGGTTGTGGTGAGCTGGGACGACCTCTGGTGGGCTGGGACGGGCTGTGACGGGCTGTGGTGGGCTGGGACGGGCTCTGGTGGGTTGGCACGGGGCGTGGTGGGCTGTGGTGGGCTGGGACGGGCTGTGGTGGGCGGGGACGGGCTTTGGTGGGTTAGTGGTGGGTTCTGAAGGGCTGTGGTGGGCTGTGGTGGGTTGGGACACGCTGTGGTGGGTAGGGACGGGCTGTGGTGGGCTGTGGTGTGTTGTGACGGGTTGGCACGGGCTGGGACGGGCCGTGGTGGGCTGGGATGGACTGCGGTGGGCTCTGGTGGGCTGTGGTGGGCTGGGACGGGCTGTGGTGGCTTGGGACGGGCTGGGACAGGCAGTGGTGGGCTGGTACGGGCAGTGGTGGGCTGGAACGGGCTGTGGTGGGCTGGGGTGGGCCGTGGTGGGCTGGAACAAGCCGTGGTGGGCTGGGACGGGCTGTGGTGGGCTGTGGTGGACTGGGACGGGCCGAGGTGGGCCGTGGTGTGCTCTGGTGGGCCATGGTTGACCGTGGTTGGCCGTGGTGGGCCGGGACAGGCCGTGGTTAGCCGTGCTGGGCTGAAACAGGCTGGGACGGGCTGTGGTGGGCTGGGACGGGATGTGGTGGGCTGGGACGGGCCGTGGTGGGCTGGGACGGGCTGTGGTGGGCTGTGGTGGGCTGGGACGGGCTGTGGTCGTCTGGGACAGGTTGTGGTGAGCTGAGACGGGCCGTGGTGGGCTGAGACGGGCCGTGGTGGGCTGGGACGGGCTGGTACTTGCTGTGGTGGGCTGTTACGGGCTGTGGTGTGCTGTGAGAGGCTGTGGTGGTCTGGGACGAGCTGGGACGGGCTGTGGTGGGCTGGGACGGGCTGTGGTGGGCTGGGACGGGCTGTGGTGGGCCGTAGTGGGCTGTGGTGGGCTGGGACGGGCTGTGGTGGTCTGTGACAAGCTCTTGTGGGCTGTGGTGGGCTGGGACGGGCTGTGGTGGTCTCTGGTGGGCTGGGACGGGCTGTCGTGGGCTGGGACGGGCTGGGACGGGCCGTGGTGGGCTGGGACAGGTGGGATAGGCTGCGGTGGGCCGTGGTGTGCTGTGGTGGGCCGTGGTGGGCTGGGATAGGCTGTGGTGGGCTGAGACGGGCTCTGGAGGTCTGTGGTGGGCTAGGACGGCTTGTGGTGGGCTGGGACGGGCTGTGGTGGGCCGTGGTGGGCTGTGGTGGGCTTTTGTGGGCCGTGGTGGGCTGTGACGGGCTGTGGTGGGCCGGGACGGGCCGTGGTGGGCTGTGGTGCGCCGTGTTTATCTGGGACGAGCTGTGGTGGGCCATGGCGGGCCGTGGTGGGCTGGGACGGGCCGTGGTTTTCCGTGGTGGGCTGAAACAGGCTGTGGTGACCTGTGGTGGGCTGTGGTGACCGGTGGTGGGCTGTGGTGACCTGTGGTGGGCTGTGGTGGGCTGGGACGGGTTGCGGTGGGCTGGGACGGGCTGCGGTGGGCTGGGATAAGCTGTGTTGGGCTGCGACGGGCTGTGGTAGGCTGGGATGAGCTGTGGAGGGTTGGGACGGGCTGTGGAGGGTTGTGGAGGGCTGTGCTGGGCTTGGACAGGCTGTAGTGGGCTGAGATGGGCCGTGGTGGTCCGTGGTAAGCTGGGACGGGCCGTGCTGGGCTAGGACGGGCTGTGGTGAACTGTGGTGGGCTGGGACGGGCCGTGGTGGGCTGGGACGGGCCGTGGTGGGCTGGGACGGGCCGTGGTGGGCTGGGACGGGCCGTGGTGGGCTGGGACGGGCCGTGGTGGGCTGTGGTGGACTGGGAAGGGCCGTGGTGGGCCGTGGTGTGCTCTGGTGGGCCATGGTGGACCGTGGTTGGCCGTGGTGGGCCGGGACAGGCCGTGGTTAGCCGTGGTGGGCTGAAACAGGCTGGGACGGGCTCTGGTGGGCTGGGACGGGCTGTGGTGGGCTGGGACGGGATGTGGTGGGCTGGGACGGGCCGTGGTGGGCTGGGACGGGCTGTGGTGGGCTGTGGTGGGCTGGGACGGGCTGTGGTCGTCTGGGACGGGTTGTGGTGAGCTGAGACGGGCCGTGGTGGGCTGGGACGGGCTGGTACTTGCTGTGGTGGGCTGTTACGGGCTGTGGTGTGCTGTGAGAGGCTGTGGTGGTCTGGGACGAGCTGGGACGGGCTGTGGTGGGCTGGGACGGGCTGTGGTGGGCTGGGACGGGCTGTGGTGGGCCGTAGTGGGCTGTGGTGGGCTGGGACGGGCTGTGGTGGTCTGTGACAAGCTCTTGTGGGCTGTGGTGGGCTGGGACGAGCTGTGGTGGGCTCTGGTGGGCTGGGACGGGCTGTCGTGGGCTGGGACGGGCTGTCGTGGGCTGGGACGGGCTGGGACGGGCCGTGGTGGGCTGGGACGGGTTTGGATAGGCTGCGGTGGGCTTGGACGGGCTGTGGTGGGTTGTGGTGAGCTGAGACGGGCTGTGGTGAAATTGGACGGGCTGTGGTGGGCTGTGGTGAACTGGGAAGGGCTCTGGTGGTCTGGAATGGGCTGTGGTGGGCTGGGACGGGCTGTGGCGGGCTGCGGTGGGCTGGGACAGGCTCTGGTGGGCCGGGACAGACTCTGGTGCGCTGTGGTGGGCTGTGGTGGGCTATGGTGTGCTGTGGTGGGTTGTGGTGAGCTAGAACGGGTTGTGGTGGGCTGGGACGGGCTATAGTGGGCTGGGACGGGATTGTGGTGGGCTGGGACGGGCTCTGATGGTCTGCGGCGGCCGTGGTGGGCTGGGACGGGCTGGGAAGGGCTGTGGTGGGTTGTGGTGAGCTGGGACGACCTCTGGTGGGCTGGGACGGGCTGTGACGGGCTGTGGTGGGCTGTGGTAAGCTGGGACGGGATCAGGTGGGTTGGGGCAGGCTGTGGTGCGCTGTGGTTGGCTGGGACGGGCTGTGGTGGGCGGGGACGGGCTTTGGTGGGTTAGTGGTGGGCTGGGACGACCTCTTGTGGTCTGGGACGGGCTGTGGTGGGCTGTGGTGAGCTGGGACGGGCTCTGGTGGGTTGGCACGGGGCGTGGTGGGGTGTGGTGGGCTGGGACGGGCTGTGGTGGGCTGGGACGGGCTCTGGTGGTCTGGGACATACTGTGGTGGGCTGGGACGGGCTGTGGTGCTCTGTGGTGGGCTGGGACGTGCCGTGGTGGACCGTGGTGGGCTTGGATGGGCCGTGGTGGGCTTGGATGGGCCGTGGTGGGCTTGGATGGGCCGTGGTGGGCTGTGGTCGGCCGTGGTGGGCTGTGGTCGGCCGTGGTGGGCTGTGGTGGGCTGTGGTCGGTTGTGGTGGGCTGGGACAGGCTGTGGTGGGCTGGGATGGGCTGTGGTGCGCCTTGGTGGGCTGTGTTGGGCCCGGATGGGCCGTGGTGGGCTGTGGTGGGCCGTGGTGGGCTGGGACGGGCTGTGGTGGGCTGGGACGGGCCGTGGTTGGCTGGGACGGGCTGTGGTGTGCTGTGGTGTGATGGGACGGGCTGTGGTGGGCTGGGATCGGCTGGGATAGGCTGTGGTTGGTTATGGTGGGCTGGGAAGAGCTGTGGTGGTCTGGGACAAGCTGTGGTGGGCTGTGGTGGGCTGGGACGGGCTGTGGTGGGCTGGGACGGGCTGTAGTGGGCTGAGGCGGGCTGTGGTGGGCTTCATGGGCTGTGGTGGGCTGTGGTGGTCTGTGGTGGCCTGGGACGTGCTGTGGTGGGCTGGGACGGGCTGTGGTGGGCTGTGGTGGGTTCTGAAGGGCTGTGGTGGGCTGTGGTGGGTTGGGACACGCTGTGGTGGGTAGGGACGGGCTGTGGTGGGTTGGGATGGGCTGCGGTGGGCTGTGGTGGGCTGGGACGGGCTGTGGCGTGTTGTGACGGGTTGGCACGGGCTGGAAAGGGCCGTGGTGGGCTGGGATGGGCTGCGGTGGGCTGTGGTGGGCTGTGGTGGGCTGGGACGGGCTGTGGTGGGTTGGGACGGGCTGGGACGGGCAGTGGTGGGCTGGAACGGGCTGTGGTGGGCTGGGACGGTCTGTGGTGGGCTGGGACGGTCTGGTGTGGGCTGTGGTAAGCTGGAACGGGCTGTGGTGGGCTGTGATGGGCTGTGGTAGGCTGTGGTGTGCTGGGACGGGCTTTGGAGGGTTGGGACGGGCTGGGACGGGCTGGGACGGGCAGTGGTGGGCTGGGACGGGGTGTGGTGGGCCGGGACGGGCCGTGGTGGGCTGTGGTGCGCCTTGTTTAGCTGGGACGAGCTGTGGTGGGCCATGGCGGGCCGTGGTGGGCTGGGACGGGCCGTGGTTTGCCGTGGTGGGCTGAAACAGGCTGTGGTGACGGTGGTGGGCTGTGGTGACCGGTGGTGGGCTGTGGTGACCGGTGGTGGGCTGTGGTGACCTGTGGTGGGCTGTGGTGGGCTGGGACGGGTTTCGGTGGGCTGGGACGGGTTTCGGTGGGCTAGGACGGGCTGCGGTGGGCTGGGACGGGCTGCGGTGGGCTGGGATAAGCTGTGTTGGGCTGCGACGGGCTGTGGTAGGCTGGGATGAGCTGTGGAGGGTTGGGACGGGCTGTGGAGGGTTGTGGAGGGCTGTGCTGAGCTTGGAAAGGCTGTGGTGGGCTGAGATGGGCCGTGGTGGTCCGTGGTGGGCTGGGACGAGCCGTGCTGGGCTAGGACGGGCTGTGGTGAACTGTGGTGGGCTGTGATGGGCCGTGGTGGGCTGGGACGGGCCGTGGTGGGCTGGGACAGGCCGTGGTGGGCTGGCGTGGGCCGTGGTGGGCTGGGACGGGCCGTGGTGGGCTTGGGCAGGCTGTGGTGGGCTGTGGTGGACTGGGAAGGGCCGTGGTGGGCTGTGGTGTGCTCTGGTGGGCCATGGTGGACCGTGGTTGGCCGTGGTGGGCCGGGACAGGCCGTGGTTAGCCGTGGTGGGCTGAAACAGGCTGGGACGGGCTCTGGTGGGCTGGGACGGGCTGTGGTGGGCTGGGACGGGCTGTGGTCGTCTGGGACGGGTTGTGGTGAGCTGAGACGGGCCGTGGTGGGCTGAGACGGGCCGTGGTGGGCTGGGACGGGCTGGTACTTGCTGTGGTGGGCTGTTACGGGCTGTGGTGTGCTGTGAGAGGCTGTGGTGGTCTGGGACGAGCTGGGACGGGCTGTGGTGGGCTGGGACGGGCTGTGGTGGGCCGTAGTGGGCTGTGGAGGGCTGGGACGGGCTGTGGTGGTCTGTGACAAGCTCTTGTGGGCTGTGGTGGGCTGGGACGAGCTGTGGTGGGCTCTGGTGGGCTCTGGTGGGCTGGGACGGGCTGTCGTGGGCTGGGACGGGCTGTCGTGGGCTGGGACGGGCTGTGGTGGCCTGGGACGGGCCGTGGTGGGCTGTGGTGGGCTGAGACGGGCCGTGGTGGGCTGAGACGGGCCGTGGTGGGCTGAGACGGGCCGTGGTGGGCTGAGACAGGCCGTGGTGGGCTGGGACGGGCTGGTACTTGCTGTGGTGGGCTGTTACGGGCTGTGGTGGGCTGGGACGGGCTGTGGTGGGCTGGGACGGGCTGTGGTGGGCCGTAGTGGGCTGTGGTGGGCTGGGACGGGCTGTGGTGGTCTGTGACAAGCTCTTGTGGGCTGTGGTGGGCTGGGACGAGCTGTGGTGGGCTCTGGTGGGCTCTGGTGGGCTGGGACGGACTATCGTGGGCTGGGACAAGCTGTCGTGGGCTGGGACGGGCTGGGACGGGCCGTGGTGGGCTGGGACGGGTCGTGGTGGGCTGGGACGGGTTGGGATAGGCTGCGGTGTGCTGGGACGGGCTGTGGTGGGTTGTGGTGAGCTGAGACGGGCTGTGGTGAAATTGGACGGGCTGTGGTGGGCTGTGGTGTGCTGGGACATGCTGTGGTGAACTGGGAAGGGCTCTGGTGGTCTGGAATGGGCTGTGGTGGGCTGGGACGGGCCGTGGCGGGCTGCGGTGGGCTGGGACGGGCTGTGGTGGGCTGGGACAGGCTCTGGTGCGCTGTGGTGGGCTGTGGTGTGCTATGGTGCGCTGTGGTGGGTTGTGGTGAGCTAGAACGGGTTGTGGTGGGCTGGGACGGGCTATAGTGGGCTGGGACGGGATTGTGGTGAGCTGGGACGGGCTCTGATGGTCTGCGGCGGCCGTGGTGGGCTGGGACGGGCTGGGAAGGGCTGTGGTGGGTTGTGGTGAGCTGGGACGACCTCTGGTGGGCTGGGACGGGCTGTGACGGGCTGTGGTGGGCTGGGACGGGCTCTGGTGGGTTGGCACGGGGCGTGGTGGGCTGTGGTGGGCTGGGACGGGCTGTGGTGGGCGGGGACGGGCTTTGGTGGGTTAGTGGTGGGTTCTGAAGGGCTGTGGTGGGCTGTGGTGGGTTGGGACACGCTGTGTTGGGTAGGGACGGGCTGTGGTGGGCTGTGGTGTGTTGTGACGGGTTGGCACGGGCTGGGACGGGCCGTGGTGGGCTGGGATGGGCTGCGGTGGGCTGTGGTGGGCTGGGACGGGCTGTGGTGGCTTGGGACGGGCTGGGACGGGCAGTGGTGGGCTGGTACGGGCAGTGGTGGGCTGGAACGGGCTGTGGTGGGCTGGGACGGGCTGTGGTGGGCTGGGACGGTCTGTGGTGGGCTAGGGACGGTCTGGTGTGGGCTGTGGTAAGATGGGACGGGCTGTGGTGGGCTGTGATGGGCTGTGGTGGGCTGTGGTGTGCTGGGACGGGCTTTGGAGGGTTGGGACGGGCTGGGACGGGCTGGGACGGGCAGTGGTGGGCTGGGACGGGCAGTGGTGGGCTGGGACGGGCTGTGGTGGGCTGGGACGGTCTGTGGTGGGCTGAGGTAAGCAGGGACGGGCTGTGGTGGGCTGGGATGGTCTGTGGTGGGCTGTGGTAAGCTGGGACGGGCTGTGGTGGGCCGGGACGGGCCGTGGTGGGCTGTGGTGCGCCTTGTTTATCTGGGATGAGCTGTGGTGGGCCATGGCGGGCCGTGGTGGGCTGGGACGGGCCGTGGTTTGCCGTGGTGGGCTGAAACAGGCTGTGGTGACCGGTGGTGGGCTGTGGTGACCGGTGGTGGGCTGTGGTGACCGGTGGTGGGCTGTGGTGACCGGTGGTGGGCTGTGGTGGGCTGGGACGGGTTTCGGTGGGCTAGGACGGGCTGCGGTGGGCTGGGACGGGCTGCGGTGGGCTGGGATAAGCTGTGTTGGGCTGCGACGGGCTGTGGTAGGCTGGGATGAGCTGTGGAGGGTTGGGACGGGCTGTGGAGGGTTGTGGAGGGCTGTGCTGGGCTTGGACAGGCTGTGGTGGGCTGAGATGGGCCGTGGTGGTCCGTGGTGGGCTGGGACGGGCCGTGCTGGGCTAGGACGGGCTGTGGTGAACTGTGGTGGGCTGTGATGGGCCGTGGTGGGCTGGGACAGGCCGTGCTGGGCTGGGACGGGCCGTGGTGGGCTGGGGTGGGCCGTGGTGGGCTGGGGTGGGCCGTGGTGGGTTGGGACGGGCCGTGGTGGGCTGTGGTGGGCCGTGGTGGGCTGTGGTGGACTGGGAAGGGCCGTGGTGGGCCGTGGTGTGCTCTGGTGGGCCATGGTGGACCGTTGTTGGCCGTGGTGGGCCGGGACAGGCCGTGGTTAGCCGTGGTGGGCTGAAACAGGCTGGGACGGGCTCTGGTGGGCTGGGACGGGCTGTGGTGGGCTGGGACGGGCAGTGGTGGGCTGGGACGGGCTGTGGTGGGCTGTGGTGGGCTGGGACGGGCTGTGGTCGTCTGGGACGGGTTGTGGTGAGCTGAGACGGGCCGTGGTGGGCTGAGACGGGCTGTGGTGGGCTGGGACGGGCTGGTACTTGCTGTGGTGGGCTGTTACGGGCTGTGATGTGCTGTGAGAGGCTGTGGTGGTCTGGGACGGGCTGTGGTGGGCTGGGACGGGCTGTGGTGGGCTGGGACGGGCTGTGGTGGGCCGTAGTGGGCTGTGGTGGGCTGGGACGGGCTGTGGTGGTCTGTGACAAGCTCTTGTGGGCTGTGGTGGGCTGGGACGAGCTGTGGTGGGCTCTGGTGGGCTGGGACGGGCTGTCGTGGGCTGGGACGGGCTGTCGTGGGCTGGGACGGGCTGGGACGGGCCGTGGTGGGCTGGGACGGGCCGTGGTGGGCTGGGACGGGCTGTGGTGGGCTGTGGTGGGCTGGGACGAGCTGTGGTCGTCTGGGACGGGTTGTGGTGAGCTGAGACGGGCCGTGGTGGGCTGAGACGGGCCGTGGTGGGCTGAGACGGGCCGTGGTGGGCTGGGACGGGCTGGTGCTTGCTGTGGTGGGCTGTTACGGGCTGTGGTGTGCTGTGAGAGGCTGTGGTGGTCTGGGACGAGCTGGGACGGGATGTGGTGGGCTGGGACGGGCTGTGGTGGGCTGGGACAAGCTGTGGTGGGCTGGGACGGGCTGTGGTGGGCTGGGACGGGCTGTGGTGGGCTGGGACGGGCTGTGGTGGGCCGTAGTGGGCTGTGGTGGGCTGGGACGGGCTGTGGTGGGCTCTGGTGGGCTCTGGTGGGCTGGGACGGGCCGTGGTGGGCTGGGACGGGCTGTGGTGGGCTGGGACGGGCCGTATTGGGCTGGGACGGGTTGGGATAGGCTGCGGTGGGCCGTGGTGTGATGTGCTGGGCCTGGGTTGGCTGGGATAAGCTGTGGTGAGCTGAGACGGGCTCTGGAGGTCTGTGGTGGGCTAGGACGGCTTGTGGTGGGCTGGGACGGGCTGTGGTGGGCCGTGGTGGGCTGTGGTGGGCTTTTGTGGGCCGTGGTGGGCTGGGACGGGCTGTGGTGGGCTGGGACGGGCTGCGGTGGGTTGTGGAGAGCTGGGACGGGCTGTGACGGGCTGTGGTGGGCTGCGACGGGCTCTGGGACAGGCTTGGACGAGCTGGGACAGGCTGGGACAGGCTGTGGTGGGCTAAACGGGCTGTGGTGGGCTGGGACGGGCTCTGGTGGTCTGGGACATACTGTGGTGGGCTGGGACGGGCTGGGACGGGCTGTGGTGCTCTGTGGTGGGCTGGGACGTGCCGTGGTGGACCGTGGTGGGCTTGGATGGGCCGTGGTGGGCTTGGATGGGCCGTGGTGGGCTTGGATGGGCCGTGGTGGGCTGTGGTCTGCCGCGGTGGGCTGTGGTCGGCCGTGGTGGGCTGTGGTGGGCTGTGGTCGGTTGTGGTGGGCTGGGACGGGCTGTGGTGGGCTGAGATGGGATGTGGTGGTCTGGGACAGGCTGTAATGGGCTGGGATGGGCTGTGGTGCACCTTGGTGGGCTGTGTTGGGCCCGGATGGGCCGTGGTGGGCCGTGGTGGGCTGGGACGGGCTGTGGTGGGCTGGGACGGGCCATGGTTGGCTGGGACGGGCTGTGGTGGGCTGTGGTGTGATGGGACGGGCTGTGGTGGGCTGGGATTGGCTGGGATAGGCTGTGGTTGGTTATGGTGGGCTGGGAAGAGCTGTGGTGGTCTGGGACAAGCTGTGGTGGGCTGTGGTGGGCTGGCACGGGCTGTGGTGGGCTGTGGTGGGCTGTGGTGGTCTGTGGTGGCCTGGGACGTGCTGTGGTGGGTTCTGAAGGGCTGTGGTGGGCTGTGGTGGGTTGGGACACGCTGTGGTGGATAGGGACGGGCTGTGGTGGGCTGTGGTGTGTTGTGACGGGTTGGCACGGGCTGGGACGGGCCGTGGTGGGCTGGGATGGGCTGCGGTGGGCTGTGGTGGGCTGGGACAGGCTGTGGTGAGCTGAGACGGGCTCTGGAGGGCTGTGGTGGGCTGGGACGGGCTGTGGTGAACTGTGGTGGGCCGTGGTGGGCCTTCGTGGGCTGTGGTGGGCTGGGACGGGCTGTGGTGGGCGAGGACGGGCTGGGACTTGCTGTGGTGTGCTGTGGTTTGTCCATCAAACAGCTTCTCTGTTTTTCTGTCTCTCAGGCCAACAGTTTTACCGTCTCCTCGGTCTCTGCCCCCTCTTGGCTTCATCGTTTCATTATTAGAAAGAAAGGACAGAACCTGGCCAAAATAACTCAGCAGATGCCAAAGGTATGGGTGAGCTGGTTAGCTTAGCACCCCCGGCGTAGAAAAAGGTTTAGTCCAGATCACTCGTCACGAAAGAGAGAGGTGTATTCTAGCGTGGGTAAAACCAGGGGGAAATGACACAGATCTTTGCTGTTCAAGGGAACCCTCTCTTTTACTGCTGCAAACACTGCTCCTCCTATGTTATTGTCATGGGTTGAGCCCTTCCAAGGAAGCTTTATGTGGTGCTGTTTTGAGAACTGATGTAGTAGGATACCTGGAAATGGCGAGTGCAGCAAGGCTTCTCCCTGGGGAGTTAGACGGTATCTAGATAAAGGCTAAATGAGTAAACTTCTCCAAAGCCCTTGCAGAAACCGGGACGGCACCAGAGCCTTGGGCTCTAGGCACTGCCATATGGCCGAAATTGTTAAGTTTCTGACTTGTAAAATTGTGGGGATTTGGTCTGGGCTTTTTGGGAAGGAGCGCATCTCTCAGTGGCAGGGATCGATGGTGTAGGCCTGACCAAAAGCATTGGCCTGGCTTGGATCTTGGCAAATTCTGAAGAGATTCATTGTCCTTCACCTCAAGGTTCACATCAAATTCACTGGAGGAGAGGATAACATCACTTTGGAAGGACCTACAGAAGATGTGCATGTGGCTCAGGAACAGATTGAAGCCGTGCTCAAGGAACTGGTGAGCTGCAGTTACTAGTTCCAGTAAGAAACTGGGGGAAGAAGGGGCAACAGAGCAGAGGTGATGAGGTGTTTGTCACATCCATAGGATGTCTTGGCATGCTTAATCGAACTTGCAGGAGACAAATTGTGTGGCAGGTGGATGACACCCCTTGGTCATCCATAGCATCCTTGAAAAGTCAGCATTAATTTTTTTGGTGCGGAGAAGGAAGGATTCTCTTGGTTATAGCTGGAGAGGCATAGAAGTGAGTCTTTTCAATGTTTCATGAGCACAATGCTCTCTTCTCAAAGCAGAGGAATGCTTGTGCTCTGCTTAAGAGCAGAAGTGCTTGTAGCTGACCGCTGGTGAGTCAGTGCCAATACTGGCAGTAGGCAGTTACTTAGGGCACGAGACAGAAGCGGTGGCCTGTCCTACCTGGCCCTATATAATATAATATATAATAGTGGACATACATACATATATAGATATAGATATAAAAATATAATTCTTTTTAGATCCACGGGATGGATTACGCAATAATCAAGGCTGACCACCAATTCCACCGACACCTCATTGGCAAGAACGCAGCTAAACGGTAAGTGGAGTGCCTTTCTAGTCCTTCCCATGCTCACACTCTTCGTGTTTAGTAGATGGTATCAGGGGCTCTGTAGCTCACCCAGTGTGCTGTCTCCATCACGTTTCCTCTGCTTTCCTGGAGTGGTGGTGGTACAAGGAGAGAAATGGGCCGTGAGGCCTTGCGATGGCTTTAACGTGTGAAAGTACCTTGGGAGCCTGAACAGTAGTGGAATTACTTCTCTGTGCGAATGACATTTTAGCAGCCAGTTGTGGGTGGTGGAAATGTGCTTGGTGAGCTTCTCCCTGTAGAGGAATGAAGGCGGTGGGTTGATTAGCATTGATAACACGCAGCTGTGGCCTTGCCTCAGAGGCAGTGGGTTGATTGACGTGGATGACGTGCAGGTGTAGCTGGTTCCCGCTAAGGGGTTAAATAGCCCTGTGGCTTGTGGGAGAGGGTGTCAGCTGGAGGAGGAGCAGTGTGGTCTGGCCTCTGGAGGAAGGCGCTACAGCACCGGCAGTAGAATATGGTCAATGGTAAAGCCTTGTTGCGGTCTGCTAGTTTGATAGCACTGCAACGTGACCCCAGCCAAGAGTTTGGGGTAGAAAGGAACGATTATCCTCTGCTCTAAATGTGATACTGTTTGGGGAAGAAACACGCCTGGCTCTGACAAGGGAACAATGGGCTCTGTAGATGCCACGGTATTTACTTGGACAGGCTCTCGTGTGGCACAGGTCTGCTCTCAGTGAACTCCAGGGGGAAGAGGCAATTTCCCCTGTCTCAACCCTACCCCGCTGAGCCCTTCCCAGAGGCGGCTTTACTTCTTCAACAGCCTCTGAGCAGTGATAATCAAGGTGCCTTGCTTCCAGGTCTTTGCCTAGCAGATGGCGTCACCACAGTCCTTGCCTCGAAGTGAACAGGATGAAGGATCTGTACAAGGTGTCTGTGCGCATTCCCCCGGACAACGAGAAGAGCAACCCGATCAGAATGGAAGGAGACCCACAGGGGGTCCCACAGGCCAAGAAAGAGCTGCTGGAACTCGCTTCCCGTATGGTGAGTGGGTAGGACGTGATGTTTGGGAGACTGCAGGGTTTGGGCTCTCGTGTTCCCTTGTAACCTTCTGGTGCGAGTGTGTGCCCCTTGCCCACCGAGCACTTGGATCTCATGACAAGTGCAAGTTCCTCTTCACAAATGTCTTCCCCTGTTCCCTCGGGTAGCCTTTCTCTGTCAACGCAGAGTGAATTTTGTCTGGAGAAAAGAGGGACAGTGCTGGCAAGTAAACCGTCGGGCAGCAAACCGCTAAGTCAAAGTAGATGGCTCTCCGGCTGAACACTCAGTGTGCCCTCTGTTCCCATCAGGAAAATGAACACGCTGCGGACCTAATCGTTGAGCAGAAATTCCACCGGACCATCATTGGGCAGAAGGCTGAGCGGGTCTGGGAAATCCGGGAGCAATTCCCAGAGGTAAGGCTTTGTAGGAGAGGAGGAATCCAGAGGGGTTATTTCCTACATGGGTAGTAGGCCTGTCGTCACAGAAGTCGTAACTTTAGTGGCTCTGTAGCGCAAGTGTCTGAGAAGATAGTTCTTTTAGCCAGAGGCCGCTAACACGGTTCCCCGTTTCTGAATGGGAAAAGGGCATGAGTAGGATCCCCCCAACCTTTGCATGTGTCTGACACAAGGGTTCTTGCTTTTGCTTGAGCTAACTAGAAATGACCGCTCCTGCAGGTTATCATCAGCTTCCCAGACCCTGCACACAAGAGTGACATCGTCCAACTCCGAGGTCCCAAAAACGAGGTGGAGAAGTGCACCGAGTACATGCAAAAGATGGTGGCAGACCTGGTAAGGAGGTCTTCTGCCTGCTCTTCCCTCCTACGTGCCTGGATAACCCTGGGGCAAAGCAGAGCTCTACTGGCTTGGGTAGAGCTAAAACACCTCAAGAGGAGGGAGCTGTCAGCTCTGTTTTGGCTGAATGGAGGCAGGGGGATAGTACCTGTTATGGGAAGGCTATAGGGGAACGTCCTTGCCTTTGTTTAGTCTTACAAAAGTCCCTCGTATAGAGAACTTCCTTGGGTCTAAGCCTGTTTTCAAAAGCTCGTTTATCAGAGCTCCTGAAGTCGGGCCTCCCTTGCCACGACAGTGTAAACTTCATGTCTCCCTTCCTTTCTCCCTTAGGTTGAAAACAGCTTTTCTATTTCTGTCCCCATCTGCAAACAGTTCCACAAGAACATCATAGCGAAAGGAGGTGCCAAAATCAAGAAGGTGAGATACTGTTCCTAACACAGGTGGGCCGGGACGGGCCGCGGTGGGCCGGGACGGGCTGGGACAGGCTGTAACCGGCTGTGGTGTGCTGTGGTGGGCTGGGACGGGCCGTGGTGGGCTGGGACGGGCCGGGGTGGGCTGGGACGGGCCGGTACTTGATGTGGCGGGCTGGGACGGGCCGTGGTGGGCTGTGGTGTGCCGTGATGGGCTGTGGTGTGCCGTGGTGGGCTGTGGTGTGCCGTGGTGGGCTGTGGTGTGCCGTGGTGGGCTGTGGTGTACCGTGGTGGGCTGGGACGGGCCGTGGTGGGCTGTGGTGGGACAGGGACGGACTGTGGTGGGCAGGGACGGGCCGTGGTTGGTTGTGGTGGGCTGGTACGGGCTGTGGTTGGCTGGGACGGACTGTGATGAACTGAGACGGGCTGCGGTGGGCCGTGTTGGGATGGGACAGGCCCTGGTGGGCTGTGGTGTGCTGGGACGTGCTGTGGTGTGCTGGGACGTGCTGTGGTGGGCTGGGACGGGCTGCGGTGGGCTGTGGTGGGCTGGGACGTGCTGTGGTGTGCTGGGATGGGCTGTGGTGGGCTGGGACGGGCTGTGGTGGGCTGGGACCGGCTGCGGTGGGCTGTGGTGGGCTGGGACCGGCTGCGGTGGGCTGTGGTGGGCTGGGACGGGATGCGGTGGGCTGGAATGGGCTGTGCCGTGCTGGAACGGTCTGGGACGAGTTGTGGTGAGTGTGGTGGGCTGGGACGGGCTGGGACAGACTGTGTTTGGCTGGGACGGGCTGTGGTGGGCCGTGGTGGGCTGGGACAGGCTGTGGTGAGCTGAGACGGGCTGTGGTGGGCTGTGTCGGGCTGGTACGAGCTGTGACGGGGTGGGACGGGCTGTGGTGGTCTGCGGTAGGCTGTGGTGTGCTGTAGTGGCCTGTGGTGGGCGGGGACGGGCTGTGGTGGGCGGGGACAGGCTGTGGTGGGCGGGGACGGGCCGTGGTGAGCTGTGGAGAGCCGTTGTGGGCTGGGACGGGCCATGGTGGGCTGGGACGGGCCGTGGTGGGCTGGGACAGGCTCTGGTGGTGAGCAGAGACGGCCTGTGTTGGGCTGGGACGGGCTGTGATAAGCTGTAACCGGCTGTGGTGGGCTGTGTTGGGCTGGGACGGGTCGTGGTGGGCTGGGACGGGCCGTGGTGGGCTGGGGCCGGTTGGGACGGGCTGGGACTGGCTTTGGTGGGCTGTGGTGGGCTGGGACGGGCTGGGACGGGCCGTGGCGGGCTGGGACGGGCCGTGGCGGGCTGGGACGGGCCGTGGTGGGCTGGGACGAGCCGTAGTAGGCCGGGACGGGCCGTGGTGGGTTGTTATGGGCCGTGGTGGGCCGGGCCGGGCCGTGGTGGGCCGGGCCGGGACGTGGTGGGCCGGGACGAACTGTGGTGGTCTGTGGCGGGCTGGGACGGGCTGTGGCGAGCTGGGACGGGACATGGTGGGCTGGGACGGGCCGTGGTGGGCTGGGACGGGCCGTGGTGGGCTGGGACGGGCCGTGGTGGGCTGGGACGGGCCGTGGCGGGCTGGGAAGGGCCGTGGTGGGCTGGGATGGGCCGTGGAAAGCCGTGGTGGGCCGTGGTAAGCTGTGACGGGCCGTTGTGGGCTGGGATGGACTCTGGTGTGGTGGGACGGGCTGCGGTGGGCTGTGGTGGGCTGGGACGGGCTGCGGTGGGCTGTGGTGGGCTGGGACGGGCTGCGGTGGGCTGTGGTGGGCTGGGACCGGCTGCGGTTGGCTGTGGTGGGTTGTGGTGAGCTGTGACAGGCTGTGGTGGGCTGGAATGGGCTGGGACGGGCTGTGGTGGGTGTGGTGGACTGGGACGCGCTGTAGTGAGCTGAGATGGGCTGTGGTGGGCTGGGATTTGCTGGGACGGCTGGGACGGTCCGTGGTGGGCTGGGACGGGCTGTGGTGGGCCGTGGTTCGCTGTGGTGGGCCGTGGTGGGCTGGGACGGGCCGTGGTTATCTGTGGTGGGCCGTGGTGGTCTGGTACGGGCTATGGTGGGCTGTGGTGGGTTCTGGTGAGCTTGAGACGGGCTATGGTGGGCTGGGACAGGCTGGGACGAGCTCTGGTGGTCTGGGACAGGCTGTGGTGTGCTCGGACGGGCTGGGACGGGCTGTGGTTGGCCGTGGTGGGCTGGGACGTGCTGGGATGGACTGGGACGGGCTGTGGTGGGCTGGAACGGGCTGTGGTGGGCTGGAACGGGCTGTGGTGGGCTGGAACGGGCTGTGGTGAGCTGGAACGGGCTGTGGTGGGGCGTGGTTGGCTGGGACAGGCCGTGGTGAACTGTGGTGGGCTGTGGTGGGCCGGTATGGGAAGGGATGGTCTATGTTGGGCCGTGGTGGACTGGGACAGGTCATGGTGGGCTGAGACGGCCCGTGGTGGGCCGTGGTGGGCTGTGGTGGGCCGTGGTGGGCTGTGGTGGGCCGTGGTGGGCTGGGACAGGCCGTGGTGGGCTGTGGTGGGCCGTGGTGGGCTGGGACAGGCTGTGGTGGGCTTTGGTGGGTTCTTGTGAGCTTGAGATGGGCTGTGGTGGGCTGGGACGGGCTGGGACGGGCTCTGGTGGTCTGGAACGAGCTGTGATGGGCTGCAATGGGCTCTGGTGGGCTGGGACGGGCTCTGGTGGGCTGTGGTGGGCTGGGACGGGCTGTGGTGGGCTGGGACGGGCTGTGGTGGGCTGGGACGGGCTGTGGTGGGCTGTGACGGGCTGGGATGGGCTGTGGCAAGCTGGGATGGGCTGTGGTGGACTGGGACGGGCTGTGGTCGACAGGGACGGGCGGGGACGGGCTGTGGTGGTCTGGGACGGGCTGTGGTGTGCTGGGACGGGCTGTGGTGAGCTTTGGTGGGCCGTGGTTCGCTGTGGTCGGCCGTGGTGGGCTGGGACGGGCCATGGTGGGCTGTGGTGGGCCGTGGTGGTCTGGGACAGGCTGTGGTGGGCTGTGGTGGGTTCTGGTGAGCTTGAGACGGGCTGTGGTGGGCTGGGACGGGCTGGGATGGGCTCTGGTGGTCTGGAACAGGCTGGGACGGGCTGTGGTGGGCTGGGATGGGCTGGCACGGGCTGTGGTGGGCTGGCACGGGCTGTGGTGGGCTGGGACGGGCTGTGGTGGGCTGGGACGGGCTGGGATGGGCGGGGACGGGCTGGGACGGGCTGGGACGGGCTGGGACGGGCTGTGGTGGGCTGGGACGGGCTGGGACGTGCTGTGGTGTGCTCGGACGGGCTGTGGTGTGCTGGGACGGGCTGTGGTGGGCTGTGGTGGTCTGGGACGGGCCATGGTGGGCTGTGGTGGGTTCTGCTGAGCTTGAGACGGGCTGTGGTGGGCTGGGACGGGCTGAGACGAGTTCTGGTTGTCTGGAACGAGCTGGGACGGGCTGTGATGGGCTGGGACGGGCCGTGGTGGGCGGGGACGGGCTGTGGTGGGCGGGGACGGGATGTGGTGGTCTGGAATGGTCTGTGGTGGGCTGGGACGGGCTGTGGTGGGCTGGGACGGGCTGCGGCAGGCTGCGACGGGCTGAGACGGGCTATGCTGGTCTGTGGTGGGCTGTGGTGGGCGGGGACGGGCTGTGGTGGGCGGGGACGGGCTGTGGTGGGCTGGGACGGGCTGTGGTGGGCTAGGGACGGGCTGTGGTGTGCTGGGACGGGCTGTGGTGGGCTGGGACGGGCTGTGGTGGTCTGGAACAGGCTGTGGTGGGTTGGGACAGGCTGGGACATGCTGGGATGGTGTGTGGTGGACTGGGATGGTCTGTGGTGGGGCGTGGTGGGCCACGACGGGCTGTGGTGGGCCGCTACGAGCCGTGGTGGGCTTGTTCGGGCCGTGGTGGGCTTGTTCGGGCTGTGGTGGGCTTGTTCGGGCCGTGGTGGGCTGTTTCGGGCCGTGGTGGGCTGGGACGGGCCGTGGTGGGCTGGGACGGGCCGTTGTGGGCTGAGACGGGCCGTGGTGGGCTGGGACGGGCTGTGGTCGACGGGGACTGGCTGTGGTGAGCTGGGACGAGCTGGGACGGGCTGTGGTGGGCTGGGACGAGCTGGGACGGGCTGTGGTGGGCTGGGACGAGCTGGGACGGGCTGTGGTGGGCTGGGACGAGCTGGGACGGGCTGTGGTGGGCTGGGACGAGCTGGGACCGGCTGTGGTGGGCTGGGACGAGCTGGGACGGGCTGGCACGGGCTGTGGTGGGCTGGTACGGTCTGACACTGGCTGGGACGGGCTGTGGTGGGCTGGGACGGGCTGTGGTGGCCTGGGACGGGCTGTGGTGGCCTGGGAAGAGCTGTTTTGGGTTGAGGCGGGTTCTGGTGGGCTGGGACAGGCTGTGGTGGGCTGCGGTGGGCTGTGGTGGGCTGGGACGGGCTGTGGTGGGCTGGGACGGGCCGTGGTGGGCTGAGGTGGGCCATGGTCGGCTGCGACGGACCGTGGTTGGCCGGGACGGACCGCTGTGGGCCGTGGTGGGCCGCGACGGGCTGTGGTGGGCCGCTATGAGCCGTGGTGGGCTTGTTCGGGCCGTGGTGGGCTTGTTCGGGCCGTGGTGGGCTTGGTCGGGCCGTGGCGGGCTGGGACAGGCCGTGGTGGGCTGTGGTGGGCCGTGGTGGTCTGGGACGGGCTGTGGTGGGCTGTGGTAGGTTCTGGTGAGTTTGACGAGCTGTGGTGGTCTGGGACGGGCTGGGATGGGCTGTAATGGGCGGGGACGGCCTGTGGTGGGCTGGGACGGGCTGTGGTGGGCTGGGACGGGCTGTGGTGGGCTGGGACGGGCTAGTGGTGGGCTGGGACGGGCCGTGGTGGGCTGAGACGGGCCGTGGTGGGCTGGGCTGGGCCGTGGTGGGCTGGGACGGGCCGTGGTGGGCTGGGACAGGCTGTGGTGGGCTGTGGTGGGTTGGGACTGGCTGTGGTGGGCTGTGGTGGGCTGTGGTGGGCTGGGACCATCTGCGGTGGGCTGTGGTGGGCTGGAATGGGCTGGGACGGGCTGTGGTGGGTGTGGTGGCCTGGGACGCGCTGTGGTGAGCTGAGACGGGCTGTGGTGGGCTGGGATTTGCTGGGACGGCTGGAAGGGGCTGTGGTGGGCTGGGACGGTCTGCGGTGGGCTGGGACGGGCTGGGACGGGCTGGGATTGGCCGCGGTGGGCTGGGACGGGCTGCGGTGGGCTGGGACGGGCCGTGGTGGGCCGGGACGGGCCGTGGTGGGCTGGGACGGGCCATGGTGGGCTGGGACGGGCCGTGGCGGTTTTGGACGGGTTGTAGCGGGCTGGGACGAACTGTGGTGGTCTGTTGTGGGCTGGGATGGGCTGGGACGAGCTGTGACGGGCTGAGACAGGCTGGTACGGGCTGTGGTGGGCTTGGACGGGCCGTGGTGGGCTAGGACGGACTGGTACTTGATGTGGTGGGCTGGTACGGGCTGTGGTGGGCTGGGACGGGCTGTGGTGGTCTGGGACAAGCTGGGACTGGCTGTTGTGGGCTGGGACGGGCTGTGACGGGCTGTCGTGGGCTGGGATGGGCTGGGATGGTCTGGGACGGGCTGTAGTGGGCTGTGGTGGTTTGTGGTGAGCTGTGGTGGGCTGGGATTGGCTTTGGTGGGCGGGGAGAGATTTTGCTGGGCGGGGACAGGCTGTGGTGGGCGAGGACAGGTTGTGGTGGGCGGAGACGGGCTGTGGTGGGCTGTGGTGGGCTGGGACGGGCTGTGGTGGGCTGGGACGGGCTGTGGTGGGCTGAGGCGGGCTGTGGTGGGCTGGGACGGGCTGGGACGGGTTGGCACGGGCTGGGACGGGCTGTGACGGGCTGTGGTGGGCTGGGACGGGCTGTGGTGGGCTAGGACGGGCTGTGGTGTGCTGGGACAAGTTGTGGTGGGTTGTGGTGCGCCGTGGTGGGCCAGACAGGGCTGTGGTGGGCCGTGACGGGCTGTGGTGGGCTGGGAAGGCCTGGGACAGGCTGGGACGAGCTGTGCTGGGCGGGGACGGGCTCTGCTGGGCGGGGACGGGCTCTGCTGGGCGGGGACGGGCTGTGGTGGGTTGTGGTGAGCTGGGACGGTCTGGGACAGGCTGACACGGGCTGTGGTGGGCTGGGATGGACAGGTACGACCTGTGGTGGGCTTGGACGTGTTGTGGTGGGCTGGGACTGGCTCTGGTTGGCTGGGACGGGCTGTGGTGGGCTGTGGTGGGCTGGGATGGATAGGTACGACCTGTGGTGGGCTTGGACGGGTTGTGGTGGGCTGGGACAGGCTGTGGTGGGCTGTGGTGGGCTGGGATGGACAGGCACGAGCTGTGGTGGGCTTGGACGGGCTGTGGTGGGCTGGGACTGGCTATGGTGTGCTGTGGTGGGCTGGGACGGGCTGTGGTTCGCTGGGACAGGCCGTGGTGGGCTGGGACGGGCCGTGGTGAATTGGGACGGGCTGTGGTGGGCTGGGACGGGCTGTGGTGGGCTGGGACGGGCTGTGGTGGGCTGAGGTGGGCTGGGACGGGCCGTGGTGGGCTGGGACGGGCCGTGGTGGGCTGGGACAGGCTGTGGTGGGCCGTAATGGGCTGTGGTCAGCCGTGTTGGGACGGGACGAGCTGTGGTGAGCCGGGACGGGCTGTGGTGGGCTGGGACGGGCTGGGACGGGTTGCGGTGGGCTGGGACGGGCTGCGCTGGGCTGGGACGGGCTGCGCTGGGCTGTGACGGGCTGCGCTGGGCTGGGACGGGCTGCGGTGGGCTGGGACGGGCTGCGGTGGGCTGGGACATGCTGGGACGGGCTGTGGTAGGCTGAGACAGGCTGGTACGTGCTGTGGTGAGCAGAGACGGGCCGTGGTGGGCTGGGACAAGCCGTGGTGGGCTAGGACGGACTGGTACTTGATGTGGTGGGCTGGTACGGGCTGTGGTGGGCTGTTGTGGGCTGGGACTGGCTGTTGTGGGCTGGGACGGGCTGCGGTGGGCTGGGACGGGCTGTGACAGGCTGTCGTGGGCTGGGATGGGCTGGGATGGTCTGGGACGGGCTGTGGTGGGCTGTGGTGGTTTGTGGTGAGCTGTGGTGGGCTGGGATGGGCTGTGGTGGGCGGGGAGAGATTTTGCTGGGCGGGGACAGGCTGTGGTGGGCGAGGACAGTTTGTGGTGGGCGGAGACGGGCTGGGACGGGCTGTGGTGGGCTGTGGTGGGCTGGGACGGGCTGTGGTGTGCTGGGACGAGCTGTGGTGTGCTGGGACGGGCTGTGGTGGGCTGGGACGGGCCGTGGTGGGTTGTGGTGGTCTGGGACGGGCTGTGGTGGGCTGGGACGGGTTGTGGTGGGCTGGGATGGGCTGTGGTGGGCTGGGACGGGTTGGCACGGGCTGGGACGGGCTGTGACGGGCTGTGGTGGGCTGGGACGGGCTGTGGTGGGCTAGGACGGGCTGTGGTGTGCTGGGACAAGTTGTGGTGGGTTGTGGTGCGCCGTGGTGGGCCAGACAGGGCTGTGGTGGGCCGTGACGGGCTGTGGTGGGCTGGGAAGGCCTGGGACAGGCTGGGACGAGCTGTGCTGGGCGGGGACGGGCTCTGCTGGGCGGGGACGGGCTGTGGTGGGTTGTGGTGAGCTGGGACGGTCTGGGACAGGCTGACACGGGCTGTGGTGGGCTGGGATGGACAGGTACGACCTGTGGTGGGCTTGGACGTGTTGTGGTGGGCTGGGACTGGCTCTGGTTGGCTGGGACGGGCTGTGGTGGGCTGTGGTGGGCTGGGATGGATAGGTACGACCTGTGGTGGGCTTGGACGGGTTGTGGTGGGCTGGGACAGGCTGTGGTGGGCTGTGGTGGGCTGGGATGGACAGGCACGAGCTGTGGTGGGCTTGGACGGGCTGTGGTGGGCTGGGACTGGCTATGGTGTGCTGTGGTGGGCTGGGACGGGCTGTGGTTCGCTGGGACAGGCCGTGGTGGGCTGGGACGGGCCGTGGTGAATTGGGACGGGCTGTGGTGGGCTGGGACGGGCTGTGGTGTGCTGGGACGGGCTGTGGTGGGCTGAGGTGGGCTGGGACGGGCCGTGGTGGGCTGGGACGGGCCGTGGTGGGCTGGGACAGGCTGTGGTGGGCCGTAATGGGCTGTGGTCAGCCGTGTTGGGACGGGACGAGCTGTGGTGAGCCGGGACGGGCTGTGGTGGGCTGGGACGGGCTGGGACGGGTTGCGGTGGGCTGGGACGGGCTGCGCTGGGCTGGGACGGGCTGCGGTGGGCTGGGACGGGCTGCGGTGGGCTGGGACATGCTGGGACGGGCTGTGGTAGGCTGAGACAGGCTGGTACGTGCTGTGGTGAGCAGAGACGGGCCGTGGTGGGCTGGGACAAGCCGTGGTGGGCTAGGACGGACTGGTACTTGATGTGGTGGGCTGGTACGGGCTGTGGTGGGCTGGGACGGGCTGTGGTGGGCTGGGACGGGCTGGGACTGGCTGTTGTGGGCTGGGACGGGCTGCGGTGGGCTGGGACGGGCTGTGACAGGCTGTCGTGGGCTGGGATGGGCTGGGATGGTCTGGGACGGGCTGTGGTGGGCTGTGGTGGTTTGTGGTGAGCTGTGGTGGGCTGGGATGGGCTGTGGTGGGCGGGGAGAGATTTTGCTGGGCGGGGACAGGCTGTGGTGGGCGAGGACAGTTTGTGGTGGGCGGAGACGGGCTGGGACGGGCTGTGGTGGGCTGTTGTGGGCTGGGACGGGCTGTGGTGGGCTGGGAAGGGCTGTCGTGGGCTGTGGGGGCCTGGGACATGCTGTGGTGGTCTGTGGTGGGCTGGGATGAGCTGTGACGGGCTGGGACGAGCTGTGACGGGCTGTGGTGTGCTGTAGTGGCCTGTGGTGTGCTGTAGTGGCCTGTGGTGGGCTGGGACGGGCTGTGGTGGGCTGGGACAAACTGTGGTGGGCTATGGTGGGCTGGGATGAGCTGGGACAGGCTGGGACGGGCTGTGGTGGGCTGTGGTGGGCTGGGACGGGCTGTGGTGCGCTGGGATGGGCTGTAGTGGGCTGTGGTGTGCTGTGGAGGGCTGGGACGGGCTGTGATGTGCCGTGGTGGGCTGGGACGGGCCGTGGTGGGCTGGGATGGGCTAGGACGGGCTGTGGTGGGCTGGGACAAGCTGGGATGGGCTGTGGTAGGCTGAGAAAGGCTGGTACGTGCTGTGGTGAGCAGAGACGGGCCGTGGTGGGCTGGGACAAGCCGTGGTGGGCTAGGACGGACTGGTACTTGATGTGGTGGGCTGGTACGGGCTGTGGTGGGCTGGGACGGGCTGTGGTGGGCTGGGACGGGCTGGGACTGGCTGTTGTGGGCTGGGACGGGCTGCGGTGGGCTGGGACGGGCTGTGACGGGCTGTTGTGGGCTGGGATGGGCTGGGATGATCTGGGACGGGCTGTGGTGGGCTGTGGTGGTTTGTGGTGAGCTGTGGTGGGCTGGGATGGGCTGTGGTGGGCGGGGAGAGATTTTGCTGGGCGGGGACAGGCTGTGGTGGGCGAGGACAGTTTGTGGTGGGCTGTGGTGGGCTGGGACGGGCTGTGGTGGGCTGTGGTGGGCTGGGACGGGCTGTGGTGTGCTGGGACGAGCTGTGGTGTGCTGGCACGGGCTGTGGTGGGCTGGCACGGGCTGCGCTGGGCTGGGACGGGCTGCGCTGGGCTGGGACGGGCTGTGGTGGGCTGGGACGGGCTGTGGTGGGCTAGGACGGGCTGCGGTGGGCGGGGACGGGCTGAGGTAGGCTGAGACAGGCTGGTACGTGCTGTGGTGAGTGGAGACAGGCCGTGGTGCGCTGGGACGGGCCGTGGTGGTCTGGGACGGGCCGTGGTGCGCTGCGACGGACTGGTACTTGATGTGGTGGGCTGGTACGGGCTGTGGTGGGCTGGGACGGGCTGTGGTGGTCTGGGACAAGCTGGGACTGGCTGTGGTGGGCTGTGACGGGCTGTCGTGGGCTGGGATGGGCTGGGACAGGCTGTGGTGGGCTGTGGTGGGCTGGGACAAGCTGTGACTGGCTGCGGTGGGCTGGGACGGGCTGTGGTAGGCTGGGACGGGTTGTGGTGGGCTGGGACGGGCTGTGGTGGGTTGTGGTGGTCTGGGACGGGTTGTGGTGGGCTGGGACGGGCTGTGGTGGGCTGGGACGGGTTGTGGTGGGCTGGGATGGGCTGTGATAAGCTGTAACCGGCTGTGGTTGGGTGTGGTGGTCTGGGACGGGCCGTGGTGGGCTGGGACGGGCTGTGGTGGGCTGGGACGGGCTGTGGTGGGCTGGGACGGGCTGTCGTGGGCTGGGACGGGCTGTGGTGGGCTGGGACGGGCTGTCGTGGGCTGTGGGGGCCTGGGACATGCTGTGGTGGGCTGTGGTGGGCTGGGAAAAGCTGTGACGGGCTGGGACGAGCTGTGACGGGCTGTGGTGTGCTGTAGTGGCCTGTGGTGGGCTGGGACGGGCTGTGGTGAACTGGGACAAACTGTGGTGGGCTATGGTGGGCTGGGATGAGCTGGGACAGGCTGGGACGGGTTGTGGTGGGCTGTGGTGGGCTGGGACGGGCTGTGGTGCGCTGGGATGGGCTGTAGTGGGCTGTGGTGTGCTGTGGAGGGCTGGGACGGGCTGTGATGTGCCGTGGTGGGCTGGGACGGGCCGTGGTGGGCTGGGAAGGCTAGGACGGGCTGTGGTGGGCTGGGACGGGCTGGGACTGGCTGTGGTTGGCTGTGGTGGGCTGGGACGCGCTGTGGTGGGCTGCGACAAGCTGGGACGGGCCGTGGTGGGATGGCACGGGCTGTGGTGGGCTGGGACGGGCTGTGGTGGGCTGGTACGGGCTGTGGCGGTCTGGAGCGGGCTGTGGTGGGTTGTGGTGAGCTGGGACGGGTTGTGGTGGGCTGGGATGGGCTGGGACTTTCTGTGGTGAGCTGCGACGGTCTGTGGTGGGCTGTGGTGGGCCGGGACAGGCCGTGGTGGGCCGGGACGGGGCGTAGTGGGCCGGGACGGGCCGTGGTGGGCCGGGACGGGCCATGGTGGGTTGGGACGGGCCGTGGCGGTTTGGGACGGGTTGTGGCGGGCTGGGACGAACTGTGGTGGTCTGTTGTGGGCTGGGACGGGCCGTGGTGGGCTGGGACGAGCTGTGACGGGCTGGGACGAGCTGTGACGGGCTGGGACGGGCTGTGGTGGGCTGCGGTAGGCTGTGGTGTGCTGTAGTGGTCTGTGGTGGGCTGGGACGGGCTGTCGTGGGCTGGGACGGGCTGTCGTGGGCTGGGACGGGCTGTCGTGGGCTGTGGGGGCCTGGGACATGCTGTGGTGGGCTGGGAAGGGCTGGGACGAGCTGTGATGGGCTGGGACGGGCTGCAGTGGGCTGGGACATGCGGGGACGGGCTGTGGTAGGCTGAGACAGGCTGGTACATGCTGTGGTGAGCGGAGACGGGCTGTGGTGGGCTTGGACGGGCCGTGGTGGGCTGGGACGGGCTGTAGTGGTCTGGGACAAGCTGGGACTGGCTGTTGTGGGCTGGGGCGGGCTGTGACCGGCTGTCGTGGGCTGGGATGGGCTGGGATGGTCTGGGACGGGCTGTAGTTGGCTGTGGTGGTTTGTGGTGAGCTGTGGTGGGCTGGGATTGGCTTTGGTGGGCGGGGAGAGATTTTGCTGGGCGGGGACAGGCTGTGGTGGGCGAGGACAGGTTGTGGTGGGCGGAGACGGGCTGTGGTGGGCTGTGGTGGGCTGTGGTGGGCTGGGACGGGCTGTGGTGAGCTGGGACGGGCTGTGGTGGGTAGGCACGGGCTGTGGTGGGCTGGGATGGGCTGGGACGGGTTGGCACGGGCTGGGACGGGCTGTGACGGGCTGTGGTGGGCTGGGACGGGCTGTGGTGGGCTAGGACGGGCTGTGGTGTGCTGGGACAAGTTGTGGTGGGTTGTGGTGCGCCGTGGTGGGCCGGACAGGGCTGTGGTGGGCCGGGACGGGCTGTGTTTGGCTGGGAAGGCCTGGGACAGGCTGGGACGAGCTGTGCTGGGCGGGGACGGGCTCTGCTGGGCGGGGACGGGCTGTGGTGGGTTGTGGTGAGCTGGGACGGTCTGGGACGGGCTGACACGGGCTGTGGTGGGCTGGGATGGACAGGTACGACCTGTGGTGGGCTTGGACGTGTTGTGGTGGGCTGGGACTGGCTCTGGTTGGCTGGGACGGGCTGTGGTGGGCTGGGATGGATAGGTACGACCTGTGGTGGGCTTGGACGGGTTGTGGTGGGCTGGGACTGCTTCTGGTTGGCTGGGACGGGCTGTGGTGGGCTGTGGTGGGCTGGGATGGACAGGGACGGGCTGTGGTGGGCTGTGGTGGGCTGGGATGGACAGGCACGAGCTGTGGTGGGCTTGGACGGGCTGTGGTGAGCTGGGACAGGCTGTGGTGGGCTGTGGTTTTCTGTGGTGGGCTGCGCTGGGCTGGGACGGGCTGCGTTGGGCTGGGACGGGCTGCGGTGGGCTGGGACGGGCTGCGGTGGGCTGGGACATGCTGGGACGGGCTGTGGTAGGCTGAGACAGGCTGGTACGTGCTGTGGTGAGCAGAGACGGGCCGTGGTGGGCTGGGACAAGCCGTGGTGGGCTAGGACGGACTGGTACTTGATGTGGTGGGCTGGTACGGGCTGTGGTGGGCTGGGACGGGCTGTGGTGGGCTGGGACGGGCTGGGACTGGCTGTTGTGGGCTGGGACGGGCTGCGGTGGGCTGGGACGGGCTGTGACGGGCTGTTGTGGGCTGGGATGGGCTGGGATGGTCTGGGACGGGCTGTGGTGGGCTGTGGTGGTTTGTGGTGAGCTGTGATGGGCTGTGGTGGGCGGGGAGAGATTTTGCTGGGCGGGGACAGGCTGTGGTGGGCGAGGACAGTTTGTGGTGGGCTGTGGTGTGCTGGGACGGGCTGTGGTGTGCTGGGACGAGCTGTGGTGTGCTGGGACGGGCTGTGGTGGGCTGGCACGGGCTGCGCTGGGCTGGGACGGGCTGCGCTGGGCTGGGACGGGCTGTGGTGGGCTGGAATGGGCTGGGATGGGCTGTGGTGGGTGTGGTGGACTGGGACGCGCTGTGGTGAGCTGAGACGGGCTATGGTGGGCTGGGATTTGCTGGGACGGCTTGGACGGGCTGCGGTGGGCTGGGACGGGCTTCGGTGGGCTGGGACGGGCTGCGGTGGGCTGGGACGGGCTGCGGTGGGCTTGGACGGGCTGTGGTGGGCTGAGACGGGCTGTGGTGGGCTGGGACGGGCTGTGGTGGGCTGGGACAGGCTGGGACCAGCTGTGGTGGGCTGGGACGAGCTGGGACGGGCTGTGGTGGGCTGGGACGAGCTGGGACGGGCTGTGGTGGGCTGGGACGGGCTGTGGTGGGCTGGGACGAGCTGGGACGGGCTGGCACGGGCTGTGGTGGGCTGGTACGGTCTGACACTGGCTGGGACGGGCTGTGGTGGGCTGGGACGGGCTGTGGTGGGCTTGGACGGGCTGTGGTGGCCTGGGAAGAGCTGTTTTGGGTTGAGGCAGGTTCTGGTGGGCTGGGATAGGCTGTGGTGGGTTGTGGTGGGCTGGGACGGGCTGTGATGGGCTTGGACGGGCTGTGGTGGGCTGGGACGGGCTGGGACGGGCTGTGGTGTGCTGGGAAGGGCCGTGGTGGGCTGAGGTGGGCCATGGTGGGCTGCGACGGACCGTGGTTGGCCGGGACGGACCGCTGTGGGCCGTGGTGGGCCACGACGGGCTGTGGTGGGCCGCTACGAGCCGTGGTGGGCTTGTTCGGGCCGTGGTGGGCTTGTTCGGGCCGTGGTGGGCTTGTTCGGGCCGTGGTGGGCTGGGGTGGGCCGTGGTGGGCTGGGACGGGCCGTGGTGGGCTGGGACAGGCTGTGGTGGGCTGTGGTGGACTGGGAAGGGCCGTGGTGGGCCGTGGTGTGCTCTGGTGGGCCATGGTGGACCGTGGTTGGCCGTGGTGGGCCGGGACAGGCCGTGGTTAGCCGTGGTGGGCTGAAACAGGCTGGGACGGGCTGTGGTGGGCTGGGACGGGCTGTGGTGGGCTGGGACGGGCCGTTGTGGGCTGAGACGGGCCGTGGTGGGCTGGGACGGGCTGTGGTCAACGGGGACTGGCTGTGGTGAGCTGGGACGAGCTGGGACGGGCTGTGGTGGGCTGGGACGAGCTGGGACGGGCTGTGGTGGGCTGGGACGAGCTGGGACGGGCTGTGGTGGGCTGGGACGAGCTGGGACGGGCTGGCACGGGCTGTGGTGGGCTGGTACGGTCTGACACTGGCTGGGACGGGCTGTGGTGGGCTGGGACGGGCTGTGGTGGCCTGGGACGGGCTGTGGTGGCCTGGGAAGAGCTGTTTTGGGTTGAGGCGGGTTCTGGTGGGCTGGGACAGGCTGTGGTGGGCTGCGGTGGGCTGCGGTGGGCTGGGACGGGCTGTGGTGGGCAGGGATGGGCTGTGGTGGGGCGTGGTGGGCTGGGACGGGCCGTGGTGGGCTGTGGTGGGCCGTGGTGGTCTGGGACGGGCTGTGGTGGGCTGTGGTAGGTTCTGGTGAGCTTGAGACGGGCTGTGGTGGTCTGGGACGGGCTGGGATGGGCTGTAATGGGCGGGGACGGCCTGTGGTGGGCTGGGACGGGCTGTGGTGGGCTGGGACGGGCTGGGACGGGCTGTGGTGGGCTGGGACGGGCTAGTGGTGGGCTGGGACGGGCCGTGGTGGGCTGAGACGGGCCGTGGTGGGCTGGGATGGGCCGTGGTGGGCTGGGACGGGCCGTGGTGGGCTGGGACGGGCTGTGGTGGGCGGGGACGGGCCGTGGTGGGCTGGGATGGGCTGTGGTGGGCTGGGACGGGCCGTGGTGGGCTGGGACGGGCTGTGGTGCTCAGGGACGGGCTGTGGTGGGCTGGGATGGGCTGTGGTGGGCTGTGGTGGGCTGGGACGAGTTGTACTGGGCTGGGACAGACTGTGGTGGGCTGTGGTGGGCTGGGAAGGGCTGTGGTGGTTTGGGACGGGCTGTGGTGGTCTGTGGTGGGCTGGGACGGGCTGTGGTGGGCTGGGACGGGCCGTGGTGGGCTGGGACGGCCTGTGGTCAGTTGTCGTGGGCTGGGACGGGCCGTGGTGGCTTGGGACGGACTCTGGTGGGCCGGGACAAGCTCTGGTGGCCTCTGACGGGCTGTGACGGGCTGTGGTCTGCTGTATTGGGCTGTGGTGGGCTGGGACGGCCTCTGGTGGGCTGGGAAGGGCTGGGTGGGCTGTGGTGGCCTGTGGTGGGCTAGGACGAGTTGTAGTGGGCCGGGACGGGCTGTGGTGGGCTGAGACGGGCTGTGGTGGGCTGTGGTAAGCTGGGACGGGCTCTGGTGGGCTGGGACGGGCTGTGGTGTGCTGTGGTGTGCTGAGACGGGCTGTGGTGGGCTGAGACGGGCTGCGGTGGGCTGTGGTGGGCTGGGACAAGCTGGGACGGGCTGTGGTGGGCTGGGACGGGCTGTGGTGGGCTGGGACGAGCTGGGACGGGCTGGCATGGGCTGTGGTGGGCTGGTACGGTCTGACACTGGCTGGGACGGGCTGTGGTGGGCTTGGACGGGCTGTGGTGGCCTGGGAAGAGCTGTTTTGGGTTGAGGCGGGTTCTGGTGGGCTGGGATAGGCTGTGGTGGGTTGTGGTGGGCTGGGACGGGCTGTGGTGGGCTGGGACGGGCTGTGGTGGGCTGGGACGGGCTGGGACGGGCTGTGGTGTGCTGGGAAGGGTAGTGGTGGGCTGAGGTGGGCCATGGTCGGCTGCGACGGACCGTGGTTGGCCGGGACGGACCGCTGTGGGCCGTGGTGGGCTGCGACGGGCCGTGGTGGGCCGCTACGAGCCGTGGTGGGCTTGTTCGGGCCGTGGTGGGCTTGTTCGGGCCGTGCTGGGCTGGTTCGGGCCGTGGTGGGCTTGTTCGGGCCGTGGTGGGCTGTTTCGGGCCGTGGTGGGCTGGGACGGGCCGTGGTGGGCTGGGACGGGCCGTTGTGGGCTGAGACGGGCCGTGGTGGGCTGGGACGGGCTGTGGTCGACGGGGACTGGCTGTGGTGGGCTGGGACGAGCTGGGACGGGCTGTGGTGGGCTGGGACGAGCTGGGACGGGCTTTGGTGGGCTGGGAAGAGCTGGGACGGGCTGTGGTGGGCTGGGACGAGGTGGGATGGGCTGTGGTGGGCTGGGACGAGCTGGGACGGGCTGTGGTGGGCTGGGACGAGCTGGGACGGGCTGGGACGGGCTGTGGTGGGCTGGTACGGTCTGACACTGGCTGGGACGGGCTGTGGTGGGCTGGGACGGGCTGTGGTGGCCTGGGAAGAGCTGTTTTGGGTTGAGGCGGGTTCTGGTGGGCTGGGACAGGCTGTGGTGGGCTGTGGTGGGCTGGGACGGGCTGTGGTGGGCTGGGACGGGCTGTGGTGGGCTGGGAAGGGCCGTGGTGGGCTGAGGTGGGCCATGGTGGGCTGCGACGGACCGTGGTTGGCCGGGACGGACCGCTGTGGGCCGTGGTGGGCTTGGTCGGGCCGTGGTGGGCTGGGACGGGCCGTGGTGGGCTGTGGTGGGCCGTGGTGGTCTGGGACGGGCTGTGGTGGGCTGTGGTAGGTTCTGGTGAGCTTGAGACGGGCTGTGGTGGTCTGGGACGGGCTGGGATGGGCTGTAATGGGCGGGGACGGCCTGTGGTGGGCTGGGACGGGCTGTGGTGGGCTGGGACGAGCTGGGACGGGCTGTGGTGGGCTGGGACGGGCTAGTGGTGGGCTGGGACGGGCCGTGGTGGGCTGAGACGGGCCGTGGTGGGCTGGGATGGGCCGTGGTGGGCTGGGACGGGCCGTGGTGGGCTGGGACGGGCTGTGGTGGGCGGGGACGGGCCGAGGTGGGCTGGGATGGGCCGTGGTGGGCTGGGACGGGCCGTGGTGGGCTGGGACGGGCTGTGGTGCTCAGGGACGGGCTGTGGTGGGCTGGGATGGGCTGTGGTGGGCTGTGGTGGGCTGGGACGAGTTGTACTGGGCTGGGACAGACTGTGGTGGGCTGTGTTGGGCTGGGAAGGGCTGTGGTGGTTTGGGACGGGCTGTGGTGGTCTGTGGTGGGCTGGGACGGGCCGTGGTGGGCTGGGACGGCCTGTGGTCAGTTGTCGTGGGCTGGGACGGGCCGTGGTGGCTTGGGACGGACTCTGGTGGGCCGGGACAAGCTCTGGTGGCCTCTGACGGGCTGTGACGGGCTGTGGTGTGCTGTATTGGGCTGTGGTGGGCTGGGACGGCCTCTGGTGGGCTGGGAAGGGCTGGGTGGGCTGTGGTGGCCTGTGGTGGGCTAGGACGAGTTGTAGTGGGCCGGGACGGGCTGTGGTGGGCTGAGACGGGCTGTGGTGGGCTGTGGTAAGCTGGGACGGGCTCTGGTGGGCTGGGACGGGCTGTGGTGTGCTGTGGTGGGCTGAGACGGGCTGTGGTGGGCTGAGACGGGCTGCGGTGGGCTGTGGTGGGCTGGGACAAGCTGGGACGGGCTGTGGTGGGCTGGGACGGGCTGTGGTGGGCTGGGACGAGCTGGGACGGGCTGGCACGGGCTGTGGTGGGCTGGTACGGTCTGACACTGGCTGGGACGGGCTGTGGTGGGCTGGGACGGGCTGTGGTGGGCTTGGACGGGCTGTGGTGGCCTGGGAAGAGCTGTTTTGGGTTGAGGCGGGTTCTGGTGGGCTGGGATAGGCTGTGGTGGGTTGTGGTGGGCTGGGACGGGCTGTGGTGGGCTGGGACGGGCTGTGGTGGGCTGGGACGGGCTGGGACGGGCTGTGGTGTGCTGGGAAGGGCCGTGGTGGGCTGAGGTGGGCCATGGTGGGCTGCGACGGACCGTGGTTGGCCGGGACGGACCGCTGTGGGCCGTGGTGGGCTGCGACGGGCCGTGGTGGGCCGCTACGAGCCGTGGTGGGCTTGTTCAGGCCGTGGTGGGCTTGTTCGGGCCGTGCTGGGCTGGTTCGGGCCGTGGTGGGCTTTTTCGGGCCGTGGTGGGCTTGTTCGGGCCGTGGTGGGCTGTTTCGGGCCGTGGTGGGCTGGGACGGGCCGTGGTGGGCTGGGACGGGCCGTTGTGGGCTGAGACGGGCCGTGGTGACCTGGGACGGGCTGTGGTCGACGGGGACTGGCTGTGGTGGGCTGGGACGAGCTGGGACGGGCTGTGGTGGGCTGGGAAGAGCTGGGACGGGCTGTGGTGGGCTGGGACGAGCTGGGACGGGCTGTGGTGGGCTGGGACGAGCTGGGACGGGCTGGCACGGGCTGTGGTGGGCTGGTACGGTCTGACACTGGCTGGGGCGGGCTGTGGTGGGCTGGGACGGGCTGTGGTGGGCTTGGACGGGCTGTGGTGGCCTGGGAAGAGCTGTTTTGGGTTGAGGCGGGTTCTGGTGGGCTGGGACAGGCTGTGGTGGGCTGGGACGGGCTGTGGTGGGCTGGGACGGGCTGTGGTGGGCTGGGAAGGGCCGTGGTGGGCTGAGGTGGGCCATGGTCGGCTGCGACGGACCGTAGTTGGCCGGGACGGACCGCTGTGGGCCGTGGTGGGCCGTGACGGACTGTGGTGGGCCGCTACGAGCCGTGGTGGGCTTGTTCGGGCCGTGGTGGGCTTGGTCGGGCCGTGGTGGGCTGGGACGGGCCGTGGTGGGCTGTGGTGGGCCGTGGTGGTCTGGGACGGGCTGTGGTGGGCTGTGGTAGGTTCTGGTGAGCTTGAGACGGGCTGTGGTGGTCTGGGACGGGCTGGGATGGGCTGTAATGGGCGGGGACGGCCTGTGGTGGGCTGGGACGGGCTGTGGTGGGCTGGGACGGGCTGGGACGGGCTGTGGTGGGCTGGGACGGGCTAGTGGTGGGCTGGGACGGGCCGTGGTGGGCTGAGACGGGCCGTGGTGGGCTGGGATGGGCCGTGGTGGGCTGGGACGGGCCGTGGTGGGCTGGGACGGGCTGTGGTGGGCGGGGACGGGCTGTGGTGGGCTGGGATGGGCCGTGGTGGGCTGGGACGGGCCGTGGTGGGCTGGGACGGGCTGTGGTGCTCAGGGACGGGCTGTGGTGGGCTGGGATGGGCTGTGGTGGGCTGTGGTGGGCTGGGACGAGTTGTACTGGGCTGGGACAGACTGTGGTGGGCTGTGTTGGGCTGGGAAGGGCTGTGGTGGTTTGGGACGGGCTGTGGTGGTCTGTGGTGGGCTGGGACGGGCCGTGGTGGGCTGGGACGGCCTGTGGTCAGTTGTCGTGGGCTGGGACGGGCCGTGGTGGCTTGGGACGGACTCTGGTGGGCTGGGACAAGCTCTGGTGGCCTCTGACGGGCTGTGACGGGCTGTGGTGTGCTGTATTGGGCTGTGGTGGGCTGGGAAGGGCTGGGTGGGCTGTGGTGGCCTGTGGTGGGCTGGGACGAGTTGTAGTGGGCCGGGACGGGCTGTGGTGGGCTGAGACGGGCTGTGGTGGGCTGTGGTAAGCTGGGACGGGCTCTGGTGGGCTGGGACGGGCTGTGGTGTGCTGTGGTGGGCTGAGACGGGCTGTGGTGGGCTGAGACGGGCTGCGGTGGGCTGTGGTGGGCTGGGACGGGCTGTGGTGGGCTGGGACGGGCTGTGGTGGGCTGGGATGGGCCGTGGTGGGCTGGGACGGGCTGTGGTGCTCAGGGACGGGCTGTGGTGGGCTGGGACGGGCTGTGGTGGGCTGTGGTGGGCTGGGACGAGTTGTAGTGGGCCGGGACGGACTGTGGTGGGCTGTGGTGGGCTGGGACGGGCTGTGGTGGTCTGTGGTGGGCTGGGATGGGCTGTGGTGGTCTGTGACGGGTTGTGGTGGGCTGGGACGGGCTGTGGTGAGCTGGGACGGGCTGTGGTGGGCCGGGACAGGCTGTGGTGGGCTGTGGTGGGCTGGGACGAGTTGTAGTGGGCCGGGACGGGCTGTGGTGGGCTGTGGTGTGCTGGGATTGTCTGTGGGGGGCTGGGTAGGGCCGTGGTGGGCTGAGATGGGCCGTGGTGGGCTGGGATGGGCCGTGGTGGGCTGGGACGGGCCGTGGTGGGCAGGGACGGGCCGTGGTGGGCTGGGACGGGCTGTGGTGCTCAGGGACGGGCTGTGGTGGGCTGGGATGGGCTGTGGTGGGCTGTGGTGGGCTGGGACGAGTTGTACTGGGCTGGGACAGACTGTGGTGGGCTGTGTTGGGCTGGGAAGGGCTGTGGTGGTTTGGGACGGGCTGTGGTGGTCTGTGGTGGGCTGGGACGAGTTGTACTGGGCTGGGACAGACTGTGGTGGGCTGTGTTGGGCTGGGAAGGGCTGTGGTGTTTTGGGATGGGCTGTGGTGGGCTGTGGTGGGCTGGGACGAGTTTTACTGGGCTGGGACAGACTGTGGTGGGCTGTGTTGGGCTGGGAAGGGCTGTGGTGGTTTGGGACGGGCTGTGGTGGTCTGTGGTGGGCTGGGACGGGCCGTGGTGGGCTGGGACGGGCCGTGGTGGGCTGGGACGGCCTGTGGTCAGTTATCGTGGGCTGGGACGGGCCGTGGTGGCTTGGGACGGACTCTGGTGGGCCGGGACAAGCTCTGGTGGCCTCTGACGGGCTGTGACGGGCTGTGGTCTGCTGTATTGGGCTGTGGTGGGCTGGGACGGCCTCTGGTGGGCTGGGAAGGGCTGGGTGGGCTGTGGTGGCCTGTGGTGGGCTGGGACGAGTTGTAGTGGGCCGGGACGGGCTGTGGTGGGCTGAGACGGGCTGTGGTGGGCTCTGGTGGGCTGGGACGGGCTGTGGTGTGCTGTGGTGGGCTGAGACGGGCTGCGGTGGGCTGAGACGGGCTGCGGTGGGCTGTGGTGGGCTGGGACGGGCTTTGGAGGGCTGGGACGGGCTGTGGTGGGCTGCGGTAGGCTGTGGTGTTCTGTAGTGGTCTGTGGAGGGCTGGGACGGTCTGTGGTGGGCTGGGACGGGCTGTGGTGAGCTGGGACGGGCTGTGGTGGGCCGGGACAGGCTGTGGTGGCCTGTGGTGGGCTAGGACGAGTTGTAGTGGGCCGGGACGGGCTGTGGTGGGCTGAGACGGGCTGTGGTGGGCTGTGGTAAGCTGGGACGGGCTCTGGTGGGCTGGGACGGGCTGTGGTGTGCTGTGGTGGGCTGAGACGGGCTGTGGTGGGCTGAGACGGGCTGCGGTGGGCTGTGGTGGGCTGGGACAAGCTGGGACGGGCTGTGGTGGGCTGGGACGGGCTGTGGTGGGCTGGGACGAGCTGGGACGGGCTGGCACGGGCTGTGGTGGGCTGGTACGGTCTGACACTGGCTGGGACGGGCTGTGGTGGGCTGGGACGGGCTGTGGTGGGCTTGGACGGGCTGTGGTGGCCTGGGAAGAGCTGTTTTGGGTTGAGGCAGGTTCTGGTGGGCTGGGATAGGCTGTGGTGGGTTGTGGTGGGCTGGGACGGGCTGTGGTGGGCTTGGACGGGCTGTGGTGGGCTGGGACGGGCTGGGACGGGCTGTGGTGTGCTGGGAAGGGCCGTGGTGGGCTGAGGTGGGCCATGGTGGGCTGCGACGGACCGTGGTTGGCCGGGACGGACCGCTGTGGGCCGTGGTGGGCTGCGACGGGCCGTGGTGGGCCGCTACGAGCCGTGGTGGGCTTGTTCGGGCCGTGGTGGGCTTGTTCGGGCCGTGCTGGGCTGGTTCGGGCCGTGGTGGGCTTGTTCGGGCCGTGGTGGGCTTGTTCGGGCCGTGGTGGGCTGTTTCGGGCCGTGGTGGGCTGGGACGGGCCGTGGTGGGCTGGGACGGGCCGTGGTGGGCTGGGACGGGCCGTTGTGGGCTGAGACGGGCCGTGGTGGGCTGGGACGGGCTGTGGTCGACGGGGACTGGCTGTGGTGGGCTGGGACGAGCTGGGACGGGCTGTGGTGGGCTGGGAAGAGCTGGGACGGGCTGTGGTGGGCTGGGACGAGCTGGGACGGGCTGTGGTGGGCTGGGACGAGCTGGGACGGGCTGTGGTGGGCTGGGACGAGCTGGGACGGGCTGGCACGGGCTGTGGTGGGCTGGTACGGTCTGACACTGGCTGGGGCGGGCTGTGGTGGGCTGGGACGGGCTGTGGTGGGCTTGGACGGGCTGTGGTGGCCTGGGAAGAGCTGTTTTGGGTTGAGGCGGGTTCTGGTGGGCTGGGACAGGCTGTGGTGGGCTGGGACGGGCTGTGGTGCTCAGGGACGGGCTGTGGTGGGCTGGGATGGGCTGTGGTGGGCTGTGGTGGGCTGGGACGAGTTGTACTGGGCTGGGACAGACTGTGGTGGGCTGTGTTGGGCTGGGAAGGGCTGTGGTGGTTTGGGACGGGCTGTGGTGGTCTGTGGTGGGCTGGGACGGGCCGTGGTGGGCTGGGACGGCCTGTGGTCAGTTGTCGTGGGCTGGGACGGGCCGTGGTGGCTTGGGACGGACTCTGGTGGGCCGGGACAAGCTCTGGTGGCCTCTGACGGGCTGTGACGGGCTGTGGTGTGCTGTATTGGGCTGTGGTGGGCTGGGAAGGGCTGGGTGGGCTGTGGTGGCCTGTGGTGGGCTGGGACGAGTTGTAGTGGGCCGGGACGGGCTGTGGTGGGCTGAGACGGGCTGCGGTGGGCTGTGCTAAGTTGGGACGGGCTCTGGTGGGCTGGGACGGGCTGTGGTGTGCTGTGGTGTCCTGGGACGGGCTGTGGTGGGCTGTGATGGGCTGTGGTGGGCTGTGGTGTGCTGGGATGGGCTGTGGTGGGCCGGGACGGGCCGTGGTGGGCTGTGGTGTGCCGTGTTTATCTGGGACGAGCTGTGGTGGGCCATGGCGGGCCGTGGTGGGCTGGGACGGGCCGTGGTTTGCCGTGGTGGGCTGAAACAGGCTGTGGTGACCTGTGGTGAGCTGTGGTGATCGGTGGTGGGCTGTGGTGACCGGTGGTGGGCTTTGGTGACCTGTGGTGGGCTGTGGTGGGCTGGGACGGGTTGCGGTGGGCTGGGACGGGTTGCGGTGGGCTAGGACGGGCTGCGGTGGTCTGGGACGGGCTGCGGTGGGCTGGGATAAGCTGTGTTGGGCTGCGACGGGCTGTGGTAGGCTGGGATGAGCTGTGGAGGGTTGGGACGGGCTGTGGAGAGTTGTGGAGGGCTGTGCTGGGCTTGGACAGGCTGTGGTGGGCTGAGATGGGCCGTGGTGGTCCGTGGTGGGCTGGGACGGGCCGTGCTGGGCTAGGACGGGCTGTGGTGAACTGTGGTGGGCTGTGATGGGCCGTGGTGGGCTGGGACGGGCCGTGGTGGGCTGCGACGGGCCGTGGTGGGCTGGGACGGGCTGTGGTAGGCTGGGACGGGCCGTGGTGGGCTGCGACGGGCCGTGGTGGGCTGGGACGGGCCGTGGTGGGCTGGGACGGGCCGTGGTGGGCTGGGACAGGTTGGGATAGGCTGCGGTGGGCCGTGGTGGGCTGGGATAGGCTGTGGTGAGCTGAGACGGGCTCTGGAGGTCTGTGGCGGGCTAGGACGGCTTGTGGTGGGCTGGGACGGGCTGTGGTGGGCTGTGGTGGGCTTTCGTGGGCCGTGGTGGGCTGGGACAAGCTGTGGTGGGCTGGGACGGGCTGCGGTGGGTTGTGGAGAGCTGGGACGGGCTGTGACGGGCTGTGGTGGGCTGCGACGGGCTCTGGGGGTCTGGGCCAGGCTTGGACGAGCTGGGACAGGCTGGGACGGGCTGTGGTGGGCTGAGACGGGCAGGGAGGGGCTGGGACGGGCTGTGGTGGGCTGGGATGGTCTGTGGTGGGCTGTGGTAAGCTGGGACGGGCTGTGGTGGGCTGTGATGGCCTGTGGTGGGCTGTGGTGTGCTGGGACGGGCTGTGGTGGGCCGGGACGGGCCGTGGTGGGCTGTGGTGCGCCGTGTTTATCTGGGACGAGCTGTGGTGGGCCATGGCAGGCCGTGGTGGGCTGGGACGGGCCGTGGTGGGCTGGGACGGGCCGTGGTTTGCCGTGGTGGGCTGAAACAGGCTGTGGTGACCTGTGGTGGGCTGTGGTGACCGGTGGTGGGCTGTGGTGGGCTGGGACGGGTTGCGGTGGGCTGGGACGGTTTGCGGTGGGCTGGGACGCGTTTATGTGGGCTGGGATAAGCTGTGTTGGGCTGCGACGGGCTGTGGTAGGCTGGGATGAGCTGTGGAGGGTTGGGACGGGCTGTGGAGGGTTGTGGAGGGCTGTGGTGGGCTGGGACAGGCTGTGGTGGGCTGAGATGGGCCGTGGTGGTCCGTGGTGGGCTGGGACGGGCCGTGCTGGGCTAGGACGGGCTGTGGTGAACTGTGGTGGGCTGTGATGGGCCGTGGTGGGCTGGGACGGGCCGTGGTGCGCTGGGGTGGGCCGTGGTGGGCTGGGACGGGCCGTGGTGGGCTGGGACAGGCTGTGGTGGGCTGTGGTGGACTGGGAAGGGCCGTGGTGGGCCGTGGTGTGCTCTGGTGGGCCATGGTGGACCGTGGTTGGCCGTGGTGGGCCGGGACAGGCCGTGGTGGGCTGTGGTGGCTTGAAACAGGCTGGGACGGGCTCTGGTGGGCTGGGACGGGATGTGGTGGGCTGGGACGGGCCGTGGTGGGCTGGGACGGGCTGTGGTGGGCTGTGGTGGGCTGGGACGGGCTGTGGTCGTCTGGGACGGGTTGTGGTGAGCTGAGACGGGCCGTGGTGGGCTGAGACGGGCCGTGGTGGGCTGGGACGGGCTGGTACTTGCTGTGGTGGGCTGTTACGGGCTGTGGTGTGCTGTGAGAGGCTGTGGTGGTCTGGGACGAGCTGGGACAGGCTGTGGTGGGCTGGGACGGGCTGTGGTGGGCTGGGACGGGCCGTGGAAGGCTGGGACGGGCCGTGGTGGGCTGCGACGGGCCGTGGTGGGCTGGGACGGGCTGTCGTGGGCTGGGACGGGCTGGGACGGGCCGTGGTGGGCTGGGACGGGCCGTTGTGGGCTGGGACGGGCCGTGGTGGGCTGGGACGGGTTGGGATAGGCTGCGGTGGGCCGTGGTGTGCTGTGGTGGGCCGTGGTGGGCTGGGATAGGCTGTGGTGAGCTGAGACGGGCTCTGGAGGTCTGTGGTGGGCTAGGACGGCTTGTGGTGGGCTGGGACGGGCTGTGGTGGGCCGTGGTGGGCTGTGGTGGGCTTTTGTGGGCCGTGGTGGGCTGGGACGGGCTGTGGTGGGCTGGGACGGGCTGCGGTGGGTTGTGGAGAGCTGGGACGGGCTGTGACGGGCTGTGGTGGGCTGCGACGGGCTCTGGGGGTCTGGGACAGGCTTGGACGAGCTGGGACAGGCTGGGACAGGCTGTGGTGGGCTGGGAGGGGCTGGGACGGGCTGTGGTGGGCTGGGACGGGCTGTGGTGGGCTGTGGTGTGCTGGGACGGGCTGTGGTGGGCCGGGACAGGCTGTGGTGGGCTGTGGTGCGCCGTGTTTATCTGGGACGAGCTGTGGTGGGCCATGGCGGGCCGTGGTGGGCTGGGACGGGCCGTGGTTTGCCGTGGTGGGCTGAAACAGGCTGTGGTGACCTGTGGTGGGCTGTGGTGACCGGTGGTGGGCTGTGGTGACCTGTGGTGGGCTGTGGTGGGCTGGGACGGGTTGCGGTGGGCTGGGACGGGCTGCGGTGGGCTGGGATAAGCTGTGTTGGGCTGCGACGGGCTGTGGTAGGCTGGGATGAGCTGTGGAGGGTTGGGACGGGCTGTGGAGGGTTGTGGAGGGCTGTGCTGGGCTTGGACAGGCTGTGGTGGGCTGAGATGGGCCGTGGTGGTCCGTGGTGGGCTGGGACGGGCCGTGCTGGGCTAGGACGGGCTGTGGTGAACTGTGGTGGGCTGTGATGGGCCGTGGTGGGCTGGGACGGGCCGTGGTGGGCTGGGACGGGCCGTGGTGGGCTGTGGTGGGTTGGGACGGGCTGTGATGGGCTGGGACGGGCTGTGGTGGGCTGTGGTGGGCTGTGGTGTGTTGTGACGGGTTGGCACGGGCTGGGTTGGGCCGTGGTGGGCTGGGATGGGCTGTGGTGGGCTGTGGTGGGCTGGGACGGGCTGTGATGGGCTGGGACGGGCTGTGGTGGGTTGGGACGGGCTGGGACGGGCTGTGGTGGGCTGGGACGGGCTGTGGTGGGCTGGGACGGGCTGTGGTGGGCTGGGACGGTCTGGTGTGGGCTGTAGTAAGCTCGGACGGGCTGTGGTGGGCTGTGATGGGCTGTGGTGGGCTGTGGTGTGCTGGGACGGGCTTTGGTGCGTTGGGACGGGCTGGGACCGGCAGTGGTGGACTGGGACGGGCAGTGGTGGGCTGGGACGGGCAGTGGTGGGCTGGGACGGGCTGTGGTGGGCTGGGACGGTCTGTGGTGGGCTGTGATGGGCTGTGGTGGGCTGTGGTGTGCTGGGACGGGCTGTGGTGGGCCGGGACGGGCCGTGGTGGGCTGTGGTGCGCCGTGTTTATCTGGGACGAGCTGTGGTGGGCCATGGCGGGCCGTGGTGGGCTGGGACGGGCAGTGGTGGGCTGGGACGGGCTGTGGTGGGCTGGGACGGGCTGTGGTGGGCTGGGACGGTCTGTGGTGGGCTGTGATGGGCTGTGGTGGGCTGTGGTGTGCTGGGACGGGCTGTGGTGGGCCGGGACGGGCCGTGGTGGGCTGTGGTGCGCCGTGTTTATCTGGGACGAGCTGTGGTGGGCCATGGCGGGCCGTGGTGGGCTGAAACAGGCTGTGGTGACCGGTGGTTGGCTGTGGTGACCGGTGGTGGGCTGTGGTGACCGGTGGTGGGCTGTGGTGGGCTGGGACGGGTTGCGGTGGGCTAGGACGGGCTGCGGTGGGCTGGGACGGGCTGCGGTGGGCTGGGATAAGCTGTGTTGGGCTGCGACGGGCTGTGGTAGGCTGGGATGAGCTGTGGAGGGTTGGGACGGGCTGTGGAGGGTTGTGGAGGGCTGTGCTGGGCTTGGACAGGCTGTGGTGGGCTGAGATGGGCCGTGGTGGTCCGTGGTGGGCTGGGACGGGCCGTGCTGGGCTAGGACGGGCTGTGGTGAACTGTGGTGGGCTGTGATGGGCCGTGGTGGGCTGGGACGGGCCGTGGTGGGCTGGGACGGGCCGTGGTGGGCTGCGACGGGCCGTGGTGGGCTGCGACGGGCCGTGGTGGGCTGGGACGGGCCGTGGTGGGCTGGGACAGGCTGTGGTGGGCTGTGGTGGACTGGGAAGGGCCGTGGTGGGCCGTGGTGTGCTCTGGTGGGCCATGGTGGACCGTGGTTGGCCGTGGTGGGCCGGGACAGGCCGTGGTTAGCCGTGCTGGGCTGAAACAGTCTGGGACGGGCTCTGGTGGGCTGGGACGGGCTGTGGTGGGCTGGGACGGGATGTGGTGGGCTGGGACGGGCTGTGGTGGGCTGGGAAGGGCTGTGGTGGGCTGTGGTGGGCTGGGACGGGCTGTGGTCGTCTGGGACGGGTTGTGGTGAGCTGAGACGGGCCGTGGTGGGCTGAGACGGGTCGTGGTGGGCTGAGACGGGCCGTGGTGGGCTGGGACGGGCTGGTACTTGCTGTGGTGGGCTGTTACGGGCTGTGATGTGCTGTGAGAGGCTGTGGTGGTCTGGGACGAGCTGGGACAGGCTGTGGTGGGCTGGGACGGGCTGTGGTGGGCTGGGACGGGCTGTGGTGGGCCGTAGTGGGCTGTGGTGGGCTGGGACGGGCTGTGGTGGTCTGTGACAAGCTCTTGTGGGCTGTGGTGGGCTGGGACGAGCTGTGGTGGGCTCTGGTGGGCTCTGGTGGGCTGGGACGGGCTGTCGTGGGCTGGGACGGGCTGGGATGGGCCGTGGCTGGCTGGGACGGGCCGTGGCGGGCTGTGGTGGGCCGTGGTGGGCTGGGACGGTTGGGATAGGCTGCGGTGGGCCGTGGTGTGCTGTGGTGGGCCGTGGTGGGCTGGGATAGGCTGTGGTGAGCTGAGACGGGCTCTGGAGGTCTGTGGTGGGTTAGGACGGCTTGTGGTGGGCTGGGACGGGCTGTGGTGGACCGTGGTGGGCTGTGGTGGGCTTTCGTGGGCCGTGGTGGGCTGGAACGGGCTCTGGTGGGCTGGGACGGGCTGCGGTGGGTTGTGGAGAGCTGGGACGGGCTGTGACGGGCTGTGGTGGGCTGTGACGGGCTCTGGGGGTCTGGGACAGGCTTGGACGAGCTGGGACAAGCTGGGACAGGCTGTTGTGGGCTGAGACGGGCTGGGATGGCCTTGGACGGGCTGTGGAGGGCTGGGACGGTCTGTGGTGGGCTGTGATGGGCTGTGTTGTGCTGTGGTGTGCTGGGACGGGCTGTGGTGGGCCGGGACAGGCCGTGGTGGGCTGTGGTGTGCCGTGTTTATCTGGGACGAGCTGTGGTGAGCTGGGGCGGGCCGTTGTGGGCTGGGACGGGCCGTGGTTTGCCGTGGTGGGCTGAAACAGGCTGTGGTGACCTGTGGTGGGCTGTGGTGACCGGTGGTGGGCTGTGGTGGGCTGGGACGGGTTGCGGTGGGCTGGGACGGGTTTCGGTGGGCTGGGATAAGCTGTGTTGGGCTGCGACGGGCTGTGGTAGGCTGGGATGAGCTGTGGAGGGTTGGGACGGGCTGTGGAGGGCTGTGCTGGGCTTGGACAGGCTGTGGTGGGCTGAGATGGGCCGTGGTGGTCCGTGGTGGGCTGGGACGGGCCGTGCTGGGCTAGGACGGGCTGTGGTGAACTGTGGTGGGCTGTGATGGGCCGTGGTGGGCTGGGACGGGCCGTGGTGGGCTGCGACGGGCCGTGGTGGGCTGCGACGGGCCGTGGTGGGCTGGGACGAGCCGTGGGAGGCTGGGACGGGCCGTGGTCGGCTGCGACGGGCCGTGGTGGGCTGGGACGGGCTGTGGTGGGCCGTAGTGGGCTGTGGTGGGCTGGGACGGGCTGTGGTGTGCTGTGACAAGCTCTTCTGGGCTGTGGTGGGCTGGGACGAGCTGGGACGGGCTGTGGTGGGCTGGGACGGGCTTTGGTGGGCTGGGACAGGCTGTGGTGGGCCGTAGTGGGCTGTGGTGGGCTGGGACGGGCTGTGGTGGTCTGTGACAAGCTCTTGTGGGCTGTGGTGGGCTGGGACGAGCTGTGGTGGGCTCTGGTGGGCTGGGACGGACTGTCGTGGGCTGGGATGGGCTGTCGTGGGCTGGGACGGGCTGGGACGGGCCGTGGTGGGCTGGGACGGGCCGTGGTGGGCTGGGACGGGCTATGGTGGGCTGGGACGGGTTGGGATAGGCTGCGGTGGGCTGGGACGGGCTGTGGTGGGTTGTGGTGAGCTGAGACGGGCTGTGGTGAAATTGGACGGGCTGTGGCGGGCTGCGGTGGGCTGGGACGGGCTGTGGTGGGCTGGGACAGGCTCTGGTGGGCCGGGACAGACTCTGGTGCGCTGTGGTGGGCTGTGGTGGGCTATGGTGCGCTGTGGTGGGTTGCGGTGAACTAGAACGGGTTGTGGTGGGCTGGGACGGGCTATAGTGGGCTGGGACGGGATTGTGGTGGGCTGGGACGGGCTCTGATGGTCTGCGGCGGCCGTGGTGGGCTGGGACGGGCTGTGGTGGGCTGGGACGGGCTGGGAAGGGCTGTGGTGGGTTGTGGTGAGCTGGGACGACCTCTGGTGGGCTGGGACGGGCTGTGACGGGCTGTGGTGGGCTGTGGTAAGCTGGGACAGGCTCAGGTGGGTTGGGGCAGGCTGTGGTGGGCTGTGGTGGGCGGGGACGGGCTTTGGTGGGTTAGTGGTGGGCTGGGACGACCTCTTGTGGTCTGGGACGGGCTGTGGTGGGCTGTGGTGAGCTGGGACGGGCTCTGGTGGGTTGGCACGGGGCGTGGTGGGCTGTGGTGGGCTGGGACGGGCTGTGGTGGGCTGGGACGGGCTCTGGTGGTCTGGGACATACTGTGGTGGGCTGGGACGGGCTGGGACGGGCTGTGGTGCTCTGTGGTGGGCTGGGACGTGCCGTGGTGGACCGTGGTGGGCTTGGATGGGCCGTGGTGGGCTTGGATGGGCCGTGGTGGGCTGTGGTCTGCCGTGGTGGGCTGTGGTCGGCCGTGGTGGGCTGTGGTGGGCTGTGGTCGGTTGTGGTGGGCTGGGACAGGCTGTGGTGGGCTGAGATGGGATGTGGTGGTCTGGGACAGGCTGTAATGGGCTGTGATGGGCTGTGGTGCGCCTTGGTGGGCTGTGTTGGGCCCGGATGGGCCGTGGTGGGCTGTGGTGGGCCGTGGTGGGCTGGGACGGGCTGTGGTGGGCTGGGACGGGCCGTGGTTGGCTGGGACGGGCTGTGGTGGGCTGTGGTGTGATGGGACGGGCTGTGGTGGGCTGGGATCGGCTGGGATAGGCTGTGGTTGGTTATGGTGGGCTGCGAAGAGCTGTGGAGGTCTGGGACAAGCTGTGGTGGGCTGTGGTGGGCTGGGACGGGCTGTAGTGGGCTGAGGCGGGCTGTGGTGGGCTTCACGGGCTGTGGTGGGCTGTGGTGGTCTGTGGTGGCCTGGGACGTGCTGTGGTGGGCTGGGACGGGCTGTGGTGGGCTGTGGTGGGTTCTGAAGGGCTGTGGTGGGCTGTGGTGGGTTGGGACACGCTGTGGTGGGTAGGGACGGGCTGTGGTGGGCTGTGGTGTGTTGTGACGGGTTGGCACGGGTTGGGACGGGCCGTGGTGGGCTGGGATGGGCTGCGGTGGGCTGTGGTGGGCTGGGACGGGCTGTGGTGGGTTGGGACGGGCTGGGACGGGCTGGGACGGGCAGTGGTGGGCTGGGACGGGCTGTGGTGGGCTGGGACGGTCTGGTGTGGGCTGTGGTAAGCTGGGACGGGCTGTGGTGGGCTGTGATGGGCTGTGGTAAGCTGTGGTGTGCTGGGACGGGCTTTGGAGGGTTGGGACGGGCTGGGACGGGCTGGGACTGGCAGTGGTGGGCTGGGACGGGCAGTGGTGGGCTGGGACGGGCTGTGGTGGGCTGGGACGGTCTGTGGTGGGCTGGGACGGTCTGTGGTGGGCTGTGGTAAGCTGGGACGGGCTGTGGTGGGTGGGGACGGTCTGTGGTGGGCTGTGGTAAGCTGGGACGGGCAGTGGTGGGCTGGGACGGGCTGTGGTGGGCTGGGACGGTCTGGTGTGGGCTGTGGTGGGCCGGGACGGGCTGTGGTGGGCTGGGACGGGCTGTGGTGGGCCGTAGTGGGTTGTGTTGGGCTGGGACGGGCTGTGGTGGGCCATGGCGGGCCGTCGTGGGCTGGGACGGGCCGTGGTTTGCCGTGGTGGGCTGAAACAGGCTGTGGTGACCGGTGGTGGGCTGTGGTGGGCTGGGACGGGTTGCGGTGGGCTGGGACGGGTTTCGGTGGGCTGGGACGGGCTGCGGTGGGCTGGGACGGGCTGCGGTGGGCTGGGATAAGCTGTGTTGGGCTGCGACGGGCTGTGGTAGGCTGGGATGAGCTGTGGAGGGTTGGGACGGGCTGTGGAGGGTTGTGGAGGGCTGTGCTGGGCTTGGACAGGCTGTGGTGGGCTGAGATGGGCCGTGGTGGTCCGTGGTGGGCTGGGACGGGCCGTGCTGGGCTAGGACGGGCTGTGGTGAACTGTGGTGGGCTGTGATGGGCCGTGGTGGGCTGGGACGGGCCGTGGTGGGCTGGGACGGGCCGTGGTGGGCTGGGACGGGCCGTGATGGGCTGGGACGGGCTGTGGTGGGCTGGGAAAAGCTGTGGTGGGCTCTGGTGGGCTGGGACGAGCTGTGGTGGGCTCTGGTGGGCTCTGGTGGGCTGGGACGGGCTGTGGTGGGCTGGGACGGGCTCTGGTGGGCTGGGACGGGCTGTCGTGGGCTGGGACGGGCTGGGACGGGCCGTGGTGGGCTAGGACGGGCTGTGGTGAACTGTGGTGGGCTGTGATGGGCCGTGGTGGGCTGGGACGGGCCGTGGTGGGCTGCGACGGGCCGTGGTGGGCTGGGACAGGCCGTGGTTGGCTGTGGTGGACTGGGAAGGGCCGTGGTGGGCCGTGGTTTGCTCTGGTGGGCCATGGTTGACCGTGGTTGGCCGTGGTGGGCCGGGACAGGCCGTGGTTAGCCGTGGTGGGCTGAAACAGGCTGGGACGGGCTCTGGTGGGCTGTGGTCGGCTGTGGTGGGCCGGGACGGGCTGTGGTGGGCTGGGACGGTCTGTGGTGGGCTGGGACGGGCTGTGGTCGTCTGGGACGGGTTGTGGTGGGCTGAGACGGGCCGTGGTGGGCTGAGACGGGCCGTGGTGGGCTGGGACGGGCTGGTACTTGCTGTGGTGGGCTGTTACGGGCTGTGGTGTGCTGTGAGAGGCTGTGGTGGTCTGGGACGAGCTGGGACGGGCTGTGGTGGGCTGGGACGGGCTGTGGTGGGCTGGGACGGGCTGTGGTGGGCTGGGACGGGCTGTGGTGGGCCGTAGTGGGCTGTGGTGGGCTGGGACGGGCTGTGGTGGTCTGTGACAAGCTCTTGTGGGCTGTGGTGGGCTGGGACGAGCTGTGGTGGGCTCTGGTGGGCTGGGACGGACTGTCGTGGGCTGGGACGAGCTGTCGTGGGCTGGGACGGGCCGTGGTGGGCTGGGACGGGCCGTGGTGGGCTGGGACGGGTTGGGATAGGCTGCGGTGGGCTGGGACGGGCTGTGGTGGGTTGTGGTGAGCTGAGACGGGCTGTGGTGAAATTGGACGGGCTGTGGTGGGCTGTGGTGAACTGGGAAGGGCTCTCGTGGTCTGGAATGGGCCGTGGTGGGCTGGGACGGGCCGTGGCGGGCTGCGGTGGGCTGGGACGGGCTGTGGTGGGCTGAGACAGGCTCTGGTGGGCCGGGACAGACTCTGGTGCGCTGTGGTGGGCTGTGGTGGGCTATGGTGCGCTGTGGTGGGTTGTGGTGAGCTAGAACGGGTTGTGGTGGGCTGGGACGGGCTATAGTGGGCTGGGACGGGATTGTGGTGGGCTGGGACGGGCTCTGATGGTCTGCGGCGGCCGTGGTGGGCTGGGACGGGCTGTGGTGAGCTGGGACGGGCTGGGAAGGGCTGTGGTGGGCTGTGGTGAGATGGGACGACCTCTGGTGGGCTGGGACGGGCTGTGACGGGCTGTGGTGGGCTGTGGTAAGCTGGGACGGGCTCAGGTGGGTTGGGGCAGGCTGTGGTGGGCTGTGGTGGGCGGGGACGGGCTTTGGTGGGTTAGTGGTGGGCTGGGACGACCTCTTGTGGTCTGGGACGGGCTGTGGTGGGCTGTGGTGAGCTGGGACGGGCTCTGGTGGGTTGGCACGGGGCGTGGTGGGGTGTGGTGGGCTGGGACGGGCTGTGGTGGGCTGGGACGGGCTCTGGTGGTCTGGGACATACTGTGGTGGGCTGGGACGGGCTGGGACGGGCTGTGGTGCTCTGTGGTGGGCTGGGACGTGCCGTGGTGGACCGTGGTGGGCTTGGATGGGCCGTGGTGGGCTTGGATGGGCCGTGGTGGGCTGTGGTCTGCCGTGGTGGGCTGTGGTCGGCCGTGGTGGGCTGTGGTGGGCTGTGGTCGGTTGTGGTGGGCTGGGACGGGCTGTGGTGGGCTGAGATGGGATGTGGTGGTCTGGGACAGGCTGTAATGGGCTGTGATGGGCTGTGGTGCGCCTTGGTGGGCTGTGTTGGGCCCGGATGGGCCGTGGTGGGCTGTGGTGGGCCGTGGTGGGCTGGGACGGGCTGTGGTGGGCTGGGACGGGCCGTGGTTGGCTGGGACGGGCTGTGGTGGGCTGTGGTGTGATGGGACGGGCTGTGGTAAGCTGGGATCGGCTGGGATAGGCTGTGGTTGGTTATGGTGGGCTGGGACGGGCTGTGGTGGGCTGGGACAAGCTGTAGTGGGCTGAGGCGGTCTGTGGTGGGCTTCACGGGCTGTGGTGGTCTGTGGTGGCCTGGGACGTGCTGTGGTGGGCTGGGACGGGCTGTGGTGGGCTGTGGTGGGTTCTGAAGGGCTGTGGTGGGCTGTGGTGGGTTGGGACATGCTGTGGTGGGTAGGGACGGGCTGTGGTGGGCTGTGGTGTGTTGTGACGGGTTGGCACGGGCTGGGACGGGCCGTGGTGGGCTGGGATGGGCTGCGGTGGGCTGCGGTGGGCTGTGGTGGGCTGGGACGGGCTGTGGTGGCTTGGGACAGGCTGGGACGGGCTGGGACGGGCAGTGGTGGGCTGGGACTGGCTGTGGTGGGCTGGGACGGTCTGTGGTGGGCTGGGACGGTCTGGTGTGGGCTGTGGTAAGCTGGGACGGGCTGTGGTGGGCTGTGGTGTGCTGGGACGGGCTTTGGAGGGTTGGGACGGGCTGAGACGGGCTGGGACGGGCAGTGGTGGGCTGGGACGGGCAGTGGTGGGCTGGGACAGGCTGTGGTGGGCTGGGACGGTCTGTGGTGGGCTGTGGTAAGCTGGGACGGGCTGTGGTGGGCTGTGATGGGCTGTGGTGGGCTGTGGTGTGCTGGGACGGGCTGTGGTGGGCCGGGCCGGGTTGTTGTGGGCTGTGGTGCGCCGTGTTTATCTGGGACGAGCTGTGGTGGGCCATGGCGGGCCGTGGTGGGCTGGGACGGGCCGTGGTTTGCCGTGGTGGGCTGAAACAGGCTGCGGTGACCTGTGGTGGGCTGTGGTGACCGGTGGTGGGCTGTGGTGACCTGTGGTGGGCTGTGGTGTGCTGGGACGGGCTGTGGTGGGCCGGGACGGGCCGTGGTGGGCTGTGGTGCGCCGTGTTTATCTGGGACGAGCTGTGGTGGGCCATGGCGGGCCGTGGTGGGCTGGGACGGGCCGTGGTTTACCGTGGCGGGCTGAAACAGGCTGTGGTGACCGGTGGTGGGCTGTGGTGACCGGTGGTGGGCTGTGGTGACCTGTGGTGGGCTGTGGTGGGCTGGGACGGGTTTCGGTGGGCTGGGATAAGCTGTGTTGGGCTGCGACGGGCTGTGGTAGGCTGGGATGAGCTGTGGAGGGTTGGGACGGGCTGTGGAGGGTTGTGGAGGGCTGTGCTGGGCTTGGACAGGCTGTGGTGGGCTGAGATGGGCCGTGGTGGTCCGTGGTGGGCTGGGACGGGCCGTGGTGGGCTAGGACGGGCTGTGGTGAACTGTGGTGGGCTGTGATGGGCTGTGGTGGGCTGGGACGGGCCGTGGTGGGCTGGGACGGGCCGTGGTGGGCTGGGACGGGCCGTGGTGGGCTGTGGTGGACTGGGAAGGGCCGTGGTGGGCCGTGGTGTGCTCTGGTGGGCCATGGTGGACCGTGGTTGGCCGTGGTGGGCCGGGACAGGCCGTGGTTAGCCGTGCTGGGCTGAAACAGGCTGGGACGGGCTCTGGTGGGCTGGGACGGGCTGTGGTGGACTGGGACGGGCCGTGGTGGGCTGGGACGGGCTGTGGTGGGCTGTGGTGGGCTGGGACGGGCTGTGGTCGTCTGGGACGGGTTGTGGTGAGCTGAGACGGGCCGTGGTGGGCTGATACGGGCCGTGGTGGGCTGGGACGGGCTGGTACATGCTGTGGTGGGCTGTTACGGGCTGTGGTGGTCTGGGACGGGCTGTGGTGGGCTGGGACGGGCTGTGGTGGGCCGTAGTGGGCTGTGTTGGGCTTGGACGGGCTGTGGTGGTCTGTGACAAGCTCTTGTGGGCTGTGGTAGGCTGGGACGGGCTATGATGGGCTCTGGTGGGCTCTGGTGGGCTGGGACGGACTGTCGTGGGCTGGGACGAGCTGTCGTGGGCTGGGACGGGCTGGGACGGGCCGTGGTGGGCTGGGACGGGCGGTGGTGGGCTGGGACGGGTTAGGATAGGCTGCGGTGGGCTGGGACGGGCTGTGGTGGGTTGTGGTGAGCTGAGACGGGCTGTGGTGAAATTGGACGGGCTGTGGTGGGCTGTGGTGAACTGGGAAGGGCTCTGGTGGTCTGGAATGGGCTGTGGTGGGCTGGGACGGGCCGTGGCGGGCTGCGGTGGGCTGGGACGGGCTGTGGTGGACTGGGACAGGCTCTGGTGGGCCGGGACAGACTCTGGTGCGCTGTGGTGGGCTATGGTGCGCTGTGGTGGGTTGTGGTGAGCTAGAACGGGTTGTGGTGGGCTGGGACGCTCTATAGTGGGCTGGGACGGGATTGTGGTGGGCTGGGACGGGCTCTGATGGTCTGCGGCGGCCGTGGTGGGCTGGGACGGGCTGTGGTGGGCTGGGACGACCTCTGGTGGGCTGGGATGGGCTGTGGTGGGCTGTGGTAAGCTGGGACGGGCTCAGGTGGGTTGGGGCAGGCTGTGGTGCGCTGTGGTTGGCTGGGACGGGCTGTGGTGGGCGGGGACGGGCTTTGGTGGGTTAGTGGTGGGCTGGGACGACCTCTTGTGGTCTGGGACGGGCTGTGGTGGGCTGTGGTGAGCTGGGACGGGCTCTGGTGGGTTGGCACGGGGCGTGGTGGGCTGTGGTGGGCTGGGACGGGCTGTGGTGGGCTGGGACGGGCTCTGGTGGTCTGGGACATACTGTGGTGGGCTGGGACGGGCTGGGACGGGCTGTGGTGCTCTGTGGTGGGCTGGGACGTGCCGTGGTGGACCGTGGTGGGCTTGGATGGGCCGTGGTGGGCTTGGATGGGCCGTGGTGGGCTGTGGTCTGCCGTGGTGGGCTGTGGTCGGCCGTGGTGGGCTGTGGTCGGCCGTGGTGGGCTGTGGTCGGCCGTGGTGGGCTGTGGTCGGTTGTGGTGGGCTGGGACGGGCTGTGGTGGGCTGAGATGGGATGTGGTGGTCTGGGACAGGCTGTAATGGGCTGTGATGGGCTGTGGTGCGCCTTGGTGGGCTGTGTTGGGCCCGGATGGGCCGTGGTGGGCTGTGGTGGGCCGTGGTGGGCTGGGACGGGCTGTGGTGGGCTGTGGTGTGATGGGACGGGCTGTGGTGGGCTGGGATCGGCTGGGATAGGCTGTGGTTGGTTATGGTGGGCTGGGAAGAGCTGTGGTGGGCTGGGACAAGCTGTGGTGGGCTGTGGTGGGCTGGGACGGGCTGTGGTGGGCTGGGACGGGCTGTAGTGGGCTGAGGCGGGCTGTGGTGGGCTTCACGGGCTGCGGTGGGCTGTGGTGGTCTGTGGTGGCCTGGGACGTGCTGTGGTGGGCTGGGACGGGCTGTGGTGGGCTGTGGTGGGTTCTGAAGGGCTGTGGTGGGCTGTGGTGGGTTGGGACACGCTGTGGTGGGTAGGGACGGGCTGTGGTGGGTTGGGATGGGCTGCGGTGGGCTGTGGTGGGCTGGGACGGGCTGTGGCGTGTTGTGACGGGTTGGCACGGGCTGGAAAGGGCCGTAGTGGGCTGGGATGGGCTGCGGTGGGCTGGGACGGTCTGTGGTGGGCTGGGACGGGCTGTGGTGGGCTGTGGTGTGTTGTGACGGGTTGGCACGGGCTGGGACGGGCCGTGGTGGGCTGGGATGGGCTGCGGTGGGCTGTGGTGCGCTGTGGTGGGCTGGGACGGGCTGTGGTGGGTTGGGACGGGCTGGGACGGGCTGGGACGGGCAGTGGTGGGCTGGGATGGGCTGTGGTGGGCTGGGACGGGCTGTGGTGGGCTGGGACAGTCTGGTGTGGGCTGTGGTAAGCTGGGACGGGCTGTGGTGGGCTGTGATGGGCTGTGGTGTGCTGGGACGGGCTTTGGAGGGTTGGGACGGGCTGGGACGGGCAGTGGTGGGCTGGGACGGGCTGTGGTGGGCTGGGACGGTCTGTGGTGGGCTGGGACGGTCTGTGGTGGGCTGTGGTAAGCTGGGACGGGCTGTGGTGGGCTGTGGTGTGCTGGGACGGGCTGTGGTTGGCCGGGACGGGCCGTGGTGGGCTGTGGTGCGCCGTGTTTATCTGGGACGAGCTGTGGTGGGCCATGGCAGGCCGTGGTGGGCTGGGACGGGCCGTGGCGGGCTGCGGTGGGCTGGGACGGGCTGTGGTGGGCTGGGACAGGCTCTGGTGGGCCGGGACAGACTCTGGTGCGCTGTGGTGGGCTGTGGTGGGCTATGGTGCGCTGTGGTGGGTTGTGGTGAGCTAGAACGGGTTGTGGTTTGGCTGGGACGGGCTATAGTGGGCTGGGACGGGATTGTGGTGGGCTGGGACGGGCTGTGGTGGGTTGGGACGGGCTGGGACGGGCTGGGACGGGCAGTGGTGGGCTGGGACGGGCTGTGGTGGGCTGGGACGGGCTGTGGTGGGCTGGGACAGTCTGGTGTGGGCTGTGGTAAGCTGGGACGGGCTGTGGTGGGCTGTGATGGGCTGTGGTGTGCTGGGACGGGCTTTGGAGGGTTGGGACGGGCTGGGACGGGCAGTGGTGGGCTGGGACGGGCTGTGGTAGGCTGGGACGGTCTGTGGTGGGCTGTGGTAAGCTGGGACGGGCTGTGGTGGGCTGTGGTGTGCTGGGACGGGCTGTGGTGGGCCGGGACGGGCCGTGGTGGGCTGTGGTGCGCCGTGTTTATCTGGGACGAGCTGTGGTGGGCCATGGCAGGCCGTGGTGGGCTGGGACGGGCCGTGGCGGGCTGCGGTGGGCTGGGACGGGCTGTGGTGGGCTGGGACAGGCTCTGGTGGGCCGGGACAGACTCTGGTGCGCTGTGGTGGGCTGTGGTGGGCTATGGTGCGCTGTGGTGGGTTGTGGTGAGCTAGAACGGGTTGTGGTTTGGCTGGGACGGGCTATAGTGGGCTGGGACGGGATTGTGGTGGGCTGGGACGGGCTCTGATGGTCTGCGGCGGCCGTGGTGGGCTGGGACGGGCTGTGGTGACCTGGGACGGGCCGTGGTGGGCTGGGACGGGCCGTGGTGGGCTGGGACGGGCCGTGGTGGGCTGGGACGGGCTGTGGTGGGCTGCGGTGAGTAGGGACGGGCTGTGGTGGGCTGGGACAGGCTGTGGTGGGCCGTGGTGGGCTGGGACGGGCCGCGGTTGGCTGGGACGGGCCGCGGTGGGCTGTGGTGGGCCGTGATGGGCTGGGACGGTCCGTGGTGGAATGGGATGGGCTGGGCTGGGCTGTGGTGGGCTGCGGTGGGCTGGGACGGGCTGTGGTGGGCGGGGACAGGCTGGGACGGTCTGTGGTGTGCTGGGACGAGCTGTGGTGGGTTGTGGAGAGCTGGGATGGGCTGTTACGGCCTGTGGTGGGCTGCGACGGGCTCTGGTGGTCTGGGACAGGCTGGGACGGGTTGTGGTGGGCTGGGATGGCCTTGGACGGGCTGTGGTGGGCGGGGACTGGCTGTGGTGGGCTGGGACGGGTTGTGGTGGGCTGCGACGGGCTGTGGTGAGCTTTGGTAAGCTGGGACGGGCTGTGGTGGGCTAGGACGGGTTGTGGTGGGCTGAGACGGGCTATGGTGGGCTGCGACGAGCTGTGGTGGGTTGTGGAGAGCTGGGATGGGCTGTGACGGCCTGTGGTTGGCTGGGACGGGCTCTGGTGGTCTGGGACGGGCTGGGACGGGCTCTGGTGGTCTGGGACGAGCTGGGACGGGCTGGGACGGGCTGGGACGTGCTGGGATGGGCTGTGGTGGGCTGGGACTCGGTGTGGTGGAATGGGACGGGCTGGGACAGGCTGTGATGGGCTGGGACGGGCTGTGGTGGGCTCTGGTGGGCTGGGACGAGCTGTGGTGGGCTCTGGTGGGCTCTGGTGGGCTGGGACGGGCTGTGGTGGGCTGGGACGGGCTGTGGTGGGCTGGGACGGGCTGTCGTGGGCTGGGACGGGCTGGGACGGGCCGTGGTGGGCTGGGACGGGCCGTGGTGGGCTGGGACGGGCCGTGGTGGGCTGGGACGGGTTGGGATAGGCTGCGGTGGGCCGTGGTGTGCTGTGGTGGGCCGTGGTGGGCTGGGATAGGCTGTGGTGAGCTGAGACGGGCTCTGGAGGTCTGTGGTGGGCTAGGACGGCTTAGTGGTGGGCTGGGACGGGCTGTGGTGGGCTGGGACGGGCTGCGGTGTGTTGTGGAGAGCTGGGACGGGCTGTGACGGGCTGTGGTGGGCCGGGCCGGGCCGTGGTGGGCTGTGGTGCGCCGTGTTTATCTGGGACGAGCTGTGGTGGGCCGTGGTGGGCTGAGATGGGCCGTGGTTTGCCGTGGTGGGCTGAAACAGGCTGTGGTGACCTGTGTTGGGCTGTGGTGACCGGTGGTGGGCTGTGGTGACCTGTGGTGGGCTGTGGTGGGCTGGGACGGGTTGCAGTGGGCTGGGACGGGTTTCGGTGGGCTGGGATAAGCTGTGTTGGGCTGCGACGGGCTGTGGTAGGCTGGGATGAGCTGTGGAGGGTTGGGACGGGCTGTGGAGGGTTGTGGAGGGCTGTGCTGGGCTTGGACAGGCTGTGGTGGGCTGAGATGGGCCGTGGTGGTCCGTGGTAAGCTGGGACGGGCCGTGCTGGGCTAGGACGGGCTGTGGTGAACTGTGGTGGGCTGGGACGGGCCGTGGTGGGCTGGGATGGGCCGTGGTGGGCTGCGACGGGCTGTGGTGGGCTGGGGTGGGCCGTGGTGGGCTGGGACAGGCCGTGGTGGGCTGTGGTGGACTGGGAAGGGCCGTGGTGGGCCGTGGTGTGCTCTGGTGGGCCATGGTTGACCGTGGTTGGCCGTGGTGGGCCGGGACAGGCCGTGGTTAGCCGTGGTGGGCTGAAACAGGCTGGGACGGGCTCTGGTGGGCTGGGACGGGCTGTGGTGGGCTGGGACGGGCTGTGGTGGGCTGTGGTGGGCTGGGACGGGCCGTGGTGGGCTGGGACGGGCTGGTACTTGCTGTGGTGGGCTGTTACGGGCTGTGGTGTGCTGTGAGAGGCTGTGGTGGTCTGGGACGGGCTGTGGTGGGCTGGGACGGTCTGTGGTGGTCTGTGACAAGCTCTTCTGGGCTGTGGTGGGCTGGGACGAGCTGTGGTGGGCTCTGGTGGGCTCTGGTGGGCTGGGACGGACTGTCGTGGGCTGGGACGAGCTGTCGTGGGCTGGGACGGGCTGGGACGGGCCGTGGTGGGCTGGGACGGGCCGTGGTGGGCTGGGACGGTTTGGGATAGGCTGCGGTGGGCTGGGACGGGCTGTGGTGGGCTGGGACGGGCTGTGGTGGGCTGGGATGGGCTGTGGTGGGCTGTGGTGGGCTGGGACAGGCTGTGGTCGTCTGGGACGGGTTGTGGTGGGCTGAGACGGGCCGTGGTGGGCTGAGACGGGCCGTGGTGGGCTGGGACGGGCTGGTACTTGCTGTGGTGGGCTGTTACGGGCTGTGGTGTGCTGTGAGAGGCTGTGGTGGTCTGGGACGAGCTGGGACGGGCTGTGGTGGGCTGGGACGGGCTGTGGTGGGCTGGGACGGGCTGTGGTGGGCTGGGACGGGCTGTGGTGGGCCGTAGTGGGCTGTGGTGGGCTGGGACGGGCTGTGGTGGTCTGTGACAAGCTCTTGTGGGCTGTGGTGGGCTGGGACGAGCTGTGGTGGGCTCTGGTGGGCTGGGACGGACTGTCGTGGGCTGGGATGGGCTGTCGTGGGCTGGGACGGGCTGGGACGGGCCGTGGTGGGCTGGGACGGGCAGTGGTGGGCTGGGACGGTCTGTGGTGGGCTGTGGTAAACTGGGACGGGCTGTGGTGGGCTGGGACGGTCTGTCGTGGGCTGTGGTAAGCTGGGACGGGCTGTGGTGGGCCGGGACGGGCCGTGGTGGGCTGTGGTGCGCCGTGTTTATCTGGGACGAGCTGTGGTGGGCCATGGCGGGCCGTGGTGGGCTGGGACGGGCCATGGTTTGCCGTGGTGGGCTGAAACAGGCTGTGGTGACCGGTGGTGGGCGGTGGTGGGCTGGGACGGGTTGCGGTGGGCTGGGACGGGTTGCGGTGGGCTGGGACGGGTTTCGGTGGGCTAGGACGGGCTGCGGTGGGCTGGGACGGGCTGCGGTGGGCTGGGATAAGCTGTGTTGGGCTGCGACGGGCTGTGGTAGGCTGGGATGAGCTGTGGAGGGTTGGGACGGGCTGTGGAGGGCTGTGCTGGGCTTGGACAGGCTGTGGTGGGCTGAGACGGGCCGTGGTGGTCCGTGGTGGGCTGGGACGGGCCGTGCTGGGCTAGGACGGGCTGTGGTGAACTGTGGTGGGCTGTGATGGGCCGTGGTGGGCTGGGACGGGCCATGGTGGGGTGCGACGGGCCGTGGTGGGCTGCGACGGGCCGTGGTGGGCTGGGACGGGCCGTGGTGGGCTGGGACGGGCTGTGGTGGGCTGGGACAAGCTGTGGTGGGCTCTGGTGGGCTGGGACGAGCTGTGGTGGGCTCTGGTGGGCTCTGGTGGGCTGGGACGGGCTGTGGTGGGCTGGGACGGGCTCTGGTGGGCTGGGACGGGCTGTCGTGGGCTGGGACGGGCTGTGGTGGGCTGAGACGGGCTGTGGTGGGCTTGTTCGGGCCGTGGTGGGCTTGTTCGGGCCGTGGTGGGCTGGGACGGGTTGGGATAGGCTGCGGTGGGCCGTGGTGTGCTGTGATGGGCCGTGGTGGGCTGGGATAGGCTGTGGTGAGCTGAGACGGGCTCTGGAGGTCTGTGGTGGGCTAGGACGGCTTAGTGGTGGGCTGGGACGGGCTGTGGTGGGCTGGGACGGGCTGCGGTGTGTTGTGGAGAGCTGGGACGGGCTGTGACGGGCTGTGGTGGGCCGGGCCGGGCCGTGGTGGGCTGTGGTGCGCCTTGTTTATCTGGGACGAGCTGTGGTGGGCCGTGGTGGGCTGAGACGGGCCGTGGTTTGCCGTGGTGGGCTGAGACAGGCTGTGGTGACCTGTGTTGGGCTGTGGTGACCGGTGGTGGGCTGTGGTGACCTGTGGTGGGCTGTGGTGGGCTGGGACAGGCTGTGGTGTGCTGTGAGAGGCTGTGGTGGTCTGGGACGGGCTGTGGTGGGCTGGGACGGTCTGTGGTGGGCTGGGACGGGCTGTGGTAAGCTGTAATGGGCTGTGGTGGGCTTGGACGGGCTGTGGTGGGTTGTGGTGAGCTGAGACGGGCTGTGGTGGGCTGTATTGGGCTGTGGTGGGCTGTATTGGGCTGTGGCGGGCTGGGACGGGCTGTGGCAGGCTGGGACGCGCTGTGGTGGGCTGGGACGGGCTGTGGTGGTCTACGGTAGCCTGTGGTGTGCTGTATTGGGCTGTGGTGGGCTGTATTGGGCTGTGGTGGTCTGGGACGGGCTTTGGTGGGCTGTGGTGGGACGGGATGGGCTGTGGTGGGCTGGGACGGGCTGTGGTGTGCTGAGACGGGCTCTGGTGGGCCGTGACGGGCTGTGGTGGGCCGTGACGGGCTGTGGTGGGCCGGGACGGGCTGTGGTGGGCCGGGACGGGCTGTGGTGGGACGGGACGGGCTGTGGTGGGACGGGACGGGCTGTGGTGGGACGGGATGAGCTGTGGTGTGCCGGGACGGGCTGTGGTGGGCTGGGACGCGCTGTGGTGCACTGGGACGAATTGTGGTGGGCTGGGACGGGCTGTGGTGAGCCGTGGTGGACCGTTGTGGGCTGGGACGGGCCGTGGTGAACTGTGGTGGGTTGGGACGGGCTGTGGGGGGCTGGGTCGGGCTAAGACGGGCTGTGGTGGGCTGGGACGGGTCGCAGTGGGCTGGGACGGGCTGTGGCGGGCTGGGACGGGCTATGGTGGGCCGGGACAAGCTGTGGTAGGTTGGGACGGGCTCTGGTGGACTGGAACGGCCTCTGCTGGGCTGGAACAGGCCGTGGTGGGCTGGGATGGGCTGTGGTGGGGTGTGGTGAGCTCAGACGGTCTGGGAGGGGCTGAAACGGGCTGGGCCGGCTCTGGGGGTCTGGGAGGGGCTGGGAAGGCCTGTGGTGGGCTGGGACGAGCTGGGACGGGCTGAGACGGGCAGTGGTGGGCTGGGACGGGCAGTGGTGGGCTGGGACGGGCAGTGGTGGGCTGGGACGAGCTGGGACGGGCTGGCACGGGCAGTGGTGGGCTGAGGTGGGCCGCGGTGGGCCGGGACGGACCATGGTGGGCCGGGACGGGCGGTGATGGGCCTGGACGGGCCGTGGTGGACCGTAGTGGGCTGGGACGGGCTTTGGTGGGCCGGGACGTGCTGTTGTAGGCTGTGGTGTGCTGGGACGGGCTGTGGTGGGCTGGGACGGGCTGTGGTGGGCTGTGGTGGGCTGTGGTGGGCTGGGACGCGCTGTGGTGGGCTGGGAAGGGCTGGGACGGGCTGTGGTGGGCTGGGACGGGCCGTGGTGGGCTGGGACGGGCGGTGATGGGCCTGGACGGGCGGTGGTGGATCGTAGTGGGCTGGGACGGGCTTTGGTGGGCCGGGACGTGCTGTTGTAAGCTGTGGTGTGCTGGGACGGGCTGTGGTGGGCTTGGACAGGCTGTGGTGGGCTGGGACGGGCTGTGGTGGGCTGGGACGGGCTGTGGTGGGCTGGGACGCGCTGTGGTGGGCTGGGACGGGCTGTGGTGGGCTGGGACGCGCTGTGGTGGGCTGCGACGCGCTGTGGTGGGCTGCGACGCGCTGTGGTGGGCTGGGACGGGCTCTGGTGGGCCGGTACGTGCTGTGGTAGGCTGTGGTGGGCTGGTACGGGCTGTGGTGGGCTGGGACGGGCTGTGGTGGGCTGGGACGGGCTGTGGTGGGCTGGGACGGGCTGTGGTGGGCTGAGACAGGCTGGTACGTGCTGTGGTGAGCGGAGACGGGCTGTGGTGGGCTTGGACGGACCGTGGTGGGCTAGGACGGACTGGTACTTGATGTGGTGGGCTGGTACGGGCTGTGGTGGGCTGGGACGGGCTGTGGTGGTCTGGGACAAGCTGGGACTGGCTGTTGTGGGCTGGGACGGGCTGTGACGGGCTGTCGTGGGCTGGGATGGGCTGGGATGGTCTGGGACGGGCTGTGGTGGGCTGGGACGGGCTGTGGTGGGCTGGGATGGGCTGTGGTGGGCTGGGACGGGCTGGGACGGGCTGTGGTGGGCTGGGACGGGCTGTGGTGGGCTGGGACGGGCTGTGGTGGGCTTAGGTGGGCTGTGGAGGGCTGGGACGGGCTGTGGTGGGCTGGGACGGGCTGTGGTGGTCTGCGGTAGGCTGTGGTGTGCTGTAGTGTCCTGTGGTGGGCTGGGACGGGCTGTGGTGGGCTGGGACAAGCTGTGGTGGGCTGGGACGGGCTGTGGTGGGCCGTGTTTGGCTGTGGTGGGTTGTGGTGGGCTGGGACAGGCTGTGGTGAGTTTAGACGGGCTGTGGTGTGCTGGGACACGATTTGTTGGGCTGGGCCGGGCTGTGGTGGGTTGGGATGGGCTCTGGTGCACTGTGTTGGGTTGTGATGAGCTGAGACAGTCTGTGGTGGGTTGGGGCGTGCTGTGGAGAGCTGTGGAGGGCTGTGGTGGGCTTGGACAGGCTGTGGTGGGTTGTGATCTGTCGTGGTGGGCCGTGGTGTGCTGGGACGGGCCGTGGTGGGCCGGGACGGGCCGTGGTGGGCCGGGACGGGCTATGGTAATCAGGGACGGGCCGTGGTGGGCTGGGACGGGCTGTGATGGGCTGGGACGAGCTGTGACGGGCTGGGACCGGCTGTGGTGGCCTGGGATGGGCTGTGGTGGGCTGGGACGGGCTGTGGTGGGCTGGGACGGGATGCGGTGGGCCGTGGTGGGCTGTGGTGGGCCGTGGTGGGCTGGGACAGGCTGTGGTGGGCTATGACGTGCCGTGGTGTGCCGTGGTGAACTGTGGTGGACTGTGGTAAGCCGTGGTGGGTTGTGGTGGGCCGTGGTGGGCTGTGGTCGGACGTGGTGGGCTGGGACAAGCTGTGGTGGGCTGGGACGGGCCGTGGTGGGCCAGGACGGGCCGTGGTGGGCCAGGACTGGCCTTGGTTGGCCGTGACGGGCCGTGGTGGGCCGGGCTGTAGTGGGCCGGGTCAAGTTGTGGTGGGCGGGGACAGGCTGTGGTGAGCAGGGAAGGGCTGTGGTGGCCTGGGACGGGCTGTGGTGAGCGGGGACGGGCTGTGTTGGGCGGGGATGGGCTTTGGTGGGCTCTGGTGGGCTGGAACGGGCTCTGCTGGGCTGGAACAGGATGGAAAGAGCTGTAATGGGCTGTGGTGGGCTTGGACGGGTTGTGGTGGGTTGTGGTGAGCTGAGATGGGCTGGGACGGGCTGTGGTGGGCTGTATTGGGCTATGGTGGGCTGTGGTGGGCTGGGACGGGCTGGGACATGCTGGGATGGTCTGTGGTGGGCTGTGGTGGGACGGGACAGGCTGTGGTGGGCTGGGACGGGCTGTGGTGGTCTACGGTAGCCTGTGGTGTGCTGTAGTGGCCTGTGGTGGGCTGGGACGGGCTATGGTGGGCGGGGACGGGCTGTGGTGGGCGGAGACGGGCTGTGGTGGGCGGAGACGGCCTGGGACGGTCTGTGGTGGGCTGGGACATTCTGTGGTGGGCTGGGACGGGCTGGGAGGAGCAGGGACGGGCTGTGGTGGGCGGTGAAGGGCTGTGGTGGGCTGGGACGGGCTAGGATAGGCTGAGACAGGCTGTGGTGGCCTGGGACATTCTGTGGTGGGCTGGGACGGGCTCTGGTGGTCTGGGACATACTGTGGTGGGCCGGGACGGGCTGTGGTGGGCCGGGACGGGCTGTGGTGGGCCGGGATGGGCTGTGGTGGGCGGGGATGAGCTGTGGTGGGCGGGGATGGTCTGTGGTGGGCGGAGACGGGTTGTGGTGGGCTGGGGCGGGCTGTGATGGGCTGTGGTGGGCCTGGATGGGCTGTGGTGGGCTGGGACGGGCTGTGGTGGGCTGTAGTAGGCTGAGATGGGCCGTGGTGGCCTGTGGTGGGCTGTGGTGGTCTGTGACGAGCTGTGGTGTGCTGGGATAAGCTGTGGTAGGCTGGGTTGGGCTGTGGAGGGCTGTGGCGGGCTGTGGTGGGGTGTCGTGACCTGTGGTGGGCTGTGAAAGGCTGCGGTGGGCTGGGACGGGTTGCGGTGGGCTGGGACGGGTTGCGGTGGGCTGGGACGGGTTGCGGTGGGCTGGGACGGGCTGCGGTGGGCTGGGACGGGCTGTGGTGAGCTTGGACGGGCTGCGATGGGCTGGGACGGGTTGCGGTGGGCTGGGACGGGCTGGGACCGGCTGCGGTGGGCTGGGACGGGCTGCGGTGGGTTGGGACAGTCTATGGTGGGCTGTGGCAGGCTGGGATGGGCTGTGGTGCGCTGGGACGGGCTGTGGTATGCGGGGATGGGCTGTGGTGTGCTGGGACGGGCTGTGGTGGGCAAGGACGCACTTTGGGGGGCCGGGACGGGCTGTGGTGGGCTATGGTGAGCTGGGACGGGCTGTGGTGGGCTGAGATGGTCTGTGGCGGGCTGTGGAGGGCTGGGACATGCTGTGTTGGTCTGGAAGGGGCCGTGGTGGGCCGTGGTGGGCTGTGGGTGGCCGTGGTGGGCTGTGGGTGGCCGTGGTGGGCTGTGGTGGGCTGTGCTGGGCTGGGACGGGCTGTGCTGGGCTGGGACGGGCTGTGCTGGGCTGGGACGGACTGCGGTGGGCTGTGGTGGGCCGTGGTGGGCCGGGATGGTCTGTGGTGGGCTGGGAAAGGCTGGGACGGGCTGTGGTGGGCCGGGACGGGCTGGGACGTGCTGGGACGGGCTGTGGTGGGCTGTGGTGGGCTGGGACGAGCTGTGGTGGTCTATGGTAAGATGGGACGGGCTGGGACGGGATGTGGTGGGCAGCAATGGACTGGGACAGGCTGGGACGGGCTGTGGTGGGCTGGGACAGGCTGGGACGGGCTGTGGTGGGCTGGGACGAGTTGTGGTGGGCTGGGACGGGCTGACATGGGCTGGGACGGGCTGGGACGCCTTGGACGGGTTGTGCTGGGCGGTGACGGGTTGTGGTGGGCGGGGAAGGGCTTTGGTGGGCTGGAACGGGCTTTGGTGGGCTGGGCCGTGCCGTGGTGTGCCGGGACCGGTCTTGGTTGGCTGGGACGGGCCGTGGTGGGCCGGGAAGGGCAGTAGTGGGTGGGGACAAGTTGTGGTGGGCGGGGACAAGTTGTAGTGGGCAGGGACGGGCTGTGGTGGGCGGGGACGGGCTGTGGTGGGCGGGGACGGGCTGTGGTGGGCGGGGACGGGGTGTGGTGAGCGGGGACGGGCTTTGGTGGGTTGTGGTGAGCTGGGACGGGCTATGGTGGGCTGGGACGGGCTGCGGTGGGCTGGGACGGACTGCGGTGGGCTGGGACAAGCTGTGGTGGGCTCTGGTGGGCTGGGACGGGCTCTGGTGGGCTGGGACAAGCTGTGGTGGGCTGTGGTGGGCTGAAACGGGCTGTGGTGGGCTGGGATGCGCTGTGGTGGGCTGGGATGCGCTGTGGTGGGCTGGGACGTGCTGTGGTGGGCTGGGAAGGGCTGGGACGGGCTGTGGTGGGCTGGGACGGGCTGTGGTTGGCTGTGGTGGGCTGTGGTGGGCTGGGACGGGCTGTGGTGGGCTGGGACGGACTGTGGTGTGCTGGGATGGGCTGCGGTGGGCTGGGACGGACTGTGGTGGGCTGGGACAAGCTGTGGTGGGCTGGGAAGGGCTGGGACGGGCTGTGGTGGGCTGGGAAGGGCTGGGACGGGCTGTGGTGGGCTGGGACGGGCTGTGGTTGGCTGGGATGGGCTGTGGTGGGCTGGGACGGGCTGTGGTGGGCTGGGACGGGCTGTGGTGGGCTGTTACGGGCTGGGACGGGCTGTGGTGGTCTGGAACAAGCTGTGGTGGGCTCTGGTGGGATGGGACGGGCTGTCGTGGGCTTTGGTGGGCTGGGACTGGATGTGGTGGGCTGGGAAGGTCTGTGGTGGGCTGGGACAGGCTGGCACGGGCTGTGGTGGGCTGGTATTGGCTGGCACGAACTGGGACGGGCCGTGGTGGGCTGGGATGGGCCGTGGTGGGCTGGGACGGGCCGTGGTGGGCTGGGACGGGCTGTGGTAGGCCGCGGTGGGCCGTTGTGGGCTGGGACGGGCCGTGGTGAACTGTGGTGAGCTGTGGTGTCCTGGGACGGGCTGTGGGGGGCTATGACGGGATGTGGTGAGCTGGGACGGGCTGTGGTGAGCTGGATCGGGCTGAGACGGGCTGTGGTGGGCCGGGACGGGCTGGGACGGGCTGTAGTGGGCTGTGGTGGGATGGGACGAGCTGTGGTGGTCTATGGTGGGATGGGACGGGCTGGGACGGGATGTGGTGGGCCGCAATGGACTGGGACAGGCTGGGACGGGCTGTGGTGGGCGGGGACGAGTTCTGGTGGACTGGGACGGGCTGACATGGGCTGGGACGGGTTGGGATGCCTTGGACGGGTTGTGGTGGGCGGTGACGTGTTGTGGTGGGCGGGGACGGGCTTTGGTGGGCGGGGACGGGCTTTGGTGGGCTGTGGTGGGCTGGAACGGGCTTTGGTGGGCTGGGACGGGCTGTGGTGGGCTGGGACGAGCTGTGGTGGGCTGGGACGAGTTCTGGTGGGCTGGGACGGGCTGAGATGGGCTGGGACGGGCTGGGACGCCTTGGACGGGCTGTGGTGGACGGTGACGGGTTGTGGTGGGCGGTGACGGGTTCTGGTGGGCTGGGAAGGGCTTGGGTGTGCTGTAGTGGGCGGGCACGGTCTGTGGTGGGCTGGAACAGGCTGTGGTGGGTTGGGATGGGCTGTGGTGGGCCGGGACCGGTCTTGGTTGGCTGGGACGGGCCGTGGTGGGCCGGGAAGGGCCGTAGTGTGTGGGGACAAGTTGTGGTGGGCAGGGACGGGCTGTGGTGGGCGGGGACGGGCTGTGGTGGGCGGGGATGGGCTGTGGTGGGCGGGGACGGGATTTGGTGGCCTGTGGTGGGCTGGGACGAGCTGTGGTGGGCTGGGACGGGCTGTGGTGGGCTGTGGTGGGCTGGGACGGACTGTGGTGTCCTGGGACGGGCTGTGGTGGGCTGGGACGGGCTGTGGTGGGCTGGGACAAGCTGTGGTGGGCTCTGGTGGGCTGGGACGGGCTGTGGTGGGGTGGGACGGGCTCTGGTGGGCTGGGACAAGCTGTGGTGGGCTGTGGTGGGCTGGGATGCGCTGTGGTGGGCTGGGATGCGCTATGGTGGGCTGGGATGCGCTGTGGTGGGCTGGGACGCGCTGTGGTGGGCTGGGAAGGGCTGGGACGGGCTGTGGTGGGCTGGGACGGGCTGTGGTTGGCTGGGATGGGCTGTGGTGGGCTGGGACTGGCTCTGGTGGGCCGGGACGTGCTGTGGTAGGCTGTGGTGTGCTGGGATGGGCTGTGGTGGGCTGGGACGAGCTGTGGTGGGCTGGGACGAGCTGTGGTGGGCTGGGACGGGCTGGGACGGGCTGGGACGGGCTGTGGTGTGCTGGGATAGGCTGTGGTGGGCTGGGACGGACTGTGGTGGGCTGGGACAAGCTGTGGTGGGCTGTGGTGGGCTGAGACGGGCTGTGGAGGGCTGGGACGGGCTGTGGTGGTCTGGGACGGGCTGTGGTGGGCTGGGACGGGCTCTGGTGGGCCGTGGTGGGCTGGGACAGGCTGTGGTGGGCTATGGCGTTCCGTGGTGTGCCGTGGTGAACTGTGGTGGGCTGTGGTAAGCCGTGGTGGGTTGTGGTGGGCCGTGGTGGGCTGTGGTCGGACGTGGTGGGCTGGGACAGGCTGTGGTGAGCAGGGAAGGGCTGTGGTGGGCTGGGATGGGCTTGGACGGGCTGTGTTGGGCGGGGACAGGCTTTGGTGTGCTCTGGTGGGCTGGAACGGGCTCTGGTGGGCTGGGACGGGCTGTGGTAAGCTGTAATGGGCTGTGGTGGGCTTGGACGGGCTGTGGTGGGCTGTGGTGAGCTGAGATGGGCTGGGACGGGCTGGGACAGGCTGTGGTGGGCTGTATTGGGCTATGGTGGGCTGGGACGGGCTCTGGTGGGCCGGGACGGGCTGTGGTGTGCTGAGACGGGCTCTGGTGGGCCAGGACGGGCTGTGGTGGGACGGGATGGGCTATGGTGGGCCGGGACAAGCTGTGGTAGGTTGGGACGGGCTGTGGTGGACTGGGACGGGCTCTGGTGGGCTGGAACATGCCGTGGTGGGCTGGGATGGGCTGTGGTGGGGTGTGGTGAGCTGAGACGGTCTGGGAGGGGCTGGAACGGGCTGGGCCGGCTCTGGGGGTCTGGGAGGGGCTGGGAAGGCCTGTGATGGGCTGGGACGAGCTGGGACGGGCTGGGACGGGCAGTGGTGGGCTGGGACGGGCAGTGGTGGCCTGAGGTGGGCCGCGGTGGGCCGGGACGGACCATGGTGGGCCGGGACGGGCGGTGATGGGCCTGGACGGGCCGTGGTGGACTGTAGTGGGCTGGGACGGGCTTTGGTGGGCTATGACGTGCTGTTGTAGGCTGTGGTGTGCTGGGACGGGCTGTGGTGGGCTGGGACGGGCTGTGGTGGGCTGGGACGGGCTGTGGTGGGCTGGGACGCGCTGTGCTATGCTGGGACGCGCTGTGGTGGGCTGGGACGGGCTGTGGTGGGCTGGGACGGGCTGTGGTGGGCTGGCACGCGCTGCGGTGGGCTGGGAAGGGCTGGGACGGGCTGTGGTGGGCCAGGACCAGCCTTGGTTGGCCATGACGGGCCGTGGTGGGCCGGGCCGGGCTGTAGTGAGCGGGGAGAAGTTGTGGTGGGCGGGGACAGGCTGTGGTGAGCAGGGAAGGGCTGTGGTGGCCTGGGACGGGCTGGGACGGGCTGTGGTGAGCGGGGACAGGCTGTGGTGGGCGGGGACGGGCTTTGGTGGGCTCTGGTGGGCTGGAACGGGGTCTGGTGGGCTGGGACGGGCTGTGGTAAGCTGTAATGGGCTGTGGTGGGCTTGGACGGGCTGTGGTGGGTTGTGGTGAGCTGAGACGGGCTGTGGTGGGCTGTATTGGGCTGTGGTGGGCTGTATTGGGCTGTGGCGGGCTGGGACGGGCTGTGGCAGGCTGGGACGCGCTGTGGTGGGCTGTGGTGGGCTGGGACGGGCTGTGGTGGTCTACGGTAGCCTGTGGTGTGCTGTATTGGGCTGTGGTGGGCTGTGGTGGGCTGGGACGGGCTGTGGTGGGCTGGGACGGGCTGTGGTGGGCTGGGACGGGCTGGGACGGGCTGTGGTGGGCTGGGACGGGCTGTGGTGGGCAGTGGTGGGCTGTGGAGGGCTGAGGTGGGCTGTGGAGGGCTGGGACGGGCTGTGGTGGGCTGGGACGGGCTGTGGTGGTCTGCGGTAGGCTGTGGTGTGCTGTAGTGTCCTGTGGTGGGCTGGGACAGGCTGTGGTGGGCTGGGACAAGCTGTGGTGGGCTGGGACGGGCTGTGGTGGGCCGTGTTTGGCTGTGGTGGGTTGTGGTGGGCTGGGACAGGCTGTGGTGAGTTGAGACGGGCTGTGGTGTGCTGGGACACGATTTGGTGGGCTGGGCCGGGCTGTGGTGGGTTGGGATGGGCTCTGGTGCACTGTGTTGGGTTGTGATGAGCTGAGACAGTCTGTGGTGGGTTGGGGCGTGCTGTGGAGAGCTGTGGAGGGCTGTGGTGGGCTTGGACAGGCTGTGGTGGGTTGTGATCTGTCGTGGTGGGCCGTGGTGTGCTGGGACGGGCCGTGGTGGGCCGGGACGGGCCGTGGTGGGCCGGGACGGGCTATGGTAATCAGGGACGGGCCGTGGTGGGCTGGGACGGGCTGTGATGGGCTGGGACGAGCTGTGACGGGCTGGGACCGGCTGTGGTGGCCTGGGATGGGCTGTGGTGGGCTGGGACGGGCTGTGGTGGGCTGGGACGGGATGCGGTGGGCCGTGGTGGGCTGTGGTGGGCCGTGGTGGGCTGGGACAGGCTGTGGTGGGCTATGACGTGCCGTGGTGTGCCGTGGTGAACTGTGGTGGACTGTGGTAAGCCGTGGTGGGTTGTGGTGGGCCGTGGTGGGCTGTGGTCGGACGTGGTGGGCTGGGACAAGCTGTGGTGGGCTGGGACGGGCCGTGGTGGGCCAGGACGGGCCGTGGTGGGCCAGGACTGGCCTTGGTTGGCCGTGACGGGCCGTGGTGGGCCGGGCCGGGCTGTAGTGGGCCGGGTCAAGTTGTGGTGGGCGGGGACAGGCTGTGGTGAGCAGGGAAGGGCTGTGGTGGCCTGGGACGGGCTGTGGTGAGCGGGGACGGGCTGTGTTGGGCGGGGATGGGCTTTGGTGGGCTCTGGTGGGCTGGAACGGGCTCTGCTGGGCTGGAACAGGATGGAAAGAGCTGTAATGGGCTGTGGTGGGCTTGGACGGGTTGTGGTGGGTTGTGGTGAGCTGAGATGGGCTGGGACGGGCTGGGACGGGCTGTGGTGGGCTGTATTGGGCTATGGTGGGCTGTGGTGGGCTGGGACGGGCTGTGGCGGGCTGGGACGGGCTGTGGTGGGCTGTGGTGGGACGGGACAGGCTGTGGTGGGCTGGGACGGGCTGTGGTGGTCTACGGTAGCCTGTGGTGTGCTGTAGTGGCCTGTGGTGGGCTGGGACGGGCTGTGGTGGGCTGGGACGGGCTGTGGTAGGCTGTGGTGGGACGGAACGGTCTGTGGTGAGCCGGGACGGGCTGTGGTGTGCTGAGACGGGCTCTGGTGGGCCGGGACGGGCTGTGGTGTGCCGGGACGGGCTGTGGTAGGCTGTGACGGGCTGTGGTGGGCTGGGACGCGCTGTGGTGCACTGGGACGAATTGTGGTGGGCTGGCACGGGCTGTGGTGGGCCGTGGTGGGCCATTGTGGGCTGGGATGGGCCGTGGTGAACTGTGGTAGGTTGGGACGGGCTGTGGGGGGCTGGGTCGGGCTAAGACGGGCTGTGGTGGGCTGGGATGGGCCGCAGTGGGCTGGGACGGGTTGTGGTGGGCTGGGACGGGCTATGGTGGGCCGGGACAAGCTGTGGTAGGTTGCGACGGGCTCTGGTGGACTGGGACGGGCTCTGGTGGGCTGGAACAGGCCGTGGTGGGCTGGGATGGGCTGTGGTGGGGTGTGGTGAGCTGAGACGGTCTGGGAGGGGCTGAAACGGGCTGGGCCGGCTCTGGGGGTCTGGGAGGGGCTGGGAAGGCCTGTGGTGGGCTGGGACGAGCTGGGACGGGCTGGGACGGGCTGTGGTGGGCTGGGACGGGCAGTGGTGGGCTGGGACGGGCAGTGGTGGGCTGAGGTGGGCCACGGTGGGCCGGGACGGACCATGGTGGGCCGGGACGGACCATGGTGGGCCGGGCCGGGCCGTGGTGGACCGTAGTTGGCTGGGACGGGCTTTGGTGGGCCGGGACGTGCTGTTGTAGGCTGTGGTGTGCTGGGACGGGCTGTGGTGGGCTGGGACGGGCTGTGGTGGGCTGGGATGCGCTGTGGTGGGCTGGGACGTGCTGTGGTGGGCTGGGACGCGCTGTGGTGGTCTAGGACGTGCTGTGGTGAGCGTGGACGGGCTGTGGTGGGCGTGGACGCGCTGTGGTGGTCTGGGACGGGCTGTGGTGAGTTGAGACGAGCTGTGGTGGGCTGGGACACGATGTGGTGGGCTGGGCCGGGCTGTGGTGGGTTGGGACGGGCTGTAGTGCGCTGTGTTGGGTTGTGATGAGCTGAGACAGTCTGTGGTGGGTTGGGGCGGGCTGTGGAGGGCTGTGGAGGGCTGTGGTGGGCTGTGGCAGGCTGTGGTGGGTTGAGATCTGTCGTGGTGGGCCGTGGTGTGCTGGGACGGGCCGTGGTGTGCTGGGATGGGCCGTGGTGGGCTGGGATGGGCCGTGGTGGGCCGGGACGGGCCGTGGTGGGCCGGGACGGGCAGTGGTGGGACGGGACGGTCCGTGGTAATCAGGGACGGGCCGTGGTGGGCTGGGACGGGCTGTGGTGGGCTGGGACCAGCTGTGATGGGCTGGGATGAGCTGTGACGGGCTGGGACGGGCTGTGGTGGGCTGGGACGGGCTGTGGTGGGCTGTGGTGGTCTGGGACGGGCTGGGACGGGCTGTGGTGGGCTGTGGTGGGTTCTGCTGAGCTTGAGACGGGCTGTGGTGGGCTGGAACGAGCTGGGATGGGTTGTGGTGGGCTGGGACGGGTTGTGGTGGGCTGGTACGGGCTGTGGTGGGATGGGACGGGCTGTGGTGGGCGGGGACGGGCTGTGGTGGGCGGGGACGGGCTGTGGTGGGCGGGGACGGGCTGTGGTGGTCTGGAACGTACTGTGGTGGGCTGGGACGGTCTGTGGTGGGCTGGGACGGTCTGTGGTGGGCTGGGACGGGCTGTGACGGGCTGTGCTGGTCTGTGGTGTGCTGGGACGGGCTGTGCTGGTCTGTGGTGGGCTGGGACGGGCTGGGATGGGCTGGCACGGGCTGGGACTGGCTGTGTTGGGCTAGGGACGGGCTGTGGTGTGCTGGGACGGGCTGTGGTTCGCTGGGACGGGCCATGGTAATCCGGGACGGGCTCTGGTAGGCCGGGACGGGCTGTGGTGGGCTGTGGTGAGTTGGGACGGGCTGTGGTCGACTGTGGTGGGCTGGGATGGGCTGCGGTGGGCTGGGACGGGATGTGGTGGACAGGGACGGGCTGTGGTGGGTGGGGACGTGCTGTGGTGGGCTTGGACGGGCTGGGACGGGCTGGGACGGTCTGTAGTGGGCTGTGGTGGGCTGGCAAGGTCTGGGACGGGATGTGGTGAGCTGGGACGGGCTGTGGGCTGGGACGGGCCGGGACGGGCCGTGGTGGGCCGGGACGGGCTGTGGTAAGCCGGGATGGGCTCTGGTGGGCCGGGACAGGCTGTGGTGGGCTGTGGTGGGTTGGGACTGGCTGTGGTGGGCTGTGGTGGGCTGTGGTGGGCTGGGACCGGCTGCGGTGGGCTGTGGTGGGCTGGAATGGGCTGGGACGGGCTGTGGTGGGTGTGGTGGCCTGGGACGCGCTGTGGTGAGCTGAGACGGGCTGTGGTGGGCTGGGATTTGCTGGGACGGCTGGAAGGGGCTGTGGTGGGCTGGGACGGTCTGCGGTGGGCTGGGACGGTCTGCGGTGGGCTGGGACGGGCTGGGACGGGCTGGGATTGGCAGCGGTGGGCTGGGACGAGCTGCGGTGGGCTGGGACGGGCTGCGGTGGGCTGGGACGGGCCGCGGTGGGCTGGGACGGGCCGCGGTGGGCTGGGACGGGCCGTGGTGTGCCGGGACGGGCCGTGGTGTGCCGGGACGGGCCGTGGTGTGCCGGGACGGGCCGTGGTGGGCCGGGACGGGCTGTGGTGGGCTGGGACGGGCTGTCGTGGGCTGGGACGGGCTGTCGTGGGCTGGGACGGGCTGTCGTGGGCTGGGACGGGCTGCCGTGGGCTGTGGGGGCCTGGGACATGCTGTGGTGGGCTGGGAAGGGCTGGGACAAGCTGTGACGGGCTGGGACGAGCTGTGACGGGCTGTGGTGTGCTGTAGTGGCCTGTGGTGTGCTGTAGTGGCCTGTGGTGGGCTGGGACCAACTGTGGTGGGCTATGGTGGGCTGGGATGAGCTGGGACAGGCTGGGACGTGTTGTGGTGGGCTGTGGTGGGCTGGGACGGGCTGTGGTGCGCTGGGATGGGCTGTAGTGGGCTGTGGTGTGCTGTGGAGGGCTGGGACGGGCTGTGATGTGCCGTGGTGGGCTGGGACGGGCCGTGGTGGGCTGGGATGGGCTAGGACTGGCTGTGGTGGGCTGGGACGGGCTGGGACTGGCTGTGGTTGGCTGTGGTGGGCTGGGACGCGCTGTGGTGGGCTGGGACGGGCTGGGACGGGCTGTGGTGGGCTGGGACGGGCTGTGGTGGGCTGGGACGGGCTGTGGTGGGCTGGTACGGGCTGTGGCGGGCTGGAGCGGGCTGTGGTGGGTTGTGGTGAGCTGGGACGGGCTGACACGGGCTGTGGTGGGCTGTGGTAAGCTGGGACGGGTTGTGGTGGGCTGGGATGGGCTGGGACTTTCTGTGGTGAGCTGCGACGGTCTGTGGTGGGCCGGGACGGGCCGTGGTGGGCCGGGACGGGCCGTGGTGGGCCGGGACGGGGCGTAGTGGGCCGGGACGGGCCGTGGTGGGCCGGGACGGGCCATGGTGGGCTGGGACGGGCCGTGGCGGTTTGGGACGGGTTGTGGCGGGCTGGGACGAACTGTGGTGGTCTGTTGTGGGCTGGGACGGGCCGTGGTGGGCTGGGACGGGCTGGGACGAGCTGTGACGGGCTGGGACGAGCTGTGACGGGCTGGGACGGGCTGTGGTGGGCTGCGGTAGGCTGTGGTGTGCTGTAGTGGTCTGTCGTGGGATGGGACGGGCTGTCGTGGGCTGGGACGGGCTGTCGTGGGCTGTGGGGGCCTGGGACATGCTGTGGTGGGCTGGGAAGGGCTGGGACGAGCTGTGAAGGGCTGGGGCGAGCTGTGATGGGCTGGGACGGGCTGCGGTGGGCTGGGACATGCTGGGACGGGCTGTGGTAGGCTGAGACAGGCTGGTACGTGCTGTGGTGAGCGGAGACGGGCTGTGGTGGGCTTGGACGGGCCGTGGTGGGCTAGGACGGACTGGTACTTGATGTGGTGGGCTGGTACGGGCTGTGGTGGGCTGGGACGGGCTGTGGTGGTCTGGGACAAGCTGGGACTGGCTGTTGTGGGCTGGGACGGGCTGTGATGGGCTGTCGTGGGCTGGGATGGGCTGGGATGGTCTGGGACGGGCTGTGGTGGGCTGGGACGGGCTGTGGTGGGCTGGGACGGGCTGTGGTGGGCTGAGGTGGGCTGTGGAGGGCTGGGACGGGCTGTGGTGGGCTGGGACGGGCTGTGGTGGTCTGCGGTAGGCTGTGGTGTGCTGTAGTGTCCTGTGGTGGGCTGGGACGGGCTGTGGTGGGCTGGGACAAGCTGTGGTGGGCTGGGACGGGCTGTGGTGGGCCGTGTTTGGCTGTGGTGGGTTGTGGTGGGCTGGGACAGGCTGTGGTGAGTTTAGACGGGCTGTGGTGTGCTGGGACACGATTTGTTGGGCTGGGCCGGGCTGTGGTGGGTTGGGATGGGCTCTGGTGCACTGTGTTGGGTTGTGATGAGCTGAGACAGTCTGTGGTGGGTTGGGGCGTGCTGTGGAGAGCTGTGGAGGGCTGTGGTGGGCTTGGACAGGCTGTGGTGGGTTGTGATCTGTCGTGGTGTGCTGGGATGGGCCGTGGTGGGCTGGGATGGGCCGTGGTGGGCCGGGACGGGCCGTGGTGGGCCGGGACGGGCAGTGGTGGGACGGGACGGTCCGTGGTAATCAGGGACGGGCCGTGGTGGGCTGGGACGGGCTGTGGTGGGCTGGGACCAGCTGTGATGGGCTGGGATGAGCTGTGACGGGCTGGGACGGGCTGTGGTGGGCTGGGACGGGCTGTGGTGGGCTGTGGTGGTCTGGGACGGGCTGGGACGGGCTGTGGTGGGCTGTGGTGGGTTCTGCTGAGCTTGAGACGGGCTGTGGTGGGCTGGAACGAGCTGGGATGGGTTGTGGTGGGCTGGGACGGGCTGTGGTGGGCTGGTACGGGCTGTGGTGGGATGGGACGGGCTGTGGTGGGCGGGGACGGGCTGTGGTGGGCGGGGACGGGCTGTGGTGGGCGGGGACGGGCTGTGGTGGTCTGGAACGTACTGTGGTGGGCTGGGACGGTCTGTGGTGGGCTGGGACGGTCTGTGGTGGGCTGGGACGGGCTGTGACGGGCTGTGCTGGTCTGTGGTGTGCTGGGACGGGCTGTGCTGGTCTGTGGTGGGCTGGGACGGGCTGGGATGGGCTGGCACGGGCTGGGACTGGCTGTGTTGGGCTAGGGACGGGCTGTGGTGTGCTGGGACGGGCTGTGGTTCGCTGGGACGGGCCATGGTAATCCGGGACGGGCTCTGGTAGGCCGGGACGGGCTGTGGTGGGCTGTGGTGAGTTGGGACGGGCTGTGGTCGACTGTGGTGGGCTGGGATGGGCTGCGGTGGGCTGGGACGGGATGTGGTGGACAGGGACGGGCTGTGGTGGGTGGGGACGTGCTGTGGTGGGCTTGGACGGGCTGGGACGGGCTGGGACGGTCTGTAGTGGGCTGTGGTGGGCTGGCAAGGTCTGGGACGGGATGTGGTGAGCTGGGACGGGCTGTGGGCTGGGACGGGCCGGGACGGGCCGTGGTGGGCCGGGACGGGCTGTGGTAAGCCGGGATGGGCTCTGGTGGGCCGGGACAGGCTGTGGTGGGCTGTGGTGGGTTGGGACTGGCTGTGGTGGGCTGTGGTGGGCTGGGACCGGCTGCGGTGGGCTGTGGTGGGCTGGAATGGGCTGGGACGGGCTGTGGTGGGTGTGGTGGCCTGGGACGCGCTGTGGTGAGCTGAGACGGGCTGTGGTGGGCTGGGATTTGCTGGGACGGCTGGAAGGGGCTGTGGTGGGCTGGGACGGTCTGCGGTGGGCTGGGACGGTCTGCGGTGGGCTGGGACGGGCTGGGACGGGCTGGGATTGGCAGCGGTGGGCTGGGACGAGCTGCGGTGGGCTGGGACGGGCTGCGGTGGGCTGGGACGGGCCGCGGTGGGCTGGGACGGGCCGCGGTGGGCTGGGACGGGCCGTGGTGTGCCGGGACGGGCCGTGGTGGGCCGGGACGGGCTGTGGTGGGCTGGGACGGGCTGTCGTGGGCTGGGACGGGCTGTCGTGGGCTGGGACGGGCTGCCGTGGGCTGTGGGGGCCTGGGACATGCTGTGGTGGGCTGGGAAGGGCTGGGACAAGCTGTGACGGGCTGGGACGAGCTGTGACGGGCTGTGGTGTGCTGTAGTGGCCTGTGGTGTGCTGTAGTGGCCTGTGGTGGGCTGGGACCAACTGTGGTGGGCTATGGTGGGCTGGGATGAGCTGGGACAGGCTGGGACGTGTTGTGGTGGGCTGTGGTGGGCTGGGACGGGCTGTGGTGCGCTGGGATGGGCTGTAGTGGGCTGTGGTGTGCTGTGGAGGGCTGGGACGGGCTGTGATGTGCCGTGGTGGGCTGGGACGGGCCGTGGTGGGCTGGGATGGGCTAGGACGGGCTGTGGTGGGCTGGGACGGGCTGGGACTGGCTGTGGTTGGCTGTGGTGGGCTGGGACGCGCTGTGGTGGGCTGGGACGGGCTGGGACGGGCTGTGGTGGGCTGGGACGGGCTGTGGTGGGCTGGTACGGGCTGTGGCGGGCTGGAGCGGGCTGTGGTGGGTTGTGGTGAGCTGGGACGGGCTGACACGGGCTGTGGTGGGCTGTGGTAAGCTGGGACGGGTTGTGGTGGGCTGGGATGGGCTGGGACTTTCTGTGGTGAGCTGCGACGGTCTGTGGTGGGCTGGAACGGGCTGTGGTGGGCTGGGAAAGGCTGTGGTGGGCCGGGACGGGCCGTGGTGGGCCGGGACGGGCCGTGGTGGGCCGGGACGGGGCGTAGTGGGCCGGGACGGGCCGTGGTGGGCCGGGACGGGCCATGGTGGGCTGGGACGGGCCGTGGCGGTTTGGGACGGGTTGTGGCGGGCTGGGACGAACTGTGGTGGTCTGTTGTGGGCTGGGACGGGCCGTGGTGGGCTGGGACGGGCTGGGACGAGCTGTGACGGGCTGGGACGAGCTGTGACGGGCTGGGACGGGCTGTGGTGGGCTGCGGTAGGCTGTGGTGTGCTGTAGTGGTCTGTCGTGGGATGGGACGGGCTGTCGTGGGCTGGGACGGGCTGTCGTGGGCTGTGGGGGCCTGGGACATGCTGTGGTGGGCTGGGAAGGGCTGGGATGAGCTATGAAGGGCTGGGGCGAGCTGTGATGGGCTGGGACGGGCTGCGGTGGGCTGGGACATGCTGGGACGGGCTGTGGTAGGCTGAGACAGGCTGGTACGTGCTGTGGTGAGCGGAGACGGGCTGTGGTGGGCTTGGACGGGCCGTGGTGGGCTAGGACGGACTGGTACTTGATGTGGTGGGCTGGTACGGGCTGTGGTGGGCTGGGACGGGCTGTGGTGGTCTGGGACAAGCTGGGACTGGCTGTTGTGGGCTGGGACGGGCTGTGATGGGCTGTCGTGGGCTGGGATGGGCTGGGATGGTCTGGGACGGGCTGTGGTGGGCTGGGACGGGCTGTGGTGGGCTGGGACGGGCTGTGGTGGGCTGAGGTGGGCTGTGGAGGGCTGGGACGGGCTGTGGTGGGCTGGGACGGGCTGTGGTGGTCTGCGGTAGGCTGTGGTGTGCTGTAGTGTCCTGTGGTGGGCTGGGACGGGCTGTGGTGGGCTGGGACAAGCTGTGGTGGGCTGGGACGGGCTGTGGTGGGCCGTGTTTGGCTGTGGTGGGTTGTGGTGGGCTGGGACAGGCTGTGGTGAGTTTAGACGGGCTGTGGTGTGCTGGGACACGATTTGTTGGGCTGGGCCGGGCTGTGGTGGGTTGGGATGGGCTCTGGTGCACTGTGTTGGGTTGTGATGAGCTGAGACAGTCTGTGGTGGGTTGGGGCGTGCTGTGGAGAGCTGTGGAGGGCTGTGGTGGGCTTGGACAGGCTGTGGTGGGTTGTGATCTGTCGTGGTGGGCCGTGGTGTGCTGGGACGGGCCGTGGTGGGCCGGGACGGGCCGTGGTGGGCCGGGACGGGCTATGGTAATCAGGGACGGGCCGTGGTGGGCTGGGACGGGCTGTGATGGGCTGGGACGAGCTGTGACGGGCTGGGACCGGCTATGGTGGCCTGGGATGGGCTGTGGTGGGCTGGGACGGGCTGTGGTGGGCTGGGACGGGATGCGGTGGGCCGTGGTGGGCTGTGGTGGGCCGTGGTGGGCTGGGACAGGCTGTGGTGGGCTATGACGTGCCGTGGTGTGCCGTGGTGAACTGTGGTGGGCTGTGGTAAGCCGTGGTGGGTTGTGGTGGGCCGTGGTGGGCTGTGGTCGGACGTGGTGGGCTGGGACAAGCTGTGGTGGGCTGGGACGGGCCGTGGTGGGCCAGGACGGGCCGTGGTGGGCCAGGACTGGCCTTGGTTGGCCGTGACGGGCCGTGGTGGGCCGGGCCGGGCTGTAGTGGGCCGGGTCAAGTTGTGGTGGGCGGGGACAGGCTGTGGTGAGCAGGGAAGGGCTGTGGTGGCCTGGGACGGGCTGTGGTGAGCGGGGACGGGCTGTGTTGGGCGGGGATGGGCTTTGGTGGGCTCTGGTGGGCTGGAACGGGCTCTGCTGGGCTGGAACAGGATGGAAAGAGCTGTAATGGGCTGTGGTGGGCTTGGACGGGTTGTGGTGGGTTGTGGTGAGCTGAGATGGGCTGGGACGGGCTGGGACGGGCTGTGGTGGGCTGTATTGGGCTATGGTGGGCTGTGGTGGGCTGGGACGGGCTGTGGCGGGCTGGGACGGGCTGTGGTGGGCTGTGCTGGGACGGGACAGGCTGTGGTGGGCTGGGACGGGCTGTGGTGGTCTACGGTAGCCTGTGGTGTGCTGTAGTGGCCTGTGGTGGGCTGGGACGGGCTGTGGTGGGCTGGGACGGGCTGTGGTAGGCTGTGGTGGGACGGAACGGTCTGTGGTGAGCCGGGACGGGCTGTGGTGTGCTGAGACGGGCTCTGGTGGGCTGGGACGGGCTGTGGTGTGCCGGGACGGGCTGTGGTAGGCTGTGACGGGCTGTGGTGGGTTGGGACGCGCTGTGGTGCACTGGGACGAATTGTGGTGGGCTGGCACGGGCTGTGGTGGGCCGTGGTGGGCCATTGTGGGCTGGGATGGGCCGTGGTGAACTGTGGTAGGTTGGGACGGGCTGTGGGGGGCTGGGTCGGGCTAAGACGGGCTGTGGTGGGCTGGGATGGGCCGCAGTGGGCTGGGACGGGTTGTGGTGGGCTGGGACGGGCTATGGTGGGCCGGGACAAGCTGTGGTAGGTTGCGACGGGCTCTGGTGGACTGGGACGGGCTCTGGTGGGCTGGAACAGGCCGTGGTGGGCTGGGATGGGCTGTGGTGGGGTGTGGTGAGCTGAGACGGTCTGGGAGGGGCTTAAACGGGCTGGGCCGGCTCTGGGGGTCTGGGAGGGGCTGGGAAGGCCTGTGGTGGGCTGGGACGAGCTGGGACGGGCTGGGAAGGGCTGTGGTGGGCTGGGACGGGCAGTGGTGGGCTGGGACGGGCAGTGGTGGGCTGAGGTGGGCCACGGGGGGGCGGGACGGACCATGGTGGGCCGGGACGGACCATGGTGGGCCGGGCCGGGCCGTGGTGGACCGTAGTGGGCTGGGACGGGCTTTGGTGGGCCGGGACGTGCTGTTGTAGGCTGTGGTGGGCTGGGACGGGCTGTGATGGGCTGGGACGGGCTGTGGTGGGCTGGGACGCGCTGTGGTGGGCTGGGACGTGCTGTGGTGGGCTGGGACGCGCTGTGGTGGGCTGGGACGCACTGTGGTGGGCTGGGACGGGCTGTGGTGGTCTAGGACGTGCTGTGGTGAGCGTGGACGCGCTGTGGTGGGCGTGGACGCGCTGTGGTGGTCTGGGACGGGCTGTGGTGAGTTGAGACGGGCTGTGGTGGGCTGGGACACGATGTGGTGGGCTGGGTCGGGCTGTGGTGGGTTGGGACGGGCTGTAGTGCGCTGTGTTGGGTTGTGATGAGCTGAGACAGTCTGTGGTGGGTTGGGGCGGGCTGTGGAGGGCTGTGGTGGGCTGTGGCAGGCTGTGGTGGGTTGAGATCTGTCGTGGTGGGCCGTGGTGGGCTGGGACGGGCCGTGGTGTGCTGGGATGGGCCGTGGTGGGCTGGGATGGGCCGTGGTGGGCCGGGACGGGCCGTGGTGGGCCGGGACGGGCAGTGGTGGGACGGGACGGTCCGTGGTAATCAGGGACGGGCCGTGGTGGGCTGGGACGGGCTGTGGTGGGCTGGGACCAGCTGTGATGGGCTGGGATGAGCTGTGACGGGCTGGGACGGGCTGTGGTGGGCTGGGACGGGCTGTGGTGGGCTGTGGTGGTCTGGGACGGGCTGGGACGGGCTGTGGTGGGCTGTGGTGGGTTCTGCTGAGCTTGAGACGGGCTGTGGTGGGCTGGAACGAGCTGGGATGGGTTGTGGTGGGCTGGGACGGGCTGTGGTGGGATGGGACGGGCTGTGGTGGGCGGGGACGGGCTGTGGTGGTCTGGAACGTACTGTGGTGGGCTGGGACGGTCTGTGGTGGGCTGGGACGGTCTGTGGTGGGCTGGGACGGGCTGTGACGGGCTGTGCTGGTCTGTGGTGTGCTGGGACGGGCTGTGCTGGTCTGTGGTGGGCTGGGACGGGCTGGGATGGGCTGGCACGGGCTGGGACAGGCTGTGTTGGGCTAGGGACGGGCTGTGGTGTGCTGGGACGGGCTGTGGTTCGCTGGGACGGGCCATGGTAATCCGGGACGGGCTCTGGTAGGCCGGGACGGGCTGTGGTGGGCTGTGGTGAGTTGGGACGGGCTGTGGTCGACTGTGGTGGGCTGGGATGGGCTGCGGTGGGCTGGGACGGGATGTGGTGGACAGGGACGGGCTGTGGTGGGTGGGGACGTGCTGTGGTGGGCTTGGACGGGCTGGGACGGGCTGGGACGGTCTGTAGTGGGCTGTGGTGGGCTGGCAAGGTCTGGGACGGGATGTGGTGAGCTGGGACGGGCTGTGGGCTGGGACGGGCCGGGACGGGCCGTGGTGGGCCGGGACGGGCTGTGGTAAGCCGGGATGGGCTCTGGTGGGCCGGGACAGGCTGTGGTGGGCTGTGGTGGGTTGGGACTGGCTGTGGTGGGCTGTGGTGGGCTGTGGTGGGCTGGGACCGGCTGCGGTGGGCTGTGGTGGGCTGGAATGGGCTGGGACGGGCTGTGGTGGCTGTGGTAGCATGGGACGCGCTGTGGTGAGCTGAGACGGGCTGTGGTGGGCTGGGATTTGCTGGGACGGCTGGAAGGGGCTGTGGTGGGCTGGGACGGTCTGCGGTGGGCTGGGACGGTCTGCGGTGGGCTGGGACGGGCTGGGACGGGCTGAGATTGGCTGCGGTGGGCTGGGACGAGCTGCGGTGGGCTGGGACGGGCTGCGGTGGGCTGGGACGGGCTGCGGTGGGCTGGGACGGGCCGCGGTGGGCTGGGACGGGCCGTGGTGTGCCGGGACGGGCCGTGGTGTGCCGGGACGGGCCGTGGTGTGCCGGGACGGGCCGTGGTGGGCCGGGACGGGCTGTGGTGGGCTGGGACGAACTGTGGTGGTCTGTGGTGGGCTGGGACGGGCCGTGGTGGGCTGGGACGGGCTGGGACGAGCTGTGCCGGGCTGGGACTGGCTGTGGTGGGCTGCGGTAGGCTGTGGTGTGCTGTAGTGGTCTGTGATGGGCTGGGACGGGCTGTGGTGGGCTGGGACGGGCTGTCGTGGGCTGGGACGGGCTGCCGTGGGCTGTGGGGGCCTGGGACATGCTGTGGTGGGCTGGGAAGGGCTGGGACAAGCTGTGACGGGCTGGGACGAGCTGTGACGGGCTGTGGTGTGCTGTAGTGGCCTGTGGTGTGCTGTAGTGGCCTGTTGTGGGCTGGGACCAACTGTGGTGGGCTATGGTGGGCTGGGATGAGCTGGGACAGGCTGGGACGTGTTGTGGTGGGCTGTGGTGGGCTGGGACGGGCTGTGGTGCGCTGGGATGGGCTGTAGTGGGCTGTGGTGTGCTGTGGAGGGCTGGGACGGGCTGTGATGTGCCGTGGTGGGCTGGGACGGGCCGTGGTGGGCTGGGATGGGCTAGGACGGGCTGTGGTGGGCTGGGACGGGCTGGGACTGGCTGTGGTTGGCTGTGGTGGGCTGGGACGCGCTGTGGTGGGCTGCGACAAGCTGGGACGGGCCATGGTGGGATGGCACGGGCTGTGGTGGGCTGGGACGGGCTGTGGTGGGCTGGTACGGGCTGTGGCGGGCTGGAGCGGGCTGTGGTGGGTTGTGGTGAGCTGGGACGGGCTGACACGGGCTGTGGTGGGCTGTGGTAAGCTGGGACGGGTTGTGGTGGGCTGGGATGGGCTGGGACTTTCTGTGGTGAGCTGCGACGGTCTGTGGTGGGCTGGAACGGGCTGTGGTGGGCTGGGAAAGGCTGTGGTGGGCCGGGACGGGCCGTGGTGGGCCGGGACGGGCCGTGGTGGGCCGGGACGGGGCGTAGTGGGCCGGGACGGGCCGTGGTGGGCCGGGACGGGCCATGGTGGGCTGGGACGGGCCGTGGCGGTTTGGGACGGGTTGTGGCGGGCTGGGACGAACTGTGGTGGTCTGTTGTGGGCTGGGACGGGCCGTGGTGGGCTGGGACGGGCTGGGACGAGCTGTGACGGGCTGGGACGAGCTGTGACGGGCTGGGACGGGCTGTGGTGGGCTGCGGTAGGCTGTGGTGTGCTGTAGTGGTCTGTGGTGGGCTGGGACGGGCTGCCGTGGGATGGGACGGGCTGCGGTGGGCTGGGACATGCTGGGACGGGCTGTGGTAGGCTGAGACAGGCTGGTACGTGCTGTGGTGAGCGGAGACGGGCTGTGGTGGGCTTGGACGGGCCGTGGTGGGCTAGGACGGACTGGTACTTGATGTGGTGGGCTGGTACGGGCTGTGGTGGGCTGGGACGGGCTGTGGTGGGCTGGGACGGGCTGTGGTGGTCTGGGACAAGCTGGGACTGGCTGTTGTGGGCTGTGACGGGCTGTGACGGGCTGTCGTGGGCTGGGATGGGCTGGGATGGTCTGGGACGGGCTGAAGTGGGCTGTGGTGGTTTGTGGTGAGCTGTGGTGGGCTGGGATTGTCTTTGGTGGGCGGGGAGAGATTTTGCTGGGCGGGGACAGGCTGTGGTGGGCGAGGACAGTTTGTGGTGGGCGGAGACGGTCTTATGTGGGCTGTGGTGGGCTGGCAAGGTCTGGGACGGGATGTGGTGAGCTGGGACGGGCTGTGGGCTGGGACGGGCCGGGACGGGCCGTGGTGGGCCGGGACGGGCTGTGGTAAGCCGGGATGGGCTCTGGTGGGCCGGGACAGGCTGTGGTGGGCTGTGGTGGGTTGGGACTGGCTGTGGTGGGCTGTGGTGGGCTGGGACCGGCTGCGGTGGGCTGTGGTGGGCTGGAATGGGCTGGGACGGGCTGTGGTGGGTGTGGTGGCCTGGGACGCGCTGTGGTGAGCTGAGACGGGCTGTGGTGGGCTGGGATTTGCTGGGACGGCTGGAAGGGGCTGTGGTGGGCTGGGACGGTCTGCGGTGGGCTGGGACGGTCTGCGGTGGGCTGGGACGGGCTGGGACGGGCTGGGATTGGCAGCGGTGGGCTGGGACGAGCTGCGGTGGGCTGGGACGGGCTGCGGTGGGCTGGGACGGGCCGCGGTGGGCTGGGACGGGCCGTGGTGTGCCGGGACGGGCCGTGGTGTACCGGGACGGGCCGTGGTGTGCCGGGACGGGCCGTGGTGGGCCGGGACGGGCTGTGGTGGGCTGGGACGGGCTGTGGTGGGCTGGGACGGGCTGTCGTGGGCTGGGACGGGCTGCCGTGGGCTGTGGGGGCCTGGGACATGCTGTGGTGGGCTGGGAAGGGCTGGGACAAGCTGTGACGGGCTGGGACGAGCTGTGACGGGCTGTGGTGTGCTGTAGTGGCCTGTGGTGTGCTGTAGTGGCCTGTGGTGGGCTGGGACCAACTGTGGTGGGCTATGGTGGGCTGGGATGAGCTGGGACAGGCTGGGACGTGTTGTGGTGGGCTGTGGTGGGCTGGGACGGGCTGTGGTGCGCTGGGATGGGCTGTAGTGGGCTGTGGTGTGCTGTGGAGGGCTGGGACGGGCTGTGATGTGCCGTGGTGGGCTGGGACGGGCCGTGGTGGGCTGGGATGGGCTAGGACGGGCTGTGGTGGGCTGGGACGGGCTGGGACTGGCTGTGGTTGGCTGTGGTGGGCTGGGACGCGCTGTGGTGGGCTGCGACAAGCTGGGACGGGCCATGGTGGGATGGCACGGGCTGTGGTGGGCTGGGACGGGCTGTGGTGGGCTGGTACGGGCTGTGGCGGGCTGGAGCGGGCTGTGGTGGGTTGTGGTGAGCTGGGACGGGCTGACACGGGCTGTGGTGGGCTGTGGTAAGCTGGGACGGGTTGTGGTGGGCTGGGATGGGCTGGGACTTTCTGTGGTGAGCTGCGACGGTCTGTGGTGGGCTGGAACGGGCTGTGGTGGGCTGGGAAAGGCTGTGGTGGGCCGGGACGGGCCGTGGTGGGCCGGGACGGGCCGTGGTGGGCCGGGACGGGGCGTAGTGGGCCGGGACGGGCCGTGGTGGGCCGGGACGGGCCATGGTGGGCTGGGACGGGCCGTGGCGGTTTGGGACGGGTTGTGGCGGGCTGGGACGAACTGTGGTGGTCTGTTGTGGGCTGGGACGGGCCGTGGTGGGCTGGGACGGGCTCTGGTGGGCCGGGACAGACTCTGGTGCGCTGTGGTGGGCTGTGGTGGGCTATGGTGCGCTGTGGTGGGTTGTGGTGAGCTAGAACGGGTTGTGGTGGGCTGGGACGGGCTATAGTGGGCTGGGACGGGATTGTGGTGGGCTGGGGCGGGCTCTGATGGTCTGCGGCGGCCGTGGTGGGCTGGGACGGGCTGTGGTGGGCTGGGACGGGCTGTGGTGGGTTGTGGTGAGCTGGGACGACCTCTGGTGGGCTGGGACGGGCTGTGACGGGCTGTGGTGGGCTGTGGTAAGCTGGGACGGGCTCAGGTGGGTTGGGGCGGGGCGTGGTGGGCTGTGGTGGGCTGGGACGGGCTGTGGTGGGCGGGGACGGGCTTTGGTGGGTTAGTGGTGGGCTGGGACGACCTCTTGTGGTCTGGGACGGGCTGTGGTGGGCTGTGGTGAGCTGGGACGGGCTCTGGTGGGTTGGCACGGGGCGTGGTAGGCTGTGGTGGGCTGGGACGGGCTGTGGTGGGCTGGGACGGGCTCTGGTGGTCTGGGACATACTGTGGTGGGCTGGGACGGGCTGGGACGGGCTGTGGTGCTCTGTGGTGGGCTGGGACGTGCCGTGGTGGACCGTGGTGGGCTTGGATGGGCCGTGGTGGGCTTGGATGGGCCGTGGTGGGCTGTGGTCTGCCGTGGTGGGCTGTGGTCGGCCGTGGTGGGCTGTGGTGGGCTGTGGTCGGTTGTGGTGGGCTGGGACGGGCTGTGGTGGGCTGAGATGGGATGTGGTGGTGTGGGACAGGCTGTAATGGGCTGGGATGGGCTGTGGTGCGCCTTGGTGGGCTGTGTTGGGCCCGGATGGGCCGTGGTGGGCTGTGGTGGGCCGTGGTGGGCTGGGACGGGCTGTGGTGGGCTGGGACGGGCCGTGGTTGGCTGGGACGGGCTGTGGTGGGCTGTGGTGTGATGGGACGGGCTGTGGTGGGCTGGGACGGGCCGTGGTTGGCTGGGACGGGCTGTGGTGGGCTGTGGTGTGATGGGACGGGCTGTGGTGGGCTGAGACGGGCCGTGGTGGGCTGAGACGGGCCGTGGTGGGCTGGGACGGGCCGTGGTGGGCTGGGACGGGCTGGTACTTGCTGTGGTGGGCTGTTACGGGCTGTGGTGGGCTGGGACGTGCTGTGGTGGGCTGTGACAAGCTCTTGTGGGCTGTGGTGGGCTGGGACGAGCTGTGGTGGGCTCTGGTGGGCTCTGGTGGGCTGGGACGGACTATCGTGGGCTGGGACGGGCTGTCGTGGGCTGGGACGGGCTGGGACGGGCCGTGGTGGGCTGGGACGGGCCGTGGTGGGCTGGGACGGGTCGTGGTGGGCTGGGACGGGTTGGGATAGGCTGCGGTGTGCTGGGACGGGCTGTGGTGGGTTGTGGTGAGCTGAGACGGGCTGTGGTGAAATTGGACGGGCTGTGGTGGGCTGTGGTGTGCTGGGACATGCTGTGGTGAACTGGGAAGGGCTCTGGTGGTCTGGAATGGGCTGTGGTGGGCTGGGACGGGCCGTGGCGGGCTGCGGTGGGCTGGGACGGGCTGTGGTGGGCTGGGACAGGCTCTGGTGCGCTGTGGTGGGCTGTGGTGTGCTATGGTGCGCTGTGGTGGGTTGTGGTGAGCTAGAACGGGTTGTGGTGGGCTGGGACGGGCTATAGTGGGCTGGGACGGGATTGTGGTGGGCTGGGACGGGCTCTGATGGTCTGCGGCGGCCGTGGTGGGCTGGGACGGGCTGTGGTGGGCTGGGACGGGCTGGGAAGGGCTGTGGTGGGTTGTGGTGAGCTGGGACGACCTCTGGTGGGCTGGGACGGGCTGTGACGGGCTGTGGTGGGCTGGGACGGGCTCTGGTGGGTTGGCACGGGGCGTGGTGGGCTGTGGTGGGCTGGGACGGGCTGTGGTGGGCGGGGACGGGCTTTGGTGGGTTAGTGGTGGGTTCTGAAGGGCTGTGGTGGGCTGTGGTGGGTTGGGACACGCTGTGGTGGGTAGGGACGGGCTGTGGTGGGCTGTGGTGTGTTGTGACGGGTTGGCACGGGCTGGGACGGGCCGTGGTGGGCTGGGATGGACTGCGGTGGGCTGTGGTGGGCTGGGACGGGCTGTGGTGGCTTGGGACGGGCTGGGATGGGCAGTGGTGGGCTGGTACGGGCAGTGGTGGGCTGGAACGGGCTGTGGTGGGCTGGGACGGGCTGTGGTGGGCTGGGGTGGGCCGTGGTGGGCTGGGACAAGCCGTGGTGGGCTGGGACGGGCTGTGGTGGGCTGTGGTGGACTGGGAAGGGCCGAGGTGGGCCGTGGTGTGCTCTGGTGGGCCATGGTTGACCGTGGTTGGCCGTGGTGGGCCGGGACAGGCCGTGGTTAGCCGTGCTGGGCTGAAACAGGCTGGGACGGGCTCTGGTGGGCTGGGACGGGATGTGGTGGGCTGGGACGGGCCGTGGTGGGCTGGGACGGGCTGTGGTGGGCTGTGGTGGGCTGGGACGGGCTGTGGTCGTCTGGGACAGGTTGTGGTGAGCTGAGACGGGCCGTGGTGGGCTGAGACGGGCCGTGGTGGTCTGGGACGGGCTGGTACTTGCTGTGGTGGGCTGTTACGGGCTGTGGTGTGCTGTGAGAGGCTGTGGTGGTCTGGGACGAGCTGGGACGGGCTGTGGTGGGCTGGGACGGGCTGTGGTGGGCTGGGACGGGCTGTGGTGGGCCGTAGTGGGCTGTGGTGGGCTGGGACGGGCTGTGGTGGTCTGTGACAAGCTCTTGTGGGCTGTGGTGGGCTGGGACGAGCTGTGGTGGTCTCTGGTGGGCTGGGACGGGCTGTCGTGGGTTGTGGTGAGCTGAGACGGGCTGTGGTGAAATTGGACGGGCTGTGGTGGGCTGTGGTGAACTGGGAAGGGCTCTGGTGGTCTGGAATGGGCTGTGGTGGGCTGGGACAGGCTGTGGCGGGCTGCGGTGGGCTGGGACGGGCTGTGGTGTGCTGGGACAGGCTCTGGTGGGCCGGGACAGACTCTGGTGCGCTGTGGTGGGCTGTGGTGGGCTATGGTGTGCTGTGGTGGGTTGTGGTGAGCTAGAACGGGTTGTGGTGGGCTGGGACGGGCTATAGTGGGCTGGGACGGGATTGTGGTGGGCTGGGACGGGCTCTGATGGTCTGCGGCGGCCGTGGTGGGCTGGGACGGGCTGTGGTGGGCTGGGACGGGCTGTGGTGGGTTGTGGTGAGCTGGGACGACCTCTGGTGGGCTGGGACGGGCTGTGACGGGCTGTGGTGGGCTGTGGTAAGCTGGGACGGGCTCAGGTGGGTTGGGGCGGGGCGTGGTGGGCTGTGGTGGGCTGGGACGGGCTGTGGTGGGCGGGGACGGGCTTTGGTGGGTTAGTGGTGGGCTGGGACGACCTCTTGTGGTCTGGGACGGGCTGTGGTGGGCTGTGGTGAGCTGGGACGGGCTCTGGTGGGTTGGCACGGGGCGTGGTGGGCTGTGGTGGGCTGGGACGGGCTCTGGTGGTCTGGGACATACTGTGGTGGGCTGGGACGGGCTGGGACGGGCTGTGGTGCTCTGTGGTGGGCTGGGACGTGCCGTGGTGGACCGTGGTGGGCTTGGATGGGCCGTGGTGGGCTTGGATGGGCCGTGGTGGGCTGTGGTCTGCCGTGGTGGGCTGTGGTCGGCCGTGGTGGGCTGTGGTGGGCTGTGGTCGGTTGTGGTGGGCTGGGACGGGCTGTGGTGGGCTGAGATGGGATGTGGTGGTGTGGGACAGGCTGTAATGGGCTGGGATGGGCTGTGGTGCGCCTTGGTGGGCTGTGTTGGGCCCGGATGGGCCGTGGTGGGCTGTGGTGGGCCGTGGTGGGCTGGGACGGGCTGTGGTGGGCTGGGACGGGCCGTGGTTGGCTGGGACGGGCTGTGGTGGGCTGTGGTGTGATGGGACGGGCTGTGGTGGGCTGGGACGGGCCGTGGTTGGCTGGGACGGGCTGTGGTGGGCTGTGGTGTGATGGGACGGGCTGTGGTGGGCTGAGACGGGCCGTGGTGGGCTGAGACGGGCCGTGGTGGGCTGGGACGGGCCGTGGTGGGCTGGGACGGGCTGGTACTTGCTGTGGTGGGCTGTTATGGGCTGTGGTGGGCTGGGACGTGCTGTGGTGGGCTGTGACAAGCTCTTGTGGGCTGTGGTGGGCTGGGACGAGCTGTGGTGGGCTCTGGTGGGCTCTGGTGGGCTGGGACGGACTATCGTGGGCTGGGACGGGCTGTCGTGGGCTGGGACGGGCTGGGACGGGCCGTGGTGGGCTGGGACGGGTCGTGGTGGGCTGGGACGGGTCGTGGTGGGCTGGGACGGGTTGGGATAGGCTGCGGTGTGCTGGGACGGGCTGTGGTGGGTTGTGGTGAGCTGAGACGGGCTGTGGTGAAATTGGACGGGCTGTGGTGGGCTGTGGTGTGCTGGGACATGCTGTGGTGAACTGGGAAGGGCTCTGGTGGTCTGGAATGGGCTGTGGTGGGCTGGGACGGGCCGTGGCGGGCTGCGGTGGGCTGGGACGGGCTGTGGTGGGCTGGGACAGGCTCTGGTGCGCTGTGGTGGGCTGTGGTGTGCTATGGTGCGCTGTGGTGGGTTGTGGTGAGCTAGAACGGGTTGTGGTGGGCTGGGACGGGCTATAGTGGGCTGGGACGGGATTGTGGTGGGCTGGGACGGGCTCTGATGGTCTGCGGCGGCCGTGGTGGGCTGGGACGGGCTGTGGTGGGCTGGGACGGGCTGGGAAGGGCTGTGGTGGGTTGTGGTGAGCTGGGACGACCTCTGGTGGGCTGGGACGGGCTGTGACGGGCTGTGGTGGGCTGGGACGGGCTCTGGTGGGTTGGCACGGGGCGTGGTGGGCTGTGGTGGGCTGGGACGGGCTGTGGTGGGCTGGGACGGGCTTTGGTGGGTTAGTGGTGGGTTCTGAAGGGCTGTGGTGGGCTGTGGTGGGTTGGGACACGCTGTGGTGGGTAGGGACGGGCTATAGTGGGCTGGGACGGGATTGTGGTGGGCTGGGACGGGCTCTGATGGTCTGCGGCGGCCGTGGTGGGCTGGGACGGGCTGTGGTGGGCTGGGACGGGCTGGGAAGGGCTGTGGTGGGTTGTGGTGAGCTGGGACGACCTCTGGTGGGCTGGGACGGGCTGTGACGGGCTGTGGTGGGCTGGGACGGGCTCTGGTGGGTTGGCACGGGGCGTGGTGGGCTGTGGTGGGCTGGGACGGGCTGTGGTGGGCTGGGACGGGCTTTGGTGGGTTAGTGGTGGGTTCTGAAGGGCTGTGGTGGGCTGTGGTGGGTTGGGACACGCTGTGGTGGGTAGGGACGGGCTGTGGTGGGCTGTGGTGTGTTGTGACGGGTTGGCACGGGCTGGGACGGGCCGTGGTGGGCTGGGATGGACTGCGGTGGGCTGTGGTGGGCTGTGGTGGGCTGGGACGGGCTGTGGTGGCTTGGGACGGGCTGGGATGGGCAGTGGTGGGCTGGTACGGGCAGTGGTGGGCTGGAACGGGCCGTGGTGGGCTGGGACGGGCTGTGGTGGGCTGGGGTGGGCCGTGGTGGGCTGGGACAAGCCGTGGTGGGCTGGGACGGGCTGTGGTGGGCTGTGGTGGACTGGGAAGGGCCGAGGTGGGCCGTGGTGTGCTCTGGTGGGCCATGGTTGACCGTGGTTGGCCGTGGTGGGCCGGGACAGGCCGTGGGTAGCCGTGCTGGGCTGAAACAGGCTGGGACGGGCTCTGGTGGGCTGGGACGGGATGTGGTGGGCTGGGACGGGCCGTGGTGGGCTGGGACGGGCTGTGGTGGGCTGTGGTGGGCTGGGACGGGCTGTGGTCGTCTGGGACAGGTTGTGGTGAGCTGAGACGGGCCGTGGTGGGCTGAGACGGGCCGTGGTGGTCTGGGACGGGCTGGTACTTGCTGTGGTGGGCTGTTACGGGCTGTGGTGTGCTGTGAGAGGCTGTGGTGGTCTGGGACGAGCTGGGACGGGCTGTGGTGGGCTGGGACGGGCTGTGGTGGGCTGGGACGGGCTGTGGTGGGCCGTAGTGGGCTGTGGTGGGCTGGGACGGGCTGTGGTGGTCTGTGACAAGCTCTTGTGGGCTGTGGTGGGCTGGGACGAGCTGTGGTGGTCTCTGGTGGGCTGGGACGGGCTGTCGTGGGTTGTGGTGAGCTGAGACGGGCTGTGGTGAAATTGGACGGGCTGTGGTGGGCTGTGGTGAACTGGGAAGGGCTCTGGTGGTCTGGAATGGGCTGTGGTGGGCTGGGACAGGCTGTGGCGGGCTGCGGTGGGCTGGGACGGGCTGTGGTGGGCTGGGACAGGCTCTGGTGGGCCGGGACAGACTCTGGTGCGCTGTGGTGGGCTGTGGTGGGCTATGGTGCGCTGTGGTGGGTTGTGGTGAGCTAGAACGGGTTGTGGTGGGCTGGGACGGGCTATAGTGGGCTGGGACGGGATTGTGGTGGGCTGGGACGGGCTCTGATGGTCTGCGGCGGCCGTGGTGGGCTGGGACGGGCTGTGGTGGGCTGGGACGGGCTGTGGTGGGTTGTGGTGAGCTGGGACGACCTCTGGTGGGCTGGGACGGGCTGTGACGGGCTGTGGTGGGCTGTGGTAAGCTGGGACGGGCTCAGGTGGGTTGGGGCGGGGCGTGGTGGGCTGTGGTGGGCTGGGACGGGCTGTGGTGGGCGGGGACGGGCTTTGGTGGGTTAGTGGTGGGCTGGGACGACCTCTTGTGGTCTGGGACGGGCTGTGGTGGGCTGGGACGGGCTGTGGTGGGCTGGGACGGGCTGTGGTGGGTTGTGGTGAGCTGGGACGACCTCTGGTGGGCTGGGACGGGCTGTGACGGGCTGTGGTGGGCTGTGGTAAGCTGGGACGGGCTCAGGTGGGTTGGGGCGGGGCGTGGTGGGCTGTGGTGGGCTGGGACGGGCTGTGGTGGGCGGGGACGGGCTTTGGTGGGTTAGTGGTGGGCTGGGACGACCTCTTGTGGTCTGGGACGGGCTGTGGTGGGCTGTGGTGAGCTGGGACGGGCTCTGGTGGGTTGGCACGGGGCGTGGTGGGCTGTGGTGGGCTGGGACGGGCTGTGGTGGGCTGGGACGGGCTCTGGTGGTCTGGGACATACTGTGGTGGGCTGGGACGGGCTGGGACGGGCTGTGGTGCTCTGTGGTGGGCTGGGACGTGCCGTGGTGGACCGTGGTGGGCTTGGATGGGCCGTGGTGGGCTTGGATGGGCCGTGGTGGGCTGTGGTCTGCCGTGGTGGGCTGTGGTCGGCCGTGGTGGGCTGTGGTGGGCTGTGGTCGGTTGTGGTGGGCTGGGACGGGCTGTGGTGGGCTAGAACGGGCTGTGGTGGGCTGGGACGGGCTGAGGTGGGCTGGGGTGGGCCGTGGTGGGCTGGGACAAGCCGTGGTGGGCTGGGACGGGCTGTGGTGGGCTGTGGTGGACTGGGAAGGGCCGAGGTGGGCCGTGGTGTGCTCTGGTGGGCCATGGTTGACCGTGGTTGGCCATGGTGGGCCGGGACAGGCCGTGGTTAGCCGTGCTGGGCTGAAACAGGCTGGGACGGGCTCTGGTGGGCTGGGACGGGATGTGGTGGGCTGGGACGGGCCGTGGTGGGCTGGGACGGGCTGTGGTGGGCTGTGGTGGGCTGGGACGGGCTGTGGTCGTCTGGGACAGGTTGTGGTGAGCTGAGACGGGCCGTGGTGGGCTGAGACGGGCCGTGGTGGTCTGGGACGGGCTGGTACTTGCTGTGGTGGGCTGTTACGGGCTGTGGTGTGCTGTGAGAGGCTGTGGTGGTCTGGGACGAGCTGGGACGGGCTGTGGTGGGCTGGGACGGGCTGTGGTGGGCTGGGACGGGCTGTGGTGGGCCGTAGTGGGCTGTGGTGGGCTGGGACGGGCTGTGGTGGTCTGTGACAAGCTCTTGTGGGCTGTGGTGGGCTGGGACGAGCTGTGGTGGGCTCTGGTGGGCTGGGACGGACTGTCGTGGGCTGGGACGGGCTGTGGTGGGCTGGGACGGGCTGGGACGGGCCGTGGTGGGCTGGGACGGGTTGGGATAGGCTGCGGTGGGCTGGGACGGGCTGTGGTGGGTTGTGGTGAACTGGGAAGGGCTCTGGTGGTCTGGAATGGGCTGTGGTGGGCTGGGACGGGCTGTGGCGGGCTGCGGTGGGCTGGGACAGGCTCTGGTGGGCCGGGACAGACTCTGGTGCGCTGTGGTGGGCTGTGGTGGGCTATGGTGTGCTGTGGTGGGTTGTGGTGAGCTAGAACGGGTTGTGGTGGGCTGGGACGGGCTATAGTGGGCTGGGACGGGATTGTGGTGGGCTGGGACGGGCTCTGATGGTCTGCGGCGGCCGTGGTGGGCTGGGACGGGCTGGGAAGGGCTGTGGTGGGTTGTGGTGAGCTGGGACGACCTCTGGTGGGCTGGGACGGGCTGTGACGGGCTGTGGTGGGCTGTGGTAAGCTGGGACGGGCTCAGGTGGGTTGGGGCAGGCTGTGGTGCGCTGTGGTTGGCTGGGACGGGCTGTGGTGGGCGGGGACGGGCTTTGGTGGGTTAGTGGTGGGCTGGGACGACCTCTTGTGGTCTGGGACGGGCTGTGGTGGGCTGTGGTGAGCTGGGACGGGCTCTGGTGGGTTGGCACGGGGCGTGGTGGGCTGTGGTGGGCTGGGACGGGCTGTGGTGGGCTGGGACGGGCTCTGGTGGTCTGGGACATACTGTGGTGGGCTGGGACGGGCTGGGACGGGCTGTGGTGCTCTGTGGTGGGCTGGGACGTGCCGTGGTGGACCGTGGTGGGCTTGGATGGGCCGTGGTGGGCTTGGATGGGCCGTGGTGGGCTTGGATGGGCCGTGGTGGGCTGTGGTCTGCCGTGGTGGGCTGTGGTCGGCCGTGGTGGGCTGTGGTGGGCTGTGGTCGGTTGTGGTGGGCTGGGACGGGCTGTGGTGGGCTGGGATGGGCTGTGGTGCACCTTGGTGGGCTGTGTTGGGCCCGGATGGGCCGTGGTGGGCTGTGGTGGGCCGTGGTGGGCTGGGACGGGCTGTGGTGGGCTGGGACGGGCCGTGGTTGGCTGGGACGGGCTGTGGTGGGCCGTAGTGGTCTCTGGTGGGCTGGGACGGGCTGTCGTGGGCTGGGACGGGCTGGGACGGGCCGTGGTGGGCTGGGACGGGCCGTGGTGGGCTGGGACGAGTTGGGATAGGCTGCGGTGGGCCGTGGTGTGCTGTGGTGGGCCGTGGTGGGCTGGGATAGGCTGTGGTGAGCTGAGACGGGCTCTGGAGGTCTGTGGTGGGCTAGGACGGGCTGTGGTGTGCTGGGACGGGCTGGGACTGGCTGTTGTGGGCTGGGACGGGCTGCGGTGGGCTGTGACGGGCTGTGACGGGCTGTCGTGGGCTGGGATGGGCTGGGATGGTCTGGGACGGGCTGTGGTGGGCTGTGGTGGGCTTTTGTGGGCCGTGGTGGGCTGGGACGGGCTGTGGTGGGCTGGGACGGGCTGCGGTGGGTTGAGGAGAGCTGGGACGGGCTGTGACGGGCTGTGGTGGGCCGGGACGGGCCGTGGTGGGCTGTGGTGCGCCGTGTTTATCTGGGACGAGCTGTGGTGGGCCATGGCGGGCCGTGGTGGGCTGGGACGGGCCGTGGTTTGCCGTGGTGGGCTGAAACAGGCTGTGGTGACCTGTGGTGGGCTGTGGTGACCGGTGGTGGGCTGTGGTGACCTGTGGTGGGCTGGGACGGGTTGCGGTGGGCTGGGATAAGCTGTGTTGGGCTGCGACGGGCTGTGGTAGGCTGGGATGAGCTGTGGAGGGTTGGGACGGGCTGTGGAGGGTTGTGGAGGGCTGTGCTGAGCTTGGACAGGCTGTGGTGGGCTGAGATGGGCCGTGGTGGTCCGTGGTAAGCTGGGACGGGCCGTGCTGGGCTAGGACGGGCTGTGGTGAACTGTGGTGGGCTGGGACGGGCCGTGGTGGGCTGGGACGGGCCGTGGTGGGCTGGGACAGGCCGTGGTGGGCTGTGGTGGACTGGGAAGGGCCGTGGTGGGCCGTGGTGTGCTCTGGTGGGCCATGGTGGACCGTGGTTGGCCGTGGTGGGCCGGGACAGGCCGTGGTTGGCCGTGCTCGGCTGAAACAGGCTGGGACGGGCTCTGGTGGGCTGGGACGGGCTGTGGTGGGCTGGGACGGGCTGTGGTGGTCTGTGACAAGCTCTTGTGGGCTGTGGTGGGCTGGGACGAGCTGTGGTGGGCTCTGGTGGGCTGGGACGGACTGTCGTGGGCTGGGACGGGCTGTGGTGGGCTGGGACGGGCTGGGACGGGCCGTGGTGGGCTGGGACGGGTTGGGATAGGCTGCGGTGGGCTGGGACGGGCTGTGGTGGGTTGTGGTGAGCTGAGACGGGCTGTGGTGAAATTGGACGGGCTGTGGTGGGCTGTGGTGAACTGGGAAGGGCTCTGGTGGTCTGGAATGGGCTGTGGTGGGCTGGGACGGGCTGTGGCGGGCTGCAGTGGGCTGGGACAGGCTCTGGTGGGCCGGGACAGACTCTGGTGCGCTGTGGTGGGCTGTGGTGGGCTATGGTGTGCTGTGGTGGGTTGTGGTGAGCTAGAACGGGTTGTGGTGGGCTGGGACGGGCTATAGTGGGCTGGGACGGGATTGTGGTGGGCTGGGACGGGCTCTGATGGTCTGCGGCGGCCGTGGTGGGCTGGGACGGGCTGGGAAGGGCTGTGGTGGGTTGTGGTGAGCTGGGACGACCTCTGGTGGGCTGGGACGGGCTGTGACGGGCTGTGGTGGGCTGTGGTAAGCTGGGACGGGCTCAGGTGGGTTGGGGCAGGCTGTGGTGCGCTGTGGTTGGCTGGGACGGGCTGTGGTGGGCGGGGACGGGCTTTGGTGGGTTAGTGGTGGGCTGGGACGACCTCTTGTGGTCTGGGACGGGCTGTGGTGGGCTGTGGTGAGCTGGGACGGGCTCTGGTGGGTTGGCACGGGGCGTGGTGGGCTGTGGTGGGCTGGGACGGGGCGTGGTGGGCTGGGACGGGCTCTGGTGGTCTGGGACATACTGTGGTGGGCTGGGACGGGCTGGGACGGGCTGTGGTGCTCTGTGGTGGGCTGGGACGTGCCGTGGTTAACCGTGGTGGGCTTGGATGGGCCGTGGTGGGCTTGGATGGGCCGTGGTGGGCTTGGATGGGCCGTGGTGGGCTGTGGTCTGCCGTGGTGGGCTGTGGTCGGCCGTGGTGGGCTGTGGTGGGCTGTGGTCGGTTGTGGTGGGCTGGGACGGGCTGTGGTGGGCTGGGATGGGCTGTGGTGCGCCTTGGTGGGCTGTGTTGGGCCCGGATGGGCCGTGGTGGGCTGTGGTGGGCCGTGGTGGGCTGGGACGGGCTGTGGTGGGCTGGGACGGGCCGTGGTTGGCTGGGACGGGCTGTGGTGGGCTGTGGTGTGATGGGACGGGCTGTGGTGGGCTGGGATCGGCTGGGATAGGCTGTGGTTGGTTATGGTGGGCTGGGAAGAGCTGTGGTGGTCTGGGACAAGCTGTGGTGGGCTGGGACGGGCTGTAGTGGGCTGAGGCGGGCTGTGGTGGGCTTCATGGGCTGTGGTGGGCTGTGGTGGTCTGTGGTGGCCTGGGACGTGCTGTGGTGGGCTGGGACGGGCTGTGGTGGGCTGTGGTGGGTTCTGAAGGGCTGTGGTGGGCTGTGGTGGGTTGGGACACGCTGTGGTGGGTAGGGACGGGCTGTGGTGGGCTGTGGTGTGTTGTGACGGGTTGGCACGGGCTGGGACGGGCCGTGGTGGGCTGGGATGGGCTGCGGTGGGCTGTGGTGGGCTGTGGTGGGCTGGGACAAGCTTTGGTGGGTTGGGACGGGCTGGGACGGGCTGGGACGGGCAGTGGTGGGCTAGGACGGGCAGTGGTGGTCTGGGACGGGCAGTGGTGGTCTGGGACGGGCTGTGGTGGGCTGGGACGGGCTGTGGTGGGCTGGGACGGTCTGTGGTGGGCTGTGGTAAGCTGGGACGGGCTGTGGTGGGCTGTGATTGGCTGTGGTGGGCTGTGGTGGGCTGGGACGGGTTGCGGTGGGCTGGGACGGGTTGCGGTGGGCTAGGACGGGCTGCGGTGGGCTGGGACGGGCTGCGGTGGGCTGGGATAAGCTGTGTTGGGCTGTGACGGGCTGTGGTAGGCTGGGATGAGCTGTGGAGGGTTGGGACGGGCTGTGGAGGGTTGTGGAGGGCTGTGCTGGGCTTGGACAGGCTGTGGTGGGCTGAGATGGGCCGTGGTGGTCCGTGGTGGGCTGGGACGGGCCGTGCTGGGCTAGGACGGGCTGTGGTGAACTGTGTTGGGCTGTGATGGGCCGTGGTGGGCTGGGACGGGCCGTGGTGGGCTTGGACGGGCCGTGGTGGGCTGGGACGGGCCGTGGTGGGCTGGGATGGGCCGTGGTGGGCTGGGACAGGCTGTGGTGGGCTGTGGTGGACTGAGAAGGGCCGTGGTGGGCCGTGGTGTTCTCTGGTGGGCCATGGTGGACCGTGGTTGGCCGTGGTGGGCCGGGACAGGCTGGGACGGGCTGTGGTGGGCTGGGACGGGCTGTGGTGGGCTGTGGTCGTCTGGGACGGGTTGTGGTGAGCTGAGACGGGCCGTGGTGGGCTGAAACGGGCCGTGGTGGGCTGAGACGGGCTGGTACTTGCTGTGGTGGGCTGTTACGGGCTGTGGTGTGCTGTGAGAGGCTGTGGTGGTCTGGGACGAGCTGGGACGGGCTGTGGTGGGCTGGGACGGGCTGTGGTGGGCTGGGACAGGCCGTGGTGGGCTGGGACAGGCCGTGGTGGGCTGTGGTGGACTGGGAAGGGCCGTGGTGGGCCGTGGTGTGCTCTGGTGGGCCATGGTGGACCGTGGTTGGCTGTGGTGGGCCGGGACAGGCCGTGGTTAGCCGTGGTGGGCTGAAACAGGCTGGGACGGGCTCTGGTGGGCTGGGACGGGCTGTGGTGGGCTGGGACGGGCTCTGGTGGGCTGGGACGGGCTGTGGTGGGCTGTGGTGGGCTGGGACGGGCTGTGGTCGTCTGGGACGGGCCGTGGTGGGCTGGGAAGGGCTGGTACTTGCTGTGGTGGGCTGTTACGGGCTGTGGTGTGCTGTGAGAGGCTGTGGTGGTCTGGGACGGGCTGTGGTGGGCTGGGACGGGCTGTGGTGGGCTGTTACGGGCTGTGGTGGGCCGTAGTGGGCTGTGGTGGGCTTGGACGGGCTGTGGTGGTCTGTGACAAGCTCTTCTGGGCTGTGGTGGGCTAGGACGAGCTGTGGTGGGCTCTGGTGGTCTCTGGTGGGCTGGGACGGACTGTCGTGGGCTGGGACGAGCTGTCGTGGGCTGGGACGGGCTGGGACGGGCTGTGGTGAAATTGGACGGGCTGTGGTGGGCTGTGGTGAACTGGGAAGGGCTCTGGTGGTCTGGAATGGGCTGTCGTGGGCTGGGACGGGCCGTGGTGGGCTGGGACGGGCCGTGGCGGGCTGCGGTGGGCTGGGACGGGCTGTGGTGGGCTGGGACAGGCTCTGGTGCGCTGTGGTGGGCTGTGGTGGGCTATGGTGCGCTGTGGTGGGTTGTGGTGAGCTAGAACGGGTTGTGGTGGGCTGGGACGGGCTATAGTGGGCTGGGACGGGATTGTGGTGGGCTGGGACGGGCTCTGATGGTCTGCGGCGGCCGTGGTGGGCTGGGACGGGCTGTGGTGGGCTGGGACGGGCTGGGAAGGGCTGTGGTGGGTTGTGGTGAGCTGGGACGACCTCTGGTGGGCTGGGACGGGCTGTGACGGGCTGTGGTGGGCTGGGACGGGCTCTGGTGGGTTGGCACGGGGCGTGGTGGGCTGTGGTGGGCTGGGACGGGCTGTGGTGGGCTGGGACGGTCTGTGGTGGGCTGGGACGGTCTGGTGTGGGCTGTGGTAAGCTGGAACGGGCTGTGGTGGGCTATGATGGGCTGTGGTAGGCTGTGGTGTGCTGGGACGGGCTTTGGAGGGTTGGGACGGGCTGGGACGGGCTGGGACAAGCTGGGGTGGGCTGGGACGGGCCGTGGTGGGCCGGGACGGGCCGTGGCGGGCCGGGACGGGCCGTGGCGGGCCGGGACGGGCCGTGGCGGGCTGGGACGGGCCATGGTGGGCTGGGACAGGCTGTGGTGGGCTGTGGTGGACCGTGGTGGGCTGTGATGGGCTGTGGTAAGCTGGGACGGGATGTGGTAAGCTGGGACGGGCTTTCATGAGCTGGGACGGGCTGTCGTGGGCTGGGACGGGCTGGGACAAGCTGGGACGGGCTGCGGTGGGCTGGGAAGGCCTGGGACGGGACGGGACGAGCTGGGACGGGACGCGACAGGCTGGGACGGGCTGTTCTGGGACGGGACGGGACGGGCTGGGACCGGATGGGACAGGCTGGGATGGGCCGGGACTGGCTCTGGTGGGCCGTGATGGGCCGGGACGGGCCGTGGTGGTTATGGTGCGCTGGGAAGAGCTGTGGTGAGCTGAGACGGGCTGTGGTGGGCTGCGATGGAAAAGATGGTGGCAGACCTGGTAAGGAGGTCTGCCTGCTCTTCCCTTCTACGTGCCTGGATAACCCTGGGGCAAAGCAGAGCTCTACTGGCTTGGGTAGAGCTAAAACACCTCAAGAGGAGGGAGCTGTCGGCGCTGTTTTGGCTGAATGGAGGCAGGGGGTAGTACCTGTTATGGGAAGGCTATAGGGGAACGTCCTTGCCTTTGTTTAGTCTTACAAAAGTCCCTCGTATAGAGAACTTCCTTGAGTCTGTTTTCAAAAGCTCGTTTATCAGAGCTCCTGAAGTCGGGCCTCCCTTGCCACGACAGTGTAATCTTCAGGTCTCCCTTCCTTTCTCCCTTAGGTTGAAAACAGCTTTTCTATTTCTGTCCCCATCTGCAAACAATTCCACAAGAACATCGTAGGGAAAGGCGGTGCCAACATGAAGAAGGTGAGATATTCTTCCTAAGACAGGTGGGCTGGGACGGGCTGTGCTGGGCCGGGCCGGGCCCTGGTGGGCCGCGGTGGTCCGGGACGGGCCGCGGTGGTCCGGGACGGGCTGTCGTGGTCCGGGACGGGCCGCGGTGGTCCGGGACGGGCCGCGGTGGTCCGGGACGGGCTGTGGTGTGCTGGGACGGGCTGTGGTGGGCTGGGACATTCTGTGACGGGCTGTGGTGGGCCGGGACATTCTGTGACGGGCTGGGATAGGCCGGGACGGGCTGTGGTGGGCCGGGGCGGGCTGTGACATTCTGTGGTGGGCTGTGGTGGGCTGGGACGGGCTGTGGTGGGCTGGGACGGGCTGTGTTGTGCAGGGACGGGCTGTTGCTGGCGGTGACGGGCTGTGGTGGGCTGGGACAGGCTGGGAAGGGCTGTGGTGTGCGGTGATGGTCTGTAGTGAGCTGGGACAGGCTGGGAAGGGCTGTGGTGGGCTGTGGTGGGCTGGAACGGTTTGTGGTGATCTGGAACGGGCTGTGATGGGCTGGGACGGGCTGGGACATGCTGGGACGGTCTGTGGTGGACTGGGACGGTCTGTGGTTTGGTGGGACGGGCTGGGACGGGCTGGGACGGGCTGTGGTGTGCTGGGACGGACTGTGGTGGGCTGTGGTGGTCTGGGACGGGCTGGGACGGGCTGTGGTGGGCTGTGGTGGGTTCTGCTGAGCTTGAGACGGGCTGTGGTGGGCTGGAACGAGCTGGGATGGGTTGTGGTGGGCTGGGACGGGCTGTGGTTAGCTGGTACGGGCTGTGGTGGGATGGGACGGGCTGTGGTGGGCTGGGACGGGCTGTGGTGGTCTGGAACGGTCTGTGGTGGGCTGGGACGGTCTGTGGTGGGCTGGGACGGTCTGTGGTGGGCTGGGACGGGCTGCGACGGGCTGGGACGGGCTGTGGTCTGCTGGGACGGGCTGTGCTGGTCTGTGGTGGGCTGGGACGGGCGGGGACAGGCTGTGGTGGGCTGGGACGGGCTGGGATGGGCTGGCACGGGCTGGGACAGGCTGTGTTGGGCTAGGGACGGGCTGTGGTGGGCTGGGAAGGGCTGTGGTTCGCTGGGACGGGCCATGGTAATCCGGGACGGGCTCTGGTAGGCCAGGACGGGCTGTGGTGGGCTGTGGTGAGTTGGGACGGGCTGTGGTCGACTGTGGTGGGCTGGGATGGGCTGCAGTGGGCTGGGACGGGATGTGGTGGACAGGGACGGGCTGTGGTGGGTGGGGACGTGCTGTGGTGGGCTTGGACAGGCTGGGACGGTCTGTAGTGGGCTGTGGTGGGCTGGCACGGTCTGGGACGGGATGTGGTGAGCTGGGACGGGCTGTGGGCTGGGCCGGGCCGGGCCGGGCCGTGGTGGGCCGGGACGGGCTGTGGTAAGCCGGGATGGGCTCTGGTGGGCCGGGACGGGCTGTGGTGGGCTGTGGTGGGTTGGGACTGGCTGTGGTGGGCTGTGGTGGGCTGTGGTGGGCTGGGACCATCTGCGGTGGGCTGTGGTGGGCTGGAATGGGCTGGGACGGGCTGTGGTGGGTGTGGTGGCCTGGGATGCGCTGTGGTGAGCTGAGACGGGCTGTGGTGGGCTGGGATTTCCTGGGACGGCTGGAAGGGGCTGTGGTGGGCTGGGACGGTCTGCGGTGGGCTGGGACGGGCTGGGATTGGCCGCGGTGGGCTGCGACGAGCTGCGGTGGGCTGGGACGGGCTGCGGTGGGCTGGGACGGGCCGTGGTGTGCCGGGACGGGCCGTGGTGGGCCGGGACGGGCCGTGGTGGGCCGGGACTGGCCGTGGTGGGACGGGACGGGCCGTGGTGGGCCAGGACGGGCCGTGGTGGGCTGGGACGGGCCGTGGCGGGCTGGGACGGGTTGTGGAGGACTGGGACGAACTGTGGTGGTCTGTGGTGGGCTGGGACGGGCCATGGTGGGCTGGGACGGGCTGGGACGAGCTGTGCCGGGCTGGGACTGGCTGTGGTGGGCTGCGGTAGGCTGTGGTGTGCTGTAGTGGTCTGTGATGGGCTGGGACGGGCTGTGGTGGGCTGGGACGGGCTGTCGTGGGCTGGGACGGGCTGTCGTGGGCTGTGGTGGGCTGGGACATGCTGTGGTGGGCTGGGAAGGGCTGGGACAAGCTGTGACGGGCTGGGACGAGCTGTGACGGGCTGTGGTGTGCTGTAGTGGCCTGTGGTGTGCTGTAGTGGCCTGTTGTGGGCTGGGACAAACTGTGGTGGGCTATGGTGGGCTGGGATGAGCTGGGACAGGCTGGGACGGGTTGTGGTGGGCTGTGGTGGGCTGGGACGGGCTGTGGTGCGCTGGGATGGGCTGTAGTGGGCTGTGGTGTGCTGTGGAGGGCTGGGACGGGCTGTGATGTGCCGTGGTGGGCTGGGACGGGCCGTGGTGGGCTGGGATGGGCTAGGACGGGCTGTGGTGGGCTGGAACGGGCTGGGACTGGCTGTGGTTGGCTGTGGTGGGCTGTGACGCGCTGTGGTGGGCTGCGACAAGCTGGGACGGGCCGTGGTTGGCTGGGACGGGCTGTGGTGGGCTGGTACAGGCTGTGGCGGGCTGGAGCGGGCTGTGGTGGGTTGTGGTGAGCTGGGACGGGCTGACACGGGCTGTGGTGGGCTGTGGTAAGCTGGGACGGGTTGTGGTGGGCTGGGATGGGCTGGGACTTTCTGTGGTGAGCTGCGACGGTCTGTGGTGGGCTGGAACGGGCTGTGGTGGGCTGGGAAAGGCTGTGGTGGGCCGGGACGGGCCGTGGTGGGCCGGGACGAGCCGTGGTGGGCCGGGACGGGCCGTGGTGGGCCGGGACGGGCCATGGTGGGCTGGGACGGGCCGTGGCGGTTTTGGACGGGTTGTGGCGGGCTGGGACGAACTGTGGTGGTCTGTTGTGGGCTGGGACGGGCCGTGGTGGGCTGGGACGGGCTGGGACGAGCTGTGACGGGCTGGGACGAGCTGTGACAGGCTGGGACGGGCTGTGGTGGGCTGCGGTAGGCTGTGGTGTGCTGTAATGGTCTGTGGTGGGCTGGGACGGGCTGTCGTGGGATGGGACGGGCTGTCGTGGTCTGGGACGGGCTGTCGTGGGCTGTGGGGGCCTGGGACATGCTGTGGTGGGCTGGGAAGGGCTGGGACGAGCTGTGACGGTCTGGGGCGAGCTGTGATGGGCTGGGACGGGCTGCGGTGGGCTGGGACATGCTGGGACGGGCTGTGGTAGGCTGAGACAGGCTGGTACGTGCTGTGGTGAGCGGAGACGGGCTGTGGTGGGCTTGGACGGGCCGTGGTGGGCTAGGACGGACTGGTACTTGATGTGGTGGGCTGGTACGGGCTGTGGTGGGCTGGGACGGGCTGTGGTGGTCTGGGACAAGCTGGGACTGGCTGTTGTGGGCTGGGATGGGCTGTGACGGGCTGTCGTGGGCTGGGATGGGCTGGGATGGTCTGGGACGGGCTGTAGTGGGCTGTGGTGGTTTGTGGTGAGCTGTGGTGGGCTGGGATTGGCTTTGGTGGGCGGGGAGAGATTTTGCTGGGCGGGGACAGGCTGTGGTGGGCGAGGACAGGTTGTGGTGGGCGGAGACGGGCTGTGGTGGGCTGGGACGGGCTGTGGTGGGCTGTGGTGGGCTGGGACGGGCTGTGGTGGGCTAGGACGGGCTGTGGTGGGTAGGCACGGGCTGTGGTGGGCTGGGACGGGCTGGGACGGGCTGGGACGGGCTGTGGTGGGCTGGGACGGGCTGTGGTGGGCTAGGACGGGCTGTGGTGTGCTGGGACAAGTTGTGGTGGGTTGTGGTGCGCCGTGGTGGGCCAGACAGGGCTGTGGTGGGCCGGGACGGGCTGTGGTGGGCTGGGAAGGCCTGGGACAGGCTGGGACGAGCTGTGCTGGGCGGGGACGGGCTCTTCTGGGCGGGGACGGGCTCTGCTGGGCGGGGACGGGCTGTGGTGGGTTGTGGTGAGCTGGGACGGTCTGGGACGGGCTGACACGGGCTGTGGTGGGCTGGGATGGATAGGTACGACCTGTGGTGGGCTTGGACGGGTTGTGGTGGGCTGGGACGGGCTGTGGTGGGCTGTGGTGGGCTGGGATGGACAGGCACGAGCTGTGGTGGGCTTGGACGGGCTGTGGTGGGCTGGGACTGGCTATGATGTGCTGTGGTGGGCTGGGACGGGCCGTGGTTCGCTGGGACAGGCCGTGGTGGGCTGGGACGGGCCGTGGTGAATTGGGACGGGCTGTGGTGGGCTGGGACGGGCTGTGGTGGGCTGGGACGGGCTGTGGTGGGCTGAGGTGGGCTGGGACGGGCTGTGGTGGGCTAGGACGGGCTGCGTTGGGCGGGGACGGGCTGTGGTAGGCTGAGACAGGCTGGTACGTGCTGTGGTGAGTGGAGACAGGCCGTGGTGCGCTGGGACAGGCCGTGGTGGTCTGGGACGGTCCGTGGTGCGCTGCGACGGACTGGTACTTGATGTGGTGGGCTGGTACGGGCTGTGGTGGGCTGGGACGGGCTGTGGTGGTCTGGGACAAGCTGGGACTGGCTGTGGTGGGCTGTGACGGGCTGTCGTGGGCTGGGATGGGCTGGGACAGGCTGTGGTGGGCTGTGGTGGGCTGGGACAAGCTGTGACTGGCTGCGGTGGGCTGGGACGGGCTGTGGTAGGCTGGGACGGGTTGTGGTGGTCTGGGACGGGCTGTGGTGGGCTGGGACGGGCTGTGGTGGGCTGGGACGGGTTGTGGTGGGCTGGGATGGGCTGTGATAAGCTGTAACCGGCTGTGGTGGGCTGTGGTGGTCTGGGACGGGCCGTGGTGGTCTGGGACGGGCTGTGGTGGGCTGGGACGGGCTGTCGTGGGCTCGGACGGGCTGTGGTGGGCTGGGACGGGCTGTCGTGGGCTGTGGGGGCCTGGGACATGCTGTGGTGGGCTGGGAAAAGCTGTGACGGGCTGGGACGAGCTGTGACGGGCTGTGGTGTGCTGTAGTGGCCTGTGGTGTGCTGTAGTGGCCTGTGGTGGGCTGGGACGGGCTGTGGTGGGCTGGGACGGGCTGTGGTGGGCTGGGACGGGCCGTGGTTGGCTGGGACGGGCTGTGGTGGGCTGTGGTGTGATGGGACGGGCTGTGGTGGGCTGGGACGGGCCGTGGTTGGCTGGGACGGGCTGTGGTGGGCTGTGGTGTGATGGGACGGGCTGTGGTGGGCTGAGACGGGCCGTGGTGGGCTGAGACGGGCCGTGGTGGGCTGAGACGGGCCGTGGTGGGCTGGGACGGGCTGGTACTTGCTGTGGTGGGCTGTTACGGGCTGTGGTGGGCTGGGACGTGCTGTGGTGGGCTGGGACGGGCTGTGGTGGGCCGTAGTGGGCTGTGGTGGGCTGGGACGGGCTGTGGTGGTCTGTGACAAGCTCTTGTGGGCTGTGGTGGGCTGGGACGAGCTGTGGTGGGCTCTGGTGGGCTATGGTGGGCTGGGACGGACTATCGTGGGCTGGGACGGGCTGTGGTGGGCTGGGACGGGCTGGGACGGGCCGTGGTGGGCTGGGACGGGCCGTGGTGGGCTGGGACGGGTCGTGGTGGGCTGGGACGGGTTGGGATAGGCTGCGGTGTGCTGGGACGGGCTGTGGTGGGTTGTGGTGAGCTGAGACGGGCTGTGGTGAAATTGGACGGGCTGTGGTGGGCTGTGGTGTGCTGGGACATGCTGTGGTGAACTGGGAAGGGCTCTGGTGGTCTGGAATGGGCTGTGGTGGGCTGGGACGGGCCGTGGCGGGCTGCGGTGGGCTGGGACGGGCTGTGGTGGGCTGGGACAGGCTCTGGTGCGCTGTGGTGGGCTGTGGTGGGCTATGGTGCGCTGTGGTGGGTTGTGGTGAGCTAGAACGGGTTGTGGTGGGCTGGGACGGGCTATAGTGGGCTGGGACGGGATTGTGGTGGGCTGGGACGGGCTCTGATGGTCTGCGGCGGCCGTGGTGGGCTGGGACGGGCTGTGGTGGGCTGGGACGGGCTGGGAAGGGCTGTGGTGGGTTGTGGTGAGCTGGGACGACCTCTGGTGGGCTGGGACGGGCTGTGACGGGCTGTGGTGGGCTGGGACGGGCTCTGGTGGGTTGGCACGGGGCGTGGTGGGCTGTGGTGGGCTGGGACGGGCTGTGGTGGGCTGGGACGGTCTGTGGTGGGCTGGGACGGTCTGGTGTGGGCTGTGGTAAGCTGGAACGGGCTGTGGTGGGCTGTGATGGGCTGTGGTAGGCTGTGGTGTGCTGGGACGGGCTTTGGAGGGTTGGGACGGGCTGGGACGGGCTGGGACAAGCTGGGGTGGGCTGGGACGGGCCGTGGTGGGCCGGGACGGGCCGTGGCGGGCCGGGACGGGCCGTGGCGGGCCGGGACGGGCCGTGGCGGGCTGGGACGGGCCATGGTGGGCTGGGACAGGCTGTGGTGGGCTGTGGTGGACCGTGGTGGGCTGTGATGGGCTGTGGTAAGCTGGGACGGGATGTGGTAAGCTGGGACGGGCTTTCATGAGCTGGGACGGGCTGTCGTGGGCTGGGACGGGCTGGGACAAGCTGGGACGGGCTGCGGTGGGCTGGGAAGGCCTGGGACGGGACGGGACGAGCTGGGACGGGACGCGACAGGCTGGGACGGGCTGTTCTGGGACGGGACGGGACGGGCTGGGACCGGATGGGACAGGCTGGGATGGGCCGGGACTGGCTCTGGTGGGCCGTGATGGGCCGGGACGGGCCGTGGTGGTTATGGTGCGCTGGGAAGAGCTGTGGTGAGCTGAGACGGGCTGTGGTGGGCTGCGATGGAAAAGATGGTGGCAGACCTGGTAAGGAGGTCTGCCTGCTCTTCCCTTCTACGTGCCTGGATAACCCTGGGGCAAAGCAGAGCTCTACTGGCTTGGGTAGAGCTAAAACACCTCAAGAGGAGGGAGCTGTCGGCGCTGTTTTGGCTGAATGGAGGCAGGGGGTAGTACCTGTTATGGGAAGGCTATAGGGGAACGTCCTTGCCTTTGTTTAGTCTTACAAAAGTCCCTCGTATAGAGAACTTCCTTGAGTCTGTTTTCAAAAGCTCGTTTATCAGAGCTCCTGAAGTCGGGCCTCCCTTGCCACGACAGTGTAATCTTCAGGTCTCCCTTCCTTTCTCCCTTAGGTTGAAAACAGCTTTTCTATTTCTGTCCCCATCTGCAAACAATTCCACAAGAACATCGTAGGGAAAGGCGGTGCCAACATGAAGAAGGTGAGATATTCTTCCTAAGACAGGTGGGCTGGGACGGGCTGTGCTGGGCCGGGCCGGGCCCTGGTGGGCCGCGGTGGTCCGGGACGGGCCGCGGTGGTCCGGGACGGGCTGTCGTGGTCCGGGACGGGCCGCGGTGGTCCGGGACGGGCCGCGGTGGTCCGGGACGGGCTGTGGTGTGCTGGGACGGGCTGTGGTGGGCTGGGACATTCTGTGACGGGCTGTGGTGGGCCGGGACATTCTGTGACGGGCTGGGATAGGCCGGGACGGGCTGTGGTGGGCCGGGGCGGGCTGTGACATTCTGTGGTGGGCTGTGGTGGGCTGGGACGGGCTGTGGTGGGCTGGGACGGGCTGTGTTGTGCAGGGACGGGCTGTTGCTGGCGGTGACGGGCTGTGGTGGGCTGGGACAGGCTGGGAAGGGCTGTGGTGTGCGGTGATGGTCTGTAGTGAGCTGGGACAGGCTGGGAAGGGCTGTGGTGGGCTGTGGTGGGCTGGAACGGTTTGTGGTGATCTGGAACGGGCTGTGATGGGCTGGGACGGGCTGGGACATGCTGGGACGGTCTGTGGTGGACTGGGACGGTCTGTGGTTTGGTGGGACGGGCTGGGACGGGCTGGGACGGGCTGTGGTGTGCTGGGACGGACTGTGGTGGGCTGTGGTGGTCTGGGACGGGCTGGGACGGGCTGTGGTGGGCTGTGGTGGGTTCTGCTGAGCTTGAGACGGGCTGTGGTGGGCTGGAACGAGCTGGGATGGGTTGTGGTGGGCTGGGACGGGCTGTGGTGAGCTGGTACGGGCTGTGGTGGGATGGGACGGGCTGTGGTGGGCTGGGACGGGCTGTGGTGGTCTGGAACGGTCTGTGGTGGGCTGGGACGGTCTGTGGTGGGCTGGGACGGTCTGTGGTGGGCTGGGACGGGCTGCGACGGGCTGGGACGGGCTGTGGTCTGCTGGGACGGGCTGTGCTGGTCTGTGGTGGGCTGGGACGGGCGGGGACAGGCTGTGGTGGGCTGGGACGGGCTGGGATGGGCTGGCACGGGCTGGGACGGGCTGTGTTGGGCTAGGGACGGGCTGTGGTGGGCTGGGAAGGGCTGTGGTTCGCTGGGACGGGCCATGGTAATCCGGGACGGGCTCTGGTAGGCCAGGACGGGCTGTGGTGGGCTGTGGTGAGTTGGGACGGGCTGTGGTCGACTGTGGTGGGCTGGGATGGGCTGCAGTGGGCTGGGACGGGATGTGGTGGACAGGGACGGGCTGTGGTGGGTGGGGACGTGCTGTGGTGGGCTTGGACAGGCTGGGACGGTCTGTAGTGGGCTGTGGTGGGCTGGCACGGTCTGGGACGGGATGTGGTGAGCTGGGACGGGCTGTGGGCTGGGCCGGGCCGGGCCGGGCCGTGGTGGGCCGGGACGGGCTGTGGTAAGCCGGGATGGGCTCTGGTGGGCCGGGACGGGCTGTGGTGGGCTGTGGTGGGTTGGGACTGGCTGTGGTGGGCTGTGGTGGGCTGTGGTGGGCTGGGACCATCTGCGGTGGGCTGTGGTGGGCTGGAATGGGCTGGGACGGGCTGTGGTGGGTGTGGTGGCCTGGGATGCGCTGTGGTGAGCTGAGACGGGCTGTGGTGGGCTGGGATTTCCTGGGACGGCTGGAAGGGGCTGTGGTGGGCTGGGACGGTCTGCGGTGGGCTGGGACGGGCTGGGATTGGCCGCGGTGGGCTGCGACGAGCTGCGGTGGGCTGGGACGGGCTGCGGTGGGCTGGGACGGGCCGTGGTGTGCCGGGACGGGCCGTGGTGGGCCGGGACGGGCCGTGGTGGGCCGGGACTGGCCGTGGTGGGACGGGACGGGCCGTGGTGGGCCAGGACGGGCCGTGGTGGGCTGGGACGGGCCGTGGCGGGCTGGGACGGGTTGTGGAGGACTGGGACGAACTGTGGTGGTCTGTGGTGGGCTGGGACGGGCCATGGTGGGCTGGGACGGGCTGGGACGAGCTGTGCCGGGCTGGGACTGGCTGTGGTGGGCTGCGGTAGGCTGTGGTGTGCTGTAGTGGTCTGTGATGGGCTGGGACGGGCTGTGGTGGGCTGGGACGGGCTGTCGTGGGCTGGGACGGGCTGTCGTGGGCTGTGGTGGGCTGGGACATGCTGTGGTGGGCTGGGAAGGGCTGGGACAAGCTGTGACGGGCTGGGACGAGCTGTGACGGGCTGTGGTGTGCTGTAGTGGCCTGTGGTGTGCTGTAGTGGCCTGTTGTGGGCTGGGACAAACTGTGGTGGGCTATGGTGGGCTGGGATGAGCTGGGACAGGCTGGGACGGGTTGTGGTGGGCTGTGGTGGGCTGGGACGGGCTGTGGTGCGCTGGGATGGGCTGTAGTGGGCTGTGGTGTGCTGTGGAGGGCTGGGACGGGCTGTGATGTGCCGTGGTGGGCTGGGACGGGCCGTGGTGGGCTGGGATGGGCTAGGACGGGCTGTGGTGGGCTGGGACGGGCTGGGACTGGCTGTGGTTGGCTGTGGTGGGCTGTGACGCGCTGTGGTGGGCTGCGACAAGCTGGGACGGGCCGTGGTTGGCTGGGACGGGCTGTGGTGGGCTGGTACAGGCTGTGGCGGGCTGGAGCGGGCTGTGGTGGGTTGTGGTGAGCTGGGACGGGCTGACACGGGCTGTGGTGGGCTGTGGTAAGCTGGGACGGGTTGTGGTGGGCTGGGATGGGCTGGGACTTTCTGTGGTGAGCTGCGACGGTCTGTGGTGGGCTGGAACGGGCTGTGGTGGGCTGGGAAAGGCTGTGGTGGGCCGGGACGGGCCGTGGTGGGCCGGGACGAGCCGTGGTGGGCCGGGACGGGCCGTGGTGGGCCGGGACGGGCCATGGTGGGCTGGGACGGGCCGTGGCGGTTTTGGACGGGTTGTGGCGGGCTGGGACGAACTGTGGTGGTCTGTTGTGGGCTGGGACGGGCCGTGGTGGGCTGGGACGGGCTGGGACGAGCTGTGACGGGCTGGGACGAGCTGTGACAGGCTGGGACGGGCTGTGGTGGGCTGCGGTAGGCTGTGGTGTGCTGTAATGGTCTGTGGTGGGCTGGGACGGGCTGTCGTGGGATGGGACGGGCTGTCGTGGTCTGGGACGGGCTGTCGTGGGCTGTGGGGGCCTGGGACATGCTGTGGTGGGCTGGGAAGGGCTGGGACGAGCTGTGACGGTCTGGGGCGAGCTGTGATGGGCTGGGACGGGCTGCGGTGGGCTGGGACATGCTGGGACGGGCTGTGGTAGGCTGAGACAGGCTGGTACGTGCTGTGGTGAGCGGAGACGGGCTGTGGTGGGCTTGGACGGGCCGTGGTGGGCTAGGACGGATTGGTACTTGATGTGGTGGGCTGGTACGGGCTGTGGTGGGCTGGGACGGGCTGTGGTGGTCTGGGACAAGCTGGGACTGGCTGTTGTGGGCTGGGATGGGCTGTGACGGGCTGTCGTGGGCTGGGATGGGCTGGGATGGTCTGGGACGGGCTGTAGTGGGCTGTGGTGGTTTGTGGTGAGCTGTGGTGGGCTGGGATTGGCTTTGGTGGGCGGGGAGAGATTTTGCTGGGCGGGGACAGGCTGTGGTGGGCGAGGACAGGTTGTGGTGGGCGGAGACGGGCTGTGGTGGGCTGGGACGGGCTGTGGTGGGCTGTGGTGGGCTGGGACGGGCTGTGGTGGGCTAGGACGGGCTGTGGTGGGTAGGCACGGGCTGTGGTGGGCTGGGACGGGCTGGGACGGGCTGGGACGGGCTGTGGTGGGCTGGGACGGGCTGTGGTGGGCTAGGACGGGCTGTGGTGTGCTGGGACAAGTTGTGGTGGGTTGTGGTGCGCCGTGGTGGGCCAGACAGGGCTGTGGTGGGCCGGGACGGGCTGTGGTGGGCTGGGAAGGCCTGGGACAGGCTGGGACGAGCTGTGCTGGGCGGGGACGGGCTCTTCTGGGCGGGGACGGGCTCTGCTGGGCGGGGACGGGCTGTGGTGGGTTGTGGTGAGCTGGGACGGTCTGGGACGGGCTGACACGGGCTGTGGTGGGCTGGGATGGATAGGTACGACCTGTGGTGGGCTTGGACGGGTTGTGGTGGGCTGGGACGGGCTGTGGTGGGCTGTGGTGGGCTGGGATGGACAGGCACGAGCTGTGGTGGGCTTGGACGGGCTGTGGTGGGCTGGGACTGGCTATGATGTGCTGTGGTGGGCTGGGACGGGCCGTGGTTCGCTGGGACAGGCCGTGGTGGGCTGGGACGGGCCGTGGTGAATTGGGACGGGCTGTGGTGGGCTGGGACGGGCTGTGGTGGGCTGGGACGGGCTGTGGTGGGCTGAGGTGGGCTGGGACGGGCTGTGGTGGGCTAGGACGGGCTGCGTTGGGCGGGGACGGGCTGTGGTAGGCTGAGACAGGCTGGTACGTGCTGTGGTGAGTGGAGACAGGCCGTGGTGCGCTGGGACAGGCCGTGGTGGTCTGGGACGGTCCGTGGTGCGCTGCGACGGACTGGTACTTGATGTGGTGGGCTGGTACGGGCTGTGGTGGGCTGGGACGGGCTGTGGTGGTCTGGGACAAGCTGGGACTGGCTGTGGTGGGCTGTGACGGGCTGTCGTGGGCTGGGATGGGCTGGGACAGGCTGTGGTGGGCTGTGGTGGGCTGGGACAAGCTGTGACTGGCTGCGGTGGGCTGGGACGGGCTGTGGTAGGCTGGGACGGGTTGTGGTGGTCTGGGACGGGCTGTGGTGGGCTGGGACGGGCTGTGGTGGGCTGGGACGGGTTGTGGTGGGCTGGGATGGGCTGTGATAAGCTGTAACCGGCTGTGGTGGGCTGTGGTGGTCTGGGACGGGCCGTGGTGGTCTGGGACGGGCTGTGGTGGGCTGGGACGGGCTGTCGTGGGCTCGGACGGGCTGTGGTGGGCTGGGACGGGCTGTCGTGGGCTGTGGGGGCCTGGGACATGCTGTGGTGGGCTGGGAAAAGCTGTGACGGGCTGGGACGAGCTGTGACGGGCTGTGGTGTGCTGTAGTGGCCTGTGGTGTGCTGTAGTGGCCTGTGGTGGGCTGGGACGGGCTGTGGTGGGCTGGGACAAACTGTGGTGGGCTATGGTGGGCTGGGATGAGCTGGGACAGGCTGGGACGGGTTGTGGTGGGCTGTGGTGGGCTGGGACGGGCTGTGGTGCGCTGGGATGGGCTGTAGTGGGCTGTGGTGTGCTGTGGAGGGCTGGGACGGGCTGTGATGTGCCGTGGTGGGCTGGGACGGGCCGTGGTGGGCTGGGATGGGCTAGGACGGGCTGTGGTGGGCTGGGACAAGCTGGGATGGGCTGTGGTAGGCTGAGAAAGGCTGGTACGTGCTGTGGTGATCAGAGACGGGCCGTGGTGGGCTGGGACAAGCCGTGGTGGGCTAGGACGGACTGGTACTTGATGTGGTGGGCTGGTACGGGCTGTGGTGGGCTGGGACGGGCTGTGGTGGGCTGGGACGGGCTGGGACTGGCTGTTGTGGGCTGGGACGGGCTGCGGTGGGCTGGGACGGGCTGTGACAGGCTGTCGTTGGCTGGGATGGGCTGGGATGGTCTGGGACGGGCTGTGGTGGGCTGTGGTGGTTTGTGGTGAGCTGTGGTGGGCTGGGATGGGCTGTGGTGGGCGGGGAGAGATTTTGCTGGGCGGGGACAGGCTGTGGTGGGCGAGGACAGTTTGTGGTGGGCTGTGGTGGGCTGGGACGGGCTGTGGTGGGCTGTGGTGGGCTGGGACGGGCTGTGGTGGGCTGGGACGAGCTGTGGTGTGCTGGGACGGGCTGTGATGGGCTGGGACGGGCTGGGACGGCTTGGACGGGCTGCGCTGGGCTGGGACGGGCTGTGGTGGGCTGGGACGGGCTGTGGTGGGCTAGGACGGGCTGCGGTGGGCGGGGACGGGCTGTGGTAGGCTGAGACAGGCTGGTACGTGCTGTGGTGAGTGGAGACAGGCCGTGGTGCGCTGGGACGGGCCGTGGTGGTCTGGGACGGGCCGTGGTGCGCTGCGACGGACTGGTACTTGATGTGGTGGGCTGGTACGGGCTGTGGTGGGCTGGGACGGGCTGTGGTGGTCTGGGACAAGCTGGGACTGGCTGTGGTGGGCTGTGACGGGCTGTCGTGGGCTGGGATGGGCTGGGACAGGCTGTGGTGGGCTGTGGTGGGCTGGGACAAGCTTTGACTGGCTGCGGTGGGCTGGGACGGGCTGTGGTAGGCTGGGACGGGTTGTGGTGGTCTGGGACGGGCTGTGGTGGGCTGTGGTGGTCTGGGACGGGTTGTGGTGGGCTGGGACGGGCTGTGGTGGGCTGGGACGGGTTGTGGTGGGCTGGGATGGGCTGTGATAAGCTGTAACCGGCTGTGGTGGGCTGTGGTGGTCTGGGACGGGCCGTGGTGGGCTGGGACGGGCTGTGGTGGGCTGGGACGGGCTGTGGTGGGCTGGGACGGGCTGTCGTGGGCTGGGACGGGCTGTGGTGGGCTGGGACGGGTTGTCGTGGGCTGTGGGGGCCTGGGACATGCTGTGGTGGGCTGTGGTGGGCTGGGAAAAGCTGTGACGGGCTGTGGTGTGCTGTAGTGGCCTGTGGTGTGCTGTAGTGGCCTGTGGTGGGCTGGGACGGGCTGTGGTGGGCTGGGACAAACTGTGGTGGGCTATGGTGGGCTGGGATGAGCTGGGACAGGCTGGGACGGGTTGTGGTGGGCTGTGGTGGGCTGGGACGGGCTGTGGTGCGCTGGGATGGGCTGTAGTGGGCTGTGGTGTGCTGTGGAGGGCTGGGACGGGCTGTGATGTGCCGTGGTGGGCTGGGACGGGCCGTGGTGGGCTGGGATGGGCTAGGACGGGCTGTGGTGGGCTGGGACGGGCTGGGACTGGCTGTGGTTGGCTGTGGTGGGCTGGGACGCGCTGTGGTGGGCTGCGACAAGCTGGGACGGGCCGTGGTGGGATGGCACGGGCTGTGGTGGGCTGGGACGGGCTGTGGTGGGCTGGTACGGGCTGTGGCGGTCTGGAGCGGGCTGTGGTGGGTTGTGGTGAGCTGGGACGGGTTGTGGTGGGCTGGGATGGGCTGGGACTTTCTGTGGTGAGCTGCGACGGTCTGTGGTGGGCTGTGGTGGGCCAGGACAGGCCGTGGTGGGCCGGGACGGGGCGTAGTGGGCCGGGACGGGCCGTGGTGGGCCGGGACGGGCCATGGTGGGCTGGGACGGGCCGTGGCGGTTTGGGACGGGTTGTGGCGGGCTGGGACGAACTGTGGTGGTCTGTTGTGGGCTGGGACGGGCCGTGGTGGGCTGGGACGGGCTGGGACGAGCTGTGACGGGCTGGGACGAGCTGTGACGGGCTGTGGTGGGCTGCGGTAGGCTGTGGTGTGCTGTAGTGGTCTGTGGTGGGCTGGGACGGGCTGTCGTGGGATGGGACGGGCTGTCGTGGGCTGGGACGGGCTGTCGTGGGCTGGGACGGGCTGTCGTGGGCTGTGGGGGTCTGGGACATGCTGTGGTGGGCTGGGAAGGGCTGGGACGAGCTGTGATGGGCTGGGACGGGCTGCGGTGGGCTGGGACATGCTGGGACGGGCTGTGGTAGGCTGAGACAGGCTGGTACGTGCTGTGGTGAGCGGAGACGGGCTGTGGTGGGCTTGGACGGGCCGTGGTGGGCTGGGACGGGCTGTAGTGGTCTGGGACAAGCTGGGACTGGCTGTTGTGGGCTGGGGCGGGCTGTGGTGGGCTGTCGTGGGCTGGGATGGGCTGGGATGGTCTGGGACGGGCTGTAGTGGGCTGTGGTGGTTTGTGGTGAGCTGTGGTGGGCTGGGATTGGCTTTGGTGGGCGGGGAGAGATTTTGCTGGGCGGGGACAGGCTGTGGTGGGCGAGGACAGCTTGTGGTGGGCGGAGACGGGCTGTGGTGGGCTGTGGTGGGCTGTGGTGGGCTGTGGTGGGCTGTGGTGGGCTGGGACGGGCTGTGGTGGGCTAGGACGGGCTGTGGTGGGTAGGCACGGGCTGTGGTGGGCTGGGACGGGCTGGGACGGGTTGGCACGGGCTGTGGTGGGCTGGCACGGGCTGTGGTGGGCTGGGACGGGCTGTGGTGGGCTAGGACGGGCTGTGGTGTGCTGGGACAAGTTGTGGTGGGTTGTGGTGCGCCGTGGTGGGCCGGACAGGGCTGTGGTGGGCCGGGACGGGCTGTGGTGGGCTGGGAAGGCCTGGGACAGGCTGGGACGAGCTGTGCTGGGCGGGGACGGGCTCTGCTGGGCGGGGACGGGCTGTGGTGGGTTGTGGTGAGCTGGGACGGTCTGGGACGGGCTGACACGGGCTGTGGTGGGCTGGGATGGACAGGTACGACCTGTGGTGGGCTTGGACGTGTTGTGGTGGGCTGGGACTGGCTCTGGTTGGCTGTGGTGGGCTGTGGTGGGCTGGGATGGATAGGTACGACCTGTGGTGGGCTTGGACGGGTTGTGGTGGGCTGGGACTGCTTCTGGTTGGCTGGGACGGGCTGTGGTGGGCTGTGGTGGGCTGGGATGGACAGGCACGAGCTGTGGTGGGCTTGGACGGGCTGTGGTGGGCTGGGACTGGTTATGGTGGGCTGTGGTGGGCTGGGACGGGCTGTGGTTCGCTGGGACAGGCCGTGGTGGGCTGGGACGGGCCGTGGTGAATTGGGACGGGCTGTGGTGGGCTGGGACGGGCTGAGGTGGGCTGGGACGGGCCGTGGTGGGCTGGGACGGGCCGTGGTGGGCTGGGACGGGCTGCGGTGGGCTGGGACAGGCTGTGGTGGGCCGTAATGGGCTGTGGTCGGCCGTGTTGGGACGGGACGAGCTGTGGTGAGCCGGGACGGGCTGTGGTGGGCTGGGACGGGCTGGGACGGGTTGCGGTGGGCTGGGACGGGCTGCGCTGGGCTGGGACGGGCTGCGCTGGGCTGGGACGGGCTGCGTTGGGCTGGGACGGGCTGCGGTGGGCTGGGACGGGCTGCGGTGGGCTGGGACATGCTGGGACGGGCTGTGGTAGGCTGAGACAGGCTGGTACGTGCTGTGGTGAGCAGAGACGGGCCGTGGTGGGCTGGGACAAGCCGTGGTGGGCTAGGACGGACTGGTACTTGATGTGGTGGGCTGGTACAGGCTGTGGTGGGCTGGGATGGGCTGGGATGGTCTGGGACGGGCTGTGGTGGGCTGTGGTGGTTTGTGGTGAGCTGTGGTGGGCTGGGATGGGCTGTGGTGGGCGGGGAGAGATTTTGCTGGGCGGGGACAGGCTGTGGTGGGCGAGGACAGTTTTTGGTGGGCGGAGACGGGCTGGGACGGGCTGTGGTGGGCTGTGGTGGGCTGGGACAGGCTGTGGTGTGCTGGGACGAGCTGTGGTGTGCTGGGACGGGCTGTGGTGGGCTGGCACGGGCTGCGGTGGGCTGGGACGGGCTGCGCTGGGCTGGGACGGGCTGTGGTGGGCTGGGACGGGCTGTGGTGGGCTGGGATGGGCTGTGGTGGGTGTGGTGGACTGGGACGCGCTGTGGTGAGCTGAGTCGGGCTATGGTGGGCTGGGATTTGCTGGGACGGCTTGGACGGGCTGCGGTGGGCTGGGACGGGCTTCGGTGGGCTGGGACGGGCTGCGGTGGGCTGGGACGGGCTGCGGTGGGCTTGGACGGGCTGGGACGGGCTGTGGTGGGCTGGGACGAGCTGGGACGGGCTGTGGTGGGCTGGGACGAGCTGGGACGGGCTGTGGTGGGCTGGGACGAGCTGGGACGGGCTGTGGTGGGCTGGGACGGGCTGTGGTGGGCTGGGACGGGCTGGGACGGGCTGGGACGGGCTGTGGTGTGCTGGGAAGGGCCGTGGTGGGCTGAGGTGGGCCATGGTGGGCTGCGACGGACCGTGGTTGGCCGGGACGGAACGCTGTGGGCCGTGGTGGGCCACGATGGGCTGTGGTGGGCCGCTACGAGCCGTGGTGGGCTTGTTCGGGCCGTGCTGGGCTTGTTTGGGCCGTGGTGGGCTTGTTCGGGCCGTGCTGGGCTGTTTCGGGCCGTGGTGGTCTGGGACGGGCCGTGGTGGGCTGGGACGGGCCGTTGTGGGCTGAGACGGGACGTGGTGGGCTGGGACGGGCTGTGGTCGACGGGGACTGGCTGTGGTGGGCTGGGACGAGCTGGGACGGGCTGTGGTGGGCTGGGACGAGCTGGGACGGGCTGTGGTGGGCTGGGACGAGCTGGGACGGGCTGTGGTGGGCTGGGACGAGCTGGGACGGGCTGTGGTGGGCTGGGACGAGCTGGGACGGGCTGTGGTGGGCTGGGACGAGCTGGGACCGGCTGTGGTGGGCTGGGACGAGCTGGGACGGGCTGGCACGGGCTGTGGTGGGCTGGTACGGTCTGACACTGGCTGGGACGGGCTGTGGTGGGCTGGGACGGGCTGTGGTGGCCTGGGACGGGCTGTGGTGGCCTGGGAAGAGCTGTTTTGGGTTGAGGCGGGTTCTGGTGGGCTGGGACAGGCTGTGGTGGGCTGCGGTGGGCTGTGGTGGGCTGGGACGGGCTGTGGTGGGCTGGGACGGGCTGTGGTGGGCTGGGAAGGGCCGTGGTGGGCTGAGGTGGGCCATGGTCGGCTGCGACGGACCGTGGTTGGCCGGGACGGACCGCTGTGGGCCGTGGTGGGCCGCGACGGGCTGTGGTGGGCCGCTACGAGCCGTGGTGGGCTTGTTCGGGCCGTGGTGGGCTTGTTTGGGCCGTGGTGGGCTGGGACGGGCCGTGGTGGGCTGTGGTGGGCCGTGGTGGTCTGGGACGGGCTGTGGTGGGCTGTGGTAGGTTCTGGTGAGCTTGAGACGGGCTGTGGTGGTCTGGGACAGGCTGGGATGGGCTGTAATGGGCGGGGACGGCCTGTGGTGGGCTGGGACGGGCTGTGGTGGGCTGGGACGGGCTGGGACGGGCTGTGGTGGGCTGGGACGGGCTAGTGGTGGGCTGGGACGGGCCGTGGTGGGCTGAGACGGGCCGTGGTGGGCTGGGACGGTCTGTGGTGGGCTGGGACGGTCTGTGGTGGGCTGTGGTGTGCTGGGACGGGCTGTGGTGGGTGGGGACGGTCTGTGGTTGGCTGTGGTAAGCTGGGACGGGCTGTGGTGGGCCGGGACGGGCTGTGGTGGGCTGGGACGGGCTGTGGTGGGCCGTAGTGGGCTGTGTTGGGCTGGGACAGGCTGTGGTGGGCCATGGCGGGCCGTCGTGGGCTGGGACGGGCCGTGGTTTGCCGTGGTGGGCTGAAACAGGCTGTGGTGACCTGTGGTGGGCTGTGGTGGGCTGGGACGGGTTGCGGTGGGCTGGGACGGGTTTCGGTGGGCTAGGACGGGCTGCGGTGGGCTGGGACGGGCTGCGGTGGGCTGGGATAAGCTGTGTTGGGCTGCGACGGGCTGTGGTAGGCTGGGATGAGCTGTGGAGGGTTGGGACGGGCTGTGGAGGGTTGTGGAGGGCTGTGCTGAGCTTGGACAGGCTGTGGTGGGCTGAGATGGGCCGTGGTGGTCCGTGGTGGGCTGGGACGGGCCGTGCTGGGCTAGGACGGGCTGTGGTGAACTGTGGTGGGCTGTGATGGGCCGTGCTGGGCTGGGACAGGCCATGGTGGGGTGCGACGGGCCGTGGTGGGCTGCGACGGGCCGTGGTGGGCTGGGACGGGCCGTGGTGGGCTGGGACGGGCTGTGGTGGGCTGGGGCAAGCTGTGGTGGGCTCTGGTGGGCTGGGACGAGCTGTGGTGGGCTCTGGTGAGCTCTGGTGGGCTGGGACGGGCTGTGGTGGGCTGGGACGGGCTCTGGTGGGCTGGGACGGGCTGTCGTGGGCTGGGACGGGCTGGGACGGGCCGTGGTGGGCTAGGACGGGCTGTGGTGAACTGTGGTGGGCTGTGATGGGCCGTGGTGGGCTGGGACGGGCCGTGGTGGGCTGGGACGGGCCGTGGTGGGCTGCGACGGGCCGTGGTGGGCTGGGACAGGCCGTGGTGGGCTGTGGTGGACTGGGAAGGGCCGTGGTGGGCCGTGGTGTGCTCTGGTGGGCCATGGTTGACCGTGGTTGGCCGTGGTGGGCCGGGACAGGCCGTGGTTAGCCGTGGTGGGCTGAAACAGGCTGGGACGGGCTCTGGTGGGCTGTGGTCGGCTGTGGTGGGCCGGGACGGGCTGTGGTGGGCTGGGACGGGCTGTGGTGGGCTGTGGTGGGCTGGGACGGGCTGTGGTCGTCTGGGACGGGTTGTGGTGGGCTGAGACGGGCCGTGGTGGGCTGAGACGGGCCGTGGTGGGCTGAGACGGGCTGGTACTTGCTGTGGTGGGCTGTTACGGGCTGTGGTGTGCTGTGAGAGGCTGTGGTGGTCTGGGACGAGCTGGGACGGGCTGTGGTGGGCTGGGACGGGCTGTGGTGGGCTGGGACGGGCTGTGGTGGGCTGGGACGGGCTGTGGTGGGCCGTAGTGGGCTGTGGTGGGCTTGGACGGGCTGTGGTGGTCTGTGACAAGCTCTTGTGGGCTGTGGTGGGCTGGGACGAGCTGTGGTGGGCTCTGGTGGGCTCTGGTGGGCTGGGACGGACTGTCGTGGGCTGGGACGAGCTGTCGTGGGCTGGGACGGGCTGGGACGGGCCGTGGTGGGCTGGGACGGGCCGTGGTGGGCTGGGACGGGTTGGGATAGGCTGCGGTGGGCTGGGACGGGCTGTGGTGGGTTGTGGTGAGCTGAGACGGGCTGTGGTGAAATTGGACGGGCTGTGGTGGGCTGTGGTGAACTGGGAAGGGCTCTGGTGGTCTGGAATGGGCTGTGGTGGGCTGGGACGGGCCGTGGCGGGCTGCGGTGGGCTGGGACGGGCTGTGGTGGGCTGAGACAGGCTCTGGTGGGCCGGGACAGACTCTGGTGCGCTGTGGTGGGCTGTGGTGGGCTATGGTGCGCTGTGGTGGGTTGTGGTGAGCTAGAACGGGTTGTGGTGGGCTGGGACGGGCTATAGTGGGCTGGGACGGGATTGTGGTGGGCTGGGACGGGCTCTGATGGTCTGCGGCGGCCGTGGTGGGCTGGGACGGGCTGTGGTGGGCTGGGACGGGCTGGGAAGGGCTGTGGTGGGTTGTGGTGAGCTGGGACGACCTCTGGTGGGCTGGGACGGGCTGTGACGGGCTGTGGTGGGCTGTGGTAAGCTGGGACGGGCTCAGGTGGGTTGGGGCAGGCTGTGGTGGGCTGTGGTGGGCGGGGACGGGCTTTGGTGGGTTAGTGGTGGGCTGGGACGACCTCTTGTGGTCTGGGACGGGCTGTGGTGGGCTGTGGTGAGCTGGGACGGGCTCTGGTGGGTTGGCACGGGGCGTGGTGGGGTGTGGTGGGCTGGGACGGGCTGTGGTGGGCTGGGACGGGCTCTGGTGGTCTGGGACATACTGTGGTGGGCTGGGACGGGCTGGGACGGGCTGTGGTGCTCTGTGGTGGGCTGGGACGTGCCGTGGTGGACCGTGGTGGGCTTGGATGGGCCGTGGTGGGCTTGGATGGGCCGTGGTGGGCTGTGGTCTGCCGTGGTGGGCTGTGGTCGGCCGTGGTGGGCTGTGGTGGGCTGTGGTCGGTTGTGGTGGGCTGGGACGGGCTGTGGTGGGCTGAGATGGGATGTGGTGGTCTGGGACAGGCTGTAATGGGCTGGGATGGGCTGTGGTGCGCCTTGGTGGGCTGTGTTGGGCCCGGATGGGCCGTGGTGGGCTGTGGTGGGCCGTGGTGGGCTGGGACGGGCTGTGGTGGGCTGGGACGGGCCGTGGTTGGCTGGGACGGTCTGGTGTGGGCTGTGGTGTGATGGGACGGGCTGTGGTGGGCTGGGACGGTCTGTGGTGGGCTGGGACGGTCTGTGGTGGGCTGTGGTAAGCTGGGACGGGCTGTGGTGGGCTGTGATGGGCTGTGGTGGGCTGTGGTGTGCTGGGACGGGCTGTGGTGGGCCAGGCCGGGCCGTGGTGGGCTGTGGTGCGCCGTGTTTATCTGGGACGAGCTGTGGTGGGCCATGGCGGGCCGTGGTGGGCTGGGACGGGCCGTGGTTTGCCGTGGTGGGCTGAAACAGGCTGCGGTGACCTGTGGTGGGCTGTGGTGACCGGTGGTGGGCTGTGGTGACCTGTGGTGGGCTGTGGTGTGCTGGGACGGGCTGTGGTGGGCCGGGACGGGCCGTGGTGGGCTGTGGTGCGCCGTGTTTATCTGGGACAAGCTGTGGTGGGCCATGGCGGGCCGTGGTGGGCTGGGACGGGCCGTGGTTTACCGTGGTGGGCTGAAACAGGCTGTGGTGACCTGTGGTGGGCTGTGGTGACCGGTGGTGGGCTGTGGTGACCTGTGGTGGGCTGTGGTGGGCTGGGACGGGTTGCGGTGGGCTGGGATAAGCTGTGTTGGGCTGCGACGGGCTGTGGTAGGCTGGGATGAGCTGTGGAGGGTTGGGACGGGCTGTGGAGGGTTGTGGAGGGCTGTGCTGGGCTTGGACAGGCTGTGGTGGGCTGAGATGGGCCGTGGTGGTCCGTGGTGGGCTGGGACGAGCCGTGCTGGGCTAGGACGGGCCGTGGTGAACTGTGGTGGGCTGTGATGGGCCGTGGTGGGCTGGGACGGGCCGTGGTGGGCTGAGACGGGCCGTGGTGGGCTGGGACGGGCTGGTACTTGCTGTGGTGGGCTGTTACGGGCTGTGGTGTGCTGTGAGAGGCTGTGGTGGTCTGGGACGGGCTGTGGTGGGCTGGGACGGGCTGTGGTGGGCCGTAGTGGGCTGTGTTGGGCTTGGACGGGCTGTGGTGGTCTGTGACAAGCTCTTGTGGGCTGTGGTGGGCTGGGACGAGCTGTGGTGGGCTCTGGTGGGCTCTGGTGGGCTGGGACGGACTGTCGTGGGCTGGGACGAGCTGTCGTGGGCTGGGACGGGCTGGGACGGGCCGTGGTGGGCTGGGACGGGCGGTGGTGGGCTGGGACGGGTTAGGATAGGCTGCGGTGGGCTGGGACGGGCTGTGGTGGGTTGTGGTGAGCTGAGACGGGCTGTGGTGAAATTGGACGGGCTGTGGTGGGCTGTGGTGAACTGGGAAGGGCTCTGGTGGTCAGGAATGGGCTGTGGTGGGCTGGGACGGGCCGTGGCGGGCTGCGGTGGGCTGGGACGGGCTGTGGTGGGCTGGGACAGGCTCTGGTGGGCCGGGACAGACTCTGGTGCGCTGTGGTGTGCTATGGTGCGCTGTGGTGGGTTGTGGTGAGCTAGAACGGGTTGTGGTGGGCTGGGACGGGCTATAGTGGGCTGGGACGGGATTGTGGTGGGCTGGGACGGGCTCTGATGGTCTGCGGCGGCCGTGGTGGGCTGGGACGGGCTGTGGTGGGCTGGGACGGGCTGGGAAGGGCTGTGGTGGGTTGTGGTGAGCTGGGACGACCTCTGGTGGGCTGGGACGGGCTGTGGTGGGCTGTGGTAAGCTGGGACGGGCTCAGGTGGGTTGGGGCAGGCTGTGGTGCGCTGTGGTTGGCTGGGACGGGCTGTGGTGGGCGGGGACGGGCTTTGGTGGGTTACTGGTGGGCTGGGACGACCTCTTGTGGTCTGGGACGGGCTGTGGTGGGCTGTGGTGAGCTGGGACGGGCTCTGGTGGGTTGGCACGGGGCGTGGTGGGGTGTGGTGGGCTGGGACGGGCTGTGGTGGGCTGGGACGGGCTCTGGTGGTCTGGGACATACTGTGGTGGGCTGGGACGGGCTGGGACGGGCTGTGGTGCTCTGTGGTGGGCTGGGACGTGCCGTGGTGGACCGTGGTGGGCTTGGATGGGCCGTGGTGGGCTTGGATGGGCCGTGGTGGGCTGTGGTCTGCCGTGGTGGGCTGTGGTCGGCCGTGGTGGGCTGTGGTGGGCTGTGGTCGGTTGTGGTGGGCTGGGACGGGCTGTGGTGGGCTGAGATGGGATGTGGTGGTGTGGGACAGGCTGTAATGGGCTGGGATGGGCTGTGGTGCGCCTTGGTGGGCTGTGTTGGGCCCGGATGGGCCGTGGTGGGCTGTGGTGGGCCGTGGTGGGCTGGGACGGGCTGTGGTGGGCTGGGACGGGCCGTGGTTGGCTGGGACGGGCTGTGGTGGGCTGTGGTGTGATGGGACGGGCTGTGGTGGGCTGGGATCGGCTGGGATAGGCTGTGGTTGGTTATGGTGGGCTGGGAAGAGCTGTGGTGGTCTGGGACAAGCTGTGGTGGGCTGTGGTGGGCTGGGACGGGCTGTGGTGGGCTGGGACGGGCTGTAGTGGGCTGAGGCGGGCTGTGGTGGGCTTCATGGGCTGTGGTGGGCTGTGGTGGTCTGTGGTGGCCTGGGACGTGCTGTGGTGGGCTGGGACGGGCTGTGGTGGGCTGTGGTGGGTTCTGAAGGGCTGTGGTGGGCTGTGGTGGGTTGGGACACGCTGTGGTGGGTAGGGACGGGCTGTGGTGGGCTGTGGTGTGTTGTGACGGGTTGGCACGGGCTGGGACGGGCCGTGGTGGGCTGGGATGGGCTGCGGTGGGCTGTGGTGGGCTGGGACGGGCTGTGGTGGGTTGGGACGGGCTGGGACGGGCTGGGACGGGCAGTGGTGGGCTGGGACGGGCTGTGGTGGGCTGGGACGGGCTGTGGTGGGCTGGGACGGTCTGTGGTGGGCTGGGACAGTCTGGTGTGGGCTGTGGTAAGCTGGGACGGGCTGTGGTGGGCTGTGATGGGCTGTGGTGTGCTGGGACGGGCTTTGGAGGGTTGGGACGGGCCGGGATGGGCTGGGACGGGTAGTGGTGGTCTGGGACGGGCAGTGGTGGGCTGGGACGGGCTGTGGTGAGCTGAGACGGGCTGTGGTGGGCTGTGTCGGGCTGGTACGAGCTGTGACGGGGTGGGACGGGCTGTGGTGGTCTGCGGTAGGCTGTGGTGTGCTGTAGTGGCCTGTGGTGGGTGGGGACGGGCTGTGGTGGGCGGGGACAGGCTGTGGTGGGCGGGGACGGGCTGTGTTGAGCTGTGGAGAGCCGTGGTGAGCTGTGGAGAGCCGTTGTGGGCTGGGACGGGCCATGGTGGGCTGGGACGGGCCGTGGTGGGCTGGGACGGGCTCTGGTGGTGAGCAGAGACGGCCTGTGTTGGGCTGGGACGGGCTGTGATAAGCTGTAACCGGCTGTGGTGGGCTGTGTTGGGCTGGGACGGGCTGTGATAAGCTGTAACCGGCTGTGGTGGGCTGTGTTGGGCTGGGACGGGCTGTGATAAGCTGTAACCGGCTGTGGTGGGCTGTGTTGGGCTGGGACGGGTCGTGGCGGGCTGGGACGGGCCGTGGTGGGCTGGGACGAGCCGTAGTAGGCCGGGACTGGCCGTGGTGGGTTGTTATGGGCCGTGGTGGGCCGGGACGGGCCGTGGTGGGCCGGGACGGGCCGTGGTGGGCCGGGACGAACTGTGGTGGTCTGTGGCGGGCTGGGACGGGCTGTGGCGAGCTGGGACGGGACATGGTGGTCTGGAACGGGCCGTGGCGGGCTGGGACGGGCCGTGGTGGGCTGGGACGGGCCGTGGCGGGCTGGGAAGGGCCGTGGTGGGCTGGGATGGGCCGTGGAAAGCCGTGGTGGGCCGTGGTAAGCTGTGACGGGCCGTTGTGGGCTGGGATGGACTCTGGTGTGGTGGGACGGGCTGCGGTGGGCTGTGGTGGGCTGGGACGGGCTGCGGTGGGCTGTGGTGGGCTGGGACGGGCTGCGGTGGGCTGTGGTGGGCTGGGACCGGCTGCGGTTGGCTGTGGTGGGTTGTGGTGAGCTGGGACAGGCTGTGGTGGGCTGGAATGGGCTGGGACGGGCTGTGGTGGGTGTGGTGGACTGGGACGCGCTGTAGTGAGCTGAGATGGGCTGTGGTGGGCTGGGATTTCCTGGGACGGCTGGGACGGTCCGTGGTGGGCTGGGACGGGCTGTGGTGGGCTGTGGTGGGCCGTGGTTCGCTGTGGTGGGCCGTGGTGGGCTGGGACGGGCCGTGGTTATCTGTGGTGGGCCGTGGTGGTCTGGTACGAGCTATGGTGGGCTGTGGTGGGTTCTGGTGAGCTTGAGACGGGCTGTGGTGGGCTGGGACAGGCTGGGACGAGCTCTGGTGGTCTGGGACAGGCTGTGGTGGGCTCGGACGGGCTGGGACGGGCTGTGGTGGGCCGTGGTGGGCTGGGACGGGCCGTGGTGAGCTGGGACGTGCTGGGATGGACTGGGACGGGCTGTGGTGGGCTGGAACGGGCTCTGGTGAGCTGGAACGGGCTGTGGTGAGCTGGAACGGGCTGTAGTGAGCTGGAACGGGCTGTGGTGGGGCGTGGTTGGCTGGGACAGGCCGTGGTGAACTGTGGTGGGCTGTGGTGGGCCGGTATGGGAAGGATGGTCTATGTTGGGCCGTGGTGGGCTGGGACAGGTCATGGTGGGCTGAGACGGCCCGTGGTGAACTGTGGTGGGCTGTGGTGGGCCGTGGTGGGCTGTGGTGGGCCGTGGTGGGCTGGGACAGGCCGTGGTGGGCTGTGGTGGGCCGTGGTGGGCTGGGACAGGCTGTGGTGGGCTTTGGTGGGTTCTTGTGAGCTTGAGATGGGCTGTGGTGGGCTGGGACGGGCTGGGACGGGCTCTGGTGGTCTGGAACGAGCTGTGATGGGCTGCAATGGGCTCTGGTGGGCTGGGACGGGCTATGGTGGGCTGTGGTGGGCTGGGACGGGCTGTGGTGGGCTGGGACGGGCTGTGGTGGGCTGGGACGGGCTGTGGTGGGCGGGGACGGGCTGTGGTGGGCTGGGACGGGCTGTGGTGGGCTGGGACGGGCTGTGGTGGGCTGGGACGGGCTGTGGTGGGCGGGGACGGGCTGTAGTGGACTGGGACGGGCTGTGGTCGACAGGGACGGGCGGGGACGGGCTGTGGTGGGCTGGGACGGGCCGTGGTGGGCTGGGACGGGCTGTGGTGAGCTTTGGTGGGCCGTGGTTCGCTGTGGTCGGCCGTGGTAGGCTGGGACGGGCCATGGTGGGCTGTGGTGGGCCGTGGTAGTCTGGGACAGGCTGTGGTGGGCTGTGGTGGGCCGTGGTGGGCTGGGACAGGTCATGGTGGTCTGAGATGGCCCGTGGTGAACTGTGGTGGGCTGTGGTGGGCTGGCATGGGCCGTGGTGAGCTTTGGTGGGCCGTGGTTCGCTGTGGTCGGCCGTGGTGGGCTGGGACGGGCCATGGTGGGCTGTGGTGGGCCGTGGTGGTCTGGGACAGGCTGTGGTGGGCTGTGGTGGGTTCTGGTGAGCTTGAGACGGGCTGTGGTGGGCTGGGACGGGCTGGGATGGGCTCTGGTGGTCTGGAACAGGCTGGGACGGGCTGTGGTGGGCTGGGATGGGCTGGCACGGGCTGTGGTGGGCTGGCACGGGCTGTGGTGGGCTGGGACGGGCTGTGGTGGGCTGGGACGGGCTGGGACGGGCTGGGACGGGCTGGGACGGGCTGTGGTGGGCTGGGACGGGCTGTGGTGGGCTGTGGTGTGCTCGGACGGGCTGTGGTGTGCTGGGACGGGCTGTGGTGGGCTGTGGTGGTCTGGGACGGGCCATGGTGGGCTGTGGTGGGTTCTGCTGAGCTTGAGACGGGCTGTGGTGGGCTGGGACGGGCTGAGACGAGTTCTGGTTGTCTGGAACGAGCTGGGACGGGCTGTGATGGGCTGGGACGGGCCGTGGTGGGCGGGGACGGGCTGTGGTGGGCTGGGACGGGATGTGGTGGTCTGGAATGGTCTGTGGTGGGCTGGGACGGGCTGTGGTGGGCTGGGACGGGCTGCGGCAGGCTGCGACGGGCTGAGACGGGCTATGCTGGTCTGTGGTGGGCTGTGGTGGGCGGGGACGGGCTGTGGTGGGCGGGGACGGGCTGTGGTGGGCTAGGGACGGGCTGTGGTGGGCTAGGGACGGGCTGTGGTGTGCTGGGACGGGCTGTGGTGGGCTGGGACGGGCTGTGGTGGTCTGGAACAGGCTGTGGTGGGTTGGGACAGGCTGGGACATGCTGGGACGGTGTGTGGTGGACTGGGATGGTCTGTGGTGGGGCGTGGTGGGCTGGGACGGGCCGTGGTGAACCGTGGTGGGCTGTGGTGGGCCGTGGTGGGCCGTTTTGAGCCGGTATGGGAAGGGATGGGCTGTGGTGGGCCGTGGTGGGCTGGGACAGGTCATGGTGGTCTGAGATGGCCCGTGGTGAACTGTGGTGGGCTGTGGTGGGCTGGTATGGGCCGTGGTGGGCTGTTTTGAGCCGGTATGGGAAGGGATGGGCTGTGGTGGGCCGTGGTGGGCTGGGACAGGTCATGGTGGTCTGAGATGGCCCGTGGTGGGCTGTGGTGGGCCGTGGTGGGCTGGGACGGGCTGGGATGGGCTCTGGTGGTCTGGAACAGGCTGGGACGGGCTGTGGTGGGCTGGGATGGGCTGGCACGGGCTGTGGTGGGCTGGCACGGGCTGTGGTGGGCTGGGACGGGCTGTGGTGGGCTGGGACGGGCTGGGATGGGCGGGGACGGGCTGGGACGGGCTGGGACGGGCTGTGGTGGGCTGGGACGGGCTGGGACGTGCTGTGGTGTGCTCGGACGGGCTGTGGTGTGCTGGGACGGGCTGTGGTGGGCTGTGGTGGTCTGGGACGGGCCATGGTGGGCTGTGGTGGGTTCTGCTGAGCTTGAGACGGGCTGTGGTGGGCTGGGACGGGCTGAGACGAGTTCTGGTTGTCTGGAACGAGCTGGGACGGGCTGTGATGGGCTGGGACGGGCCGTGGTGGGCGGGGACGGGCTGTGGTGGGCTGGGACGGGATGTGGTGGTCTGGAATGGTCTGTGGTGGGCTGGGACGGGCTGTGGTGGGCTGGGACGGGCTGCGGCAGGCTGCGACGGGCTGAGACGGGCTATGCTGGTCTGTGGTGGGCTGTGGTGGGCGGGGACGGGCTGTGGTGGGCTGGGACGGGCTGTGGTGGGCTAGGGACGGGCTGTGGTGGGCTGGGACGGGCTGTGGTGGTCTGGAACAGGCTGTGGTGGGTTGGGACAGGCTGGGACATGCTGGGACGGTGTGTGGTGGACTGGGATGGTCTGTGGTGGGGCGTGGTGGGCTGGGACGGGCCGTGGTGAACCGTGGTGGGCTGTGGTGGGCCGTGGTGGGCCGTTTTGAGCCGGTATGGGAAGGGATGGGCTGTGGTGGGCCGTGGTGGGCTGGGACAGGTCATGGTGGTCTGAGATGGCCCGTGGTGAACTGTGGTGGGCTGTGGTGGGCCGTGGTGGGCTGGTATGGGCCGTGGTGGGCTGTTTTGAGCCGGTATGGGAAGGGATGGGCTGTGGTGGGCCGTGGTGGGCTGGGACAGGTCATGGTGGTCTGAGATGGCCCGTGGTGAACTGTGGTGGGCTGTGGTGGGCTGTGGTGGGTTCTGGTGAGCTTGAGACGGGCTGTAGTGGGCTAGGACGGGCTCTGGTGGGCTGGGATGGGCTGTGGTGGGCTGGGACGGGCTGTGGTGGGCTGGGACGGGCTGTGGTGGGCTGGGACGGGCTGTGGTGGGCTGGGACGGGACGGGATGGGACGGGCTGGGACGGGACGGGACAGGCTGTGACGGGCTGTGCTGGGAAGGGATGGGACGGGTTGTGGTGGGCTGGGACGGGACGGGCTGTGGTTGGCTGGGACAGGCTGGGACGGGCTGTGGTGGTCTGGGACGGGCTGTGGTGGGCTGTGGTGAGCTGGGACAGGCTCTGGTGGGTTGGGCCGGGGCGTGGTGGGCTGTGGTGTGCTGGGACGGGCTGTGGTGTGCTGGGACGGGCTGTGGTGTGCTGGCACGGGCTGTGGTGTGCTGGCACGGGCTGTGGTGTGCTGGGACGGGCTGTGGTGTGCTGGGACGGGCTGTGGTGTGCTGGGACGGGCTGTGGTGTTGGGGGACGGGCTGGGATGGGCTGTGGTGGGCGGGGACGGGCTGTGGTGGGCTGGGACAGGCTGTGGTGGGCTGTGGTGGGCCGTGGTGGGCTGGGACGGGCCGTGGTGCGCTGGGACGGGCTGTGGTGGGCTGGGGCAAGCTGTGGTGGGCTCTGGTGGGCTGGGACGAGCTGTGGTGGGCTCTGGTGAGCTCTGGTGGGCTGGGACGGGCTGTGGTGGGCTGGGACGGGCTCTGGTGGGCTGGGACGGGCTGTCGTGGGCTGGGACGGGCTGGGACGGGCCGTGGTGGGCTAGGACGGGCTGTGGTGAACTGTGGTGGGCTGTGATGGGCCGTGGTGGGCTGGGACGGGCCGTGGTGGGCTGGGACGGGCCGTGGTGGGCTGCGACGGGCCGTGGTGGGCTGGGACAGGCCGTGGTGGGCTGTGGTGGACTGGGAAGGGCCGTGGTGGGCCGTGGTGTGCTCTGGTGGGCCATGGTTGACCGTGGTTGGCCGTGGTGGGCCGGGACAGGCCGTGGTTAGCCGTGGTGGGCTGAAACAGGCTGGGACGGGCTCTGGTGGGCTGTGGTCGGCTGTGGTGGGCCGGGACGGGCTGTGGTGGGCTGGGACGGGCTGTGGTGGGCTGGGACGGGCTGTGGTCGTCTGGGACGGGTTGTGGTGGGCTGAGACGGGCCGTGGTGGGCTGAGACGGGCCGTGGTGGGCTGAGACGGGCTGGTACTTGCTGTGGTGGGCTGTTACGGGCTGTGGTGTGCTGTGAGAGGCTGTGGTGGTCTGGGACGAGCTGGGACGGGCTGTGGTGGGCTGGGACGGGCTGTGGTGGGCTGGGACGGGCTGTGGTGGGCTGGGACGGGCTGTGGTGGGCCGTAGTGGGCTGTGGTGGGCTTGGACGGGCTGTGGTGGTCTGTGACAAGCTCTTGTGGGCTGTGGTGGGCTGGGACGAGCTGTGGTGGGCTCTGGTGGGCTCTGGTGGGCTGGGACGGACTGTCGTGGGCTGGGACGAGCTGTCGTGGGCTGGGACGGGCTGGGACGGGCCGTGGTGGGCTGGGACGGGCCGTGGTGGGCTGGGACGGGTTGGGATAGGCTGCGGTGGGCTGGGACGGGCTGTGGTGGGTTGTGGTGAGCTGAGACGGGCTGTGGTGAAATTGGACGGGCTGTGGTGGGCTGTGGTGAACTGGGAAGGGCTCTGGTGGTCTGGAATGGGCTGTGGTGGGCTGGGACGGGCCGTGGCGGGCTGCGGTGGGCTGGGACGGGCTGTGGTGGGCTGAGACAGGCTCTGGTGGGCCGGGACAGACTCTGGTGCGCTGTGGTGGGCTGTGGTGGGCTATGGTGCGCTGTGGTGGGTTGTGGTGAGCTAGAACGGGTTGTGGTGGGCTGGGACGGGCTATAGTGGGCTGGGACGGGATTGTGGTGGGCTGGGACGGGCTCTGATGGTCTGCGGCGGCCGTGGTGGGCTGGGACGGGCTGTGGTGGGCTGGGACGGGCTGGGAAGGGCTGTGGTGGGTTGTGGTGAGCTGGGACGACCTCTGGTGGGCTGGGACGGGCTGTGACGGGCTGTGGTGGGCTGTGGTAAGCTGGGACGGGCTCAGGTGGGTTGGGGCAGGCTGTGGTGGGCTGTGGTGGGCGGGGACGGGCTTTGGTGGGTTAGTGGTGGGCTGGGACGACCTCTTGTGGTCTGGGACGGGCTGTGGTGGGCTGTGGTGAGCTGGGACGGGCTCTGGTGGGTTGGCACGGGGCGTGGTGGGGTGTGGTGGGCTGGGACGGGCTGTGGTGGGCTGGGACGGGCTCTGGTGGTCTGGGACATACTGTGGTGGGCTGGGACGGGCTGGGACGGGCTGTGGTGCTCTGTGGTGGGCTGGGACGTGCCGTGGTGGACCGTGGTGGGCTTGGATGGGCCGTGGTGGGCTTGGATGGGCCGTGGTGGGCTGTGGTCTGCCGTGGTGGGCTGTGGTCGGCCGTGGTGGGCTGTGGTGGGCTGTGGTCGGTTGTGGTGGGCTGGGACGGGCTGTGGTGGGCTGAGATGGGATGTGGTGGTCTGGGACAGGCTGTAATGGGCTGGGATGGGCTGTGGTGCGCCTTGGTGGGCTGTGTTGGGCCCGGATGGGCCGTGGTGGGCTGTGGTGGGCCGTGGTGGGCTGGGACGGGCTGTGGTGGGCTGGGACGGGCCGTGGTTGGCTGGGACGGTCTGGTGTGGGCTGTGGTGTGATGGGACGGGCTGTGGTGGGCTGGGACGGTCTGTGGTGGGCTGGGACGGTCTGTGGTGGGCTGTGGTAAGCTGGGACGGGCTGTGGTGGGCTGTGATGGGCTGTGGTGGGCTGTGGTGTGCTGGGACGGGCTGTGGTGGGCCAGGCCGGGCCGTGGTGGGCTGTGGTGCGCCGTGTTTATCTGGGACGAGCTGTGGTGGGCCATGGCGGGCCGTGGTGGGCTGGGACGGGCCGTGGTTTGCCGTGGTGGGCTGAAACAGGCTGCGGTGACCTGTGGTGGGCTGTGGTGACCGGTGGTGGGCTGTGGTGACCTGTGGTGGGCTGTGGTGTGCTGGGACGGGCTGTGGTGGGCCGGGACGGGCCGTGGTGGGCTGTGGTGCGCCGTGTTTATCTGGGACAAGCTGTGGTGGGCCATGGCGGGCCGTGGTGGGCTGGGACGGGCCGTGGTTTACCGTGGTGGGCTGAAACAGGCTGTGGTGACCTGTGGTGGGCTGTGGTGACCGGTGGTGGGCTGTGGTGACCTGTGGTGGGCTGTGGTGGGCTGGGACGGGTTGCGGTGGGCTGGGATAAGCTGTGTTGGGCTGCGACGGGCTGTGGTAGGCTGGGATGAGCTGTGGAGGGTTGGGACGGGCTGTGGAGGGTTGTGGAGGGCTGTGCTGGGCTTGGACAGGCTGTGGTGGGCTGAGATGGGCCGTGGTGGTCCGTGGTGGGCTGGGACGAGCCGTGCTGGGCTAGGACGGGCCGTGGTGAACTGTGGTGGGCTGTGATGGGCCGTGGTGGGCTGGGACGGGCCGTGGTGGGCTGAGACGGGCCGTGGTGGGCTGGGACGGGCTGGTACTTGCTGTGGTGGGCTGTTACGGGCTGTGGTGTGCTGTGAGAGGCTGTGGTGGTCTGGGACGGGCTGTGGTGGGCTGGGACGGGCTGTGGTGGGCCGTAGTGGGCTGTGTTGGGCTTGGACGGGCTGTGGTGGTCTGTGACAAGCTCTTGTGGGCTGTGGTGGGCTGGGACGAGCTGTGGTGGGCTCTGGTGGGCTCTGGTGGGCTGGGACGGACTGTCGTGGGCTGGGACGAGCTGTCGTGGGCTGGGACGGGCTGGGACGGGCCGTGGTGGGCTGGGACGGGCGGTGGTGGGCTGGGACGGGTTAGGATAGGCTGCGGTGGGCTGGGACGGGCTGTGGTGGGTTGTGGTGAGCTGAGACGGGCTGTGGTGAAATTGGACGGGCTGTGGTGGGCTGTGGTGAACTGGGAAGGGCTCTGGTGGTCAGGAATGGGCTGTGGTGGGCTGGGACGGGCCGTGGCGGGCTGCGGTGGGCTGGGACGGGCTGTGGTGGGCTGGGACAGGCTCTGGTGGGCCGGGACAGACTCTGGTGCGCTGTGGTGTGCTATGGTGCGCTGTGGTGGGTTGTGGTGAGCTAGAACGGGTTGTGGTGGGCTGGGACGGGCTATAGTGGGCTGGGACGGGATTGTGGTGGGCTGGGACGGGCTCTGATGGTCTGCGGCGGCCGTGGTGGGCTGGGACGGGCTGTGGTGGGCTGGGACGGGCTGGGAAGGGCTGTGGTGGGTTGTGGTGAGCTGGGACGACCTCTGGTGGGCTGGGACGGGCTGTGGTGGGCTGTGGTAAGCTGGGACGGGCTCAGGTGGGTTGGGGCAGGCTGTGGTGCGCTGTGGTTGGCTGGGACGGGCTGTGGTGGGCGGGGACGGGCTTTGGTGGGTTACTGGTGGGCTGGGACGACCTCTTGTGGTCTGGGACGGGCTGTGGTGGGCTGTGGTGAGCTGGGACGGGCTCTGGTGGGTTGGCACGGGGCGTGGTGGGGTGTGGTGGGCTGGGACGGGCTGTGGTGGGCTGGGACGGGCTCTGGTGGTCTGGGACATACTGTGGTGGGCTGGGACGGGCTGTGGTGCTCTGTGGTGGGCTGGGACGTGCCGTGGTGGACCGTGGTGGGCTTGGATGGGCCGTGGTGGGCTTGGATGGGCCGTGGTGGGCTGTGGTCTGCCGTGGTGGGCTGTGGTCGGCCGTGGTGGGCTGTGGTGGGCTGTGGTCGGTTGTGGTGGGCTGGGACGGGCTGTGGTGGGCTGAGATGGGATGTGGTGGTGTGGGACAGGCTGTAATGGGCTGGGATGGGCTGTGGTGCGCCTTGGTGGGCTGTGTTGGGCCCGGATGGGCCGTGGTGGGCTGTGGTGGGCCGTGGTGGGCTGGGACGGGCTGTGGTGGGCTGGGACGGGCCGTGGTTGGCTGGGACGGGCTGTGGTGGGCTGTGGTGTGATGGGACGGGCTGTGGTGGGCTGGGATCGGCTGGGATAGGCTGTGGTTGGTTATGGTGGGCTGGGAAGAGCTGTGGTGGTCTGGGACAAGCTGTGGTGGGCTGTGGTGGGCTGGGACGGGCTGTGGTGGGCTGGGACGGGCTGTAGTGGGCTGAGGCGGGCTGTGGTGGGCTTCATGGGCTGTGGTGGGCTGTGGTGGTCTGTGGTGGCCTGGGACGTGCTGTGGTGGGCTGGGACGGGCTGTGGTGGGCTGTGGTGGGTTCTGAAGGGCTGTGGTGGGCTGTGGTGGGTTGGGACACGCTGTGGTGGGTAGGGACGGGCTGTGGTGGGCTGTGGTGTGTTGTGACGGGTTGGCACGGGCTGGGACGGGCCGTGGTGGGCTGGGATGGGCTGCGGTGGGCTGTGGTGGGCTGGGACGGGCTGTGGTGGGTTGGGACGGGCTGGGACGGGCTGGGACGGGCAGTGGTGGGCTGGGACGGGCTGTGGTGGGCTGGGACGGGCTGTGGTGGGCTGGGACGGTCTGTGGTGGGCTGGGACAGTCTGGTGTGGGCTGTGGTAAGCTGGGACGGGCTGTGGTGGGCTGTGATGGGCTGTGGTGTGCTGGGACGGGCTTTGGAGGGTTGGGACGGGCCGGGATGGGCTGGGACGGGTAGTGGTGGTCTGGGACGGGCAGTGGTGGGCTGGGACGGGCTGTGGTGAGCTGAGACGGGCTGTGGTGGGCTGTGTCGGGCTGGTACGAGCTGTGACGGGGTGGGACGGGCTGTGGTGGTCTGCGGTAGGCTGTGGTGTGCTGTAGTGGCCTGTGGTGGGTGGGGACGGGCTGTGGTGGGCGGGGACAGGCTGTGGTGGGCGGGGACGGGCTGTGTTGAGCTGTGGAGAGCCGTGGTGAGCTGTGGAGAGCCGTTGTGGGCTGGGACGGGCCATGGTGGGCTGGGACGGGCCGTGGTGGGCTGGGACGGGCTCTGGTGGTGAGCAGAGACGGCCTGTGTTGGGCTGGGACGGGCTGTGATAAGCTGTAACCGGCTGTGGTGGGCTGTGTTGGGCTGGGACGGGCTGTGATAAGCTGTAACCGGCTGTGGTGGGCTGTGTTGGGCTGGGACGGGCTGTGATAAGCTGTAACCGGCTGTGGTGGGCTGTGGTGGGCTGGGACGGGTCGTGGCGGGCTGGGACGGGCCGTGGTGGGCTGGGACGAGCCGTAGTAGGCCGGGACTGGCCGTGGTGGGTTGTTATGGGCCGTGGTGGGCCGGGACGGGCCGTGGTGGGCCGGGACGGGCCGTGGTGGGCCGGGACGAACTGTGGTGGTCTGTGGCGGGCTGGGACGGGCTGTGGCGAGCTGGGACGGGACATGGTGGTCTGGAACGGGCCGTGGCGGGCTGGGACGGGCCGTGGTGGGCTGGGACGGGCCGTGGCGGGCTGGGAAGGGCCGTGGTGGGCTGGGATGGGCCGTGGAAAGCCGTGGTGGGCCGTGGTAAGCTGTGACGGGCCGTTGTGGGCTGGGATGGACTCTGGTGTGGTGGGACGGGCTGCGGTGGGCTGTGGTGGGCTGGGACGGGCTGCGGTGGGCTGTGGTGGGCTGGGACGGGCTGCGGTGGGCTGTGGTGGGCTGGGACCGGCTGCGGTTGGCTGTGGTGGGTTGTGGTGAGCTGGGACAGGCTGTGGTGGGCTGGAATGGGCTGGGACGGGCTGTGGTGGGTGTGGTGGACTGGGACGCGCTGTAGTGAGCTGAGATGGGCTGTGGTGGGCTGGGATTTGCTGGGACGGCTGGGACGGTCCGTGGTGGGCTGGGACGGGCTGTGGTGGGCTGTGGTGGGCCGTGGTTCGCTGTGGTGGGCCGTGGTGGGCTGGGACGGGCCGTGGTTATCTGTGGTGGGCCGTGGTGGTCTGGTACGAGCTATGGTGGGCTGTGGTGGGTTCTGGTGAGCTTGAGACGGGCTGTGGTGGGCTGGGACAGGCTGGGACGAGCTCTGGTGGTCTGGGACAGGCTGTGGTGGGCTCGGACGGGCTGGGACGGGCTGTGGTGGGCCGTGGTGGGCTGGGACGGGCCGTGGTGAGCTGGGACGTGCTGGGATGGACTGGGACGGGCTGTGGTGGGCTGGAACGGGCTCTGGTGAGCTGGAACGGGCTGTGGTGAGCTGGAACGGGCTGTAGTGAGCTGGAACGGGCTGTGGTGGGGCGTGGTTGGCTGGGACAGGCCGTGGTGAACTGTGGTGGGCTGTGGTGGGCCGGTATGGGAAGGATGGTCTATGTTGGGCCGTGGTGGGCTGGGACAGGTCATGGTGGGCTGAGACGGCCCGTGGTGAACTGTGGTGGGCTGTGGTGGGCCGTGGTGGGCTGTGGTGGGCCGTGGTGGGCTGGGACAGGCCGTGGTGGGCTGTGGTGGGCCGTGGTGGGCTGGGACAGGCTGTGGTGGGCTTTGGTGGGTTCTTGTGAGCTTGAGATGGGCTGTGGTGGGCTGGGACGGGCTGGGACGGGCTCTGGTGGTCTGGAACGAGCTGTGATGGGCTGCAATGGGCTCTGGTGGGCTGGGACGGGCTATGGTGGGCTGTGGTGGGCTGGGACGGGCTGTGGTGGGCTGGGACGGGCTGTGGTGGGCTGGGACGGGCTGTGGTGGGCGGGGACGGGCTGTAGTGGACTGGGACGGGCTGTGGTCGACAGGGACGGGCGGGGACGGGCTGTGGTGGGCTGGGACGGGCCGTGGTGGGCTGGGACGGGCTGTGGTGAGCTTTGGTGGGCCGTGGTTCGCTGTGGTCGGCCGTGGTAGGCTGGGACGGGCCATGGTGGGCTGTGGTGGGCCGTGGTAGTCTGGGACAGGCTGTGGTGGGCTGTGGTGGGCCGTGGTGGGCTGGGACAGGTCATGGTGGTCTGAGATGGCCCGTGGTGAACTGTGGTGGGCTGTGGTGGGCTGGCATGGGCCGTGGTGAGCTTTGGTGGGCCGTGGTTCGCTGTGGTCGGCCGTGGTGGGCTGGGACGGGCCATGGTGGGCTGTGGTGGGCCGTGGTGGTCTGGGACAGGCTGTGGTGGGCTGTGGTGGGTTCTGGTGAGCTTGAGACGGGCTGTGGTGGGCTGGGACGGGCTGGGATGGGCTCTGGTGGTCTGGAACAGGCTGGGACGGGCTGTGGTGGGCTGGGATGGGCTGGCACGGGCTGTGGTGGGCTGGCACGGGCTGTGGTGGGCTGGGACGGGCTGTGGTGGGCTGGGACGGGCTGGGACGGGCTGGGACGGGCTGGGACGGGCTGTGGTGGGCTGGGACGGGCTGTGGTGGGCTGTGGTGTGCTCGGACGGGCTGTGGTGTGCTGGGACGGGCTGTGGTGGGCTGTGGTGGTCTGGGACGGGCCATGGTGGGCTGTGGTGGGTTCTGCTGAGCTTGAGACGGGCTGTGGTGGGCTGGGACGGGCTGAGACGAGTTCTGGTTGTCTGGAACGAGCTGGGACGGGCTGTGATGGGCTGGGACGGGCCGTGGTGGGCGGGGACGGGCTGTGGTGGGCTGGGACGGGATGTGGTGGTCTGGAATGGTCTGTGGTGGGCTGGGACGGGCTGTGGTGGGCTGGGACGGGCTGCGGCAGGCTGCGACGGGCTGAGACGGGCTATGCTGGTCTGTGGTGGGCTGTGGTGGGCGGGGACGGGCTGTGGTGGGCGGGGACGGGCTGTGGTGGGCTAGGGACGGGCTGTGGTGGGCTAGGGACGGGCTGTGGTGTGCTGGGACGGGCTGTGGTGGGCTGGGACGGGCTGTGGTGGTCTGGAACAGGCTGTGGTGGGTTGGGACAGGCTGGGACATGCTGGGACGGTGTGTGGTGGACTGGGATGGTCTGTGGTGGGGCGTGGTGGGCTGGGACGGGCCGTGGTGAACCGTGGTGGGCTGTGGTGGGCCGTGGTGGGCCGTTTTGAGCCGGTATGGGAAGGGATGGGCTGTGGTGGGCCGTGGTGGGCTGGGACAGGTCATGGTGGTCTGAGATGGCCCGTGGTGAACTGTGGTGGGCTGTGGTGGGCTGGTATGGGCCGTGGTGGGCTGTTTTGAGCCGGTATGGGAAGGGATGGGCTGTGGTGGGCCGTGGTGGGCTGGGACAGGTCATGGTGGTCTGAGATGGCCCGTGGTGGGCTGTGGTGGGCCGTGGTGGGCTGGGACGGGCTGGGATGGGCTCTGGTGGTCTGGAACAGGCTGGGACGGGCTGTGGTGGGCTGGGATGGGCTGGCACGGGCTGTGGTGGGCTGGCACGGGCTGTGGTGGGCTGGGACGGGCTGTGGTGGGCTGGGACGGGCTGGGATGGGCGGGGACGGGCTGGGACGGGCTGGGACGGGCTGTGGTGGGCTGGGACGGGCTGGGACGTGCTGTGGTGTGCTCGGACGGGCTGTGGTGTGCTGGGACGGGCTGTGGTGGGCTGTGGTGGTCTGGGACGGGCCATGGTGGGCTGTGGTGGGTTCTGCTGAGCTTGAGACGGGCTGTGGTGGGCTGGGACGGGCTGAGACGAGTTCTGGTTGTCTGGAACGAGCTGGGACGGGCTGTGATGGGCTGGGACGGGCCGTGGTGGGCGGGGACGGGCTGTGGTGGGCTGGGACGGGATGTGGTGGTCTGGAATGGTCTGTGGTGGGCTGGGACGGGCTGTGGTGGGCTGGGACGGGCTGCGGCAGGCTGCGACGGGCTGAGACGGGCTATGCTGGTCTGTGGTGGGCTGTGGTGGGCGGGGACGGGCTGTGGTGGGCTGGGACGGGCTGTGGTGGGCTAGGGACGGGCTGTGGTGGGCTGGGACGGGCTGTGGTGGTCTGGAACAGGCTGTGGTGGGTTGGGACAGGCTGGGACATGCTGGGACGGTGTGTGGTGGACTGGGATGGTCTGTGGTGGGGCGTGGTGGGCTGGGACGGGCCGTGGTGAACCGTGGTGGGCTGTGGTGGGCCGTGGTGGGCCGTTTTGAGCCGGTATGGGAAGGGATGGGCTGTGGTGGGCCGTGGTGGGCTGGGACAGGTCATGGTGGTCTGAGATGGCCCGTGGTGAACTGTGGTGGGCTGTGGTGGGCCGTGGTGGGCTGGTATGGGCCGTGGTGGGCTGTTTTGAGCCGGTATGGGAAGGGATGGGCTGTGGTGGGCCGTGGTGGGCTGGGACAGGTCATGGTGGTCTGAGATGGCCCGTGGTGAACTGTGGTGGGCTGTGGTGGGCTGTGGTGGGTTCTGGTGAGCTTGAGACGGGCTGTAGTGGGCTAGGACGGGCTCTGGTGGGCTGGGATGGGCTGTGGTGGGCTGGGACGGGCTGTGGTGGGCTGGGACGGGCTGTGGTGGGCTGGGACGGGCTGTGGTGGGCTGGGACGGGACGGGATGGGACGGGCTGGGACGGGACGGGACAGGCTGTGACGGGCTGTGCTGGGAAGGGATGGGACGGGTTGTGGTGGGCTGGGACGGGACGGGCTGTGGTTGGCTGGGACAGGCTGGGACGGGCTGTGGTGGTCTGGGACGGGCTGTGGTGGGCTGTGGTGAGCTGGGACAGGCTCTGGTGGGTTGGGCCGGGGCGTGGTGGGCTGTGGTGTGCTGGGACGGGCTGTGGTGTGCTGGGACGGGCTGTGGTGTGCTGGCACGGGCTGTGGTGTGCTGGCACGGGCTGTGGTGTGCTGGGACGGGCTGTGGTGTGCTGGGACGGGCTGTGGTGTGCTGGGACGGGCTGTGGTGTTGGGGGACGGGCTGGGATGGGCTGTGGTGGGCGGGGACGGGCTGTGGTGGGCTGGGACAGGCTGTGGTGGGCTGTGGTGGGCTGTGGTGGGCTGGGACGGGCCGTGGTGGGCTGTGGTGGGCCGTCGTGGGCGGTTTTGGGCCGGTATGGGAAGGGATGGTCTGTGTTGGGCCGTGGTGGGCTGGGACAGGTCATGGTGGGCTGAGACGGCCCGTGGTGAACTGTGGTAGGCTGTGGTGGGCCGTGGTGGGCTGGGACGGGCCGTGGTGGGCTGTGGTGGGCCGTGGTGGTCTGGGACAGGCTGTGGTGGGCTTTGGTGGGTTCTTGTGAGCTTGAGATGGGTTGTGGTGGGCTGGGACGGGCTGGGACGGGCTGGGATGGGCTGGGACAGGCTGGGACGGGCTGTGGTGGGCTGGGACGGGCTGTGGTGGGCTGGGACTGGCTGTGGTGGGCTGGGAAGGGCTGTGGTGGGCCGTGGTGGGCGGGGACGGGCCGTGGTGAACCGTGGTGGGCCGGGATGGGAAGGGGTGGGCTGTGGTGGGCTGGGACAGGTCGTGGTGAGCTGGGACGGGCCGTGGTGGGCTGTGGTGGGCCGTGGTCGTCTTGGACAGGCTGTGGTGGGCTTTGGTGGGTTCTTGTGAGCTTGAGATGGGCTGTGGTGGGCTGGGACGGGCTGGGACGGGATCTGATGATCTGGAACGAGCTGTGATGTGCTGCAATGGGCTGTGGTGGGCTGGGACGGGCTGTGGTGGGCTGGGACGGGCTGTGGTGGGCTGTGGTGGGCTGGGACGGGCTGGGACGGGCTGTGGTGGGCTGTGGTGGGATGGGACATGCTGTGGTGTGCTGGGACGAGCTGTCGTGGGCTGGGACGGGCTGGGACGGGCTGGGACGAGTTGTAGTGTGCTGGGACGGCCTGGGGAGGGCGGGGACGTGCTGTGGTGTGCTGGGACGGGCTGTGGTGTGCTGGGACGGGCTGTGGTGGGCTGGGACGGGCTGTGGTGTTCTGGGACGGGCTGTGGTGGGCTGTGGTGGTCTGGGACGGGCCATGGTGGGCTGTGGTGGGTTCTGCTGAGCTTGAGACGGGCTGTGGTGGGCTGGGACGGGCTGAGACGAGTTCTGGTTGTCTGGAACGAGCTGGGACGGGCTGTGATGGGCTGGGACGGGCCGTGGTGGGCGGGGACGGGCTGTGGTGGGCTGGGACGGGATGTGGTGGTCTGGAATGGTCTGTGGTGGGCTGGGACGGGCTGTGGTGGGCTGGGACGGGCTGCGGCAGGCTGCGACGGGCTGAGACGGGCTATGCTGGTCTGTGGTGGGCTGTGGTGGGCGGGGACGGGCTGTGGTGGGCGGGGACGGGCTGTGGTGGGCTAGGGACGGGCTGTGGTGGGCTAGGGACGGGCTGTGGTGTGCTGGGACGGGCTGTGGTGGGCTGGGACGGGCTGTGGTGGTCTGGAACAGGCTGTGGTGGGTTGGGACAGGCTGGGACATGCTGGGACGGTGTGTGGTGGACTGGGATGGTCTGTGGTGGGGCGTGGTGGGCTGGGACGGGCCGTGGTGAACCGTGGTGGGCTGTGGTGGGCCGTGGTGGGCCGTTTTGAGCCGGTATGGGAAGGGATGGGCTGTGGTGGGCCGTGGTGGGCTGGGACAGGTCATGGTGGTCTGAGATGGCCCGTGGTGAACTGTGGTGGGCTGTGGTGGGCTGGTATGGGCCGTGGTGGGCTGTTTTGAGCCGGTATGGGAAGGGATGGGCTGTGGTGGGCCGTGGTGGGCTGGGACAGGTCATGGTGGTCTGAGATGGCCCGTGGTGGGCTGTGGTGGGCCGTGGTGGGCTGGGACGGGCTGGGATGGGCTCTGGTGGTCTGGAACAGGCTGGGACGGGCTGTGGTGGGCTGGGATGGGCTGGCACGGGCTGTGGTGGGCTGGCACGGGCTGTGGTGGGCTGGGACGGGCTGTGGTGGGCTGGGACGGGCTGGGACGAGCTGGGACGGGCTGGGACGGGCTGGGACGGGCTGTGGTGGGCTGGGACGGGCTGGGACGTGCTGTGGTGTGCTCGGACGGGCTGTGGTGTGCTGGGACGGGCTGTGGTGGGCTGTGGTGGTCTGGGACGGGCCATGGTGGGCTGTGGTGGGTTCTGCTGAGCTTGAGACGGGCTGTGGTGGGCTGGGACGGGCTGAGACGAGTTCTGGTTGTCTGGAACGAGCTGGGACGGGCTGTGATGGGCTGGGACGGGCCGTGGTGGGCGGGGACGGGCTGTGGTGGGCTGGGACGGGATGTGGTGGTCTGGAATGGTCTGTGGTGGGCTGGGACGGGCTGTGGTGGGCTGGGACGGGCTGCGGCAGGCTGCGACGGGCTGAGACGGGCTATGCTGGTCTGTGGTGGGCTGTGGTGGGCGGGGACGGGCTGTGGTGGGCTGGGACGGGCTGTGGTGGGCTAGGGACGGGCTGTGGTGGGCTGGGACGGGCTGTGGTGGTCTGGAACAGGCTGTGGTGGGTTGGGACAGGCTGGGACATGCTGGGACGGTGTGTGGTGGACTGGGATGGTCTGTGGTGGGGCGTGGTGGGCTGGGACGGGCCGTGGTGAACCGTGGTGGGCTGTGGTGGGCCGTGGTGGGCCGTTTTGAGCCGGTATGGGAAGGGATGGGCTGTGGTGGGCCGTGGTGGGCTGGGACAGGTCATGGTGGTCTGAGATGGCCCGTGGTGAACTGTGGTGGGCTGTGGTGGGCCGTGGTGGGCTGGTATGGGCCGTGGTGGGCTGTTTTGAGCCGGTATGGGAAGGGATGGGCTGTGGTGGGCCGTGGTGGGCTGGGACAGGTCATGGTGGTCTGAGATGGCCCGTGGTGAACTGTGGTGGGCTGTGGTGGGCTGTGGTGGGTTCTGGTGAGCTTGAGACGGGCTGTAGTGGGCTAGGACGGGCTCTGGTGGGCTGGGATGGGCTGTGGTGGGCTGGGACGGGCTGTGGTGGGCTGGGACGGGCTGTGGTGGGCTGGGACGGGCTGTGGTGGGCTGGGACGGGACGGGATGGGACGGGCTGGGACGGGACGGGACAGGCTGTGACGGGCTGTGCTGGGAAGGGATGGGACGGGTTGTGGTTGGCTGGGACGGGACGGGCTGTGGTTGGCTGGGACAGGCTGGGACGGGCTGTGGTGGTCTGGGACGGGCTGTGGTGGGCTGTGGTGAGCTGGGACAGGCTCTGGTGGGTTGGGCCGGGGCGTGGTGGGCTGTGGTGTGCTGGGACGGGCTGTGGTGTGCTGGGACGGGCTGTGGTGTGCTGGCACGGGCTGTGGTGTGCTGGCACGGGCTGTGGTGTGCTGGGACGGGCTGTGGTGTGCTGGGACGGGCTGTGGTGTTGGGGGACGGGCTGGGATGGGCTGTGGTGGGCGGGGACGGGCTGTGGTGGGCTGGGACAGGCTGTGGTGGGCTGTGGTGGGCTGTGGTGGGGCGTGGTGGGCTGGGACGGGCCGTGGTGGGCTGTGGTGGGCCGTCGTGGGCGGTTTTGGGCCGGTATGGGAAGGGATGGTCTGTGTTGGGCCGTGGTGGGCTGGGACAGGTCATGGTGGGCTGAGACGGCCCGTGGTGAACTGTGGTAGGCTGTGGTGGGCCGTGGTGGGCTGGGACGGGCCGTGGTGGGCTGTGGTGGGCCGTGGTGGTCTGGGACAGGCTGTGGTGGGCTTTGGTGGGTTCTTGTGAGCTTGAGATGGGTTGTGGTGGGCTGGGACGGGCTGGGACGGGCTGGGATGGGCTGGGACAGGCTGGGACGGGCTGTGGTGGGCTGGGACGGGCTGTGGTGGGCTGGGACTGGCTGTGGTGGGCTGGGAAGGGCTGTGGTGGGCCGTGGTGGGCGGGGACGGGCCGTGGTGAACCGTGGTGGGCCGGGATGGGAAGGGGTGGGCTGTGGTGGGCTGGGACAGGTCGTGGTGAGCTGGGACGGGCCGTGGTGGGCTGTGGTGGGCCGTGGTCGTCTTGGACAGGCTGTGGTGGGCTTTGGTGGGTTCTTGTGAGCTTGAGATGGGCTGTGGTGGGCTGGGACGGGCTGGGACGGGATCTGATGATCTGGAACGAGCTGTGATGTGCTGCAATGGGCTGTGGTGGGCTGGGACGGGCTGTGGTGGGCTGGGACGGGCTGTGGTGGGCTGTGGTGGGCTGGGACGGGCTGGGACGGGCTGTGGTGGGCTGTGGTGGGATGGGACATGCTGTGGTGTGCTGGGACGAGCTGTCGTGGGCTGGGACGGGCTGGGACGGGCTGGGACGAGTTGTAGTGTGCTGGGACGGCCTGGGGAGGGCGGGGACGTGCTGTGGTGTGCTGGGACGGGCTGTGGTGTGCTGGGACGGGCTGTGGTGTGCTGGGACGGGCTGTGGTGGGCTGGGACGGGCTGTGGTGTGCTGGGACGGGCTGTGGTGGGCTGTGGTGGTCTGGGACGGGCCATGGTGGGCTGTGGTGGGTTCTGCTGAGCTTGAGACGGGCTGTGGTGGGCTGGGACGGGCTGAGACGAGTTCTGGTTGTCTGGAACGAGCTGGGACGGGCTGTGATGGGCTGGGACGGGCCGTGGTGGGCGGGGACGGGCTGTGGTGGGCTGGGACGGGATGTGGTGGTCTGGAATGGTCTGTGGTGGGCTGGGACGGGCTGTGGTGGGCTGGGACGGGCTGCGGCAGGCTGCGACGGGCTGAGACGGGCTATGCTGGTCTGTGGTGGGCTGTGGTGGGCGGGGACGGGCTGTGGTGGGCTAGGGACGGGCTGTGGTGTGCTGGGACGGGCTGTGGTGGGCTGGGACGGGCTGTGGTGGTCTGGAACAGGCTGTGGTGGGTTGGGACAGGCTGGGACATGCTGGGACGGTGTGTGGTGGACTGGGATGGTCTGTGGTGGGGCGTGGTGGGCTGGGACGGGCCGTGGTGAACCGTGGTGGGCTGTGGTGGGCCGTGGTGGGCCGTTTTGAGCCGGTATGGGAAGGGATGGGCTGTGGTGGGCCGTGGTGGGCTGGGACAGGTCATGGTGGTCTGAGATGGCCCGTGGTGAACTGTGGTGGGCTGTGGTGGGCTGGTATGGGCCGTGGTGGGCTGTTTTGAGCCGGTATGGGAAGGGATGGGCTGTGGTGGGCCGTGGTGGGCTGGGACAGGTCATGGTGGTCTGAGATGGCCCGTGGTGGGCTGTGGTGGGCCGTGGTGGGCTGGGACGGGCTGGGATGGGCTCTGGTGGTCTGGAACAGGCTGGGACGGGCTGTGGTGGGCTGGGATGGGCTGGCACGGGCTGTGGTGGGCTGGCACGGGCTGTGGTGGGCTGGGACGGGCTGTGGTGGGCTGGGACGGGCTGGGACGGGCTGGGACGGGCTGGGACGGGCTGGGACGGGCTGTGGTGGGCTGGGACGGGCTGGGACGTGCTGTGGTGTGCTCGGACGGGCTGTGGTGTGCTGGGACGGGCTGTGGTGGGCTGTGGTGGTCTGGGACGGGCCATGGTGGGCTGTGGTGGGTTCTGCTGAGCTTGAGACGGGCTGTGGTGGGCTGGGACGGGCTGAGACGAGTTCTGGTTGTCTGGAACGAGCTGGGACGGGCTGTGATGGGCTGGGACGGGCCGTGGTGGGCGGGGACGGGCTGTGGTGGGCTGGGACGGGATGTGGTGGTCTGGAATGGTCTGTGGTGGGCTGGGACGGGCTGTGGTGGGCTGGGACGGGCTGGGACGGGCTGGGACGGGCTGGGACGGGCCGTGGTGGGCTGGGACGGGCTGGGACGTGCTGTGGTGTGCTCGGACGGGCTGTGGTGTGCTGGGACGGGCTGTGGTGGGCTGTGGTGGTCTGGGACGGGCCATGGTGGGCTGTGGTGGGTTCTGCTGAGCTTGAGACGGGCTGTGGTGGGCTGGGACGGGCTGAGACGAGTTCTGGTTGTCTGGAACGAGCTGGGACGGGCTGTGATGGGCTGGGACGGGCCGTGGTGGGCGGGGACGGGCTGTGGTGGGCTGGGACGGGATGTGGTGGTCTGGAATGGTCTGTGGTGGGCGGGGACGGGCTGTGGTGGGCTGGGACGGGCTGTGGTGGGCTGGGACGGGCTGCGGCAGGCTGCGACGGGCTGAGACGGGCTATGCTGGTCTGTGGTGGGCTGTGGTGGGCGGGGACGGGCTGTGGTGGGCGGGGACGGGCTGTGGTGGGCTAGGGACGGGCTGTGGTGGGCTAGGGACGGGCTGTGGTGTGCTGGGACGGGCTGTGGTGGGCTGGGACGGGCTGTGGTGGTCTGGAACAGGCTGTGGTGGGTTGGGACAGGCTGGGACATGCTGGGACGGTGTGTGGTGGACTGGGATGGTCTGTGGTGGGGCGTGGTGGGCTGGGACGGGCCGTGGTGAACCGTGGTGGGCTGTGGTGGGCCGTGGTGGGCCGTTTTGAGCCGGTATGGGAAGGGATGGGCTGTGGTGGGCCGTGGTGGGCTGGGACAGGTCATGGTGGTCTGAGATGGCCCGTGGTGAACTGTGGTGGGCTGTGGTGGGCTGGTATGGGCCGTGGTGGGCTGTTTTGAGCCGGTATGGGAAGGGATGGGCTGTGGTGGGCCGTGGTGGGCTGGGACAGGTCATGGTGGTCTGAGATGGCCCGTGGTGGGCTGTGGTGGGCCGTGGTGGGCTGGGACGGGCTGGGATGGGCTCTGGTGGTCTGGAACAGGCTGGGACGGGCTGTGGTGGGCTGGGATGGGCTGGCACGGGCTGTGGTGGGCTGGCACGGGCTGTGGTGGGCTGGGACGGGCTGTGGTGGGCTGGGACGGGCTGGGACGGGCTGGGACGGGCTGGGACGGGCTGGGACGGGCTGTGGTGGGCTGGGACGGGCTGGGACGTGCTGTGGTGTGCTCGGACGGGCTGTGGTGTGCTGGGACGGGCTGTGGTGGGCTGTGGTGGTCTGGGACGGGCCATGGTGGGCTGTGGTGGGTTCTGCTGAGCTTGAGACGGGCTGTGGTGGGCTGGGACGGGCTGAGACGAGTTCTGGTTGTCTGGAACGAGCTGGGACGGGCTGTGATGGGCTGGGACGGGCCGTGGTGGGCGGGGACGGGCTGTGGTGGGCTGGGACGGGATGTGGTGGTCTGGAATGGTCTGTGGTGGGCTGGGACGGGCTGTGGTGGGCTGGGACGGGCTGCGGCAGGCTGCGACGGGCTGAGACGGGCTATGCTGGTCTGTGGTGGGCTGTGGTGGGCGGGGACGGGCTGTGGTGGGCTGGGACGGGCTGTGGTGGGCTAGGGACGGGCTGTGGTGGGCTGGGACGGGCTGTGGTGGTCTGGAACAGGCTGTGGTGGGTTGGGACAGGCTGGGACATGCTGGGACGGTGTGTGGTGGACTGGGATGGTCTGTGGTGGGGCGTGGTGGGCTGGGACGGGCCGTGGTGAACCGTGGTGGGCTGTGGTGGGCCGTGGTGGGCCGTTTTGAGCCGGTATGGGAAGGGATGGGCTGTGGTGGGCCGTGGTGGGCTGGGACAGGTCATGGTGGTCTGAGATGGCCCGTGGTGAACTGTGGTGGGCTGTGGTGGGCCGTGGTGGGCTGGTATGGGCCGTGGTGGGCTGTTTTGAGCCGGTATGGGAAGGGATGGGCTGTGGTGGGCCGTGGTGGGCTGGGACAGGTCATGGTGGTCTGAGATGGCCCGTGGTGAACTGTGGTGGGCTGTGGTGGGCTGTGGTGGGTTCTGGTGAGCTTGAGACGGGCTGTAGTGGGCTAGGACGGGCTCTGGTGGGCTGGGATGGGCTGTGGTGGGCTGGGACGGGCTGTGGTGGGCTGGGACGGGCTGTGGTGGGCTGGGACGGGCTGTGGTGGGCTGGGACGGGACGGGATGGGACGGGCTGGGACGGGACGGGACAGGCTGTGACGGGCTGTGCTGGGAAGGGATGGGACGGGTTGTGGTGGGCTGGGACGGGACGGGCTGTGGTTGGCTGGGACAGGCTGGGACGGGCTGTGGTGGTCTGGGACGGGCTGTGGTGGGCTGTGGTGAGCTGGGACAGGCTCTGGTGGGTTGGGCCGGGGCGTGGTGGGCTGTGGTGTGCTGGGACGGGCTGTGGTGTGCTGGCACGGGCTGTGGTGTGCTGGCACGGGCTGTGGTGTGCTGGCACGGGCTGTGGTGTGCTGGGACGGGCTGTGGTGTGCTGGGACGGGCTGTGGTGTGCTGGGACGGGCTGTGGTGTTGGGGGACGGGCTGGGATGGGCTGTGGTGGGCGGGGACGGGCTGTGGTGGGCTGGGACAGGCTGTGGTGGGCTGTGGTGGGCTGTGGTGGGGCGTGGTGGGCTGGGACGGGCCGTGGTGGGCTGTGGTGGGCCGTCGTGGGCGGTTTTGGGCCGGTATGGGAAGGGATGGTCTGTGTTGGGCCGTGGTGGGCTGGGACAGGTCATGGTGGGTTGAGACGGCCCGTGGTGAACTGTGGTAGGCTGTGGTGGGCCGTGGTGGGCTGGGACGGGCCGTGGTGGGCTGTGGTGGGCCGTGGTGGTCTGGGACAGGCTGTGGTGGGCTTTGGTGGGTTCTTGTGAGCTTGAGATGGGTTGTGGTGGGCTGGGACGGGCTGGGACGGGCTGGGATGGGCTGGGACAGGCTGGGACGGGCTGTGGTGGGCTGGGACGGGCTGTGGTGGGCTGGGACTGGCTGTGGTGGGCTGGGAAGGGCTGTGGTGGGCCGTGGTGGGCGGGGACGGGCCGTGGTGAACCGTGGTGGGCCGGGATGAGAAGGGGTGGGCTGTGGTGGGCTGGGACAGGTCGTGGTGAGCTGGGACGGGCCGTGGTGGGCTGTGGTGGGCCGTGGTCGTCTTGGACAGGCTGTGGTGGGCTTTGGTGGGTTCTTGTGAGCTTGAGATGGGCTGTGGTGGGCTGGGACGGGATCTGATGATCTGGAACGAGCTGTGATGTGCTGCAATGGGCTGTGGTGGGCTGGGACGGGCTGTGGTGGGCTGGGACGGGCTGTGGTGGGCTGTGGTAGGCTGGGACGGGCTGGGACGGGCTGTGGTGGGCTGTGGTGGGCTGGGACGGGCTGTGGTGGGATGGGACATGCTGTGGTGTGCTGGGACGAGCTGTCGTGGGCTGGGACGGGCTGGGACGGGCTGGGACGAGTTGTAGTGTGCTGGGACGGCCTGGGGAGGGCGGGGACGTGCTGTGGTGTGCTGGGACGGGCTGTGGTGTGCTGGGACGGGCTGTGGTGTGCTGGGACGGGCTGTGGTGGGCTGGGACGGGCTGTGGTGTGCTGGGACGGGCTGTGGTGTGCTGGGACGGGCTGTGGTGGGCTGGGACGGGCTGTGGTGGGCTGGGACGGGCTGTGGTGGGCGGGGACGGGCTGTGGTTGGCTGGGACGGGCCGTGGTGGGCTATGGTGGGCCGTGGTGGGCTGGGATGGGTCCTGATGGACTGGGACGGGCCGTAGTGGGCTGGGACGGGCCGTGGTGGGCTGGGACGGGCTGTGGTGGGCTGTGGTGGGCTGGGACGGGCTCTGGTGGGCTGTGGTGTGATGGGATGGGCTTTGGTGAGCTGGGACGGGCTGTGGTGAACCATGGTGGGGTGTGCTGGGCCGTGGTGGGCTGGGACGGGCTGTGGTGAACTGTGGTGGGCTGTGTTGGGCTGTGGTGGGCCGTGGTGTGCTGGGACGGGCCGTTGTGGGCTGTGGTGGGCCGTGGTGGTCTGGGACGGGCTGTGGTAAACTGGGACGTGCTGGGACTGGCTGTGGTGGGCTGGGAAGGGCTGGGACGGGCTGTGGTGGGCTGGGACTGGCTGTGGTGGGCTGGGACGGGCTGTGCTGAGCTGGGACTGGCTGGGACGGGCTGGGATGGGCTGGGACGGGCTGTGGTGGGCTGTGGTGGGCGGGGACGGGCTGTGGTGAACCGTGGTTGGCCGTGGTGGGCCGTGGTGGGCCGTGGTGGGCTGTGGTGGGCCGTGGTGGGCAGGGACGGGCCGTGGTGGGCTGTGGTGGGCCGTGGTGGGCTTGGTCAGGCCGTGGTTGCCTGGGACGGGCTGTGGTGGCCTGGGATGGGCTGTGGTGGGCTGGGACGGGATGTGGTGGGCCGTGGTGGGCTGTGGCGGGCCGTGGTGGGCTAGGACGGGACGTGGTGGGCTGTGGTGGGCCGTGGTGGTCTGGGACGGGCTGTGGTGGGCTGTGGTGGGTTCTGGTGAGCTTGAGACGGGCTGTGGTGGTCTGGGACGGGCTGTGGTGGGCTGTAATGGGCAGGGACGGCCTGTGGTGGGCTGGGACGGGCTGGGACGGGCTGTGGTGGGCTGGGACGGGCTGTGGTGGGCTGAGACGGGCCGTGGTGGGCTGGGATGGGCCGTGGTGAACTGTGGTGGGCTGTGGTGGGCAGTGGTGGGCTGGGACGGGCCGTGTTGGGCTGTGGTGGGATGTGGTGGGTTTTGGTGAGCTTGAGTCGGGCTGTGGTGGGCTGGGACGGGCTGGGACGGTTTCTGGTGGTCTGGAACGGGCTGGGACGGGCTGTGGTGGGCTGGGATGGGCTGGGACAAGCTGTGGTGGGCTAGGATGGGCTGTGGTGGGCTAGGATGGGCTGTGGTGTGCTGGGCCGTGCTGGGACGGGCTGTGGTGTGCTGGGACGGGCTGTGGTGGGCTGGGACGGGCTGTGGTGGGCTGGGACGGGCTGTGGTATGCTGGGACGGGCTGTGACGGGCTGTCGTGGGCTGGGATGGGCTGGGACAGGCTGTGGTGGGCTATGGTGGGCTGGGACGGGCTGTGGTGGGCTGGGACGGGCTGGGACGGGCTGTGGTGTGCTGGGACGGGCTGTGGTGGGCTGGGACGGGCTGTGGTGGGCTTGGACGGGCTGTGGTGGGCTGGGACGGGCTGTGGTGGGCTGGGACGGGCTGTGGTGGGCTGGGACGGGCTGTGGTATGCTGGGACGGGCTGTGACGGGCTGTCGTGGGCTGGGATGTGCTGGGACAGGCTGTGGTGGGCTGGGACGGGCTGGGACGGGCTGTGGTGGGCTGGGACGGGCTGTGGTGGGCTGGGACGAGCTGTGGTGGGCTGGGACGGGCTGGTACGTGCTGCGGTGTGCTGGGACGGGCTGTGGTGGGCTGGGACGGGCTGTGGTGGGCTGTGTTGGGTTCTGCTGAGCTTGAGACGGGCTGTGGTGGGCTGGGACGGGCTGAGACGAGTTCTGGTTGTCTGGAACGAGCTGGGACGGGCTGTGATGGGCTGGGACGGGCTGTGGTGGGCGGGGACGGGCTGTGGTGGGCTGGGACGGGCTGGGACGGGCTGTGGTGGGCTGGGACGGGCTGTGGTATGCTGGGACGGGCTGTGACGGGCTGTCGTGGGCTGGGATGGGCTGGGACAGGCTGTAATGGGCTGTGGTGGGCTGGGACGGGCTGTGGTGGGCTGGGACGGGCTGTGGTGGGCTGGGACGGGCTGTGGTGGGCTGGGACGGGCTGTGGTGGGCTGGGATGGGCTGTGGTGGGCTGGGACGAGCTGTGGTGGGCTGGGACGGGCTGGTACGTGCTGTGGTGTGCTGGGACGGGCTGTGGTGGGCTGGGACGGGCTGTGGTGGGCTGTGGTGGGTTCTGCTGAGCTTGAGACGGGCTGTGGTGGGCTGGGACGGGCTGAGACGAGTTCTGGTTGTCTGGAACGAGCTGGGACGGGCTGTGGTGGGCTGGGACGGGCTGTGGTGGGCTTGGACGGGCTGTGGTGGGCTGGGACGGGCTATGGTGGGCTGGGACGGGCTGTGGTGGGCTGGGACGGGCTGTGGTATGCTGGGACGGGCTGTGACGGGCTGTCGTGGGCTGGGATGGGCTGGGACAGGCTGTGGTGGGCTGTGGTGGGCTGGGACGGGCTGTGGTGGGCTGGGACGGGCTGTGGTGGGCTGGGACGGGCTGTGGTGGGCTGGGACGGGCTGTGGTGGGCTGGGACGGGCTGGTACGTGCTGTGGTGTGCTGGGACGGGCTGTGGTGGGCTGGGACGGGCTGTGGTGGGCTGTGGTGGGTTCTGCTGAGCTTGAGACGGGCTGTGGTGGGCTGGGACGGGCTGTGGTGGGCTGTAATGGGCAGGGACGGCCTGTGGTGGGCGGGGACGGGCTGCAGTGGGCTGTGGTGGGCTGGGACCGGCTGCGGTTGGCTGTGGTGGGTTGTGGTGAGCTGGGACAGGCTGTGGTGGGCTGGAATGGGCTGGGACGGGCTGTGGTGGGTGTGGTGGACTGGGACGTGCTGTAGTGAGCTGAGACGGGCTGTGGTGGGCTGGGATTTGCTGGGACGGCTGGGACGGGCTGTGGTGGGCGGGGACGGGCTGTGGTGGGCGGGGACAGGCTGTGGTGGGCTGGGACGGGCTGTGTTGGGCTGGGACGGGCTGTGGAGGATTGGACCGGGCTATGGAGAGCTCTGGAGAGCCGTGGTGGGCTGGGACGGGCCGTGTTGGGCAGGGACGGGCCGTGGTGGGCTGGGACGGGCTCTGGTGGTGAGCAGAGACGGCCTGTGTTGGGCTGGGACGGGCTGTGATAAGCTGTAACCGGCTGTGGTGGGTCGTGGTGGGTTGGGACGGGTCGTGGTGGGCTGGGACGGGCCGTGGTGGGCTGGGGCTGGTTGGGACGGGCTGGGACTGGCTGTGGAGGGCTGTGGTGGGCTGGGATGGGCTGGGACAGTCCATGGTGGGCTGGGACGGGCCGTGGTGGGCTGGGACGGGCTGTGGTGGGCTGGGACGGGCTGTGGAGGGCTGGGACGGGCCGTGGTGGGTTGTTATGGTCCGTGGTGGGCTGGGACGGGCCGTGGTGGGCTGGGACGGGCCGTGGTGGGCTGTGACGGGCCGTGGTGGGCTGGGACGGGCCGGGACAGGCTGTGGTGGGCTGTGGTGGGTTCTGCTGAGCTTGAGACGGGCTGTGGTGGGCTGGGACGGGCTGAGACGAGTTCTGGTGGTCTGGAACGAGCTGGGACGTGCTGTGGTGGCCTGGAACGGGCTGTGGTTGGCGGGGACGGGCTGTGGTCGTCTGGAATGGTGTGTGGTGGGCTGGGACGGTCTGTAGTGGGCTTGGACGGGCTGCGGCAGGCTGCGACGGTCTGGGACGGGCTGTGGTGTGCTGGGACGGGCTGTGGTGGGCTGGGACGGGCTGTGCTGGGCTGTGGTGGGCTGGGACGGGCGGGGACGGGCTGTGGTGGTCTGGAACAGGCTGTGGTGGGTTGGGACAGGCTGGGACATGCTGGGACGGTGTGTGGTGGACTGGGATGGTCTGTGGTGTGCTGGGACGGGCTGTGGTGGGCAGGGACGGGCTGTGGTGGGGCGTGGTGGGCTGGGACGGGCCGTGGTGAACCGTGGTGGGCTGTGGTGGGCCGTGGTGAGCCGTTTTGAGCCGGTATGGGAAGGGATGGGCTGTGGTGGGCCGTGGTGGGCTGGGACAGGTCATGGTGGTCTGAGATGGCCCGTGGTGGGCTGTGGTGGGCCGTGGTGGGCTGGGATGGGCTGTGGTGGGCCGTGATGGTCTGGGACAGGCTGTGGTGGGCTGTGGTGGGTTCTGGTGAGCTTGAGATGGGCTGTGGTGGTCTGGGACGGGCTGGGACAGGCTCTGGTGGGCTGGGACGGGCTGTGGTGTGTTGGTGGGCTGGGACGAGCTGTGGTGGGCTGGGACGAGCTGTGGTGGTCTGGGACGGGCTGTGGTGGGCTGGGACGGGCTGTGGTGGGCTTGGACGGGCTGTGGTGTGCTGGGCCGTGCTGGGACGGGCTGTGGTGTGCTGGGACGGGCTGTGGTGTGCTGGGACGGGCTGTGGTGGGCTCGGACGGGCTGTGGTGGGCTGGGACGGGCTGTGGTGTGCTGGGACGGGCTGTGACGGGCTGTCGTGGGCTGGGATGGGCTGGGACAGGCTGTGGTGGGCTGTGGTGTGCTGGGACGGGCTGTGGTGGTCTGGGACGGGCTGGGACAGGCTGTGGTGGGCTGTGGTGGGTTCTGCTGAGCTTGAGACGGGCTGTGGTGGGCTGGGACGGGCTGAGACGAGTTCTGGTTGTCTGGAACGAGCTGGGACGGGCTGTGATGGGCTGGGACGGGCTGTGGTGGGCGGGGACGGGCTATGGTGGGCGGGGACGGGATGGTGGTCTGGAATGGTCTGTGGTGGGCTGGGACGGGCTGTGGCGGGCTGGGACGGGCTGCGGCAGGCTGCGACGGGCTGGGACGGGCTATGTTGGTCTGTGGTGGGTTGGGACGGGCGGGGACGGGCTGTGGTGGGCTGGGACGGGCTGTGGTGGGCTGGGACGGGCTGTGGTGGGCTAGGGACGGGCTGTGGTGTGCTGTGACGGGCTGTGGTGGGCTGGGACGGGCTGTGGTGGTCTGGAACAGGCTGTGGTGGGTTGGGACAGGCTGGGACATGCTGGGACGGTGTGTGGTGGACTGGGATGGTCTGTGGTGGGGCGTGGTGGGCTGGGACGGGCCGTGGTGAACTGTGGTGGGCTGTGGTGGGCCGTGGTGGGCCGTTTTGAGCCGGTATGGGAAGGGATGGGCTGTGGTGGGCCGTGGTGGGCTGGGACAGGTCATGGTGGTCTGAGATGGCCCGTGGTGAACTGTGGTGGGCTGTGGTGGGCCGTGGTGGGCTGGTATGGGCCGTGGTGGGCTGTGGTGGGCCGTTTTGAGCCGGTTTGGGAAGGGATGGGCTGTGGTGGGCCATGGTGGGCTGGGACAGGTCATGGTGGTCTGAGATGGCCCGTGGTGAACTGTGGTGGGCTGTGGTGGGCCGTGGTGGGCTGGGACAGGCTGTGTTTGGCTAGGACAGGCTGTGTTTGGCTGGGACAGGCTGTGGTGGGCTGGGACGGGCTGTGGTGGGCCGGGACAGGCTGTGTTTGGCTAGGACAGGCTGTGTTTGGCTGGGACAGGCTGTGTTTGGCTGGGACAGGCTGTGGTGGGCCGGGACGGGCCGTGGTGGGGCGGGACGGGCCGTGGTGGGCTGGGACGGGCCGTGGTGGGCTGGGACGGGCCGTGGCGGGCTGGGACGGGTTGTGGCGGACTGGGACGAACTGTGGTGGTCTGTGGTGGGCTGGGACGGGCCGTGGTGGGCTGGGACGAGCTGTGCCGGGCTGGGACGGGCTGTGGTGGGCTGTGGTTGGTTGTGGTGGGCCGGGACGGGCCGTAGTGGGCCGGGACGGGCCGTCGTGGGCCGGGACGGGCCGTGGTGGGCTGGGACGGGCCGTGGCGGGCTGGGACGGGTTGTGGCGGACTGGGACGAACTGTGGTGGTCTGTGGTGGGCTGGGACGGGTTGTGGCGGACTGGGACGAACTGTGGTGGTCTGTGGTGGGCTGGGATGGGCCGTGGTGGGCTGGGACGGGCTGGGACGAGCTGTGCCGGGCTGGGACGGGCTGTGGTGGGCTGTGGTAGGCTGTGCTGTGCTGTAGTGGTCTGTGATGGGCTGGGACGGGCTGTCGTGGGCTGGGACGGGCTGTCGTGGGCTGGGACGGGCTGTCGTGGGCTGTGGGGGACCTGGGACATGCTGTGGTGGGCTGGGACGGGCTCTGGTGGGCTGGGACGGGCTGTGGTGGGCTTCTATGGGCTGTTACTTTATGTGGTGAGCTGGGACGGGCTGTGACGGGCTGTGGTCGGCTGGTATGAGCTGGGACAAGCTGTGGTGGGCCGGGACGGGCTGTGGTGAGCTGGGACGGGCTGTAGTGAGCTGGGACGGGCTGTGGTGGCCTGTGGTGGGCTGGGACGGGCTGTGGTGGTCTGGGATGGGCTGGGACAGGCTGTGGTGGGCCGTGGTAAGCCATGGTCGGCTGTGGTGGGCTGGGACGGGCTGTGGTGGGCTGTGGTGTGCCATGGTGGGCTGGGACAGGCTGCGGTGGGCTGGAAAGGGCTGTGGTGGGCTGGGACGGCCTGTGGTGGGACGGGGACGGGCTGTGGTTGGTTGTGGTGGGCTGGGACGGGCTGGGACGCCTTGGAAGGGCTGTGGTGGGCGGTGACGGGTTGTGGTGTTCTGTGACGGGCTGGGACTTTCTGTGGTGAGCTGCGACGGTCTGTGGTGGTCTGGAACGGGCTGTGGTAGGCCGGGACGGGCCGTGGTGGGCCGGGACGGGCCGTGGTGGGCTGGGACGGGCCGTGGTGGGCCGGGATGGGCCGTGGTGTGCCGGGACGGGCCGTGGTGGGCTGGGACGGGTTGTGGCGGGCTGGGACGAACTGTGGTGGTCTGTGGTGGGCTGGGACGGGCCGTGGTGGGCTGGGACGGGCTCTGGTGGTATGGACCGGGCTGTGGTGGGCTGGGAAGGGCTGGAATGGGCTGTGGTGGGTTGGGATGGGCTGTGGTGGGCGGGGGACGGTCTGTGGTGGGCTGGGACAGGCTGTGGTGGGCTTGGACCTGCTGTGGTGGTTGGGGACGGGTTGTGGTAGGTCCGGGACGGGCTGTCGTATTCCGGGACGGGCTGTGGTGGGCTGGGAAGGCCTGGAACGGGCTGGGACGGGCTGTGGTGGGCGGGGACGGGCTGTGGTGGGCTGGGACGGGCTCTGGTGGTCTCAAACCGGCTGTGGTGGGTTGGGAAGGGCTGCAATGGGCTTTGGTGGGTTGGGACAGGCTGTGGTGGGCTGGGACGGGCTGTGGTGGGCTTAGACCTGCTGTGGTGGTCAGGGACGGGTTCTGGTAGGTCCGGGACGGGCTGTGGTGGGCTGGGACGGGCTGTGGTGGGCTTCTATGGGCTGGTACTTTATGTGGTGGGCTGGGACGGGCTCTGACGGGCTGTGGTCGGCTGGTATGAGCTGGGACAAGCTTTGGTGGGCCGGGACGGGCTCTGTTGGGCTGGGACGGGCTGTGGTGAGCTGGGACGGGCTGTGGTGGCCTGTGGTTGGCTGGGACGGGCTGTGGTGGTCTGGGATGGGCTGGGACAGGCTGTGGTGGGCCGTGGTAAGCCATGGTCAGCTGTGGTGGGCTGGGACGGGCTGTGGTGGGCTGTGGTGTGCCATGGTGGGCTGGGACAGGCTGCGGTGGGCTGGAAAGGGCTGTGGTGGGCTGGGACGGCCTGTGGTGGGACGGGGACGGGCTGTGGTTGGTTGTGGTGGGCTGGGACGGGCTGGGACGCCTTGGAAGGGCTGTGGTGGGCGGTGACGGGTTGTGGTGTTCTGTGACGGGCTGGGACTTTCTGTGGTGAGCTGCGACGGTCTGTGGTGGTCTGTAACGAGCTGTGGTGGGCCGGGACGGGCCGTGGTGGGCCGGGACGGGCCGTGGTGGGCCGGGACGGGCTGTGGCGAGCTGGGACGGGTTGTGGTGGGCTGGGACTGGTTGTGGCGGACTGGGACGAACTGTGGTGGTCTGTGTTGGCCTGGGACGTGCCGTGGTGGCCTGGGACGGGCCGTGGTGGCCTGGGACGGGCCGTGGTGGGCCGGGACGGGCCGTGGTGTGCCGGGACGGGCCGTGGTGGGCTGGGATGGGTTGTGGCGGGCTGGGACGAACTGTGGTGGTCTGTGGTGGGCTGGGACGGGCCGTGGTGGGCTGGGACGGGCTCTGCTGGTATGGACCGGGCTGTGGTGGGCTGGGAAGGGCTGGAATGGGCTGTGGTGGGTTGGCATGGGCTATGGTGGGCTGGCACGGTGTGTGGTGGGCTGGCACAGGCTGTGGTGGGCTTGGACCTGCTGTGGTGGTCGGGGACGGGTTGTGGTAGGTCCGGGATGGGCTGTCGTGGTCCGGGACGGGCTGTGGTGGGCTGGGAAGGCCTGGGACGGGCTGGGACGAGCTGGGACGGGCTGTGGTGGGCGGGGACGGGCTGTGGTGGGCGGGGACGGGCTCTGGTGGTCTCAAACCGGCTGTGGTGGGTTGGGAAGGGCTGGAATGGGCTGTGGTGGGTTGGGACAGGCTGTGGTGGGCTTGGACCTGCTGTGGTGGTCAGGGACGGGTTCTGGTAGGTCCGGGACGGGCTGTGGTGGGCTGGGACGGGCTGTGGTGGGCTGGGATGGGCTGTGATAAGCTGTAACCGGCTGTGGTGGGCTGTGGTGGTCTGGTACGGGTTGTGGTGAGCTGAGATGGGCTGTGGTGGGCTTTGGTGGGCTGGGGTGGGCTCGGACGGGCCGTGGTGGGCTGGGACGGACTGTGGTGGGCTTCTATGGGCTGGTACTTTATGTGGTGGGCTGTGACGGGCTGTGACGGGCTGTGGTGGTCTGGGATGGGCTGGGACAGGCTGTGGTGGGCCGTGGTAAGCCATGGTGGGCTGTGGTGGGCTGGGACGGGCTGTGGTGGGCTGTGGTGTGCCATGGTGGGCTGGGACAGGCTGCGGTGGGCTGGAAAGGGCTGTGGTGGGCTGGAACGGGCTGTGGTGGGCTGGGACAGGCTGTGGTGGGATGGGGACGGGCTGTGGTTTGTTGTGGTGGGCTGGGACGGGCTGTGGTGGGCTGGGACGGGCTGTGGTGGGCTGGGACGAGCTGTGATGAGCTGAGACGGGCTGTGATGGGCTAGGGTGGGCCGGGACAGGCTCTGGTGGGCTGTGGAGGGCTGGGACGGGCTCTGGTGGGCTGGGACGGGCTGTGGTGGGCTTGGACCTGCTGTGGTGGTCAGGGACGGGTTCTGGTAGGTCCGGGACGGGCTGTGGTGGGCTGGGACGGGCTGTGGTGGGCTGGGATGGGCTGTGATAAGCTGTAACCGGCTGTGGTGGTCTGGTACGGGTTGTGGTGAGCTGAGATGGGCTGTGGTGGGCTTTGGTGGGCTGGGGTGGGCTCGGACGGGCCGTGGTGGGCTGTGACGGGCTGTGACGGGCTGTGGTGGTCTGGGATGGGCTGGGACAGGCTGTGGTGGGCCGTGGTAAGCCATGGTGGGCTGTGGTGGGCTGGGACGGGCTGTGGTGGGCTGTGGTGTGCCATGGTGGGCTGGGACAGGCTGCGGTGGGCTGGAAAGGGCTGTGGTGGGCTGGAACGGGCTGTGGTGGGCTGGGACAGGCTGTGGTGGGATGGGGACGGGCTGTGGTTGGTTGTGGTGGGCTGGGACGGGCTGTGGTGGGCTGGGACGGGCTGTGGTGGGCTGGGACGAGCTGTGATGAGCTGAGACGGGCTGTGATGGGCCGGGGTGGGCCGGGACAGGCTCTGGTGGGCTGTGGAGGGCTGGGACGGCCTCTGGTGGGCTGGGACGGACTTGGACGCACTGTGGTGGGCTGGGACGGCCTGTGTAGGGCTGGGAGGGGCTGTGGTGGGCTGTGGGGGGCTGGGAAGGGCTGTGGTGGGCTGGGACGGGCTAGAACGGCTATGGTGGGCTGGGACGGGCTGTGGTGGGCTTGGATGGGCTGTGCTGTGCTGGAACGGTCTGGGACGAGTTGTGGTGAGTGTGGTGGGCTGGGACGGGCTGGGACGGACTGTGTTTAGCTGGGACGGGCTGTGGTGGGCTGTGTCGGGCTGGGACGAGCTGTGACGGGGTGGGACGGGCTGTGGTGGTCTGCGCTAGGCTGTGGTGTGCTGTAGTGGCCTGTGATGGGCTGGGTGGGGCTGTGGTGGGCTGGGACTTGCTGTGGTGGGCTGGGACGGGCTGTGGTGGGCTGGGACGGGCTGTGGTGGGCTGGGACGGGCTGTGGTGGGCTGGGACGGGCTGTGGTGGGCTGGGACGGGCTGTGGTGGGCTGGGACGGGCTGTGGTGGGCTGGGATAAGCTGTGTTGGGCTGGGACGGGCTGTGTTAGGCTGGGATGGGCTGTGGAGGATTGGGACGGGCTATGGAGAGCTGTGGAGAGCTGGGACGGTCTGTGGTGGGCTGGCACAGGCTGTGGTGGGCTTGGACCTGCTGTGGTGGTCGGGGACGGATTGTGGTAGGTCCGGGACGGGCTGTCGTGGTCCAGGACGTGCTGTGTTGGGCTGGGAAGGCCTGGGACGGGCTGGGACGAGCTGGGACGGGCTGTGGTGGGCGGGGACGCGCTGTGGTGGGCGGGGACGGGCTGTGGTGGGCGGGGACGGGCTGTGGTGGGCGGGGACGGGCTGTGGTGGGCAGGGACGGGCTGGGACGAGCTGGGACGGGCTGTGGTGGGCTGCGGTAGGCTGTGGTGTTCTGTAGTGGTCTGTGGTGGGCTGGGACGGGCTGTGGTGGGCTGGCACGGGCTGTGGTGGGCTGGGACGGGCTGTGGTGGGTGGTGGTGGGCTGGGACGGGCTGTGGTGGGTGGTGGTGGGCTGGGATGGGCTGTCGTGGGCTGGGAAGGGCTGTCGTGGGCTTTGGCGGCCTGGGACATGCTGTGGTGGGCTGGGACGGGCTGGGACGTGCTGTGACGAGCTGGGACGAGCTGTGACGGTCTGTGGTGTGTTGTAGTGGCCTGTGGTGTGCTGTAGTGGCCTGTGGTGGGCTGGGACGGGCTGTGGTGGGCTGGGACAAACTGTGGTGGGCTGTGGTGGGCTGGGATGAGCTGGGACAGGCTGGGACGGGCTGGGACGGGCTGTGGTGGGCTGTGGTGGGCTGGGACGGGATGTGGTGGGCTGGGACGGGCTGTAGTGTGCCGTGGTGGGCTGGGATGGGCTGGGACGGGCTGTGGTGGGCTGGGGCGGGCTGTGGTGGGCTGGGGCGGGCTGTGGTGGGCTGGGACGGGCTGTGGTGGGCTGCGACGGGCTGGGACGGGCTGCGATGGGCTGGCACGGGCTGTGGTGTGCTGGGACGGGCTGTGGTGGGCTGGGACGGGCTGGGACGGGCCGTGGTGGGCTGGGACGGACTCTGGTGGGCTTGGACAGGCTGTGGTGGGCTGGGACGAGCCGTAGTAGGCTGGGACGAGCCGTGGTGGGCCGCGACGGGCCGTGGTGGGTTGTTGTGGGCCGTGGTGGGCTGGGACGGGCTGTGGTGGGCTGTGGTGGACCGTGGTGGGCTGTGATGGCCTGTGGTAAGCTGGGACGGGATGTGGTAAGCTGGGACGGGCTTTCGTGGGCTGGGATGGGTTGTCGTTGGCTGGGACGGTCTGGGACGGGCCGTGGTGAGCTGGGACGGGCCGTGGTGGGCTGGGACAGGCTGTGTTTGGCTGGGACAGGCTGTGGTGAGCTGGGACGGGCCGTGGTGGGCCGTGGTGGGTCGGGATGGGCCGTGGTGTGCCGGGACGGGCCGTGGTGGGCTGGGACGGGTTGTGGCGGGCTGGGACGAACTGTGGTGGTCTGTGGTGGGCTGGGACGGGCCGTGGTGGGCTGGGACGGGCTCTGGTGGTATGGACCGGGCTGTGGTGGGCTGGGAAGGGCTGGAATGGGCTGTGGTGGGTTGGCATGGGCTGTGGTGGGCGGGGACGGTCTGTGGTGGGCTGGGACAGGCTGTGGTGGGCTTGGACCTGCTGTGGTGGTTGGGGACGGGTTGTGGTAGGTCCGGGACGGGCTGTCGTATTCCGGGACGGGCTGTGGTGGGCTGGGAAGGCCTGGGACGGGCTGGGACGGGCTGTGGTGGGCCGGGACGGGCTGTGGTGGGCTGGGACGGGCTCTGGTGGTCTCAAACCGGCTGTGGTGGGTTGGGAAGGGCTGGAATGGGCTTTGGTGGGTTGGGACAGGCTGTGGTGGGCTGGGACGGGCTGTGGTGGGCTTAGACCTGCTGTGGTGGTCAGGGACGGGTTCTGGTAGGTCCGGGACGGGCTGTGGTGGGCTGGGACGGTCTGTGGTGGGCTGTGACGGGCTGTGGTGGGCTTCTATGGGCTGGTACTTTATGTGGTGGGCTGGGACGGGCTGTGACGGGCTGTGGTCGGCTGGTATGAGCTGGGACAAGCTTTGGTGGGCCGGGACGGGCTCTGTTGGGCTGGGACGGGCTGTGGTGGCCTGTGGTGGGCTGGGACGGGCTGTGGTGGTCTGGGATGGGCTGGGACAGGCTGTGGTGGGCCGTGGTAAGCCATGGTCGGCTGTGGTGGGCTGGGACGGGCTGTGGTGGGCTGTGGTGTGCCATGGTGGGCTGGGACAGGCTGCGGTGGGCTGGAAAGGGCTGTGGTGGGCTGGGACGGGCTGTGGTGGGACGGGGACGGGCTGTGGTTGGTTGTGGTGGGCTGGGACGGGCTGGGACGCCTTGGAAGGGCTGTGGTGGGCGGTGACGGGTTGTGGTGTTCTGTGACGGGCTGGGACTTTCTGTGGTGAGCTGCGACGGTCTGTGGTGGTCTGTAACGAGCTGTGGTGGGCCGGGACGGGCCGTGGTGGGCCGGGACGGGCCGTGGTGGGCCGGGACGGGCTGTGGCGAGCTGGGACGGGTTGTGGTGGGCTGGGACTGGTTGTGGCGGACTGGGACGAACTGTGGTGGTCTGTGGTGGCCTGGGACGTGCCGTGGTGGCCTGGGACGTGCCGTGGTGGCCTGGGACGGGCCGTGGTGGGCCGGGATGGGCCGTGGTGGGCCGGGACGGGCCGTGGTGGGCTGGGACGGGTTGTGGCGGGCTGGGATGAACTGTGGTGGTCTGTGGTGGGCTGGGACGGGCCGTGGTGGGCTGGGACGGGCTCTGCTGGTATGGACCGGGCTGTGGTGGGCTGGGAAGGGCTGGAATGGGCTGTGGTGGGTTGGCATGGGCTATGGTGGGCTGGCACGGTGTGTGGTGGGCTGGCACAGGCTGTGGTGGGCTTGGACCTGCTGTGGTGGTCGGGGACGGGTTGTTGTAGGTCCGGGACGGACTGTCGTATTCCGGGACGGGCTGTGGTGGGCTGGGAAGGCCTGGGACGGGCTGGGACGGGCTGTGGTGGGCGGGGACGGGCTGTGGTGGGCTGGGACGGGCTCTGGTGGTCTCAAACCGGCTGTGGTGGGTTGGGAAGGGCTGGAATGGGCTTTGGTGGGTTGGGACAGGCTGTGGTGGGCTGGGACGGGCTGTGGTGGGCTTAGACCTGCTGTGGTGGTCAGGGACGGGTTCTGGTAGGTCCGGGACGGGCTGTGGTGGGCTGGGACGGTCTGTGGTGGGCTGTGACGGGCTGTGGTGGGCTTCTATGGGCTGGTACTTTATGTGGTGGGCTGGGACGGGCTGTGACGGGCTGTGGTCGGCTGGTATGAGCTGGGACAAGCTTTGGTGGGCCGGGACGGGCTCTGTTGGGCTGGGACGGGCTGTGGTGGCCTGTGGTGGGCTGGGACGGGCTGTGGTGGTCTGGGATGGCCTGGGACAGGCTGTGGTGGGCCGTGGTAAGCCATGGTCGGCTGTGGTGGGCTGGGACGGGCTGTGGTGGGCTGTGGTGTGCCATGGTGGGCTGGGACAGGCTGCGGTGGGCTGGAAAGGGCTGTGGTGGGCTGGGACGGCCTGTGGTGGGACGGGGACGGGCTGTGGTTGGTTGTGGTGGGCTGGGACGGGCTGGGACGCCTTGGAAGGGCTGTGGTGGGCGGTGACGGGTTGTGGTGTTCTGTGACGGGCTGGGACTTTCTGTGGTGAGCTGCGACGGTCTGTGGTGGTCTGTAACGAGCTGTGGTGGGCCGGGACGGGCCGCGGTGGGCCGGGACGGGCCGTGGTGGGCCGGGACGGGCCGTGGTGGGCCGGGATGGGCTGTGGCGAGCTGGGACGGGTTGTGGTGGGCTGGGACTGGTTGTGGCGGACTGGGACGAACTGTGGTGGTCTGTGGTGGCCTGGGACGTGCCGTGGTGGCCTGGGACGTGCCGTGGTGGCCTGGGACGGGCCGTGGTGGGCCGGGATGGGCCGTGGTGGGCCGGGACGGGCCGTGGTGGGCTGGGACGGGTTGTGGCGGGCTGGGATGAACTGTGGTGGTCTGTGGTGGGCTGGGACGGGCCGTGGTGGGCTGGGACGGGCTCTGCTGGTATGGACCGGGCTGTGGTGGGCTGGGAAGGGCTGGAATGGGCTGTGGTGGGTTGGCATGGGCTATGGTGGGCTGGCACGGTGTGTGGTGGGCTGGCACAGGCTGTGGTGGGCTTGGACCTGCTGTGGTGGTCGGGGACGGGTTGTGGTAGGTCCGGGATGGGCTGTCGTGGTCCGGGACGGGCTGTGGTGGGCTGGGAAGGCCTGGGACGGGCTGGGACGAGCTGGGACGGGCTGTGGTGGGCGGGGACGGGCTGTGGTGGGCGGGGACGGGCTCTGGTGGTCTCAAACCGGCTGTGGTGGGTTGGGAAGGGCTGGAATGGGCTGTGGTGGGTTGGGACAGGCTGTGGTGGGCTGGGACGGGCTGTGGTGGGCTTGGACCTGCTGTGGTGGTCAGGGACGGGTTCTGGTAGGTCCGGGACGGGCTGTGGTGGGCTGGGACGGGCTGTGGTGGGCTGGGATGGGCTGTGATAAGCTGTAACCGGCTGTGGTGGGCTGTGGTGGTCTGGTACGGGTTGTGGTGAGCTGAGATGGGCTGTGGTGGGCTTTGGTGGGCTGGGGTGGGCTCGGACGGGCCGTGGTGGGCTGGGACGGGCTGTGGTGGGCTTCTATGGGCTGGTACTTTATGTGGTGGGCTGTGACGGGCTGTGGTGGTCTGGGATGGGCTGGGACAGGCTGTGGTGGGCCGTGGTAAGCCATGGTGGGCTGTGGTGGGCTGGGACGGGCTGTGGTGGGCTGTGGTGTGCCATGGTGGGCTGGGACAGGCTGCGGTGGGCTGGAAAGGGCTGTGGTGGGCTGGAACGGGCTGTGGTGGGCTGGGACAGGCTGTGGTGGGATGGGGACGGGCTGTGGTTGGTTGTGGTGGGCTGGGACGGGCTGTGGTGGGCTGGGACGGGCTGTGGTGGGCTGGGACGAGCTGTGATGAGCTGAGACGGGCTGTGATGGGCCGGGGTGGGCCGGGACAGGCTCTGGTGGGCTGTGGAGGGCTGGGACGGCCTCTGGTGGGCTGGGACGGACTTGGACGCACTGTGGTGGGCTGGGACGGCCTGTGTAGGGCTGGGAGGGGCTGTGGTGGGCTGTGGGGGGCTGGGAAGGGCTGTGGTGGGCTGGGAAGGCCTAGAACAGCTATGGTGGGCTGGGACGGGCTGTGGTGGGCTTGGATGGGCTGTGCTGTGCTGGAACGGTCTGGGACGAGTTGTGGTGAGTGTGGTGGGCTGGGACGGGCTGGGATGGACTGTGTTTAGCTGGGACGGGCTGTGGTGGGCCGTGGTGGGCTGGGACAGGCTGTGGTGGGCTGTGTCGGGCTGGGACGAGCTGTGACGGGGTGGGACGGGCTGTGGTGGTCTGCGCTAGGCTGTGGTGTGCTGTAGTGGCCTGTGATGGGCTGGGTGGGGCTGTGGTGGGCTAGGACTTGCTGTGGTGGGCTGGGACGGGCTGTGGTGGGCTGGGACGGGCTGTGGTGGGCTTCTATGGGCTGGTACTTTATGTGGTGGGCTGGGACGGGCTGTGACGGGCTGTGGTGGTCTGGGATGGCCTGGGACAGGCTGTGGTGGGCCGTGGTAAGCCATGGTCGGCTGTGGTGGTCTGGGACGGGCTGTGGTGGGCTGTGGTGTGCCATGGTGGGCTGGGACAGGCTGCCGTGGGCTGGAAAGGGCTGTGGTGGGCTGGAACGGGCTGTGGTGGGCTGGGACAGGCTGTGGTGGGATGGGGACGGGCTGTGGTTGGTTGTGGTGGGCTGGGACAGGCTGTGGTGAGCTGAGACGGGCTGTGTTGGGCTGGGACGAGCTGTGACGGGGTGGGACGGGCTGTGGTGGTCTGCGCTAGGCTGTGGTGTGCTGTAGTGGCCTGTGATGGGCTGGGTGGGGCTGTGGTGGGCTGGGATGGGCTGTGGTGGGCTGGGACGGGCTGTGGTGGGCTGGGACGGGCTGTGTTGGGCTGGGACGGGCTGTGTTAGGCTGGGACAGGCTGTGGAGGATTGGGACGGGCTATGGAGAGCTGTGGAGAGCTGGGACGGTCTGTGGTGGGCTGGGACAGGCTGTGGTGAGCTTGGACCTGCTGTGGTGGTCGGGGACGGGTTGTGGTAGGTCCGGGACGGGCTGTCGTGGTCCGGGACGGGCTGTGGTGGGCTGGGAAGGCCTGGGACGGGCTGGGACGAGCTGGGACGGGCTGTGGTGGGCGGGGACGGGCTGTGGTGGGCGGGGATGGGCTGGGACGAGCTGGGGCGGGCTGTGGTGGATTGCGGTAGGCTGTGGTGCTCTGTAGTGGTCTGTGGTGTTCTGTGGTGGGATGGGATGGGCTGTGGTGGGCTGGGATGGGCTGTCGTGGGCTGGGAAGGGCTGTCGTGGGCTGTGGGGGCCTGGGACATGCTGGGGTGGGCTGTGGTGGGATGTGACGTGCTGTGACGAGCTGGGACGAGCTGTGACGGGCTGTGGTGTATTGTAGTGGCCTGTGGTATGCTGTAGTGGCCTGTGGTGGGCTGGGACGGGCTGTGGTGGGCTGGGACAAACTGTGGTGGGCTGTGGTGGGCTGGGATGAGCTGGGACAGGCTGGGACGGGCTGAGACGGGCTGTGGTGGGCTGGGACGGGCTGTGGTGGGCTGGGACGAGCTGTGATGAGCTGAGACGGGCTGTGATGGGCCGGGGTGGGCCGGGACAGGCTCTGGTGGGCTGTGGCGGGCCGGGACGGGCCATGGTGGGCTGGGACAGGCTGTGGTGGGCTGTGGTGGAACGTGGTGGGCTGTGATGGGCTGTGGTAAGCTGGGACGGGATGTGGTAAGCTGGGACGGGCTTTCATGAGCTGGGACGGGCTGGGACGAGCTGTGACGGGCTGGGACGGGCTGCGGTGGGCTGGGAAGGCCTGGGACGGGACGGGACGAGCTGGGACGGGACGCGACAGGCTGGGACGGGCTGTTCTGGGATGGGACGGGACGGGCTGGGACCGGATGGGACAGGCTGGGATGGGCCGGGACTGGCTCTGGTGGGCCGTGATGGGCCGGGAAGGGCCGTGGTGGTTGTGGTGCGCTGGGAAGAGCTGTGGTGAGCTGAGACGGGCTGTGGTGGGCTGCGATGGAAAAGATGGTGGCAGACCTGGTAAGGAGGTCTGCCTGCTCTTCCCTTCTACGTGCCTGGATAACCCTGGGGCAAAGCAGAGCTCTACTGGCTTGGGTAGAGCTAAAACACCTCAAGAGGAGGGAGCTGTCGGCGCTGTTTTGGCTGAATGGAGGCAGGGGGTAGTACCTGTTATGGGAAGGCTATAGGGGAACGTCCTTGCCTTTGTTTAGTCTTACAAAAGTCCCTCGTATAGAGAACTTCCTTGAGTCTGTTTTCAAAAGCTCGTTTATCAGAGCTCCTGAAGTCGGGCCTCCCTTGCCACGACAGTGTAATCTTCAGGTCTCCCTTCCTTTCTCCCTTAGGTTGAAAACAGCTTTTCTATTTCTGTCCCCATCTGCAAACAGTTCCACAAGAACATCGTAGGGAAAGGCGGTGCCAACATGAAGAAGGTGAGATATTCTTCCTAAGACAGGTGGGCTGGGACGGGCTGTGCTGGGCCGGGCCGGGCCCTGGTGGGCCGCGGTGGTCCGGGACGGGCCGCGGTGGTCCGGGACGGGCCGTCGTGGTCCGGGACGGGCCGCGGTGGTCCGGGACGGGCCGCGGTGGTCCGGGACGGGCTGTGGTGTGCTGGGACGGGCTGTGGTGGGCTGGGACATTCTGTGACGGGCTGTGGTGGGCCGGGACATTCTGTGACGGGCTGTGGTGGGCCGGGACGGGCTGGGATGGGTTGTGGTGGGCTGGGACGGGCTGTGGTGGGCTGGAACGAGCTGGGATGGGTTGTGGTGGTCTGGGACGGGCTGTGGTGGGCTGGTACGGGCTGTGGTGGGATGGGACGGTCTGTGGTGGGCGGGGACGGGCTGTGGTGGGCTGGGACGGGCTGTGGTGGGCGGGGACGGGCTGTGGTGGTCTGGAACGGTCTGTGGTGGGCTGGGACGGTCTGTGGTGGGCTGGGACGGTCTGTGGTGGGCTGGGACGGGCTGCGACGGGCTGGGACGGGCTGTGGTGTGCTGGGACGGGCTGTGCTGGTCTGTGGTGGGCTGGGACGGGCGGGGACGGGCTGTGGTGGGCTGGGACGGGCTGGGATGGGCTGGCACGGGCTGGGACGGGCTGTGTTGGGCTAGGGACGGGCTGTGGTGTGCTGGGACGGGCTGTGGTTCGCTGGGACGGGCCATGGTAATCCGGGACGGGCTCTGGTAGGCCAGGACGGGCTGTGGTGGGCTGTGGTGAGTTGGGACGGGCTGTGGTCGACTGTGGTGGGCTGGGATGGGCTGCGGTGGGCTGGGACGGGATGTGGTGGACAGGGACGGGCTGTGGTGGGTGGGGACGTGCTGTGGTGGGCTTGGACGGGCTGGGACGGTCTGTAGTGGGCTGTGGTAGGCTGGCAAGGTCTGGGACGGGATGTGGTGAGCTGGGACAGGCTGTGGGCTGGGACGGGCTGGGACGGGCCGTGGTGGGCCGGGACGGGCTGTGGTAAGCCGGGATGGGCTTTGGTGGGCCGGGACGGGCTGTGGTGGGCTGTGGTGGGTTGGGACTGGCTGTGGTGGGCTGTGGTGGGCTGGGACCGTCTGCGGTGGGCTGTGGTGGGCTGGAATGGGCTGGGACGGGCTGTGGTGGGTGTGGTGGCCTGGGACGCGCTGTGGTGAGCTGAGACGGGCTGTGGTGGGCTGGGATTTGCTGGGACGGCTGGAAGGGGCTGTGGTGGGCTGGGACGGTCTGCGGTGGGCTGGGACGGGCTGGGACGGGCTGGGATTGGCTGCGGTGGGCTGGGACGAGCTGCGGTGGGCTGGGACGGGCTGCGGTGGGCTGGGACGGGCTGCGGTGGGCTGGGACTGGCCGTGGTGTGCCGGGACGGGCCGTGGTGGGCCGGGACGGGCCGTGGTGGGCCGGGACGGGCCGTGGTGGGCCGGGACGGGTCGTGGTGGGACGGGCCAGGCCGTGGTGGGCCAGGACGGGCCGTGGTGGGCTGGGACGGGTTGTGGAGGACTGGGACGAACTGTGGTGGTCTGTGGTGGGCTGGGACGGGCCATGGTGGGCTGGGACGGGCTGGGACGAGCTGTGCCGGGCTGGGACTGGCTGTGGTGGGCTGCGGTAGGCTGTGGTGTGCTGTAGTGGTCTGTGATGGGCTGGGACGGGCTGTGGTGGGCTGGGACGGGCTGGGACGGTCTGTAGTGGGCTGTGGTAGGCTGGCAAGGTCTGGGACGGGATGTGGTGAGCTGGGACTGGCTGTGGGCTGGGACGGGCTGGGACGGGCCGTGGTGGGCCGGGACGGGCTGTGGTAAGCCGGGATGGGCTCTGGTGGGCCGGGACGGGCTGTGGTGGGCTGTGGTGGGTTGGGACTGGCTGTGGTGGGCTGTGGTGGGCTGGGACCGTCTGCGGTGGGCTGTGGTGGGCTGGAATGGGCTGGGACGGGCTGTGGTGGGTGTGGTGGCCTGGGACGCGCTGTGGTGAGCTGAGACGGGCTGTGGTGGGCTGGGATTTGCTGGGACGGCTGGAAGGGGCTGTGGTGGGCTGGGACGGTCTGCGGTGGGCTGGGACGGGCTGGGACGGGCTGGGATTGGCTGCGGTGGGCTGGGACGAGCTGCGGTGGGCTGGGACGGGCTGCGGTGGGCTGGGACTGGCCGTGGTGTGCCGGGACGGGCCGTGGTGGGCCGGGACGGGCCGTGGTGGGCCGGGACGGGCCGTGGTGGGCCGGGACGGGCCGTGGTGGGCCGGGACGGGTCGTGGTGGGACGGGCCGGGCCGTGGTGGGCCAGGACGGGCCGTGGTGGGCTGGGACGGGTTGTGGAGGACTGGGACGAACTGTGGTGGTCTGTGGTGGGCTGGGACGGGCCATGGTGGGCTGGGACGGGCTGGGACGAGCTGTGCCGGGCTGGGACTGGCTGTGGTGGGCTGCGGTAGGCTGTGGTGTGCTGTAGTGGTCTGTGATGGGCTGGGACGGGCTGTGGTGGGCTGGGACGGGCTGTCGTGGGCTGGGACGGGCTGTCGTGGGCTGTGGGGGCCTGGGACATGCTGTGGTGGGCTGGGAAGGGCTGGGGCAAGCTGTGACGGGCTGGGACGAGCTGTGACGGGCTGTGGTGTGCTGTAGTGGCCTGTGGTGTGCTGTAGTGGCCTGTTGTGGGCTGGGACAAACTGTGGTGGGCTATGGTGGGCTGGGATGAGCTGGGACAGGCTGGGACGGGTTGTGGTGGGCTGTGGTGGGCTGGGACGGGCTGTGGTGCGCTGGGATGGGCTGTAGTGGGCTGTGGTGTGCTGTGGAGGGCTGGGACGGGCTGTGATGTGCCGTGGTGGGCTGGGACGGGCCGTGGTGGGCTGGGATGGGCTAGGACGGGCTGTGGTGGGCTGGGACGGGCTGGGACTGGCTGTGGTTGGCTGTGGTGGGCTGGGACGCGCTGTGGTGGGCTGCGACAAGCTGGGACGGGCCATGGTGGGATGGCACGGGCTGTGGTGGGCTGGGACGGGCTGTGGCGGGCTGGAGCGGGCTGTGGTGGGTTGTGGTGAGCTGGGACGGGCTGACACGGGCTGTGGTGGGCTGTGGTAAGCTGGGACGGGTTGTGGTGGGCTGGGATGGGCTGGGACTTTCTGTGGTGAGCTGCGACGGTCTGTGGTGGGCTGGAACGGGCTGTGGTGGGCTGGGAAAGGCTGTGGTGGGCCGGGACGGGCCGTGGTGGGCCGGGACGGGCCGTGGTGGTCCGGGACGGGGCGTAGTGGGCCGGGACGGGCCGTGGTGGGCCGGGACGGGCCATGGTGGGCTGGGACGGGCCGTGGCGGTTTGGGACGGGTTGTGGCGGGCTGGGACGAACTGTGGTGGTCTGTTGTGGGCTGGGACGGGCCGTGGTGGGCTGGGACGGGCTGGGACGAGCTGTGACGGGCTGGGACGAGCTGTGACGGGTTGGGACGGGCTGTGGTGGGCTGCGGTAGGCTGTGGTGTGCTGTAGTGGTCTGTGGTGGGCTGGGACGGGCTGTCGTGGGCTGGGACGGGCTGTCGTGGGCTGGGACGGGCTGTCGTGGGCTGTGGGGGCCTGGGACATGCTGTGGTGGGCTGGGAAGGGCTGTGACGAGCTGTGACGGGCTGGGACGGGCTGCGGTGGGCTGGGACATGCTGGGACGGGCTGTGGTAGGCTGAGACAGGCTGGTACGTGCTGTGGTGAGCGGAGACGGGCCGTGGTGGGCTTGGACGGGCCGTGGTGGGCTAGGACGGACTGGTACTTGATGTGGTGGGCTGGTACGGGCTGTGGTGAGCTGGGACGGGCTGTGGTGGTCTGGGACAAGCTGGGACTGGCTGTTGTGGGCTGGGATGGGCTGTGACGGGCTGTCGTGGGCTGGGATGGGCTGGGATGGTCTGGGACGGGCTGTAGTGGGCTGTGGTGGTTTGTGGTGAGCTGTGGTGGGCTGGGATGGGCTTTGGTGGGCGGGGAGAGATTTTGCTGGGCGGGGACAGGCTGTGGTGGGCGAGGACAGGTTGTGGTGGGCGGAGACGGGCTGTGGTGGGCTGGGACGGGCTGTGGTGGGCTGTGGTGGGCTGGGACGGGCTGTGGTGGGCTAGGACGGGCTGTGGTGGGTAGGCACGGGCTGTGGTGGGCTGGGACGGGCTGGGACGGGTTGGCACGGGCTGGGACGGGCTGTGACGGGCTGTAGTGGACTGGGACGGGCTGTGGTGGGCTAGGACGGGCTGTGGTGTGCTGGGACAAGTTGTGGTGGGTTGTGGTGCGCCGTGGTGGGCCGGACAGGGCTGTGGTGGGCCGGGACGGGCTGTGGTGGGCTGGGAAGGCCTGGGACAGGCTGGGACGAGCTGTGCTGGGCAGGGACGGGCTCTTCTGGGCGGGGACGGGCTCTTCTGGGCGGGGACGGGCTGTGGTGGGTTGTGGTGAGCTGGGACGGTCTGGGACAGGCTGACACGGGCTGTGGTGGGCTGGGATGGACAGGTACTACCTGTGGTGGGCTTGGACGTGTTGTGGTGGGCTGGGACTGGCTCTGGTTGGCTGGGACGGGCTGTGGTGGGCTGTGGTGGGCTGGGATGGATAGGTACGACCTGTGGTGGGCTTGGACGGGTTGTGGTGGGCTGGGACGGGCTGTGGTGGGCTGTGGTGGGCTGGGATGGACAGGCACGAGCTGTGGTGGGCTTGGACGGGCTGTGGTGGGCTAGGACTTGCTATGGTGGGCTGTGGTGGGCTGGGACGGGCTGTGGTTCGCTGGGACAGGCCGTGGTGGGCTGGGACGGGCCGTGGTGAATTGGGACGGGCTGTGGTGGGCTGGGACGGGCTGTGGTGGGCCGAGGTGGGCTGGGACGGGCCGTGGTGGGCTGGGACGGGCCGTGGTGGGCTGGGACGGGCCGTGGTGGGCTGGGACAGGCTGTGGTGGGCCGTAACGGGCTGTGGTCAGCCGTGTTGGGACGGGACGAGCTGTGGTGAGCCGGGACGGGCTGTGGTGGGCTGGGACGGGCTGGGACGGGTTGCGGTGGGCTGGGACGGGCTGCGCTGGGCTGGGACGGGCTGCGCTGGGCTGGGACGGGCTGCGCTGGGCTGGGACGGGCTGCGGTGGGCTGGGACATGCTGGGCCGGGCTGTGGTAGGCTGAGACAGGCTGGTACGTGCTGTGGTGAGCAGAGACGGGCCGTGGTGGGCTGGGACAAGCTGTGGTGGGCTAGGACGGACTGGTACTTGATGTGGTGGGCTGGGACGGGCTGTGGTGGGCTGGGACGGGCTGTGGTGGGCTGGGACGGGCTGGGACTGGCTGTTGTGGGCTGGGACGGGCTGCGGTGGGCTGGGACGGGCTGTGACGGGCTGTCGTGGGCTGGGATGGGCTGGGATGGTCTGGGACGGGCTGTGGTGGGCTGTGGTGGTTTGTGGTGAGCTGTGGTGGGCTGGGATGGGCTGTGGTGGGCGGGGAGAGATTTTGCTGGGCGGGGACAGGCTGTGGTGGGCGAGGACAGTTTGTGGTGGGCTGTGGTGGGCTGGGACGGGCTGTGGTGGGCTGTGGTGGGCTGGGACGGGCTGTGGTGTGCTGGGACGAGCTGTGGTGTGCTGGCACGGGCTGTGGTGGGCTGGCACGGGCTGCGCTGGGCTGGGACGGGCTGCGCTGGGCTGGGACGGGCTGTGGTGGGCTGGGACGGGCTGTGGTGGGCTAGGACGGGCTGCGGTGGGCGGGGACGGGCTGTGGTAGGCTGAGACAGGCTGGTACGTGCTGTGGTGAGTGGAGACAGGCCGTGGTGCGCTGGGACGGGCCGTGGTGGTCTGGGACGGGCCGTGGTGCGCTGCGACGGACTGGTACTTGATGTGGTGGGCTGGTACGGGCTGTGGTGGGCTGGGACGGGCTGTGGTGGTCTGGGACAAGCTGGGACTGGCTGTGGTGGGCTGTGACGGGCTGTCGTGGGCTGGGATGGGCTGGGACAGGCTGTGGTGGGCTGTGGTGGGCTGGGACAAGCTGTGACTGGCTGCGGTGGGCTGGGACGGGCTGTGGTAGGCTGGGACGGGTTGTGGTGGGCTGGGACGGGCTGTGGTGGGTTGTGGTGGTCTGGGACGGGTTGTGGTGGGCTGGGACGGGCTGTGGTGGGCTGCGACGGGTTGTGGTGGGCTGGGATGGGCTGTGATAAGCTGTAACCGGCTGTGGTGGGCTGTGGTGGTCTGGGACGGGCCGTGGTGGGCTGGGACGGGCTGTGGTGGGCTGGGACGGGCTGTGGTTGGCTGGGACGGGCTGTGGTGGGCTGGGACGGGCTGTCGTGGGCTGGGACGGGCTGTGGTGGGCTGGGACGGGCTGTCGTGGGCTGTGGGGGCCTGGGACATGCTGTGGTGGGCTGTGGTGGGCTGGGAAAAGCTGTGACGGGCTGGGACGAGCTGTGACGGGCTGTGGTGTGTTGTAGTGGCCTGTGGTGTGCTGTAGTGGCCTGTGGTGGGCTGGGACGGGCTGTGGTGGGCTGGGACAAACTGTGGTGGGCTATGGTGGGCTGGGATGAGCTGGGACAGGCTGGGACGGGTTGTGGTGGGCTGTGGTGGGCTGGGACGGGCTGTGGTGCGCTGGGATGGGCTGTAGTGGGCTGTGGTGTGCTGTGGAGGGCTGGGACGGGCTGTGATGTGCCGTGGTGGGCTGGGACGGGCCGTGGTGGGCTGGGATGGGCTAGGACGGGCTGTGGTGGGCTGGGATGGGCTAGGATGGGCTGTGGTGGGCTGGGACGGGCTGTGGTGGGCTGGGATTGGCTGGGATAGGCTGTGGTTGGTTATGGTGGGCTGGGAGGAGCTGTGGAGGTCTGGGACAAGCTGTGGTGGGCTGTGGTGGGCTGGGACGGGCTGTGGTGGGCTGGGACGGGCTGTAGTGGGCTGAGGCGGGCTGTGGTGGGCTGGCACGGGCTGTGGTGGGCTGTGGTGGTCTGTGGTGGGCTGGGACGGGCTGTGGTGGGCTGTGGTGGGTTCTGAAGGGCTGTGGTGGGCTGTGGTGGGTTGGGACACGCTGTGGTGGGTAGGGACGGGCTGTGGTGGGCTGTGGTGTGTTGTGACGGGTTGGCACGGGCTGGGACGGGCCGTGGTGGGCTGGGATGGGCTGCGGTGGGCTGTGGTGGGCTGGGACAGGCTGTGGTGAGCTGAGACGGGCTCTGGAGGGCTGTGGTGGGCTGGGACGGGCTGTGGTGAACTGTGGTGGGCCGTGGTGGGCTTTCGTGGGCTGTGGTGGGCTGGGACGGGCTGTGGTGGGCGAGGACGGGCTGGGACAGGCTGGGACGGGCTGTGGTGGGCTGCGACGGGCTCTGGTGGTCTGGGACGGGCTGGGACAGGCTGGGACGGGCTGTGGTGGGCTGAGACGGGCTGGGAGGGGCTGGGACGGGCTGTGGTGGTCTGGGACGGGCTGTGTTGGGCGGGGACGGGCTGTGGTGGGCTGGAACGGACTGTGGTGGTCCTGGACGGGCTCTGGTGGGCTGTGGTGGGCTGGGATGGGCTGTGGTGAGCTGGGACGGGCTGGGACGGGCTGTGGGTGGCTGGGACGGGCTGTGGTGGGCTGGGACTTGCTGTGGTGTGCTGTGGTTTGTCCATCAAACAGCTTCTCTGTTTTTCTGTCTCTCAGGCCAACAGTTTTACCGTCTCCTCGGTCTCTGCCCCCTCTTGGCTTCATCGTTTCATTATTAGAAAGAAAGGACAGAACCTGGCCAAAATAACTCAGCAGATGCCAAAGGTATGGGTGAGCTGGTTAGCTTAGCACCCCCGGCGTAGAAAAAGGTTTAGTCCAGATCACTCGTCACGAAAGAGAGAGGTGTATTCTAGCGTGGGTAAACCCAGGGGGAAATGACACAGATCTTTGCTGTTCAAGGGAACCCTCTCTTTTACTGCTGCAAACACTGCTCCTCCTATGTTATTGTCATGGGTTGAGCCCTTCCAAGGAAGCTTTATGTGGTGCTGTTTTGAGAACTGATGTAGTAGGATACCTGGAAATGGCGAGTGCAGCAAGGCTTCTCCCTGGGGAGTTAGACGGTATCTAGATAAAGGCTAAATGAGTAAACTTCTCCAAAGCCCTTGCAGAAACCGGGACGGCACCAGAGCCTTGGGCTCTAGGCACTGCCATATGGCCGAAATTGTTAAGTTTCTGACTTGTAAAATTGTGGGGATTTGGTCTGGGCTTTTGGGGAAGGAGCACATCTCTCAGTGGCAGGGATCGATGGTGTAGGCCTGACCAAAAGCATTGGCCTGGCTTGGATCTTGGCAAATTCTGAAGAGATTCATTGTCCTTCACCTCAAGGTTCACATCAAATTCACTGGAGGAGAGGATAACATCACTTTGGAAGGACCTACAGAAGATGTGCATGTGGCTCAGGAACAGATTGAAGCCGTGCTCAAGGAACTGGTGAGCTGCAGTTACTAGTTCCAGTAAGAAACTGGGGGAAGAAGGGGCAACAGAGCAGAGGTGATGAGGTGTTTGTCACATCCATAGGATGTCTTGGCATGCTTAATCGAACTTGCAGGAGACAAATTGTGTGGCAGGTGGATGACACCCCTTGGTCATCCATAGCATCCTTGAAAAGTCAGCATTAATTTTTTTGGTGCGGAGAAGGAAGGATTCTCTTGGTTATAGCTGGAGAGGCATAGAAGTGAGTCTTTTCAATGTTTCATGAGCACAATGCTCTCTTCTCAAAGCAGAGGAATGCTTGTGCTCTGCTTAAGAGCAGAAGTGCTTGTAGCTGACCGCTGGTGAGTCAGTGCCAATACTGGCAGTAGGCAGTTACTTAGGGCACGAGACAGAAGCGGTGGCCTGTCCTACCTGGCCCTATATAATATAATATATAATAGTGGACATACATACATATATAGATATAGATATAAAAATATAATTCTTTTTAGATCCACGGGATGGATTACGCAATAATCAAGGCTGACCACCAATTCCACCGACACCTCATTGGCAAGAACGCAGCTAAACGGTAAGTGGAGTGCCTTTCTAGTCCTTCCCATGCTCACACTCTTCGTGTTTAGTAGATGGTATCAGGGGCTCTGTAGCTCACCCAGTGTGCTGTCTCCATCACGTTTCCTCTGCTTTCCTGGAGTGGTGGTGGTACAAGGAGAGAAATGGGCCGTGAGGCCTTGCGATGGCTTTAACGTGTGAAAGTACCTTGGGAGCCTGAACAGTAGTGGAATTACTTCTCTGTGCGAATGACATTTTAGCAGCCAGTTGTGGGTGGTGGAAATGTGCTTGGTGAGCTTCTCCCTGTAGAGGAATGAAGGCGGTGGGTTGATTAGCATTGATAACACGCAGCTGTGGCCTTGCCTCAGAGGCAGTGGGTTGATTGACGTGGATGACGTGCAGGTGTAGCTGGTTCCCGCTAAGGGGTTAAATAGCCCTGTGGCTTGTGGGAGAGGGTGTCAGCTGGAGGAGGAGCAGTGTGGTCTGGCCTCTGGAGGAAGGCGCTACAGCACCGGCAGTAGAATATGGTCAACGCTAAAGCCTTGTTGCGGTCTGCTAGTTTGATAGCACTGCAACGTGACCCCAGCCAAGAGTTTGGGGTAGAAAGGAACGATTATCCTCTGCTCTAAATGTGATACTGTTTGGGGAAGAAACACGCCTCGCTCTGACAAGGGAACAATGGGCTCTGTAGATGCCACGGTATTTACTTGGACAGGCTCTCGTGTGGCACAGGTCTGCTCTCAGTGAACTCCAGGGGGAAGAGGCAATTTCCCCTGTCTCAACCCTACCCCGCTGAGCCCTTCCCAGAGGCGGCTTTACTTCTTCAACAGCCTCTGAGCAGTGATAATCAAGGTGCCTTGCTTCCAGGTCTTTGCCTAGCAGATGGCGTCACCACAGTCCTTGCCTCGAAGTGAACAGGATGAAGGATCTGTACAAGGTGTCTGTGCGCATTCCCCCGGACAACGAGAAGAGCAACCCGATCAGAATGGAAGGAGACCCACAGGGGGTCCCACAGGCCAAGAAAGAGCTGCTGGAACTCGCTTCCCGTATGGTGAGTGGGTAGGACGTGATGTTTGGGAGACTGCAGGGTTTGGGCTCTCGTGTTCCCTTGTAACCTTCTGGTGCGAGTGTGTGCCCCTTGCCCACCGAGCACTTGGATCTCATGACAAGTGCAAGTTCCTCTTCACAAATGTCTTCCCCTGTTCCCTCGGGTAGCCTTTCTCTGTCAACGCAGAGTGAATTTTGTCTGGAGAAAAGAGGGACAGTGCTGGCAAGTAAACCGTCGGGCAGCAAACCGCTAAGTCAAAGTAGATGGCTCTCCGGCTGAACACTCAGTGTGCCCTCTGTTCCCATCAGGAAAATGAACACGCTGCGGACCTAATCGTTGAGCAGAAATTCCACCGGACCATCATTGGGCAGAAGGCTGAGCGGGTCTGGGAAATCCGGGAGCAATTCCCAGAGGTAAGGCTTTGTAGGAGAGGAGGAATCCAGAGGGGATATTTCCTACATGGGTAGTAGGCCTGTCGTCACAGAAGTCGTAACTTTAGTGGCTCTGTAGCGCAAGTGTCTGAGAAGATAGTTCTTTTAGCCAGAGGCCGCTAACACGGTTCCCCGTTTCTGAATGGGAAAAGGGCATGAGTAGGATCCCCCCAACCTTTGCATGTGTCTGACACAAGGGTTCTTGCTTTTGCTTGAGCTAACTAGAAATGACCGCTCCTGCAGGTTATCATCAGCTTCCCAGACCCTGCACACAAGAGTGACATCGTCCAACTCCGAGGTCCCAAAAACGAGGTGGAGAAGTGCACCGAGTACATGCAAAAGATGGTGGCAGACCTGGTAAGGAGGTCTTCTGCCTGCTCTTCCCTCCTACGTGCCTGGATAACCCTGGGGCAAAGCAGAGCTCTACTGGCTTGGGTAGAGCTAAAACACCTCAAGAGGAGGGAGCTGTCAGCTCTGTTTTGGCTGAATGGAGGCAGGGGGATAGTACCTGTTATGGGAAGGCTATAGGGGAACGTCCTTGCCTTTGTTTAGTCTTACAAAAGTCCCTCGTATAGAGAACTTCCTTGGGTCTAAGCCTGTTTTCAAAAGCTCGTTTATCAGAGCTCCTGAAGTCGGGCCTCCCTTGCCACGACAGTGTAAACTTCATGTCTCCCTTCCTTTCTCCCTTAGGTTGAAAACAGCTTTTCTATTTCTGTCCCCATCTGCAAACAGTTCCACAAGAACATCATAGCGAAAGGAGGTGCCAAAATCAAGAAGGTGAGATACTGTTCCTAACACAGGTGAGCCGGGACGGGCCGCGGTGGGCCGGGACGGGCTGGGACAGGCTGTAACCGGCTGTGGTGTGCTGTGGTGGGCTGGGACGGGACGGGGTGGGCTGGGACGGGCCGGGGTGGGCTGGGACGGGCCGGTACTTGATGTGGTGGGCTGGGACGGGCCGTGGTGGGCTGTGGTGTGCCGTGATGGGCTGGGACGGGCCGTGGTGGGCTGTGGTGTGCCGTGGTGGGCTGTGGTGTGCCGTGGTGGGCTGTGGTGTGCCGTGGTGGGCTGGGACGGGCCGTGGTGGGCTGGGACGGGCCGTGGTGGGCTGGGACGGGCCGTGGTGGGCTGTGGTGTGCCATGATGGGCTGGGACGGGCCGTGGTGGGCTGTGGTGGGACAGGGACGGACTGTGGTGGGCAGGGACGGGCCGTGGTTGGTTGTGGTGGGCTGGTACGGGCTGTGGTTGGCTGGGACGGACTGTGATGAACTGAGACGGGCTGCAGTGGGCCGTGTTGGGATGGGACAGGCCCTGGTGGGCTGTGGAGTGCTGGGACGTGCTGTGGTGTGCTGGGACGTGCTGTGGTGTGCTGGGACGGGCTGTGGTGGGCTGGGACGGGCTGTGGTGGGTTGTGGTGGTCTGGGACGGGTTGTGGTGGGCTGGGACGGGCTGTGGTGGGCTGCGACGGGTTGTGGTGGGCTGGGATGGGCTGTGATAAGCTGTAACCGGCTGTGGTGGGCTGTGGTGGTCTGGGACGGGCCGTGGTGGTCTGGGACGGGCTGTGGTGGGCTGGGACGGGCTGTGGTGGGCTGGGACGGGCTGTGGTGGGCTGGGACGGGCTGTCGTGGGCTGGGACGGGCTGTGGTGGGCTGGGACGGGCTGTCGTGGGCTGTGGGGGCCTGGGACATGCTGTGGTGGGCTGTGGTGGGCTGGGAAAAGCTGTGACGGGCTGGGACGAGCTGTGACGGGCTGTGGTGTGTTGTAGTGGCCTGTGGTGTGCTGTAGTGGCCTGTGGTGGGCTGGGACGGGCTGTGGTGGGCTGGGACAAACTGTGGTGGGCTATGGTGGGCTCGGATGAGCTGGGACAGGCTGGGACGGGTTGTGGTGGGCTGTGGTGGGCTGGGACGGGCTGTGGTGCGCTGGGATGGGCTGTAGTGGGCTGTGGTGTGCTGTGGAGGGCTGGGACGGGCTGTGATGTGCCGTGGTGGGCTGGGACGGGCCGTGGTGGGCTGGGATGGGCTAGGACGGGCTGTGGTGGGCTGGGATGGGCTAGGATGGGCTGTGGTGGGCTGGGACGGGCTGTGGTGGGCTGGGATTGGCTGGGATAGGCTGTGGTTGGTTATGGTGGGCTGGGAGGAGCTGTGGAGGTCTGGGACAAGCTGTGGTGGGCTGTGGTGGGCTGGGACGGGCTGTGGTGGGCTGGGACGGGCTGTAGTGGGCTGAGGCGGGCTGTGGTGGGCTGGCACGGGCTGTGGTGGGCTGTGGTGGTCTGTGGTGGGCTGGGACGGGCTGTGGTGGGCTGTGGTGGGTTCTGAAGGGCTGTGGTGGGCTGTGGTGGGTTGGGACACGCTGTGGTGGGTAGGGACGGGCTGTGGTGGGCTGTGGTGTGTTGTGACGGGTTGGCACGGGCTGGGACGGGCCGTGGTGGGCTGGGATGGGCTGCGGTGGGCTGTGGTGGGCTGGGACAGGCTGTGGTGAGCTGAGACGGGCTCTGGAGGGCTGTGGTGGGCTGGGACGGGCTGTGGTGAACTGTGGTGGGCCGTGGTGGGCTTTCGTGGGCTGTGGTGGGCTGGGACGGGCTGTGGTGGGCGAGGACGGGCTGGGACAGGCTGGGACGGGCTGTGGTGGGCTGCGACGGGCTCTGGTGGTCTGGGACGGGCTGGGACAGGCTGGGACGGGCTGTGGTGGGCTGAGACGGGCTGGGAGGGGCTGGGACGGGCTGTGGTGGTCTGGGACGGGCTGTGTTGGGCGGGGACGGGCTGTGGTGGGCTGGAACGGACTGTGGTGGTCCTGGACGGGCTCTGGTGGGCTGTGGTGGGCTGGGATGGGCTGTGGTGAGCTGGGACGGGCTGGGACGGGCTGTGGGTGGCTGGGACGGGCTGTGGTGGGCTGGGACTTGCTGTGGTGTGCTGTGGTTTGTCCATCAAACAGCTTCTCTGTTTTTCTGTCTCTCAGGCCAACAGTTTTACCGTCTCCTCGGTCTCTGCCCCCTCTTGGCTTCATCGTTTCATTATTAGAAAGAAAGGACAGAACCTGGCCAAAATAACTCAGCAGATGCCAAAGGTATGGGTGAGCTGGTTAGCTTAGCACCCCCGGCGTAGAAAAAGGTTTAGTCCAGATCACTCGTCACGAAAGAGAGAGGTGTATTCTAGCGTGGGTAAACCCAGGGGGAAATGACACAGATCTTTGCTGTTCAAGGGAACCCTCTCTTTTACTGCTGCAAACACTGCTCCTCCTATGTTATTGTCATGGGTTGAGCCCTTCCAAGGAAGCTTTATGTGGTGCTGTTTTGAGAACTGATGTAGTAGGATACCTGGAAATGGCGAGTGCAGCAAGGCTTCTCCCTGGGGAGTTAGACGGTATCTAGATAAAGGCTAAATGAGTAAACTTCTCCAAAGCCCTTGCAGAAACCGGGACGGCACCAGAGCCTTGGGCTCTAGGCACTGCCATATGGCCGAAATTGTTAAGTTTCTGACTTGTAAAATTGTGGGGATTTGGTCTGGGCTTTTGGGGAAGGAGCACATCTCTCAGTGGCAGGGATCGATGGTGTAGGCCTGACCAAAAGCATTGGCCTGGCTTGGATCTTGGCAAATTCTGAAGAGATTCATTGTCCTTCACCTCAAGGTTCACATCAAATTCACTGGAGGAGAGGATAACATCACTTTGGAAGGACCTACAGAAGATGTGCATGTGGCTCAGGAACAGATTGAAGCCGTGCTCAAGGAACTGGTGAGCTGCAGTTACTAGTTCCAGTAAGAAACTGGGGGAAGAAGGGGCAACAGAGCAGAGGTGATGAGGTGTTTGTCACATCCATAGGATGTCTTGGCATGCTTAATCGAACTTGCAGGAGACAAATTGTGTGGCAGGTGGATGACACCCCTTGGTCATCCATAGCATCCTTGAAAAGTCAGCATTAATTTTTTTGGTGCGGAGAAGGAAGGATTCTCTTGGTTATAGCTGGAGAGGCATAGAAGTGAGTCTTTTCAATGTTTCATGAGCACAATGCTCTCTTCTCAAAGCAGAGGAATGCTTGTGCTCTGCTTAAGAGCAGAAGTGCTTGTAGCTGACCGCTGGTGAGTCAGTGCCAATACTGGCAGTAGGCAGTTACTTAGGGCACGAGACAGAAGCGGTGGCCTGTCCTACCTGGCCCTATATAATATAATATATAATAGTGGACATACATACATATATAGATATAGATATAAAAATATAATTCTTTTTAGATCCACGGGATGGATTACGCAATAATCAAGGCTGACCACCAATTCCACCGACACCTCATTGGCAAGAACGCAGCTAAACGGTAAGTGGAGTGCCTTTCTAGTCCTTCCCATGCTCACACTCTTCGTGTTTAGTAGATGGTATCAGGGGCTCTGTAGCTCACCCAGTGTGCTGTCTCCATCACGTTTCCTCTGCTTTCCTGGAGTGGTGGTGGTACAAGGAGAGAAATGGGCCGTGAGGCCTTGCGATGGCTTTAACGTGTGAAAGTACCTTGGGAGCCTGAACAGTAGTGGAATTACTTCTCTGTGCGAATGACATTTTAGCAGCCAGTTGTGGGTGGTGGAAATGTGCTTGGTGAGCTTCTCCCTGTAGAGGAATGAAGGCGGTGGGTTGATTAGCATTGATAACACGCAGCTGTGGCCTTGCCTCAGAGGCAGTGGGTTGATTGACGTGGATGACGTGCAGGTGTAGCTGGTTCCCGCTAAGGGGTTAAATAGCCCTGTGGCTTGTGGGAGAGGGTGTCAGCTGGAGGAGGAGCAGTGTGGTCTGGCCTCTGGAGGAAGGCGCTACAGCACCGGCAGTAGAATATGGTCAACGCTAAAGCCTTGTTGCGGTCTGCTAGTTTGATAGCACTGCAACGTGTCCCCAGCCAAGAGTTTGGGGTAGAAAGGAACGATTATCCTCTGCTCTAAATGTGATACTGTTTGGGGAAGAAACACGCCTCGCTCTGACAAGGGAACAATGGGCTCTGTAGATGCCACGGTATTTACTTGGACAGGCTCTCGTGTGGCACAGGTCTGCTCTCACTGAACTCCAGGAGGAAGAGGCAATTTCCCCTGTCTCAACCCTACCCCGCTGAGCCCTTCCCAGAGGCGGCTTTACTTCTTCAACAGCCTCTGAGCAGTGATAATCAAGGTGCCTTGCTTCCAGGTCTTTGCCTAGCAGATGGCGTCACCACAGTCCTTGCCTCGAAGTGAACAGGATGAAGGATCTGTACAAGGTGTCTGTGCGCATTCCCCCGGACAACGAGAAGAGCAACCCGATCAGAATGGAAGGAGACCCACAGGGGGTCCCACAGGCCAAGAAAGAGCTGCTGGAACTCGCTTCCCGTATGGTGAGTGGGTAGGACGTGATGTTTGGGAGACTGCAGGGTTTGGGCTCTCGTGTTCCCTTGTAACCTTCTGGTGCGAGTGTGTGCCCCTTGCCCACCGAGCACTTGGATCTCATGACAAGTGCAAGTTCCTCTTCACAAATGTCTTCCCCTGTTCCCTCGGGTAGCCTTTCTCTGTCAACGCAGAGTGAATTTTGTCTGGAGAAAAGAGGGACAGTGCTGGCAAGTAAACCGTCGGGCAGCAAACCGCTAAGTCAAAGTAGATGGCTCTCCGGCTGAACACTCAGTGTGCCCTCTGTTCCCATCAGGAAAATGAACACGCTGCGGACCTAATCGTTGAGCAGAAATTCCACCGGACCATCATTGGGCAGAAGGCTGAGCGGGTCTGGGAAATCCGGGAGCAATTCCCAGAGGTAAGGCTTTGTAGGAGAGGAGGAATCCAGAGGGGATATTTCCTACATGGGTAGTAGGCCTGTCGTCACAGAAGTCGTAACTTTAGTGGCTCTGTAGCGCAAGTGTCTGAGAAGATAGTTCTTTTAGCCAGAGGCCGCTAACACGGTTCCCCGTTTCTGAATGGGAAAAGGGCATGAGTAGGATCCCCCCAACCTTTGCATGTGTCTGACACAAGGGTTCTTGCTTTTGCTTGAGCTAACTAGAAATGACCGCTCCTGCAGGTTATCATCAGCTTCCCAGACCCTGCACACAAGAGTGACATCGTCCAACTCCGAGGTCCCAAAAACGAGGTGGAGAAGTGCACCGAGTACATGCAAAAGATGGTGGCAGACCTGGTAAGGAGGTCTTCTGCCTGCTCTTCCCTCCTACGTGCCTGGATAACCCTGGGGCAAAGCAGAGCTCTACTGGCTTGGGTAGAGCTAAAACACCTCAAGAGGAGGGAGCTGTCAGCTCTGTTTTGGCTGAATGGAGGCAGGGGGATAGTACCTGTTATGGGAAGGCTATAGGGGAACGTCCTTGCCTTTGTTTAGTCTTACAAAAGTCCCTCGTATAGAGAACTTCCTTGGGTCTAAGCCTGTTTTCAAAAGCTCGTTTATCAGAGCTCCTGAAGTCGGGCCTCCCTTGCCACGACAGTGTAATCTTCAGTTCTCCCTTCCTTTCTCCCTTAGGTTGAAAACAGCTTTTCTATTTCTGTCCCCATCTGCAAACAGTTCCACAAGAACATCATAGCGAAAGGAGGTGCCAAAATCAAGAAGGTGAGATACTGTTCCTAACACAGGTGGGCCGGGACGGGCCGCGGTGGGCCGGGACGGGCTGGGACAGGCTGTAACCGGCTGTGGTGGGCTGAGATGGGCTGGGGCGGGTTGGGACGGGCTGGGACTGGCTTTGTTGGGCTGTGGTGGGCTGGGACGGGCCGGGACGGGCTGGGACGGGCCGGGACGGGCTGGAACGGGCCGGGACGGGCCGTGGTGGGCTGGGACGGTCTGTGGTGGGCTGGGACGAGCCGTAGTAGGCCGGGACGGGCCGTGGTGGGCGGGGACGGGCCGTGGTGGCCCGGGACGGGCTGGGACAGGCTGTAACCAGCTGTGGTGTGCTGTGGTGGGCTGGGACGGGCCGTGGTGGGCTGGGACGGGCCGTGGTGGGCTGGGACGGGCCGGGGTGGGCTGGGACGGGCCAGTACTTGATGTGATGGGCTGGGACGGGCCGTGATGGGCTGTGGTGTGCCGTGGTGGGCTGTGGTGTGCCGTGGTGGGCTGTGGTGTGCCGTGGTGGGCTGGGACGGGCCGTGGTGGGCTGGGACGGGCCGTGGTGGGCTGTGGTGGGCTGGAACGGGCCGTGGTGGGCTGTGGTGTGCCGTGATGGGCTGGGACGGGCCGTGGTGGGCTGTGGTGGGACGGGGACAGACTGTGGTGGGCAGGGACGGGCCGTGGTTGGTTGTGGTGGGCTGGGACGGGCTGTGGTGGGCTGGGACGGGCTGTGATGAACTGAGACGGGCTGTGGTGGGCCGTGTTGGGATGGGACAGGCCCTGGTGGGCTGTGGAGTGCTGGGACGTGCTGTGGTGTGCTGGGACGAGCTGCGGTGGGCTGGGCTGGGCTGCGTTGGGCTGTGGTGGGCTGGGACGTGCTGTGGTGTGCTGGGATGGGCTGTGGTGGGCTGGGACGGGCTGCGGTGGGCTGTGGTGGGCTGGGACCGGCTGCGGTGGGCTGTGGTGGGCTGGGACCGGCTGCGGTGGGCTGTGGTGAGCTGGGACCGGCTGCGGTGGGCTGTGGTGGGCTGGGACCGGCTGCGGTGGGCTGTGGTGAGCTGGGACGGGATGCGGTGGGCTGGAATGGGCTGTGCCGTGCTGGAACGGTCTGGGACGAGTTGTGGTGAGTGTGGTGGGCTGGGACGGGCTGGGACGGACTGTGTTTGGCTGGGACGGGCTGTGGTGGGCCGTGGTGGGCTGGGACAGGCTGTGGTGAGCTGAGACGGGCTGTGGTGGGCTGTGTCGGGCTGGTACGAGCTGTGATGAAGTGGGACGGGCTGTGGTGGTCTGCGGTAGGCTGTGGTGTGCTGTAGTGGCCTGTGGTGGGCGGGGACGGGCTGTGGTGGGCGGGGACGGGCTGTGGTGGGCGGGGACGGGCTGTGGTGAGCTGTGGAGAGCCGTGGTGAGCTGTGGAGAGCCGTGGTGGGCTGGGACGGGCCGTGGTGGGCTGGGACGGGCCGTGGTGGGCTGGGACGGGCCGTGGTGGGCTGGGACGGGCTCTGGTGGTGAGCAGAGACGGCCTGTGTTGGGCTGGGACGGGCTGTGATAAGCTGTAACCGGCTGTGGTGGGCTGTGTTGGGCTGGGACGGGCTGTGATAAGCTGTAACCGGCTGTGGTGGGCTGTGTTGGGCTGGGACGGGCTGTGATAAGCTGTAACCGGCTGTGGTGGGCTGTGTTGGGCTGGGACGGGTCGTGGTGGGCTGTGTTGGGCTGGGACGGGTCGTGGTGGGCTGGGGCGGGTTGGGACGGGCTGGGACTGGCTTTGGTGGGCCGTGGCGGGCTGGGACGGGCCGTGGCGGGCTGGGACGGGCCGTGGCGGGCTGGGACGGGCTGTGGTGGGCTGGGACAAGCCGTAGTAGGCCGGGACGGGCCGTGGTGGGTTGTTATGGGCCGTGGTGGGCCGGGACGGGCCGTGGTGGGCCGGGACGGGCCGTGGTGGGCCGGGACGAACTGTGGTGGGCTGTGGCGAGCTGGGACGGGCCGTGGCGGTCTGGAACGGGCCGTGGCGGGCTGGGACGGGCCGTGGCGGGCTGGGACGGGCCGTGGCAGGCTGGGACGGGCCGTGGCGGGCTGTGAAGGGCCGTGGTGGGCTGGGATGGGCCGTGGAAAGCCGTGGTGGGCCGTGGTAAGCTGTGACGGGCAGTTGTGGGCTGGGATGGACTCTGGTGTGGTGGGACGGGCTGCGGTGGGCTGTGGTGGGCTGGGACGGGCTGCGGTGGGCTGTGGTGGGCTGGGACCGGCTGCGGTGGGCTGTGGTGGGCTGGGACCGGCTGCGGTGGGCTGTGGTGGGCTGGGACCGGCTGCGGTTGGCTGTGGTGGGTTGTGGTGAGCTGTGACAGGCTGTGGTGGGCTGGAATGGGCTGGGACGGGCTGTGATGGGTGTGGTGGACTCGAACGCGCTGTAGTGAGCTGAGATGGGCTGTGGTGGGCTGGGATTTGCTGGGACGGCTGGGACGGTCCGTGGTGGGCTGGGACGGGCTGTGGTGGGCTGTGGTGGGCCGTGGTTCGCTGTGGTGGGCCGTGGTGGGCTGGGACGGGCCGTGGTTATCTGTGGTGGGCCGTGGTGGTCTGGTACGGGCTATGGTGGGCTGTGGTGGGTTCTGGTGAGCTTGAGACGGGCTGTGGTGGGCTGGGAAAAGGCTGGGACGAGCTCTGGTGGTCTGGGACAGGCTGTGGTGGGCTCGGACGGGCTGGGACGGGCTGTGGTGGGCCGTGGTGGGCTGGGACGGGCCGTGGTGAGCTGGGACGTGCTGGGATGGACTGGGACGGGCTGTGGTGGGCTGGAACGGGCTGTGGTGAGCTGGAACGGGCTGTGGTGGGGCGTGGTTGGCTGGGACAGGCCGTGGTGAACTGTGGTGGGCTGTGGTGGGCCGTCGTGGGCCGTTTTGGGCCGGTATGGGAAGGGATGGTCTATGTTGGGCCGTGGTGGGCTGGGACAGGTCATGGTGGGCTGGGACGGGCTGCGGTGGACTGTGGTGGGCTGTGGTGGGCCGTGGTGGGCTGGGACAGGCCGTGGTGGGCTGTGGTGGGCCGTGGTGGGCTGGGACAGGCCGTGGTGGGCTGTGGTGGGCCGTGGTGGGCTGGGACAGGCTGTGGTGGGCTTTGGTGGGTTCTTGTGAGCTTGAGATGGGCTGTGGTGGGCTGGGACGGGCTGGGACGGGCTCTGGTGGTCTGGAACGAGCTGTGATGGGCTGCAATGGGCTGTGGTGGGCTGGGACGGGCTCTGGTGGGCTGTGGTGGGCTGGGACGGGCTGTGGTGGGCGGGGACGGGCTGTGGTGGGCTGTGACGGGCTGGGATGGGCTGTGGCAAGCTGGGATGGGCTGTGGTGGACTGGGACGGGCTGTGGTCGACAGGGACGGGCGGGGACGGGCTGTGGTGGGCTGGGACGGGCTGTGGTGTGCTGGGACAAGCTGTGGTGAGCTTTGGTGGGCCGTGGTTCGCTGTGGTCGGCCGTGGTGGGCTGGGACGGGCCATGGTGGGCTGTGGTGGGCCGTGGTGGTCTGGGACAGGCTGTGGTGGGCTGTGGTGGGTTCTGGTGAGCTTGAGACGGGCTGTGGTGGGCTGGGACGGGCTGGGACGGGCTCTGGTGGTCTGGAACAGGTTGGGACGGGCTGGGACGGGCTGTGGTGGGCTGTGGTGTGCTGGCACGGGCTGTGGTGTGCTGGCACGGGCTGTGGTGTGCTGGCACGGGCTGTGGTGTGCTGGCACGGGCTGTGGTGTGCTGGCACGGGCTGTGGTGGGCTGGGACGGGCTGTGGTGGGCTGGGATGGGCTGTGGTGGGCTGGGACGGGCTGGGACGGGCTGTGGTGGGCTGGGACGGGCTGTGGTGGGCTGTGGTGGTCTGGGACAGGCTGTGGTGGGCTGTGGTGGGTTTTGCTGAGCTTGAGACGCGCTGTGGTGGGCTGGGACGGGCTGAGACGAGTTCTGGTTGTCTGGAACGAGCTGGGACGGGATGTGATGGGCTGGGACGGGCCGTGGTGGGCGGGGACGGGCTGTGGTGGGCTGGGACGGGATGTGGTGGGCTGGGACGGGCTGTGGTGGGCTGGGACGGGCTGTGGTGGGCTGGGACGGGATGTGGTGGGCTGGGACGGGCTGTGGTGGGCTGGGACGGGCTGCGGCAGGCTGCGACGGGCTGAGACGGGCTATGCTGGTCTTTGGTGGGCTGTGGTGGGCGGGGACGGGCTGTGGTGGGCGGGGACGGGCTGTGGTGGGCGGGGACGGGCTGTGGTGGGCTGGGACGGGCTGTGGTGGTCTGGAACAGGCTGTGGTGGGTTGGGACAGGCTGGGACATGCTGGGACGGTGTGTGGTGGACTGGGATGGTCTGTGGTGGGGCGTGGTGGGCTGGGACGGGCCGTGGTGAACCGTGGTGGGCTGTGGTGGGCTGTGGTGGGCCGTTTTGAGCCGGTATGGGAAGGGATGGGCTGTGGTGGGCCGTGGTGGGCTGGGACAGGTCATGGTGGTCTGAGATGGCCCGTGGTGAACTGTGGTGGGCTGTGGTGGGCCGTGGTGGGCTGGGATGGGCCGTGGTGGGCCGTGGTGGTCTGCGACAGGCTGTGGTTGGCTGTGGTGGGTTCTGGTGAGCTTGAGATGGGCTGTGGTGGGCTGGGACGGGCTGTGGTGGGCTGGGACGGGCTGTGGTGGGCTGGGACGGGCTGTGGTGGGCTGGGACGGGCTGTGGTGGGCTGGGACGGGCGGGGACGGGCCGTGGTGGGCGGGGACGGGCCGGGACGGGCCGGGCCGGGACGGGACGGGCGGGGGACGGGCCGGGACGGGCTCTGGTGGGCTGTGGCAGGCTAGGGACGGGCTGTGGCGGTCTAGGGACGGGCTGTGGTGTGGTGGGACGGGCTGTGGCGGGGTTGGGACGGGCTGTGGTGTGGTGGGACGGGCTGTGGTGGGTTGGGACAGGCTGTGGTGGGCTGTGGTGGGATGGGACGGGTTGTGGTGGGCTGTGGTGGGCTGGGACGGGCTGGGACAGGCTCCGGTGGGCTGGGACGGGTTGGGACGGGCTGTGTTGGGCTGTGATGGGCTGTGGTGTGCTGGGACGGGCTGGGACGGGCTGGGACGGGCTGGGACGGGCTGGGACTGGCTGGGACGGGCTGGGACGGGCTGTGGTGGGCTGGGACGGGCTGTGGTGGGCTGGGACATGCTGTGGTGGGCTGGGACGGGCTGTGGTGGGCTGGGACGGGCTGTGGTGGGCCGTGATGGGCTGGGACGGGCCGTGGTGGGCTGTGGTGGGACGGGGACAGACTGTGGTGGGCAGGGACGGGCCGTGGTTGGTTGTGGTGGGCTGGGACGGGCTGTGGTGGGCTGGGACGGGCTGTGGTGGGCTGGGACGGGCTGTGGTGGGCCGTGATGGGCTGGGACGGGCCGTGGTGGGCTGTGGTGGGACGGGGACAGACTGTGGTGGGCAGGGACGGGCTCTGGTGGGCTGTGGTGGGCTGGGACGGGCTGTGGTGGGATGGGACATGCTGTGGTGTGCTGGGACGGGCTGTGGTGTGCTGAGACGAGCTGTCGTGGGCTGGGACGGGCTGGGACGGGCTGGGACGAGTTGTAGTGTGCTGGGACGGCCTGGGGAGAGCGGGGACGTGCTGTGGTGGCCTGGGACGGGCTGTGGTGGCCTGGGACGTGCTGTGGTGGCCTGGGATATGGCTGTGGTGGGCTGGGACGGGATGTGGTGGCCTGGGATGGGCTGTGGTGGGCTGGGACGGGATGTGGTGGGCCGTGGTGGGCTGTGGCGGGCCATGGTGGGCTAGGACGGGACGTGGTGGGCTGTGGTGGGCCGTGGTGGTCTGGGACGGGCTGTGGTGGGCTGTGGTGGGTTCTGGTGAGCTTGAGACGGGCTGTGGTGGTCTGGGACGGGCTGTGGTGGGCTGTAATGGGCAGGGACGGCCTGTGGTGGGCTGGGACGGGCTGTGGTGGGCTGAGACGGGCCGTGGTGGGCTGGGATGGGCCGTGGTGAACTGTGGTGGGCAGTGGTGGGCTGGGACGGGCCGTGTTGGGCTGTGGTGGGATGTGGTGGGTTCTGGTGAGCTTGAGTCGGGCTGTGGTGGTCTGGGACGGGCTGGGACGGGTTCTGGTGGTCTGGAACGGGCTGGGACGGGCTGTGGTGGGCAGGGACGGGCTGTTGTGGCCTGGGACGGGCTGGGACGGGCTGTGGTGGGCTAGGATGGGCTGTGGTGTGCTGTGGTGGGCTGGGATGGGCTGTGGTGGGCTGGGCTGGGCCGTGGTGGGCCGTGGTGGGCTGGGACGGGCTGTGGTGGGCTGGGACGGGACGGGATGGGACGGGCTGGGACGGGACGGGACAGGCTGTGACGGGCTGTGCTGGGAAGGGATGGGACGGGTTGTGGTGGGCTGGGACGAGACGGGCTGTGGTTGGCTGGGACGGGCTGGGACGGGCTGTGGTGGGCTGTGGTGAGCTGGGACAGGCTCTGGTGGGTTGGGACGGGGCGTGGTGGGCTGTGGTGTGCTGGGACGGGCTGTGGTGTGCTGGGACGGGCTTTGGTGTGCTGGGACGGGCTGTGGTGTTGGGGGACGAGCTGGGACGGGCTGGGACGGGCTGTGGTGGGCTGGGACAGGCTGTGGTGGGCTGTGGTGGGGCGTGGTGGGCTGGGACGGGCCGTGGTGGGCTGTGGTGGGCCATCGTGGGCCGTTTTGTGCCGGTATGGGAAGGGATGGTCTGTGTTGGGCCGTGGTGGGCTGGGACAGGTCATGGTGGGCTGAGACGGCCCGTGGTGAACTGTGGTAGGCTGTGGTGGGCCGTGGTTGGCTGGGACGGGCCGTGGTGGGCTGTGGTGGGCCGTGGTGGTCTGGGACAGGCTGTGGTGGGCTTTGGTGGGTTCTTGTGAGCTTGAGATGGGTTGTGGTGGGCTGGGACGGGCTGGTACGGGCTGTGGTGGGCTGGGACGGGCTGGGATGGGCTGTGGTGGGCTGTGATGGGCTGTGGTGTGCTGGGACGGGCTGTGGTGGGCTGGGACTGGCTGTGGTGGGCTGGGACGGGCTGTGGTGGGCCGTGGTGGGCGGGGGACGGGCCGTGGTGGGCCGGGATGGGAAGGGGTGGGCTGTGGTGGTCTGTGGTGGGCTGGGACAGGTCGTGGTGAGCTGGGACGGGCCGTGGTGGGCTGTGGTGGGCCGTGGTCGTCTTGGACAGGCTGTGGTGGGCTTTGGTGGGTTCTTGTGAGCTTGAGATGGGCTGTGGTGGGCTGGGACGGGCTGGGACGGGATCTGATGATCTGGAACGAGCTGTGATGTGCTGCAATGGGCTGTGGTGGTCTGGGACGGGCTGTGGTGGGCTGGGACGGGCTGGGATGGGCTCTGGTGGGCTGTGGTGGGCTGGGACGGGCTGTGGTGGGATGGGACATGCTGTGGTGTGCTGGGACGAGCTGTCGTGGGCTGGGACGGGCTGGGACGAGTTGTAGTGTGCTGGGACGGCCAGGGGAGTGCGGGGACGTGCTGTGGTGTGCTGGGACGGGCTGTGGTGGGCTGGGACGGGCTGTGGTGTGCTGAGATGGGCTGTGGTGGGCTGGGATTTGCTGGGACGGCTGGGACGGTCCGTGGTGGGCTGGGACGGGCTGTGGTGGGCCGTGGTTCGCTGTGGTGGGCTGTGGTGGGCTGGGACGGGCCGTGGTTATCTGTGGTGGGCCGTGGTGGTCTGGTACGGGCTATGGTGGGCTGTGGTGGGTTCTGGTGAGCTTGAGACGGGCTGTGGTGGGCTGGGACAGGCTGGGACGAGCTCTGGTGGTCTGGGACAGGCTGTGGTGGGCTCGGACGGGCTGGGACGGGCTGTGGTTGGCCGTGGTGGGCTGGGACGGGCCATGGTGAGCTGGGACGTGCTGGGATGGACTGGGACGGGCTCTGGTGGGCTGGAACGGGCTGTGGTGAGCTGGAACGGGCTGTGGTGGGGCGTGGTTGGCTGGGACAGGCCGTGGTGAACTGTGGTGGGCTGTGGTGGGCCGTCGTGGGCCGTTTTGGGCCGGTATGGGAAGGGATGGTCTATGTTGGGCCGTGGTGGGCTGGGACAGGTCATGGTGGGCTGGGACGGGCTGCGGTGGACTGTGGTGGGCTGTGGTGGGCCGTGGTGGGCTGGGACAGGCCGTGGTGGGCTGTGGTGGGCCGTGGTGGGCTGGGACAGGCCGTGGTGGGCTGTGGTGGGCCGTGGTGGGCTGGGACAGGCCGTGGTGGGCTGTGGTGGGCCGTGGTGGGCTGGGACAGGCTGTGGTGGGCTTTGGTGGGTTCTTGTGAGCTTGAGATGGGCTGTGGTGGGCTGGGACGGGCTGGGACAGGCTCTGGTGGTCTGGAACGAGCTGTGATGGGCTGCAATGGGCTGTGGTGGGCTGGGACGGGCTCTGGTGGGCTGTGGTGGGCTGGGACGGGCTGTGGTGGGCTGGGACGGGCTGTGGTGGGCGGGGACGGGCTGTGGTGGGCTGTGACGGGCTGGGATGGGCTGTGGCAAGCTGGAATGGGCTGTGGTGGACTGGGACGGGCTGCGGTGGGCTGGGACGGGCTGGGACGGGCTGTGGTGGTCTGGGACGGGCTGTGGTGGGCTGGGACGGGCTGTGGTGGGCTGGGACGAGCTAAGGTGGGCTGGGACGGGCTGCGGTGGGCTGGGACGGGCTGGGACGGGCTGCGGTGGGTTGGGACGGGCTGCGGTGGTCTGGGACGAGCCGTAGTAGGCCGGGACGGGCTGTGGTGGGCTGGGACGGGCCGTGGTGGGTTGTTACAGGCCATGGTGGGCTGGGACAGGCTGTGGTGCGCTGTGGTGGACCGTGGTGGGCTGTGATGGGCTATGGTAAGCTGGGACGGGCTTTCGTGGGCGGGGACGGGCTGCGGTGGGCGGGGACGGGCTGCGGTGGGCGGGGACGGGCTGCGGTGGGCTGGGAAGGCCTGGGACGGGCTGGGACGAGCTGTGACGGGCTGGGACGGGCTGCGGTGGGCTGGGAAGGCCTGGGACGGGACGGGACGAGCTGCAACGGGACGGGACAGGCTGGGACGGGCTGTGCTGGGAAGGGACGGGACGGGTTGTGGTGGGCTGGGACGGGATGGGCTGTTCTGGGACGGGACGGGACGAGCTGGGACGGGACGAGACGGGCTGGGATGGGCCGGGACTGGCTCTGGTGGGCCGTGGTGGGCCGGGACAGGACGGGACGGGCCATGGGGGGCCGGGATGGGCCGTGGTGGGGTGGGACGGGCTGTGGTGGGCTGGGACAGGCTGTGGTGGGTGTGGTGGGCTGGGAAGGGCTGTGGTGAGCTGAGACGGGCTGTGGTGGGCTGCGATGGAAAAGATGGTGGCAGACCTGGTAAGGAGGTCTGCCTGCTCTTCCCTTCTACGTGCCTGGATAACCCTGGGGCAAAGCAGAGCTCTACTGGCTTGGGTAGAGCTAAAACACCTCAAGAGGAGGGAGCTGTCGGCGCTGTTTTGGCTGAATGGAGGCAGGGGGTAGTACCTGTTATGGGAAGGCTATAGGGGAACGTCCTTGCCTTTGTTTAGTCTTACAAAAGTCCCTCGTATAGAGAACTTCCTTGAGTCTGTTTTCAAAAGCTCGTTTATCAGAGCTCCTGAAGTCGGGCCTCCCTTGCCACGACAGTGTAATCTTCAGGTCTCCCTTCCTTTCTCCCTTAGGTTGAAAACAGCTTTTCTATTTCTGTCCCCATCTGCAAACAGTTCCACAAGAACATCATAGCGAAAGGAGGTGCCAAAATCAAGAAGGTGAGATACTGTTCCTAACACAGGTGGGCCGGGACGGGCCGCGGTGGGCCGGGACGGGCTGGGACAGGCTGTAACCGGCTGTGGTGGGCTGTCGTGAGCCATGGCGAGCCATGGTGGGCCGTAGTGGGCTGTGGTGGGCGGGGACGGGCTGTGGTGGTCTGGGACGGGCTGTGGTGGGCTGGGACGGGCTGTGGTGGGCTGGGACGGGCTGTGGTGGCCTGGGACGGGCTGTGGTGGCCTGGGAAGAGCTGTTTTGGGTTGAGGCGGGTTCTGGTGGGCTGGGACAGGCTGTGGTGGGCTGTGGTGGGCTGGGACGGGCTGTGGTGGGCTGGGACCAGCTGTGGTGGGCTGGGACGGGCTGTGGTGGGCTGGGACGGGCAGTGGTGGGCTGGGAAGGGCCGTGGTAGGCTGAGGTGGGCCATGGTCGGCTGCGACGGACCGTGGTTGGCCGGGACGGACCGCTGTGGGCCGTGGTGGGCCGCGACGGGCTGTGGTGGGCCGCTACGAGCCGTGGTGGGCTTGTTCGGGCCGTGGTGGGCTTGTTCGGGCCGTGGTGGGCTTGGTCGGGCCGTGGTGGGCTGGGACGGGCCGTGGTGGGCTGTGGTGGGCCGTGGTGGTCTGGGACGGGCTGTGGTGGTCTGTGGTAGGTTCTGGTGAGCTTGAGACGGGCTGTAGTGGTCTGGGACGGGCTGGGATGGGCTGTAATGGGCGGGGACGGCCTGTGGTGGGCTGGGATGGGCTGTGGTGGGCTGGGACGGGCTGGGACGGCCTGTGGTGGGCTGGGACGGGCTAGTGGTGGGCTGGGACGGGCCGTGGTGGGCTGGGACGGGCCGTGGTGGGCTGGGACGGGCCGTGGTGGGCTGGGACGGGCCGTGGTGGGCTGGGACGGGCCGTGGTGGGCTGGGACGGGCCGTGGTGGGCTGGGACGGGCTGTGGTGCTCAGGGACGGGCTGTGGTGGGCTGGGATGGGCTGTGGTGGGCTGTGGTGGGCTGGGACGAGTTGTACTGGGCTGGGACAGACTGTGGTGGGCTGTGGTGGGCTGGGAAGGGCTGTGGTGGTTTGGGACGGGCTGTGGTGGTCTGTGGTGGGCTGGGACGGGCCGTGGTGGGCTGGGACGGCCTGTGGTCAGTTGTCGTGGGCTGGGACGGGCCGTGGTGGCTTGGGACGGACTCTGGTGGGCCGGGACAAGCTCTGGTGGCCTCTGACGGGCTGTGACGGGCTGTGGTGTGCTGTATTGGGCTGTGGTGGGCTGTGGTGGGCTGTGGTGGGCTGGGACGAGTTGTAGTGGGCCGGGACGGGCTGTGGTGGGCTGAGACGGGCTGTGGTGGGCTGTGGTAAGCTGGGACGGGCTCTGGTGGGCTGGGACGGGCTGTGGTGTGCTGTGGTGGGCTGAGACGGGCTGTGGTGGGCTGAGACGGGCTGCGGTGGGCTGTGGTGGGCTGGGACGGGCTGTGGTGGGCTGGGATGGGCCGTGGTGGGCTGGGACGGGCTGTGGTGCTCAGGGACGGGCTGTGGTGGGCTGTGGTGGGCTGGGACGAGTTGTAGTGGGCCGGGACGGACTGTGGTGGGCTGTGGTGGGCTGGGACGGGCTGTGGTGGTTTGGGACGGGCTGTGGTGGTCTGTGGTGGGCTGGGACGGGCTGTGGTGGTCTGGGACGGGTTGTGGTGGGCTGGGACGGGCTGTGGTGAGCTGGGACGGGCTGTGGTGGGCCGGGACGGGCTGTGGTGGGCTGTGGTGGGCTGGGACGAGTTGTAGTGGGCCGGGACGGGCTGTGGTGGGCTGTGGTAAGCTGGGACGGGCTGTGGTGTGCTGGGATTGTCTGTGTGGGGCTGGGAGGGGCTGTGGTGGGCTGGGACGGGCTGTGGTGGGCTGGGACGGGCTGTGGTGTGCTGGGACAGGCTGTGGTGTGCTGGGACGAGCTGTGGTGTGCAGGGACAGGCTGGGACGGGCTGGGACGTGCTGGGATGGGCTGTGGTGGGCTGGGACTCGGTGTGGTGGAATGGGACGAGCTGGGACAGGCTGTGGTGGGCTGGGACGGGCTGGGACGGGCTGTGGTGAGCTGGGAAGGGCTGTGGTGGGCTGTGGTGAGCTGGGACCGGCTGTGGTGGGCGGGGACGGGCTGTGGTGGGCGGGGACGGGCTGTGGTGGGCGGGGACGGGCTGTGGTAGGCGGGGACGGGCTGTGGTTGGCGGGGACGGGCTGTGGTGGGCTAGGCCGGGCTGGGACGGGCTGGGACGGGCTATGGTGGGTTGTGGTGAGCTTGGACGGGCTATGGTGGGCTGGGACAAGCTGTGGTGGGCTGGGACGAGCTGGGATGTGCTGTGATGGGCTGTGGTGGGCTGGGACAGGCTGGGATGCACTGTGGTGGGCTGTGGTGGGCTGTGGTGGGCTGTGGTCGGCGGGGACGTGCTGTGGTGGGCAGGGACGTGCTGTGGTGGGCTTCGACGGGCTGTGGTGGGCTGTGGTGGGCTGTGGCGGTCTTTGTTTGGCTAGGACGGGCTGGGAAGGATTGGGACGGTCTGGGACGTGCTGTGGTGGGCTGTGGTGGGCTGTGGCTGGCTGGGGTGGGCTGGGATGGGCTGCGGTGGGCTGTGGCTGGCTGGGACGGGCTGTGATGTGCTGGGACAAGCTGTGGTGGGCTGGGACGGTCTGTGGTGGTCTGGGATGGGCTGTGGTGGGCTGGGACGGGCTGTGGTGCTCAGGGACGGGCTGTGGTGGGCTGGGACGGGCTGTGGTGGGCTGTGGTGGGCTGGGACGAGTTGTAGTGGGCCGGGACGGACTGTGGTGGGCTGTGGTGGGCTGGGACGGGCTGTGGTGGTTTGGGACGGGCTGTGGTGGTCTGTGGTGGGCTGGGACGGGCTGTGGTGGTCTGGGACGGGTTGTGGTGGGCTGGGACGGGCTGTGGTGAGCTGGGACGGGCTGTGGTAGGCCGGGACGGGCTGTGGTAGGCTGTGGTGGGCTGGGACGAGTTGTAGTGGGCCGGGACGGGCTGTGGTGGGCTGTGGTAAGCTGGGACGGGCTGTGGTGTGCTGGGATTGTCTGTGTGGGGCTGGGAGGGGCTGTGGTGGGCTGGGACGGGCTGGGACGGGCTGTGGTGTGCTGGGACAGGCTGTGGTGTGCTGGGACGAGCTGTGGTGTGCAGGGACAGGCTGGGACGGGCTGGGACGTGCTGGGATGGGCTGTGGTGGGCTGGGACTCGGTGTGGTGGAATGGGACGAGCTGGGACAGGCTGTGGTGGGCTGGGACGGGCTGTGACGGGCTGTGGTGAGCTGGGACGGGCTGTGGTGGGCTGTGGTGAGCTGGGACGGGCTGTGGTGGGCGGGGACGGGCTGTGGTGGGCGGGGACGGGCTGTGGTGGGCGGGGACGGGCTGTGGTAGGCGGGGACGGGCTGTGGTTGGCGGGGACGGGCTGTGGTGGGCTAGGCCGGGCTGGGACGGGCTGGGACGGGCTATGGTGGGTTGTGGTGAGCTTGGACGGGCTATGGTGGGCTGGGACAAGCTGTGGTGGGCTGGGACGAGCTGGGACGTGCTGTGATGGGCTGTGGTGGGCTGGGACAGGCTGGGATGCACTGTGGTGGGCTGTGGTGGGCTGTGGTGGGCTGTGGTCGGCGGGGACGTGCTGTGGTGGGCAGGGACGTGCTGTGGTGGGCTTGGACGGGCTGTGGTGGGCTGGGTCGGGCTGTGGTTAGCCGTGGTGTGCTGGGACGGGCCGTTGTGGCTCCGGACGGGCTCTGGTGGGTTGGGACGGGCTGTGGTGGGCTGTGGTGGGCTGTGGCGGTCTTTGTTTGGCTAGGACGGGCTGGGAAGGATTGGGACGGTCTGGGACGTGCTGTGGTGGGCTGTGGTGGGCTGTGGCTGGCTGGGGTGGGCTGGGATGGGCTGCGGTGGGCTGTGGCTGGCTGGGACGGGCTGTGATGTGCTGGGACAAGCTGTGGTGGGCTGGGACGGTCTGTGGTGGTCTGGGATGGGCTGTGGTGGGCTGGGACAGGCCGTGGTGAACTGGGACGGGCCGTGGTGGGCTGCGGTGGTCCGTGGTGGGCTGGGAAGGGCCGTGGTGAACTGTGATGGGCTGTGGTGGGCCGTGGTGGCCTGGCACGGGCTGTGGTCAGCCGTGGTGGGCTGGCACGGGCTGTGGTGGGCTGGGACGAGCTGTGGTGGGCTGGGACAGGCTGTGATGTGCTGGGACGGGCTGTGGTGGGCCGTGGTGGGCCGGGACCGGCCGTGGTGGGCTGGGACGGGCTCTGGTGGGCTGTGGTGGGCTGGCAGCGGGTGTAGTTGGCTGGGACAGAATGTGGTCAGCCATGGTGGGCTGGGATGGGCCGTGGTGGCTCGGGGCGGGCTCTGGTGGGCCGGGACGGGCTCTGGTGGGCTGTGGTGGGCTGTGGTGGGCTGTGCCGGGCTGTGGTGGGCTAGGACGGGCTGGGAAGGGCTGGGACAGGCTGGGATGGTCTGTGGTGGGCCTTGCCGGGCTGTGGTGGGCTGTGCCGAGCTGGGACGGGCTATGCCGGGCTAGGACGGGCTGGGACGGGCTGTTGTGGGCTGTGACGGGCTGTTGTGGGCCGGGACGGGCTGTGGTGGGCCGGGACGGCCTGTGGTGGGCTGGGACGAGTTGTGGTGGGCTGTGGTGGGCTGTGGTGGGTTATGGTGAGCTTAGACGGGCTGTAGTGGGTTGGGACGGTCTGTGGTGGGCTGGCACGGGCTGTTGTGGTCAGGGACGGGCTGTGGTGGACCGGGACGGGCTGTGGTGGGCTGTGACAGGCTGTGGTGGGCTGGGTCGGGCTGTGGCAGGCTGGGACGGGCTTTGGCGGGCCAGGACAGTCTGTGGCGGGCTGTGGCGGGCCGTCGTTGGCCGTGGTGGGCTGTAGTGGGCTGTGGTGAGCCGTGGTGGGCTGTGGTAGGCTGGGACGGGCTGTGGTGACCTGGGACGGGCTGTGGTGGGCTGTGGAGGGCTGGGACCGTCTGTTTTGGGCTGGGATGGCCTACGGTGGCCTGTGGTGGGCTGTGGTGGGCTGGGACGGGCTGTGGTGGGTTGGGACGGGCTGGGACGGGCAGTGGTGGGCTGGGACGGGCTGCGGTGGGCTGGGACGGGCAGTGGTGGGCTGGGACGGGCTGTGGTGGGCTGGGATGAGCTGTGGAGGGTTGGGACGGGCTGTGGAGGGTTGTGGAGGGCTGTGCTGGGCTTGGACAGGCTGTGGTGGGCTGAGATGGGCCGTGGTGGTCCGTGGTGGGCTGGGACGGGCCGTGCTGGGCTAGGACGGGCTGTGGTGAACTGCGGTGGGCTGTGATGGGCTGTGGTGGGCTGGGACGGGCCGTGGTGGTCTCGACGAGCTGTGGTTGGCTGGGACCGGCTGTTTTGGGCTGGGATGGCCTGCGGTGGCCTGTGGTGGGCTGTGGTGGGCTGGGACGGGCTGTGGTGGTTTGGGACGGGCTGGGACGGGCTGGGACGGGCAGTGGTGGGTTGGGACGGGCAGTGGTGGGCTGGGACGGGCTGTGGTGGGCTGGGACGGGCTGTGGTGGGCTGGGACGGGCTGTGGTGGGCTGTGGTGCGCCGTGTTTATCTGGGACGAGCTGTGGTGGGCCGTGGTGGGCTGAGACGGGCCGTGGTTTGCCGTGGTGGGCTGAAACAGGCTGTGGTGACCTGTGGTGGGCTGTGGTGACCTGTGGTGGGCTGTGGTGACCTGTGGTGGGCTGTGGTGGGCTGGGACGGGTTGCAGTGGGCTGGGACGGGTTTCGGTGGGCTGGGATAAGCTGTGTTGGGCTGCGACGGGCTGTGGTAGGCTGGGATGAGCTGTGGAGGGTTGGGACGGGCTGTGGAGGGTTGTGGAGGGCTGTGCTGGGCTTGGACAGGCTGTGGTGGGCTGAGATGGGCCGTGGTGGTCCGTGGTGGGCTGGGACGGGCCGTGCTGGGCTAGGACGGGCTGTGGTGAACTGTGTTGGGCTGTGATGGGCCGTGGTGGGCTGGGACGGGCCGTGGTGGGTTGCGACGGGCCGTGGTGGGCTGGGGTGGGCCGTGGTGGGCTGTGGTGGACTGGGAAGGGCCGTGGTGGGCCGTGGTGTGCTCTGGTGGGCCATGGTGGACCGTGGTTGGCCGTGGTGGGCCGGGACAGGCCGTGGTTAGCCGTGCTGGGCTGAAACAGGCTGGGACAGGCTCTGGTGGGTTGGGATGGGCTCTGGTGGGCTGGGACGGGCTCTGGTGGGCTGGGACGGGCTGTGGTGGGCTGGGACGGGCTGTGGTGGGCTGTGGTGGGCTGGGACGGGCTGTGGTCGTCTGGGACGGGTTGTGGTGAGCTGAGACGGGCCGTGGTGGGCTGAGACGGGCCGTGGTGGGCTGGGACGGGCTGGTACTTGCTGTGGTGGGCTGTTACGGGCTGTGGTGTGCTGTGAGAGGCTGTGGTGGTCTGGGACGAGCTGGGACGGGCTGTGGTGGGCTGGGACGGGCTGTGGTGGGCTGGGACGGGCTGTGGTGGGCCGTAGTGGGCTGTGGTGGGCTGGGACGGGCTGTAGTGGTCTGTGACAGGCTCTTGTGGGCTGTGGTGGGCTGGGACGAGCTGTGGTGGGCTCTGGTGGGCTCTGGTGGGCTGGGACGGGCTGTCGTGGGCTGGGACGGGCTGTGGTGGGCTGGGACGGGCTGGGACGGGCCGTGGTGGGCTGGGACGGGCCGTGGTGGGCTGGGACGGGCCGTGGTGGGCTGGGACGGGTTGGGATAGGCTGCGGTGGGCCGTGGTGTGCTGTGGTGGGCCGTGGTGGGCTGGGATAGGCTGTGGTGAGCTGAGACGGGCTCTGGAGGTCTGTGGTGGGCTAGGACGGGCTGTGGTGGGCTGGGACGGGCTGTGGTGGGCTGTGGTGGCCTTTCGTGGGCCGTGGTTGGCTGGGACGGGCTGTGGTGGGCTGGGACGGGCTGCGGTGGGTTGTGGAGAGCTGGGACGGGCTGTGACGGGCTGTGGTGGGCTGCGACGGGCTGTGGTCGGCTGGGACAGGCTTGGACGAGCTGGGACAGGCTGGGACAGGCTGTGGTGGGCTGAGACGGGCTGGGAGGGGCTGGGACGGGCTGTGGTGGGCTGGGACGGTCTGTGGTGGGCTGTGGTAAGCTGGGACGGGCTGTGGTGGGCTGACACGGGCTGTGGTGGGCTGGGACGGGCTGTGGTGGGCCGGGACGGGCTGTGGTGGGCTGTGGTGGGCTGGGACGAGTTGTAGTGGGCCGGGACCGGCTGTGGTGGGCTGTGGTAAGCTGGGACGGGCTGTGGTGTGCTGGGATTATCTGTGGGGGGCTGGGAGGGGCTGTGGTGGGCTGGGACGGGCTGTGGTGTGCTGGGACGGGCTGTGGTGTGCTGGGACGAGCTATGGTGTGCACGGACAGGCTGGGAAGGGCTGGGACGGGCTGGGATGGTCTGTGGTGGGCCTTGCCGGGCTGTGGTGGGCTGTGCCGAGCTGGGACGGGCTATGCCGGGCTAGGACGGGCTGGGACGGGCTGTTGTGGGCTGTGACGGGCTGTTGTGGGCCGGGACGGGCTGTGGTGGGCCGGGACGGCCTGTGGTGGGCTGGGACGAGTTGTGGTGGGCTGTGGTGGGCTGTGGTGGGTTATGGTGAGCTTAGACGGGCTGTAGTGGGTTGGGACGGTCTGTGGTGGGTTGTGGTGGGCTGGCACGGGCTGTTGTGGTCAGGGACGGGCTGTGGTGGACCGGGACGGGCTGTGGTGGGCTGTGACAGGCTGTGGTGGGCTGGGTCGGGCTGTGGCAGGCTGGGACGGGCTTTGGCGGGCCGGGACAGTCTGTGGCGGGCTGTGGCGGGCCGTCGTTGGCCGTGGTGGGCTGTAGTGGGCTGTGGTGAGCCGTGGTGGGCTGTGGTAGGCTGGGACGGGCTGTGGTGACCTGGGACGGGCTGTGGTGGGCTGTGGTGGGCTGGGACGGGCTGTGGTGGGCTGTGGTGGGCTGGGACGAGCTGTGGTGGGCTCTGGTGGGCTCTGGTGGGCTGGGACGGGCTGTGGTGGGCTGGGACGGGCTCTGGTGGGCTGGGACGGGCTGTCGTGGGCTGGGACGGGCTGGGACGGGCCGTGGTGGGCTGGGACGGGCTGTGGTGGGCTGGGATAGGCTGTGGTGAGCTGAGACGGGCTCTGGAGGTCTGTGGTGGGCTAGGACGGCTTAGTGGTGGGCTGGGACGGGCTGTGGTGGGCTGTGGTGGGCTTTCGTGGGCCGTGGTGGGCTGGGACGGGCTGTGGTGGGCTGGGACGGGCTGCGGTGTGTTGTGGAGAGCTGGGACGGGCTGTGACGGGCTGTGGTGGGCCGGGACGGGCCGTGGTGGGCTGTGGTGCGCCGTGTTTATCTGGGACGAGCTGTGGTGGGCCGTGGTGGGCTGGGACGGGCCGTGGTGGACCGTGGTGGGCTGAAACAGGCTGTGGTGACCTGTGGTGGGCTGTGGTGACCGGTGGTGGGCTGTGGTGACCTGTGGTGGGCTGTGGTGGGCTGGGACGGGTTGCGGTGGGCTGGGACGGGTTTCGGTGGGCTGGGATAAGCTGTGTTGGGCTGCGACGGGCTGTGGTAGGCTGGGATGAGCTGTGGAGGGTTGGGACGGGCTGTGGAGGGTTGTGGAGGGCTGTGCTGGGCTTGGACAGGCTGTGGTGGGCTGAGATGGGCCGTGGTGGTCCGTGGTGGGCTGGGACGGGCCGTGCTGGGCTAGGACGGGCTGTGGTGAACTGTGGTGGGCTGGGACGGGCCGTGGTGGGCTGGGATGGGCCGTGGTGGGCTGCGACGGGCCGTGGTGGGCTGGGGTGGGCCGTGGTGGGCTGGGACGGGCCGTGGTGGGCTGGGACAGGCCGTGGTGGGCTGTGGTGGACTGGGAAGGGCCGTGGTGGGCCGTGGTGTGCTCTGGTGGGCCATGGTTGACTGTGGTTGGCCGTGGTGGGCCGGGACAGGCCGTGGTTAGCCGTGGTGGGCTGAAACAGGCTGGGACGGGCTCTGGTGGGCTGGGACGGGCTCTGGTGGGCTGGGACGGGCTGTGGTGGGCTGTGGTGGGCTGGGACGAGCCGTGGTGGGCTGGGACGGGCTGGTACTTGCTGTGGTGGGCTGTTACGGGCTGTGGTGTGCTGTGAGAGGCTGTGGTGGTCTGGGACGGTCTGTGGTGGGCTGGGACGGGCTGTGGTGGGCCGTAGTGGGCTGTGGTGGGCTTGGACGGGCTGTGGTGGTCTGTGACAAGCTCTTCTGGGCTGTGGTGGGCTGGGACGAGCTGTGGTGGGCAGTGGTGGGCTGGGACGGACTGTCGTGGGCTGGGATGGGCTGTCGTGGGCTGGGACGGGCTGGGACGGGCCGTGGTGGGCTGGGACGGGCAGTGGTGGGCTGGGACGGGCCGTGGTGGGCTGGGATGGTCTGTGGTGGGCTGGGACGGTCTGTGGTGGGCTGTGGTAAGCTGGGACGGGCTGTGGTGGGCTGGGACGGTCTGTGGTGGGCTGTGGTAAGCTGGGACGGGCTGTGGTGGGCCGGGACGGGCCGTGGTGGGCTGTGGTGCGCCGTGTTTATCTGGGACGAGCTGTGGTGGGCCATGGCGGGCCGTGGTGGGCTGGGACGGCCCGTGGTTTGCCGTGGCTGGCTGAAACAGGCTGTGGTGACCTGTGGTGGGCTGTGGTGACCGGTGGTGGGCTGTGGTGGGCTGGGACGAGTTGCGGTGGGCTGGGACGGGTTTCGGTGGGCTAGGACGGGCTGCGGTGGGCTGGGACGGGCTGCGGTGGGCTGGGATAAGCTGTGTTGGGCTGCGACGGGCTGTGGTAGGCTGGGATGAGCTGTGGAGGGTTGGGACGGGCTGTGGAGGGTTGTGGAGGGCTGTGCTGGGCTTGGACAGGCTGTGGTGGGCTGAGATGGGCCGTGGTGGGCTGGGACGGGCCGTGCTGGGCTAGGACGGGCTGTGGTGAACTGTGGTGGGCTGTGATGGGCCGTGGTGGGCTGGGACGGGCCATGGTGGGGTGCGACGGGCCGTGGTGGGCTGCGACGGGCCGTGGTGGGCTGGGACGGGCCGTGGTGGGCTGGGACAGGCTGTGGTGGGCTGTGGTGGACTGGGAAGGGCCGTGGTGGGCCGTGGTGTGCTCTGGTGGGCCATGGTGGACCGTGGTTGGCCGTGGTGGGCCGGGACAGGCCGTGGTTAGCCGTGGTGGGCTGAAACAGGCTGGGACGGGCTGTGGTGGGCTGGGACGGGCTCTGGTGGGCTGGGACGGGCCGTGGTGGGCTGGGACGGGCTGTGGTGGGCTGTGGTGGGCTGGGACGGGCTGTGGTCATCTGGGACGGGTTGTGGTGAGCTGAGACGGGCCGTGGTGGGCTGAGACGGGCCGTGGTGGGCTGGGACGGGCTGGTACTTGCTGTGGTGGGCTGTTACGGGCTGTGGTGTGCTGTGAGAGGCTGTGGTGGTCTGGGACGAGCTGGGACGGGCTGTGGTGGGCTGGGACGGTCTGTGTTGGACTAGGACGGCTTAGTGGTGGGCTGGGACGGGCTGTGGTGGGCTGGGACGGGCTGCGGTGTGTTGTGGAGAGCTGGGACGGGCTGTGACGGGCTGTGGTGGGCCGGGACGGGCCGTGGTGGGCTGTGGTGCGCCGTGTTTATCTGGGACGAGCTGTGGTGGGCCGTGGTGGGCTGAGACGGGCCGTGGTTTGCCGTGGTGGGCTGAAACAGGCTGTGGTGACCTGTGGTGGGCTGTGGTGACCGGTGGTGGGCTGTGGTGACCTGTGGTGGGCTGTGGTGGGCTGGGACGGGTTGCAGTGGGCTGGGACGGGTTTCGGTGGGCTGGGATAAGCTGTGTTGGGCTGCGACGGGCTGTGGTAGGCTGGGATGAGCTGTGGAGGGTTGGGACGGGCTGTGGAGGGTTGTGGAGGGCTGTGCTGGGCTTGGACAGGCTGTGGTGGGCTGAGATGGGCCGTGGTGGTCCGTGGTGGGCTGGGACGGGCCGTGCTGGGCTAGGACGGGCTGTGGTGAACTGTGTTGGGCTGTGATGGGCCGTGGTGGGCTGGGACGGGCCGTGGTGGGCTGGGACGGGCCGTGGTGGGCTGGGACAGGCCGTGGTGGGCTGGGACAGGCCGTGGTGGGCTGTGGTGGACTGGGAAGGGCCGTGGTGGGCCGTGGTGTGCTCTGGTGGGCCATGGTTGACCGTGGTTGGCCGTGGTGGGCCGGGACAGGCCGTGGTTAGCCGTGGTGGGCTGAAACAGGCTGGGACGGGCTCTGGTGGGCTGGGACGGGCTCTCGTGGGCTGGGACGGGCTCTGGTGGGCTGGGACGGGCTGTGGTGGGCTGTGGTGGGCTGGGACGGGCTGTGGTCATCTGGGACGGGCCGTGGTGGGCTGGGAAGGGCTGGTACTTGCTGTGGTGGGCTGTTACGGGCTGTGGTGTGCTGTGAGAGGCTGTGGTGGTCTGGGACGGGCTGTGGTGGGCTGGGACGGGCTGTGGTGGGCCGTAGTGGGCTGTGGTGGGCTTGGACGGGCTGTGGTGGTCTGTGACAAGCTCTTCTAGGCTGTGGTGGGCTAGGACGAGCTGTGGTGGGCTCTGGTGGGCTCTGGTGGGCTGGGACGGACTGTCGTGGGCTGGGACGAGCTGTCGTGGGCTGGGACGGGCTGGGACGGGCTGTGGTGAAATTGGACGGGCTGTGGTGGGCTGTGGTGAACTGGGAAGGGCTCTGGTGGTCTGGAATGGGCTGTGGTGGGCTGGGACGGGCCGTGGCGGGCTGCGGTGGGCTGGGACGGGCTGTGGTGGGCTGGGACAGGCTCTGGTGGGCCGGGACAGACTCTGGTGCGCTGTGGTGGGCTGTGGTGGGCTATGGTGCGCTGTGGTGGGTTGTGGTGAGCTAGAACGGGTTGTGGTGGGCTGGGACGGGCTATAGTGGGCTGGGACGGGATTGTGGTGGGCTGGGACGGGCTCTGATGGTCTGCGGCGGCCGTGGTGGGCTGGGACGAGCTGTGGTGGGCTGGGACGGGCTGGGAAGGGCTGTGGTGGGTTGTGGTGAGCTGGGACGACCTCTGGTGGGCTGTGGTGGGCTGGGACGTGCCGTGGTGGACCGTGGTGGGCTTGGATGGGCCGTGGTGGGCTTGGATGGGCCGTGGTGGGCTGTGGTCTGCCGTGGTGGGCTGTGGTCGGCCGTGGTGGGCTGTGGTGGGCTGGGACGGGCTGTGGTGGGCTGAGATGGGATGTGGTGGTCTGGGACAGGCTGTAATGGGCTGGGATGGGCTGTGGTGCGCCTTGGTGGGCTGTGTTGGGCCCGGATGGGCCGTGGTGGGCTGTGGTGGGCCGTGGTGGGCTGGGACGGGCTGTGGTGGGCTGGGACGGGCCGTGGTTGGCTGGGACGGGCAGTGGTGGGCTGTGGTGTGATGGGACGGGCTGTGGTGGGCTGGGATTGGCTGGGATAGGCTGTGGTTGGTTATGGTGGGCTGGGACGGGCTGTGGTGGGCTGGGACGGGCTGTAGTGGGCTTAGGCGGGCTGTGGTGGGCTTCACGGGCTGTGGTGGGCTGTGGTGGTCTGTGGTGGCCTGGGACGTGCTGTGGTGGGCTGGGACGGGCTGTGGTGGGCTGTGGTGGGTTCTGAAGGGCTGTGGTGGGCTGTGGTGGGTTGGGACACGCTGTGGTGGGTAGGGACGGGCTGTGGTGGGCTGTGGTGTGTTGTGACGGGTTGGCACGGGCTGGGACGGGCCGTGGTGGGCTGGGATGGGCTGCGGTGGGCTGTGGTGTGCTGGGACGAACTGTGGTGGGCTGGGACGGGCTGTGGTGGGCTGTGGTGTGCTGGGACGAACTGTGGTGGGCCGGGACGGGGCGTGGTGGGCTGTGGTGCGCCGTGTTTATCTGGGACGAGCTGTGGTGGGCCATGGCGGGCCGTGGTGGGCTGGGACGGGCCGTGGTTTACCGTGGTGGGCTGAAACAGGCTGTGGTGACCTGTGGTGGGCTGTGGTGACCGGTGGTGGGCTGTGGTGACCTGTGGTGGGCTGTGGTGGGCTGGGACGGGTTTCGGTGGGCTGGGATAAGCTGTGTTGGGCTGCGACGGGCTGTGGTAGGCTGGGATGAGCTGTGGAGGGTTGGGACGGGCTGTGGAGGGTTGTGGAGGGCTGTGCTGGGCTTGGACAGGCTGTGGTGGGCTGAGATGGGCCGTGGTGGTCCGTGGTGGGCTGGGACGGGCCGTGCTGGGCTAGGACGGGCTGTGGTGAACTGTGGTGGGCTGTGATGGGCCGTGGTGGGCTGGGACGGGCCGTGGTGGTCTGGGGTGGGCCGTGGTGGGCTGGGACGGGCCGTGGTGAGCTGGGACAGGCCGTGGTGGGCTGTGGTGGACTGGGAAGGGCCGTGGTGGGCCGTGGTGTGCTCTGGTGGGCCATGGTGGACCGTGGTTGGCCGTGGTGGGCCGGGACAGGCCGTGGTTAGCCGTGGTGGGCTGAAACAGGCTGGGACGGGCTCTGGTGGGCTGGGACGGGATGTGGTGGGCTGGGACGGGCCGTGGTGGGCTGGGACGGGCTGTGGTGGGCTGGGACGGGCTGTGGTCGTCTGGGACGGGTTGTGGTGAGCTGAGACGGGCCGTGGTGGGCTGAGACGGGCCGTGGTGGGCTGGGACGGGCTGGTACTTGCTGTGGTGGGCTGTTACGGGCTGTGGTGTGCTGTGAAAGGCTGTGGTGGTCTGGGACGGGCTGTGGTGGGCTGGGACGGGCTGTGGTGGGCTGGGACGGGCTGTGGTGGGCCGTAGTGGGCTGTGTTGGGCTTGGACGGGCTGTGGTGGTCTGTGCCAAGCTCTTGTGGGCTGTGGTGGGCTGGGACGAGCTGTGGTGGGCTCTGGTGGGCTCTGGTGGGCTGGGACGGACTGTCGTGGGCTGGGACGAGCTGTCGTGGGCTGGGACGGGCTGGGACGGGCCGTGGTGGGCTGGGACGGGCCGTGGTGGGCTGGGACGGGTTGGGATAGGCTGCGGTGGGCTGGGACGGGCGGTGGTGGGTTGTGGTGAGCTGAGACGGGCTGTGGTGAAATTGGACGGGCTGTGGTGGGCTGTGGTGAACTGGGAAGGGCTGTGGTGGTCTGGAATGGGCTGTGGTGGGCTGGGACGGGCCGTGGCGGGCTGCGGTGGGCTGGGACGGGCTGTGGTGGGCTGGGACAGGCTCTGGTGGGCCGGGACAGACTCTGGTGCGCTGTGATGGGCTGTGGTGGGCTGTGGTGCGCTGTGGTGGGTTGTGGTGAGCTAGAACGGGTTGTGGTGGGCTGGGACGGGCTATAGTGGGCTGGGACGGGATTGTGGTGGGCTGGGACGGGCTCTGATGGTCTGCGGCGGCCGTGGTGGGCTGGGACGGGCTGTGGTGGGCTGGGACGGGCTGGGAAGGGCTGTGGTGGGTTGTGGTGAGCTGGGACGACCTCTGGTGGGCTGGGACGGGCTGTGACGGGCTGTGGTGGGCTGTGGTAAGCTGGGACGGGCTCAGGTGGGTTGGGGCAGGCTGTGGTGCGCTGTGGTTGGCTGGGACGGGCTGTGGTGGGCGGGGACGGGCTTTGGTGGGTTAGTGGTGGGCTGGGACGACCTCTTGTGGTCTGGGACGGGCTGTGGTGGGCTGTGGTGGGCTGGGATGGGCTCTGGTGGGTTGGCACGGGGCGTGGTGGGCTGTGGTGGGCTGGGACGGGCTGTGGTGGGCTGGGACGGGCTCTGGTGGTCTGGGACATACTGTGGTGGGCTGGGACGGGCTGGGACGGGCTGTGGTGCTCTGTGGTGGGCTGGGACGTGCCGTGGTGGACCGTGGTGGGCTTGGATGGGCCGTGGTGGGCTTGGATGGGCCGTGGTGGGCTTGGATGGGCCGTGGTGGGCTGTGGTCGGCCGTGGTGGGCTGTGGTGGGCTGTGGTCGGTTGTGGTGGGCTGGGACGGTCTGTGGTGGGCTGAGATGGGATGTGGTGGTCTGGGACAGGCTGTAATGGGCTGGGATGGGCTGTGGTGCGCCTTGGTGGGCTGTGTTGGGCCCGGATGGGCCGTGGTGGGCTGTGGTGGGCCGTGGTGGGCTGGGACGGGCTGTGGTGGGCTGGGACGGGCCGTGGTTGGCTGGGACGGGCTGTGGTGGGCTGTGGTGTGATGGGACGGGCTGTGGTGGGCTGGGATCGGCTGGGATAGGCTGTGGTTGGTTATGGTGGGCTGGGAAGAGCTGTGGAGGTCTGGGACAAGCTGTGGTGGGCTTTGGTGGGCTGGGACGGGCTGTGGTGGGCTGTGGTGGTCTGTGGTGGCCTGGGACGTGCTGTGGTGGGCTGGGACGGGCTGTGGTGGGCTGTGGTGGGTTCTGAAGGGCTGTGGTGGGCTGTGGTGGGTTGGGACACGCTGTGGTGGATAGGGACGGGCTGTGGTGGGCTGTGGTGTGTTGTGACGGGTTGGCACGGGCTGGGACGGGCCGTGGTGGGCTGGGATGGGCTGCGGTGGGCTGTGGTGGGCTGTGGTGGGTTGGCACGGGCTGTGGTGGGTTGGGACGGGCTGGGACGGGCTGGGACGGGCTGTGGTGCTCTGTGGTGGGCTGGGACGTGCCGTGGTGGACCGTGGTGGGCTTGGATGGGCCGTGGTGGGCTTGGATGGGCCGTGGTGGGCTGTGGTCGGCCGTGGTGGGCTGTGGTGGGCTGTGGTCGGTTGTGGTGGGCTGGGACGGGCTGTGGTGGGCTGGGACGGGCTGTGGTGGGCTGTGGTAAGCTGGGACGGGCTGTGGTGGGCTGTGGTGGGCTGTGGTGTGCTGGGACGGGCTGTGGTGGGCCGGGACGTGTCGTGGTGGGCTGTGGTGTGCCGTGTTTATCTGGGACGAGCTGTGGTGGGCCATGGCGGGCCGTGGTGGGCTGGGACGGGCCGTGGTTTGCCGTGGTGGGCTGAAACAGGCTGTGGTGACCGGTGGTGGGCTGTGGTGACCGGTGGTGGGCTGTGGTGACCGGTGGTGGGCTGTGGTGGGCTGGGACGGGTTGCGGTGGGCTGGGACGGGTTTCGGTGGGCTAGGACGGGCTGCGGTGGGCTGGGACGGGCTGCGGTGGGCTGGGATAAGCTGTGTTGGGCTGCGACGGGCTGTGGTAGGCTGGGATGAGCTGTGGAGGGTTGGGACGGGCTGTGGAGGGTTGTGGAGGGCTGTGCTGAGCTTGGACAGGCTGTGGTGGGCTGAGATGGGATGTGGTGGTCTGGGACAGGCTGTAATGGGCTGGGATGGGCTGTGGTGCGCCTTGGTGGGCTGTGTTGGGCCCGGATGGGCCGTGGTGGGCTGTGGTGGGCCGTGGTGGGCTGGGACGGGCTGTGGTGGGCTGGGACGGGCCGTGGTTGGCTGGGACGGGCAGTGGTGGGCTGTGGTGTGATGGGACGGGCTGTGGTGGGCTGGGATTGGCTGGGATAGGCTGTGGTTGGTTATGGTGGGCTGGGACGGGCTGTGGTGGGCTGGGACGGGCTGTAGTGGGCTGAGGCGGGCTGTGGTGGGCTTCACGGGCTGTGGTGGGCTGTGGTGGTCTGTGGTGGCCTGGGACGTGCTGTGGTGGGCTGGGACGGGCTGTGGTGGGCTGTGGTGGGTTCTGAAGGGCTGTGGTGGGCTGTGGTGGGTTGGGACACGCTGTGGTGGGTAGGGACGGGCTGTGGTGGGCTGTGGTGTGTTGTGACGGGTTGGCACGGGCTGGGACGGGCCGTGGTGGGCTGGGATGGGCTGCGGTGGGCTGTGGTGTGCTGGGACGAACTGTGGTGGGCTGGGACGGGCTGTGGTGGGCTGTGGTGTGCTGGGACGAACTGTGGTGGGCCGGGACGGGGCGTGGTGGGCTGTGGTGCGCCGTGTTTATCTGGGACGAGCTGTGGTGGGCTATGGCGGGCCGTGGTGGGCTGGGACGGGCCGTGGTTTACCGTGGTGGGCTGAAACAGGCTGTGGTGACCTGTGGTGGGCTGTGGTGACCGGTGGTGGGCTGTGGTGACCTGTGGTGGGCTGTGGTGGGCTGGGACGGGTTTCGGTGGGCTGGGATAAGCTGTGTTGGGCTGCGACGGGCTGTGGTAGGCTGGGATGAGCTGTGGAGGGTTGGGACGGGCTGTGGAGGGTTGTGGAGGGCTGTGCTGGGCTTGGACAGGCTGTGGTGGGCTGAGATGGGCCGTGGTGGTCCGTGGTGGGCTGGGACGGGCCGTGCTGGGCTAGGACGGGCTGTGGTGAACTGTGGTGGGCTGTGATGGGCCGTGGTGGGCTGGGACGGGCCGTGGTGGTCTGGGGTGGGCCGTGGTGGGCTGGGACGGGCCGTGGTGAGCTGGGACAGGCCGTGGTGGGCTGTGGTGGACTGGGAAGGGCCGTGGTGGGCCGTGGTGTGCTCTGGTGGGCCATGGTGGACCGTGGTTGGCCGTGGTGGGCCGGGACAGGCCGTGGTTAGCCGTGGTGGGCTGAAACAGGCTGGGACGGGCTCTGGTGGGCTGGGACGGGATGTGGTGGGCTGGGACGGGCCGTGGTGGGCTGGGACGGGCTGTGGTGGGCTGGGACGGGCTGTGGTCGTCTGGGACGGGTTGTGGTGAGCTGAGACGGGCCGTGGTGGGCTGAGACGGGCCGTGGTGGGCTGGGACGGGCTGGTACTTGCTGTGGTGGGCTGTTACGGGCTGTGGTGTGCTGTGAAAGGCTGTGGTGGTCTGGGACGGGCTGTGGTGGGCTGGGACGGGCTGTGGTGGGCTGGGACGGGCTGTGATGGGCCGTAGTGGGCTGTGTTGGGCTTGGACGGGCTGTGGTGGTCTGTGCCAAGCTCTTGTGGGCTGTGGTGGGCTGGGACGAGCTGTGGTGGGCTCTGGTGGGCTCTGGTGGGCTGGGACGGACTGTCGTGGGCTGGGACGAGCTGTCGTGGGCTGGGACGGGCTGGGACGGGCCGTGGTGGGCTGGGACGGGCCGTGGTGGGCTGGGACGGGTTGGGATAGGCTGCGGTGGGCTGGGACGGGCGGTGGTGGGTTGTGGTGAGCTGAGACGGGCTGTGGTGAAATTGGACGGGCTGTGGTGGGCTGTGGTGAACTGGGAAGGGCTGTGGTGGTCTGGAATGGGCTGTGGTGGGCTGGGACGGGCCGTGGCGGGCTGCGGTGGGCTGGGACGGGCTGTGGTGGGCTGGGACAGGCTCTGGTGGGCCGGGACAGACTCTGGTGCGCTGTGATGGGCTGTGGTGGGCTATGGTGCGCTGTGGTGGGTTGTGGTGAGCTAGAACGGGTTGTGGTGGGCTGGGACGGGCTCTGATGGTCTGCGGCGGCCGTGGTGGGCTGGGACGGGCTGTGGTGGGCTTGGACGGGCTGGGAAGGGCTGTGGTGGGTTGTGGTGAGCTGGGACGACCTCTGGTGGGCTGGGACGGGCTGTGACGGGCTGTGGTGGGCTGTGGTAAGCTGGGACGGGCTCAGGTGGGTTGGGGCAGGCTGTGGTGCGCTGTGGTTGGCTGGGACGGGCTGTGGTGGGCGGGGACGGGCTTTGGTGGGTTAGTGGTGGGCTGGGACGACCTCTTGTGGTCTGGGACGGGCTGTGGTGGGCTGTGGTGGGCTGGGATGGGCTCTGGTGGGTTGGCACGGGGCGTGGTGGGCTGTGGTGGGCTGGGACGGGCTGTGGTGGGCTGGGACGGGCTCTGGTGGTCTGGGACATACTGTGGTGGGCTGGGACGGGCTGGGACGGGCTGTGGTGCTCTGTGGTGGGCTGGGACGTGCCGTGGTGGACCGTGGTGGGCTTGGATGGGCCGTGGTGGGCTTGGATGGGCCGTGGTGGGCTTGGATGGGCCGTGGTGGGCTGTGGTCGGCCGTGGTGGGCTGTGGTGGGCTGTGGTCGGTTGTGGTGGGCTGGGACGGTCTGTGGTGGGCTGAGATGGGATGTGGTGGTCTGGGACAGGCTGTAATGGGCTGGGATGGGCTGTGGTGCGCCTTGGTGGGCTGTGTTGGGCCCGGATGGGCCGTGGTGGGCTGTGGTGGGCCGTGGTGGGCTGGGACGGGCTGTGGTGGGCTGGGACGGGCCGTGGTTGGCTGGGACGGGCTGTGGTGGGCTGTGGTGTGATGGGACGGGCTGTGGTGGGCTGGGACGGGCCGTGGTTGGCTGGGACGGGCTGTGGTGGGCTGTGGTGTGATGGGACGGGCTGTGGTGGGCTGGGATCGGCTGGGATAGGCTGTGGTTGGTTATGGTGGGCTGGGTAGAGCTGTGGAGGTCTGGGACAAGCTGTGGTGGGCTGTGGTGGGCTGGGACGGGCTGTGGTGGGCTGGGACGGGCTGTGGTGGGCTGTGGTGGGTTCTGAAGGGCTGTGGTGGGCTGTGGTGGGTTGGGACACGCTGTGGTGGGCTGGGACGGGCCGTGGTGGGCTGGGATGGGCTGCGGTGGGCTGTGGTGGGCTGTGGTGGGCTGGGACGGGCTGGGACGGGCTGGGACGGGCTGTGGTGGGCTGGGACGGGCAGTGGTGGGCTGGGACGGGCTGTGGTGGGCTGGGACGGTCTGTGGTGGGCTGTGGTAAGCTGGGACGGGCTGTGGTGGGCTGTGGTGGGCTGTGGTGTGCTGGGACGGGCTGTGGTGGGCCGGGACGTGTCGTGGTGGGCTGTGGTGTGCCGTGTTTATCTGGGACGAGCTGTGGTGGGCCATGGCGGGCCGTGGTGGGCTGGGACGGGCCGTGGTTTGCCGTGGTGGGCTGAAACAGGCTGTGGTGACCGGTGGTGGGCTGTGGTGACCGGTGGTGGGCTGTGGTGACCGGTGGTGGGCTGTGGTGGGCTGGGACGGGTTGCGGTGGGCTGGGACGGGTTTCGGTGGGCTAGGACGGGCTGCGGTGGGCTGGGACGGGCTGCGGTGGGCTGGGATAAGCTGTGTTGGGCTGCGACGGGCTGTGGTAGGCTGGGATGAGCTGTGGAGGGTTGGGACGGGCTGTGGAGGGTTGTGGAGGGCTGTGCTGAGCTTGGACAGGCTGTGGTGGGCTGAGATTGGCTGTGGTGGTCCGTGGTGGGCTGGGACGGGCCGTGCTGGGCTAGGACGGGCTGTGGTGAACTGTGGTGGGCTGTGATGGGCCGTGGTGGGCTGGGACGGGCCGTGGTGGGCTGGGACGGGCCGTGGTGGGCTGGGACGGGCCGTGGTGGGCTGGGACGGGCCGTGGTGGGCTGGGACAGGCTGTGGTGGGCTGTGGTGGACTGGGAAGGGCCGTGGTGGGCCGTGGTGTGCTCTGGTGGGCCATGGTGGACCGTGATTGGCCGGGACAGGCCGTGGTTAGCCGTGGTGGGCTGAAACAGTCTGGGACGGGCTCTGGTGGGCTGGGACAGGCTCTGGTGGGCTGGGACGGGCTGTGGTCGGCTGTGGTGGGCTGGGACGGGCTGTGGTCGTCTGGGACGGATTGTGGTGTGCTGAGACGGGCCGTGGTGGGTTGAGACGGGCCGTGGTGGGCTGAGACGGGCTGGTACTTGCTGTGGTGGGCTGTTACGGGCTGTGGTGTGCTGTGAGAGGCTGTGGTGGTCTGGGATGAGCTGGGACGGGCTGTGGTGGGCTGGGACGGGCTGTGGTGGGCTGGGACGGGCTGTGGTGGGCCGTAGTGGGCTGTGGTGGGCTGAGACGGGCTGTGGTGAACTGTGGTGGGCTGTGATGGGCCCTGGTGGGCTGGGACGGGCCGTGGTGGGCTGGGACGGGCCGTGGTGGGCTGGGACGGGCCGTGGTGGGCTGGGACGGGCCGTGGTGGGCTGTGGTGGACTGGGAAGGGCCGTGGTGGGCCGTGGTGTGCTCTGGTGGGCCATGGTGGACCGTGGTTGGCCGTGGTGGGCCGGGACAGGCCGTGGTTGGCCGTGCTGGGCTGAAACAGGCTGGGACGGGCTCTGGTGGGATGGGACGGGCTATGGTGGGCTGGGACGGTCTGTGGTGGCCTGGGACGGTCTGTGGTGGGCTGTGGTAAGCTGGGACGGGCTGTGGTGGGCTGTGATGGGCTGTGGTGGGCTGTCGTAAGCTGGGACGAGCTGTGGTGGGCCGGGACGGGCTGTGGTGGGCTGTGGTGCGCCGTGTTTATCTGGGACGAGCTGTGGTGGGCCATGGCGGGCCGTGGTGGGCTGGGACGGGCCGTGGTTTGCCGTGGTGGGCTGAAACAGGCTGTGGTGACCTGTGGTGGGCTGTGGTGACCGGTGGTGGGCTGTGGTGGGTTGGGACGGGTTGCGGTGGGCTGGGACGGGTTGCGGTGGGCTGGGACGGGTTGCGGTGGGCTAGGACGGGCTGCGGTGGGCTGGGACGGGCTGCGGTGGGCTGGGATAAGCTGTGTTGGGCTGGGACGGGCTGTGGTAGGCTGGGACGGGCTGTGGTCGTCTGGGACGGGTTGTGGTGAGCTGAGACGGGCCGTGGTGGGCTGGGACGGGCTGGTACTTGCTGTGGTGGGCTGTTACGGGCTGTGGTGTGCTGTGAGAGGCTGTGGTGGTCTGGGACGAGCTGGGACGGGCTGTGGTGGGCTGGGACGGGCTGTGGTGGGCTGGGACGGGCTGTGGTGGGCCGTAGTGGGCTGTGGTGGGCTGGGACAGGCTGTGGTGGTCTGTGACAAGCTCTTGTGGGCTGTGGTGGGCTGGGACGAGCTGTGGTGGGCTCTGGTGGGCTGGGACGGGCTGTCGTGGGCTGGGACGGGCTGTCGTGGGCTGGGACGGGCTGGGACGGGCCGTGGTGGGCTGGGACGGGTTGGGATAGGCTGCGGTGGGCTGGGACGGGCTGTGGTGGGTTGTGGTGAGCTGAGACGGGCTGTGGTGAAATTGGACGGGCTGTGGTGGGCTGTGGTGAACTGGGAAGGGCTCTGGTGGTCTGGAATGGGCTGTCGTGGGCTGGGACGGGCTGTGGCGGGCTGCGGTGGGCTGGGACAGGCTCTGGTGGGCCGGGACAGACTCTGGTGCGCTGTGGTGGGCTGTGGTGGGCTATGGTGCGCTGTGGTGGGTTGTGGTGAGCTAGAACGGGTTGTGGTGGGCTGGGACGGGCTATAGTGGGCTGGGACGGGATTGTGGTGGGCTGGGACGGGCTCTGATGGTCTGCGGCGGCCGTGGTGGGCTGGGACGGGCTGGGAAGGGCTGTGGTGGGTTGTGGTGAGCTGGGACGACCTCTGGTGGGCTGGGACGGGCTGTGACGGGCTGTGGTGGGCTGTGGTAAGCTGGGATGGGCTCAGGTGGGTTGGGGCAGGCTGTGGTGCGCTGTGGTTGGCTGGGACGGGCTGTGGTGGGCGGGGACGGGCTTTGGTGGGTTAGTGGTGGGCTGGGACGACCTCTTGTGGTCTGGGACGGGCTGTGGTGGGCTGTGGTGAGCTGGGACGGGCTCTGGTGGGTTGGCACGGGGCGTGGTGGGCTGTGGTGGGCTGGGACGGGCTGTGGTGGGCTGGGACGGGCTCTGGTGGTCTGGGACATACTGTGGTGGGCTGGGACGGGCTGGGACGGGCTGTGGTGCTCTGTGGTGGGCTGGGACGTGCCGTGGTGGACCGTGGTGGGCTTGGATGGGCCGTGGTGGGCTTGGATGGGCCGTGGTGGGCTTGGATGGGCCGTGGTGGGCTGTGGTCGGCCGTGGTGGGCTGTGGTCGGCCGTGGTGGGCTGTGGTGGGCTGTGGTCGGTTGTGGTGGGCTGGGACGGGCTGTGGTGGGCTGGGATGGGCTGTGGTGCGCCTTGGTGGGCTGTGTTGGGCCCGGATGGGCCGTGGTGGGCTGTGGTGGGCCGTGGTGGGCTGGGACGGGCTGTGGTGGGCTGGGACGGGCCGTGGTTGGCTGGGACGGGCTGTGGTGGGCTGTGGTGTGATGGGACGGGCTGTGGTGGGCAGGGATCGGCTGGGATAGGCTGTGGTTGGTTATGGTGGGCTGGGAAGAGCTGTGGTGGTCTGGGACAAGCTGTGGTGGGCTGTGGTGGGCTGGGACGGGCTGTGGTGGGCTGGGACGGGCTGTAGTGGGCTGAGGCGGGCTGTGGTGGGCTTCATGGGCTGTGGTGGGCTGTGGTGGGCTGTGGTGGCCTGGGACGAGCTGTGGTGGGCTGGGACGGGCTGTGGTGGGCTGTGGTGTGTTCTGAAGGGCTGTGGTGGGCTGTGGTGAGCTGGGACGGGCTCTGGTGGGTTGGCACGGGGCGTGGTGGGCTGTGGTGGGCTGGGACGGGCTGTGGTGGGCTGGGACGGGCTCTGGTGGTCTGGGACATACTGTGGTGGGCTGGGACGGGCTGGGACGGGCTGTGGTGCTCTGTGGTGGGCTGGGACGTGCCGTGGTGGACCGTGGTGGGCTTGGATGGGCCGTGGTGGGCTTGGATGGGCCGTGGTGGGCTTGGATGGGCCGTGGTGGGCTGTGGTCGGCCGTGGTGGGCTGTGGTGGGCTGTGGTCGGTTGTGGTGGGCTGGGACGGTCTGTGGTGGGCTGAGATGGGATGTGGTGGTCTGGGACAGGCTGTAATGGGCTGGGATGGGCTGTGGTGCGCCTTGGTGGGCTGTGTTGGGCCCGGATGGGCCGTGGTGGGCTGTGGTGGGCCGTGGTGGGCTGGGACGGGCTGTGGTGGGCTGGGACGGGCCGTGGTTGGCTGGGACGGGCTGTGGTGGGCTGTGGTGTGATGGGACGGGCTGTGGTGGGCTGGGATCGGCTGGGATAGGCTGTGGTTGGTTATGGTGGGCTGGGAAGAGCTGTGGAGGTCTGGGACAAGCTGTGGTGGGCTTTGGTGGGCTGGGACGGGCTGTGGTGGGCTGTGGTGGTCTGTGGTGGCCTGGGACGGGCTGTGGTGGGCTGTGGTGGGTTCTGAAGGGCTGTGGTGGGCTGTGGTGGGTTGGGACACGCTGTGGTGGATAGGGACGGGCTGTGGTGGGCTGTGGTGTGTTGTGACGGGTTGGCACGGGCTGGGACGGGCCGTGGTGGGCTGGGATGGGCTGCGGTGGGCTGTGGTGGGCTGTGGTGGGTTGGCACGGGCTGTGGTGGGTTGGGACGGGCTGGGACGGGCTGGGACGGGCTGTGGTGCTCTGTGGTGGGCTGGGACGTGCCGTGGTGGACCGTGGTGGGCTTGGATGGGCCGTGGTGGGCTTGGATGGGCCGTGGTGGGCTGTGGTCGGCCGTGGTGGGCTGTGGTGGGCTGTGGTCGGTTGTGGTGGGCTGGGACGGTCTGTGGTGGGCTGAGATGGGATGTGGTGGTCTGGGACAGGCTGTAATGGGCTGGGATGGGCTGTGGTGCGCCTTGGTGGGCTGTGTTGGGCCCGGATGGGCCGTGGTGGGCTGTGGTGGGCCGTGGTGGGCTGGGACGGGCTGTGGTGGGCTGGGACGGGCCGTGGTTGGCTGGGACGGGCTGTGGTGGGCTGTGGTGTGATGGGACGGGCTGTGGTGGGCTGGGACGGGCCGTGGTTGGCTGGGACGGGCTGTGGTGGGCTGTGGTGTGATGGGACGGGCTGTGGTGGGCTGGGATCGGCTGGGATAGGCTGTGGTTGGTTATGGTGGGCTGGGTAGAGCTGTGGAGGTCTGGGACAAGCTGTGGTGGGCTGTGGTGGGCTGGGACGGGCTGTGGTGGGCTGGGACGGGCTGTGGTGGGCTGTGGTGGGTTCTGAAGGGCTGTGGTGGGCTGTGGTGGGTTGGGACACGCTGTGGTGGGTAGGGACGGGCTGTGGTGGGCTGTGGTGTGTTGTGACGGGTTGTGGTGGGCTGGGACGGGCCGTGGTGGGCTGGGATGGGCTGCGGTGGGCTGTGGTGGGCTGTGGTGGGCTGGGACGGGCTGGGACGGGCTGGGACGGGCTGTGGTGGGCTGGGACGGGCAGTGGTGGGCTGGGACGGGCTGTGGTGGGCTGGGACGGTCTGTGGTGGGCTGTGGTAAGCTGGGACGGGCTGTGGTGGGCTGTGGTGGGCTGTGGTGTGCTGGGACGGGCTGTGGTGGGCCGGGACGTGTCGTGGTGGGCTGTGGTGTGCCGTGTTTATCTGGGACGAGCTGTGGTGGGCCATGGCGGGCCGTGGTGGGCTGGGACGGGCCGTGGTTTGCCGTGGTGGGCTGAAACAGGCTGTGGTGACCGGTGGTGGGCTGTGGTGACCGGTGGTGGGCTGTGGTGACCGGTGGTGGGCTGTGGTGGGCTGGGACGGGTTGCGGTGGGCTGGGACGGGTTTCGGTGGGCTAGGACGGGCTGCGGTGGGCTGGGACGGGCTGCGGTGGGCTGGGATAAGCTGTGTTGGGCTGCGACGGGCTGTGGTAGGCTGGGATGAGCTGTGGAGGGTTGGGACGGGCTGTGGAGGGTTGTGGAGGGCTGTGCTGAGCTTGGACAGGCTGTGGTGGGCTGAGATTGGCTGTGGTGGTCCGTGGTGGGCTGGGACGGGCCGTGCTGGGCTAGGACGGGCTGTGGTGAACTGTGGTGGGCTGTGATGGGCCGTGGTGGGCTGGGACGGGCCGTGGTGGGCTGGGACGGGCCGTGGTGGGCTGGGACGGGCCGTGGTGGGCTGGGACAGGCTGTGGTGGGCTGTGGTGGACTGGGAAGGGCCGTGGTGGGCCGTGGTGTGCTCTGGTGGGCCATGGTGGACCGTGATTGGCCGGGACAGGCCGTGGTTAGCCGTGGTGGGCTGAAACAGTCTGGGACGGGCTCTGGTGGGCTGGGACAGGCTCTGGTGGGCTGGGACGGGCTGTGGTCGGCTGTGGTGGGCTGGGACGGGCTGTGGTCGTCTGGGACGGATTGTGGTGTGCTGAGACGGGCCGTGGTGGGTTGAGACGGGCCGTGGTGGGCTGAGACGGGCTGGTACTTGCTGTGGTGGGCTGTTACGGGCTGTGGTGTGCTGTGAGAGGCTGTGGTGGTCTGGGATGAGCTGGGACGGGCTGTGGTGGGCTGGGACGGGCTGTGGTGGGCTGGGACGGGCTGTGGTGGGCCGTAGTGGGCTGTGGTGGGCTGAGACGGGCTGTGGTGAACTGTGGTGGGCTGTGATGGGCCCTGGTGGGCTGGGACGGGCCGTGGTGGGCTGGGACGGGCCGTGGTGGGCTGGGACGGGCCGTGGTGGGCTGGGACGGGCCGTGGTGGGCTGTGGTGGACTGGGAAGGGCCGTGGTGGGCCGTGGTGTGCTCTGGTGGGCCATGGTGGACCGTGGTTGGCCGTGGTGGGCCGGGACAGGCCGTGGTTGGCCGTGCTGGGCTGAAACAGGCTGGGACGGGCTCTGGTGGGATGGGACGGGCTATGGTGGGCTGGGACGGTCTGTGGTGGCCTGGGACGGTCTGTGGTGGGCTGTGGTAAGCTGGGACGGGCTGTGGTGGGCTGTGATGGGCTGTGGTGGGCTGTCGTAAGCTGGGACGAGCTGTGGTGGGCCGGGACGGGCTGTGGTGGGCTGTGGTGCGCCGTGTTTATCTGGGACGAGCTGTGGTGGGCCATGGCGGGCCGTGGTGGGCTGGGACGGGCCGTGGTTTGCCGTGGTGGGCTGAAACAGGCTGTGGTGACCTGTGGTGGGCTGTGGTGACCGGTGGTGGGCTGTGGTGGGTTGGGACGGGTTGCGGTGGGCTGGGACGGGTTGCGGTGGGCTGGGACGGGTTGCGGTGGGCTAGGACGGGCTGCGGTGGGCTGGGACGGGCTGCGGTGGGCTGGGATAAGCTGTGTTGGGCTGGGACGGGCTGTGGTAGGCTGGGACGGGCTGTGGTCGTCTGGGACGGGTTGTGGTGAGCTGAGACGGGCCGTGGTGGGCTGGGACGGGCTGGTACTTGCTGTGGTGGGCTGTTACGGGCTGTGGTGTGCTGTGAGAGGCTGTGGTGGTCTGGGACGAGCTGGGACGGGCTGTGGTGGGCTGGGACGGGCTGTGGTGGGCTGGGACGGGCTGTGGTGGGCCGTAGTGGGCTGTGGTGGGCTGGGACAGGCTGTGGTGGTCTGTGACAAGCTCTTGTGGGCTGTGGTGGGCTGGGACGAGCTGTGGTGGGCTCTGGTGGGCTGGGACGGGCTGTCGTGGGCTGGGACGGGCTGTCGTGGGCTGGGACGGGCTGGGACGGGCCGTGGTGGGCTGGGACGGGTTGGGATAGGCTGCGGTGGGCTGGGACGGGCTGTGGTGGGTTGTGGTGAGCTGAGACGGGCTGTGGTGAAATTGGACGGGCTGTGGTGGGCTGTGGTGAACTGGGAAGGGCTCTGGTGGTCTGGAATGGGCTGTCGTGGGCTGGGACGGGCTGTGGCGGGCTGCGGTGGGCTGGGACAGGCTCTGGTGGGCCGGGACAGACTCTGGTGCGCTGTGGTGGGCTGTGGTGGGCTATGGTGCGCTGTGGTGGGTTGTGGTGAGCTAGAACGGGTTGTGGTGGGCTGGGACGGGCTATAGTGGGCTGGGACGGGATTGTGGTGGGCTGGGACGGGCTCTGATGGTCTGCGGCGGCCGTGGTGGGCTGGGACGGGCTGGGAAGGGCTGTGGTGGGTTGTGGTGAGCTGGGACGACCTCTGGTGGGCTGGGACGGGCTGTGACGGGCTGTGGTGGGCTGTGGTAAGCTGGGATGGGCTCAGGTGGGTTGGGGCAGGCTGTGGTGCGCTGTGGTTGGCTGGGACGGGCTGTGGTGGGCGGGGACGGGCTTTGGTGGGTTAGTGGTGGGCTGGGACGACCTCTTGTGGTCTGGGACGGGCTGTGGTGGGCTGTGGTGAGCTGGGACGGGCTCTGGTGGGTTGGCACGGGGCGTGGTGGGCTGTGGTGGGCTGGGACGGGCTGTGGTGGGCTGGGACGGGCTCTGGTGGTCTGGGACATACTGTGGTGGGCTGGGACGGGCTGGGACGGGCTGTGGTGCTCTGTGGTGGGCTGGGACGTGCCGTGGTGGACCGTGGTGGGCTTGGATGGGCCGTGGTGGGCTTGGATGGGCCGTGGTGGGCTTGGATGGGCCGTGGTGGGCTGTGGTCGGCCGTGGTGGGCTGTGGTCGGCCGTGGTGGGCTGTGGTGGGCTGTGGTCGGTTGTGGTGGGCTGGGACGGGCTGTGGTGGGCTGGGATGGGCTGTGGTGCGCCTTGGTGGGCTGTGTTGGGCCCGGATGGGCCGTGGTGGGCTGTGGTGGGCCGTGGTGGGCTGGGACGGGCTGTGGTGGGCTGGGACGGGCCGTGGTTGGCTGGGACGGGCTGTGGTGGGCTGTGGTGTGATGGGACGGGCTGTGGTGGGCAGGGATCGGCTGGGATAGGCTGTGGTTGGTTATGGTGGGCTGGGAAGAGCTGTGGTGGTCTGGGACAAGCTGTGGTGGGCTGTGGTGGGCTGGGACGGGCTGTGGTGGGCTGGGACGGGCTGTAGTGGGCTGAGGCGGGCTGTGGTGGGCTTCATGGGCTGTGGTGGGCTGTGGTGGGCTGTGGTGGCCTGGGACGAGCTGTGGTGGGCTGGGACGGGCTGTGGTGGGCTGTGGTGTGTTCTGAAGGGCTGTGGTGGGCTGTGGTGGGTTGGGACACGCTGTGGTGGGTAGGGACGGGCTGTGGTGGGCTGTGGTGTGTTGTGACGGGTTGGCACGGGCTGGGACGGGCCGTGGTGGGCTGGGATGGGCTGCGGTGGGCTGTGGTGGAATGTGGTGGGCTGGGACAAGCTTTGGTGGGTTGGGACGGGCTGGGACGGGCTGGGACGGGCAGTGGTGGGCTAGGACGGGCAGTGGTGGTCTGGGACGGGCAGTGGTGGGCTGGGACGGGCTGTGGTGGGCTGAGACGGGCTGGTGTTTGCTGTGGTGGGCTGTTACGGGCTGTGGTGTGCTGTGAGAGGCTGTGGTGGTCTGGGACGAGCTGGGACGGGCTGTGGTGGGCTGGGACGGGCTGTGGTGGGCTGGGACGGGCTGCGGTGGGCTGGGACGGGCTGTGGTGGGCTGGGACGGGCTGTGGTGGGCCATAGTGTGCTGTGGTGGGCTGGGACGGGCTGTGGTGAACTGTGGTGGGCTGTGATGGGCTGTGGTGGGCTGGGACGGGCCGTGGTGGGCTGGGACGGGCCGTGGTGGGCTGTGGTGGACTGGGAAGGGCCGTGGTGGGCCGTGGTGTGCTCTTGTGGGCCATGGTGGACCGTGGTTGGCCGTGGTGGGCCGGCACAGGCCGTGGTTAGCCGTGGTGGGCTGAAACAGGCTGGGACGGGCTGTGGTGGGCTGGGACGGGCTGTGGTGGGGTGGGACGGGCCGTGGTGGGCTGGGACGGGCCGTGGTGGGCTGTGTTGGGCTGGGACGGGCTGTGGTCGTCTGGGACGGGTCGTGGTGAGCTGAGACGGGCCGTGGTGGGCTGAGACGGGCCGTGGTGGGCTGGGACGGGCTGGTACTTGCTGTGGTGGGCTGTTACGGGCTGTGGTGGGCTGGGACGGGCTGTGGTGGGCTGGGACGGGCTGTGGTGGGCCGTAGTGGGCTGTGGTGGGCTGGGACGGGCTGTGGTGGTCTGTGACAAGCTCTTGTGGGCTGTGGTGGGCTGGGACGGGCTGCGGTGGGCTGTGGTGGGCTGGGACGCACTGTGGTGTGCTGGGATGGGCTGTGGTGGGCTGGGACCGGCTGCGGTGGGCTGTGGTGGGCTGGGACGGGATGCGGTGGGCTGGAATGGGCTGTGCCGTGCTGGAACGGTCTGGGACGAGTTGTGGTGAGTGTGGTGGGCTGGGACGGGCTGGGACAGACTGTGTTTGGCTGGGACGGGCTGTGGTGGGCCGTGGTGGGCTGGGACAGGCTGTGGTGAGCTGAGACGGGCTGTGGTGGGCTGTGTCGGGCTGGTACGAGCTGTGACGGGGTGGGACGGGCTGTGGTGGTCTGCGGTAGGCTGTGGTGTGCTGTAGTGGCCTGTGGTGGGCGGGGACGGGCTGTGGTGGGCGGGGACAGGCTGTGGTGGGCGGGGACGGGCCGTGGTGAGCTGTGGAGAGCCGTGGTGAGCTGTGGAGAGCCGTTGTGGGCTGGGACGGGCCATGGTGGGCTGGGACGGGCCGTGGTGGGCTGGGACGGGCTCTGGTGGTGAGCAGAGACGGCCTGTGTTGGGCTGGGACGGGCTGTGATAAGCTGTAACCGGCTGTGGTGGGCTGTGTTGGGCTGGGACGGGCTGTGATAAGCTGTAACCGGCTGTGGTGGGCTGTGTTGGGCTGGGACGGGCCGTGGTGGGCTGGGACGGGCCGTGGTGGGCTGGGGCAGGTTGGGACGGGCTGGGACTGGCTTTGGTGGGCTGTGGTGGGCTGGGACGGGCTGGGACGGGCCGTGGCGGGCTGGGACGGGCCGTGGCGGGCTGGGACGGGCCGTGGTGGGCTGGGACGAGCCGTAGTAGGCCGGGACGGGCCGTGGTGGGTTGTTATGGGCCGTGGTGGGCCGGGACGGGCCGTGGTGGGCCGGGACGGGCCGTGGTGGGCCGGGACGAACTGTGGTGGTCTGTGGCGGGCTGGGACGGGCTGTGGCGAGCTGGGACGGGACATGGTGGTCTGGGACGGGCCGTGGCGGGCTGGGACGGGCCGTGGTGGGCTGGGACGGGCTGGGAAGGGCCGGGGTGGGCTGGGATGGGCCGTGGAAAGCCGTGGTGGGCCGTGGTAAGCTGTGACGGGCCGTTGTGGGCTGGGATGGACTCTGGTGTGGTGGGACGGGCTGCGGTGGGCTGGGACGGGCTGCGGTGGGCTGTGGTGGGCTGGGACGGGCTGCGGTGGGCTTTGGTGGGCTGGGACCGGCTGCGGTTGGCTGTGGTGGGTTGTGGTGAGCTGTGACAGGCTGTGGTGGGCTGGAATGGGCTGGGACGGGCTGTGGTGGGTGTGGTGGACTGGGACGCGCTGTAGTGAGCTGAGATGGGCTGTGGTGGGCTGGGATTTGCTGGGACGGCTGGGACGGTCCGTGGTGGGCTGGGACGGGCCGTGGTTATCTGTGGTGGGCCGTGGTGGTCTGGTACGGGCTATGGTGGGCTGTGGTGGGTTCTGGTGAGCTTGAGACGGGCTATGGTGGGCTGGGACAGGCTGGGACGAGCTCTGGTGGTCTGGGACAGGCTGTGGTGTGCTCGGACGGGCTGGGACGGGCTGTGGTTGGCCGTGGTGGGATGGGACGTGCTGGGATGGACTGGGACGGGCTGTGGTGGGCTGGAACGGGCTGTGGTGGGCTGGAACGGGCTGTGGTGGGCTGGAACGGGCTGTGGTGGGCTGGAACGGGCTGTGGTGAGCTGGAACGGGCTGTGGTGGGGCGTGGTTGGCTGGGACAGGCCGTGGTGAACTGTGGTGGGCTGTGGTGGGCCGGTATGGGAAGGGATGGTCTATGTTGGGCCGTGGTGGGCTGGGACAGGTCATGGTGGGCTGAGACGGCCCGTGGTGAACTGTGGTGGGCTGTGGTGGGCCGTGGTGGGCTGTGGTGGGCCGTGGTGGGCTGGGACAGGCCGTGGTGGGCTGTGGTGGGCCGTGGTGGGCTGGGACAGGCTGTGGTGGGCTTTGGTGGGTTCTTGTGAGCTTGAGATGGGCTGTGGTGGGCTGGGACGGGCTGGGACGGGCTCTGGTGGTCTGGAACGAGCTGTGATGGGCTGCAATGGGCTCTGGTGGGCTGGGACGGGCTCTGGTGGGCTGTGGTGGGCTGGGACGGGCTGTGGTGGGCGGGGACGGGCTGTGGTGGGCTGTGACGGGCTGGGATGGGCTGTGGTGGACTGGGACGGGCTGTGGTCGACAGGGACGGGCGGGGACGGGCTGTGGTGGGCTGGGACGGGCTGTGGTGTACTGGGACGGGCTGTGGTGAGCTTTGGTGGGCCGTGGTTCGCTGTGGTCGGCCGTGGTGGGCTGGGACGGGCCATGGTGGGCTGTGGTGGACCGTGGTGGTCTGGGACAGGCTGTGGTGGGCTGTGGTGGGTTCTGGTGAGCTTGAGACGGGCTGTGGTGGGCTGGGACGGGCTGGGATGGGCTCTGGTGGTCTGGAACAGGCTGGGACGGGCTGTGGTGGGCTGGGATGGGCTGGCACGGGCTGTGGTGGGCTGGGACAGGCTGTGGTGGGCTGGGACTGGCTGGGATGGGCGGGGACGGGCTGGGACGGGCTGGGACGGGCTGGGACGGGCTGTGGTGGGCTGGGACGGGCTGGGACGTGCTGTGGTGTGCTCGGACGGGCTGTGGTGTGCTGGGACGGGCTGTGGTGGGCTGTGGTGGGCTGGGACGGGCTGAGACGAGTTCTGGTTGTCTGGAACGAGCTGGGACGGGCTGTGATGGGCTGGGACGGGCCGTGGTGGGCGGGGACGGGCTGTGGTGGGCTGGGACGGGATGTGGTGGTCTGGAATGGTCTGTGGTGGGCTGGGACGGGCTGTGGTGGGCTGGGACGGGCTGCGGCAGGCTGCGACGGGCTGAGACGGGCTATGCTGGTCTGTGGTGGGCTGTGGTGGGCGGGGACGGGCTGTGGTGGGCTGGGACGGGCTGTGGTGGGCTAGGGACGGGCTGTGGTGTGCTGGGACGGGCTGTGGTGGGCTGGGACGGGCTGTGGTGGTCTGGAACAGGCTGTGGTGGGTTGGGACAGGCTGGGACATGCTGGGACGGTGTGTGGTGGACTGGGATGGTCTGTGGTGGGGCGTGGTGGGCTGGGACGGGCCGTGGTGAACCGTGGTGGGCTGTGGTGGGCCGTGGTGGGCCGTTTTGAGCCGGTATGGGAAGGGATGGGCTGTGGTGGGCCGTGGTGGGCTGGGACAGGTCATGGTGGTCTGAGATGGCCCGTGGTGAACTGTGGTGGGCTGTGGTGGGCCGTGGTGGGCTGTTTTGAGCCGGTATGGGAAGGGATGGGCTGTGGTGGGCCGTGGTGGGCTCGGACAGGTCATGGTGGTCTGAGATGGCCCGTGGTGAACTGTGGTGGGCTGTGGTGGGCCGTGGTGGGCTGGGATGGGCCGTGGTGGTCTGCGACAGGCTGTGGTGGGCTGTGGTGGGTTCTGGTGAGCTTGAGACGGGCTGTGGTGGGCTAGGACGGGCTCTGGTGGGCTGGGACGGGCTCTGGTGGGCTGGGACGGGCTGTGGTGGGCTGGGACGGGCTCTGGTGGGCTGGGACGGGCTGTGGTGGGCTGGGACGGGCTGTGGTGGGCTGGGACGGGCTGTGGTGGGCTGGGACGGGACGGGATGGGACGGGCTGGGACGGGACGGGACAGGCTGTGACGGGCTGTGCTGGGAAGGGATGGGACGGGTTGTGGTGGGCTGGGACGGGACGGGCTGTGGTTGGCTGGGACAGGCTGGGACGGGCTGTGGTGGTCTGGGACGGGCTGTGGTGGGCTGTGGTGAGCTGGGAAAGGCTCTGGTGGGTTGGGACAGGGCGTGGTGGGCTGTGGTGTGCTGGGACGGGCTGTGGTGTGCTGGGACGGGCTGTGGTGTGCTGGCACGGGCTGTGGTGTGCTGGCACGGGCTGTGGTGTGCTGGCACGGGCTGTGGTGTGCTGGGACGGGCTGTGGTGTGCTGGGACGGGCTGTGGTGTTGGGGGACGGGCTGGTACTTGCTGTGGTGGGCTGTTACGGGCTGTGGTGGGCTGGGACAGGCTGTGGTGGGCTGTGGTGGGCTGTGGTGGGGCGTGGTGGGCTGGGACGGGCCGTGGTGGGCTGTGGTGGGCCGTCGTGGGCGGTTTTGGGCCGGTATGGGAAGGGATGGTCTGTGTTGGGCCGTGGTGGGCTGGGACAGGTCATGGTGGGCCGAGACGGCCCGTGGTGAACTGTGGTAGGCTGTGGTGGGCCGTGGTTGGCTGGGACGGGCCGTGGTGGGCTGTGGTGGGCCGTGGTGGTCTGGGACAGGCTGTGGTGGGCTTTGGTGGGTTCTTGTGAGCTTGAGATGGGTTGTGGTGGGCTGGGACGGGCTGGGACGGGCTGTGGTGGGCTGGGACGGGCTGGGACGGGCTGTGGTGGGCTGTGATGGGCTGTGGTGTGCTGGGACGGGCTGTTGTGGGCTGGGACTGGCTGTGGTGGGCTGGGACGGGCTGTGGTGGGCCGTGGTGGGCGGGGACGGGCCGTGGTGAACCGTGGTGGGCCGGGATGGGAAGGGGTGGGCTGTGGTGGGCTGGGACAGGTCGTGGTGAGCTGGGACTGGCCGTGGTGGGCTGTGGTGGGCCGTGGTCGTCTTGGACAGGCTGTGGTGGGCTTTGGTGGGTTCTTGTGAGCTTGAGATGGGCTGTGGTGGGCTGGGACGGGCTGGGACGGGATCTGATGATCTGGAACGAGCTGTGATGTGCTGCAATGGGCTGTGGTGGGCTGGGACGGGCTGTGGTGGGCTGGGACGGGCTGTGGTGGGCTGTGGTGGGCTGGGACGGGCTGTGGTGGGATGGGACATGCTATGGTGTGCTGGGACGAGCTGTCGTGGGCTGGGACGGGCTAGGACGGGCTGGGACGAGTTGTAGTGTGCTGGGACGGCCTGGGGAGGCTGGGGACGTGCTGTGGTGTGCTGGGACGGGCTGTGGTGTGCTGGGACGGGCTGTGGTGTGCTGGGACGGGCTGTGGTGGGCGGGGACGGGCCGTGGTGGGCTATGGTGGGCCGTGGTGGTCTGGGATGGGTCCTGATGGACTGGGACGGGCCGTAGTGGGCTGGGACGGGCCGTGGTGGGCTGGGACGGGCCGTAGTGGACTGGGACGGGCTGTGGTGGGCTGGGACGGGCTCTGGTGGGCTGTGGTGTGATGGGATGGGCTTTGGTGAGCTGGGACGGGCTGTGGTGAACCATGGTGGGGTGTGCTGGGCCGTGGTGGGCTGGGACGGGCTGTGGTGAACTGTGGTGGGCTGTGGTGGGCCGTGGTGTGCTGGGACGGGCCGTTGTGGGCTGTGGTGGGCCGTGGTGGTCTGGGACGGGCTGTGGTAAACTGGGACGGGCTGGGACTGGCTGTGGTGGGCTGGGAAGGGCTGGGACGGGCTGTGGTGGGCTGGGACTGGCTGTGGTGGGCTGGGACGGGCTGTGCTGAGCTGGGACTGGCTGGGACGGGCTGGGATGGGCTGGGACGGGCTGTGGTGGGCCGTGGTGGGCGGGGACGGGCTGTGGTGAACCGTGGTTGACCGTGGTGGGCTGTGGTGGGCCGTGGTGGGCTGTGGTGGGCCGTGGTGGGCAGGGACGGGCCGTGGTGGGCTGTGGTGGGCCGTGGTGGGCTTGGTCGGGCCGTGGTTGCCTGGGACAGGCTGTGGTGGCCTGGGATGGGCTGTGGTGGGCTGGGACGGGATGTGGTGGGCCGTGGTGGGCTAGGACGGGACGTGGTGGGCTGTGGTGGGCCGTGGTGGTCTGGGACGGGCTGTGGTGGGCTGTGGTGGGTTCTGGTGAGCTTGAGACGGGCTGTGGTGGGCTGGGACGGGCTGAGACGAGTTCTGGTGGTCTGGAACGAGCTGGGACGTGCTGTGGTGGCCTGGAACGGGCTGTGGTGGGCGGGGGACGGGCTGTGGTCGTCTGGAATGGTGTGTGGTGTGCTGGGACGGGCTGTGGTGGGCTGGGACGGGCTGTGGTGGGCTGGGATGGGCTGTGGTGTGCTGGGACGGGCTGTGCTGGGCTGTGGTGGGCTGGGACGGGCGGGGACGGGCTGTGGTGGGCTGGGACGGGCTGTGGTGGTCTGGAACAGGCTTTGGTGGGTTGGGACAGGCTGGGACATGCTGGGACGGTGTGTGGTGGACTGGGATGGTCTGTGGTGTGCTGGGACGGGCTGTGGTGGGCAGGGACGGGCTGTGGTGGGGCGTGGTGGGCTGGGACGGGCCGTGGTGAACCGTGGTGGGCTATGGTGGGCCGTGGTGAGCCGTTTTGAGCCGGTATGGGAAGGGATGGGCTGTGGTGGGCCGTGGTGGGCTGGGACAGGTCATGGTGGTCTGAGATGGCCCGTCGTGGGCTGTGGTGGGCCGTGGTGGGCTGGGATGGGCTGTGGAGGGCCGTGATGGTCTGGGACAGGCTGTGGTGGGCTGTGGTGGGTTCTGGTGAGCTTGAGACGGGCTGTGGTGGTCTGGGACGGGCTGGGACGGGCTCTGGTGGGCTGGGACGGGCTGGGACGGGGTGTGGTGGGCTGGGACGAGCTGTGGTGGGCTGGGACGGGCTGTGGTGAGCTGGGACGGGCTGTGGTGGGCTGGGACGGGCTGTGGTGGGCTGGGACGGGCTGTGGTGGGCTGGGACGGGCTGTGGTGGGCTTGGACGGGCTGTGGTGTGCTGGGCCGTGCTGGGACGGGCTGTGGTGTGCTGGGACGGGCTGTGGTGTTCTGGGACGGGCTGTGGTGTGCTGGGACGGGCTGTGGTGGGCTGGGACGGACTGTGGAGGGCTGGGACGGGCTGTGGTGGGCTGGGACGGGCTGTGGTGTGCTGGGACGGGCTGTGACGGGCTGTCGTGGGCTGGGATGGGCTGGGACAGGCTGTGGTGGGCTGGGACAGGCTGTGGTGGGCTGGGAGGGGCTGGGACGGTCTGTGGTGGGCTGGGACGGGCTGTGGTGGGCTGGGACGGGCTGTGGTGGGCTGGGACGGGCTGGTACGTGCTGTGGTGTGCTGGGACGGGCTGTGGTGGTCTGGGACGGGCTGGGACAGGCTGATGTGGGCTGTGGTGGGTTCTGCTGAGCTTGAGACGGGCTGTGGTGGGCTGGGGCGGGCTGAGACGAGTTCTGGTTGTCTGGAACGAGCTGGGACGGGCTGTGATGGGCTGGGACGGGCCGTGGTGGGCGGGGACGGGCCGTGGTGGGCGGGGACGGGCTGTGGTGGGCGGGGACGGGCTGTGGTGGGCGGGCACGGGCTATGGTGGGCGGGGACGGGATGTGGTGGTCTGGAATGGTCTGTGGTGGGCTGGGACGGGCTGTGGCGGGCTGGGACGGGCTGCGGCAGGCTGCGACGGGCTGGGACGGGCTATGTTGGTCTGTGGTGGGTTGGGACGGGCGGGGACGGGCTGTGGTGGGCTGGGACAGGCTGTCATGGGCTAGGGACGGGCTGTGGTGAACTGTGGTGGGCTGTGGTGGGCCGTGGTGGGCCGTTTTGAGCCGGTATGGGAAGGGATGGGCTGTGGTGGACCGTGGTGGGCTGGGACAGGTCATGGTGGTCTGAGATGGCCCGTGGTGAACTGTGGTGGGCCGTGGTGGGCTGGTATGGGCCGTGGTGGGCTGTGGTGGGCCGTTTTGAGCCGGTATGGGAAGGGATGGTCTGTGTTGGGCCGTGGTGGGCTGGGACAGGTCATGGTGGTCTGAGATGGCCCGTGGTGAACTGTGGTGGGCTGTGGTGGGCTGGGACAGGCTGTGGTGGGCTGGGACGGGCTGTGGTGGGCCGGGACAGGCTGTGTTTGGCTAGGACAGGCTGTGTTTGGCTGGGACAGGCTGTGTTTGGCTGGGACAGGCTGTGGTGGGCCGGGATGGGCTGTGGTGGGCCGGGACGGGCCGTGGTGGGCCGGGACGGGCCGTGGTGGGCTGGGATGGGCCGTGGTGGGCTGGGACGGGCCGTGGCGGGCTGGGACGGGTTGTGGCGGACTGGGACGAACTGTGGTGGTCTGTGGTGGGCTGGGACGGGCCGTGGTGGGCTGGGACGGGCTGGGACGGGCTGTGGTGGGCTGTGGTAGGCTGTGCTGTGCTGTAGTGGTCTGTGATGGGCTGGGACGGGCTGTCGTGGGCTGGGACGGGCTGTCGTGGGCTGGGACGGGCTGTCGTGGGCTGGGACGGGCTGTCGTGGGCTGTGGTGACCTGGGACATGCTGTGGTGGGCTGGGACGGGCTCTGGTGGGCTGGGACGGGCTGTGGTGGGCTTCTATGGGCTGTTACTTTATGTGGTGAGCTGGGACGGGCTGTGACGGGCTGTGGTCGGCTGGTATGAGGTGGGACAAGCTGTGGTGGGCCGGGACGGGCTGTGGTGAGCTGGGACGGGCTGTAGTGAGCTGGGACGGGCTGTGGTGGTTTGTGGTGGGCTGGGACGGGCTGTGGTGGTCTGGGATGGGCTGGGACAGGCTGTGGTGGGCCGTGGTAAGCCATGGTCGGCTGTGGTGGGCTGGGACGGGCTGTGGTGGGCTGTGGTGTGCCATGGTGGGCTGGGACAGGGTGCGGTGGGCTGGAAAGGGCCGTGGTGGGCTGTGGTCGGCTGTGGTGAGCTGTGGTGGGCTGTGGTTGGTTGTGGTGGGCTGGGACGGGCTGGGACGCCTTGGACGGGCTGTGGTGGGCTGGGACGGGCTGTGGTGGGCTGGGACGGGCTGTGGTGGGCTGGGACAGGCTGTGGTGGGCTGGGATAAGCTGTGTTGGGCTGGGACGGGCTGTGTTAGGCTGGGATGGGCTGTGGAGGATTGGGAAGGGCTGTCGTGGGCTGTGGGGGCCTGGGACATGCTGGGGTGGGCTGTGGCGGCCTGGGACGTGCTGTGACGAGCTGGGACGAGCTGTGACGGGCTGGGGTGTGTTGTAGTGGCCTGTGGTATGCTGTAGTGGCCTGTGGTGGGCTGGGACGGGCTGTGGTGGGCTGGGACAAACTTTGGTGGGCTGTGGTGGGCTGGGATGAGCTGGGACAGGCTGGGACGGGCTGAGACGGGCTGTGGTGGGCTGGGACGGGCTGTGGTGGGCTGGGACGGGCTGTAGTGGGCTGTGGTGGGCTGTGGAGGGCTGGGACGGGCTGTAGTGTGCCATGGTGGGCTGGGACGGGCCGGGTGGGCTGGGATGGGCTGGGACGGGCTGTGGTGGGCTGGGGCGGGCTGTGGTGGGCTGGGACGGGCTGTGGTGGGCTGGGACGAGCTGTGATGAGCTGAGACGGGCTGTGATGGGCCGGGGTGGGCCGGGACAGGCTCTGGTGGGCTGTGGAAGGCTGGGACGGGCTCTGGTGGGCTGGGACGGACTTGGACGCACTGTGGTGGGCTGGGACGGGCTGGGACGGCCTGTGTAGGGCTGGGAGGGGCTGTGGTGGGCAGTGGGGGGCTGGGAAGGGCTGTGGTGGGCTGGGACGGGCTAGAACAGCTATGGTGGGCTGGGACGGGCTGTGGTGGGCTTGGATGGGCTGTTCTGTGCTGGAACGGTCTGGGACGAGTTGTGGTGAGTGTGGTGGGCTGGGACGGGCTGGGACGGACTGTGTTTAGCTGGGACGGGCTGTGGTGGGCCGTGGTGGGCTGGGACAGGCTGTGGTGAGCTGAGACGGGCTGTGGTGGGCTGTGTCGGGCTGGTACGAGCTGTGACGGGGTGGGACGGGCTGTGGTGGTCTGCGCTAGGCTGTGGTGTGCTGTAGTGGCCTGTGATGGGCTGGGTGGGGCTGTGGTGGGCTGGGACGGGCTGTGGTGGGCTGGGACGGGCTGTGGTGGGCTGGGATAAGCTGTGTTGGGCTGGGACGGGCTGTGTTAGGCTGGGACAGGCTGTGGTGGGCTTGGACCTGCTGTGGTGGTCGGGGATGGGTTGTGGTAGGTCCGGGATGGGCTGTCGTGGTCCGGGACGGGCTGTGGTGGGCTGGGAAGGCCTGGGACGGGCTGGGACGAGCTGGGACGGGCTGTGGTGGGCGGGGATGGGCTGTGGTGGGCGGGGACGGGCTGTGGTGGGCGGGGATGGGCTGGGACGAGTTGGGACGGGCTGTGGTGGATTGCGGTAGGCTGTGGTGCTCTGTAGTGGTCTGTGGTGTTCTGTAGTGGTCTGTGGTGGGCTGGGACGGGCTGTGGTGGGCTGGGATGGGCTGTCGTGGGCTGGGAAGGGCTGTCGTGGGCTGTGGGGGCCTGGGACATGCTGGGGTGGGCTGTGGTGGGCTGTGACGTGTTGTGACGAGCTGGGACGAGCTGTGACGGGCTGTGGTGTGTTGTAGTGGCCTGTGGTATGCTGTAGTGGCCTGTGGTGGGCTGGGACAGGCTGTGGTGGGTTGGGACAAACTGTGGTGGGCTGTGGTGGGCTGGGATGAGCTGGGACAGGCTGGGACGGGCTGAGACGGGCTGTGGTGGGCTGGGACGGGCTGTGGTGGGCTGGGACGGGCTGTAGTGGGCTGTGGTGGGCTGTGGAGGGCTGGGACAGGCTGTAGTGTGCCGTGGTGGGCTGGGACAGGCCGGGTGGGCTGGGATGGGCTGGGACGGGCTGTGGTGGGCTGGGGCGGCTGTGGTGGGCTGGGGCGGGCTGTGGTGGGCTGGGACAGGCTGTGGTGGGCTGGGACGGGCTGGGACGGGCCGTGGTGGGCTGGGACGGGCTGTGGTGGGCTGGGACGGGCTCTGGTGGGCTTGGACAGGCTGTGGTGGGCTGGGACGAGCCGTTGTAAGCTGGGACGGGCCGTGATGGGCCGCGACGGACCGTGGTGGGTTGTTATGGGCCGTGGTGGGCTGGGACGGGCTGTGGTGGGCTGTGGTGGACCGTGGTGGGCTGTGATGGGCTGTGGTAAGCTGGGACGGGATGTGGTAAGCTGGGACGGGCTTTCATGGGCTGGGATGGGTTGTCGTGGGCTGTGGTGGGCTAGGACAGGCTGTGGTGAGCTGGGACGGGCCGTGGTGGGCCGGGACGGGCCGTGGTGGGCCGGGACGGGCTGTGGCGGGCTGGGACGAACTGTGGTGGGCTGGGATGAACTGTGGTGGTCTGTGGTGGGCTGGGACGGGCTGTGGTGATCTGGGACGGGCTGTGGTAGGCTGGGACAAACTGTGGCGGGCTGGGACGGGCCGTGGTGGGCCGGGACGGGCCGTGGCGGGCTGGGACGGGTTGTGGAGGACTGGGACGAACTCTGGTGGTCTGTGGTGGGCTGTGGTGGACCGTGGTGGGCTGTGATGGGCTGTGGTAAGCTGGGACGGGATGTGGTAAGCTGGGACGGGCTTTCGTGGGCTGGGACGGGTTGTCGTGGGCTGGGACGGGCTGGGACGGGCCGTGGTGAGCTGGGACGGGCCGTGGTGGGCTGGGACGGGCTGTGGTGAGCTGTGACGGGCCGTGGTGGGCCGGGACGGGCCGTGGTGGGCCGGGACGGGCCGTGGCGGGCTGGGACAAACTGTGGTGGGCTGGGATGAACTGTGGTGCTCTGTGGTGGTCTGTGGTGGCCTGGGACGGGCTGTGGTAGGCTGGGACAAACTGTGGCGGGTTGGGACGGGCCGTGGCGGGCTGGGACGGGCTGTGGTAGGCTGGGACGGGCTGTGGTGGTCTGGGACGGGCCGTGGTGGGCTGGGACGGGCTCTGGTGGTCTCAAACCGGCTGTGGTGGGTTGGGAAGGGCTGGAATGGGCTTTGGTGGGTTGGGACAGGCTGTGGTGGGCTGGGACGGGCTGTGGTGGGCTTAGACCTGCTGTGGTGGTCAGGGACGGGTTCTGGTAGGTCCGGGACGGGCTGTGGTTGGCTGGGACGGTCTGTGGTGGGCTGTGACGGGCTGTGGTGGGCTGGGACGGGCCGTGGTGGGCTGGGACGGGCCGTGGTGGGCCGGGACGGGCCGTGGTGGGCCGGGACGGGCTGTGTTTGGCTGGGACAGGCTGTGGTGGGCTGGGACGGGCCGTGGTGGGCCGGGCCGGGCCGTGGTGGGCCAGGACGGGCCATGGTGGGCCGGGACGGGCCGTGGCGGGCTGGGACGGGTTGTGGAGGACTGGGACGAACTGTGGTGGTCTGTGGTGGGCTGGGACGGGCCGTGGTGGGCTGGGACGGGCTGGGACGAGCTGTGCCGGGCTGGGACTGGCTGTGGTGGGCTGCGGTAGGCTGTGGTGTGCTGTAGTGGTCTGTGATGGGCTGGGACGGGCTGTGGTGGGCTGGGACGGGCTGTGGTGGGCTGGGACGGGCTGTCGTGGGCTGGGACGGGCTGTCGTGGGCTGTGGGGGCCTGGGACATGCTGTGGTGGGCTGGGAAGGGCTGGGACAAGCTGTGACGGGCTGGGACGAGCTGTGACGGGCTGTGGTGTGCTGTAGTGGCCTGTGGTGTGCTGTAGTGGCCTGTGGTGGGCTGGGACAATCTGTGGTGGGCTATGGTGGGCTGGGATGAGCTGGGACAGGCTGGGACGGGTTGTGGTGGGCTGTGGTGGGCTGGGACGGGCTGTGGTGCGCTGGGATGGTCTGTAGTGGGCTGTGGTGTGCTGTGGAGGGCTGGGACGGGCTGTGATGTGCCGTGGTGGGCTGGGACGGGCCGTGGTGGGCTGGGATGGGCTAGGACGGGCTGTGGTGGGCTGGGACGGGCTGGGACTGGCTGTGGTTGGCTGTGGTGGGCTGGGACGCGCTGTGGTGGGCTGCGACAAGCTGGGACGGGCCGTGGTGGGATGGCACGGGCTGTGGTGGGCTGGGACGGGCTGTGGCGGGCTGGAGCGGGCTGTGGTGGGTTGTGGTGAGCTGGGACGGGCTGGCACGGGCTGTGGTGGGCTGTGGTAAGCTGGGACGGGTTGTGGTGGGCTGGGCTGGGCTGGGACTTTCTGTGGTGAGCTGCGACGGTCTGTGGTGGGCTGGAACGGGCTGTGGTGGGCTGGGAAAGGCTGTGGTGGGCCGGGACGGGCCGTGGTGGGCCGGGACGGGGCGTAGTGGGCCGGGACGGGCCGTGGTGGGCCGGGACAGGCCATGGTGGGCTGGGACGGGCCGTGGCGGTTTGGGACGGGTTGTGGCGGGCTGGGACTGGCTCTGGTTGGCTGGGACGGGCTGTGGTGGGCTGTGGTGGGCTGGGATGGATAGGTACGACCTGTGGTGGGCTTGGACGGGTTGTGGTGGGCTGGGACGGGCTGTGGTGGGCTGTGGTGGGCTGGGATGGACAGGCACGAGCTGTGGTGGGCTTGGACGGGCTGTGGTGGGCTGGGACTGGCTATGGTGTGCTGTGGTGGGCTGGGACGGGCTGTGGTTCGCTGGGACGGGCCGTGGTGAATTGGGACGGGCTGTGGTGGGCTGGGACGGGCTGTGGTGGGCTGGGACGGGCTGTGGTGGGCTGAGGTGGGCTGGGACGGGCCGTGGTGGGCTGGGACAGGCTGTGGTGGGCCGTAATGGGCTGTGGTCAGCCGTGTTGGGACGGGACGAGCTGTGGTGAGCCGGGACGGGCTGTGGTGGGCTGGGACGGGCTGGGACGGGTTGCGGTGGGCTGTGGTGGTTTGTGGTGAGCTGTGGTGGGCTGGGATGGGCTGTGGTGGGCGGGGAGAGATTTTGCTGGGCGGGGACAGGCTGTGGTGGGCGAGGACAGTTTGTGGTGGGCGGAGACGGGCTGGGACGGGCTGTGGTGGGCTGTGGTGGGCTGGGACGGGCTGTGGTGTGCTGGGACGAGCTGTGGTGTGCTGGGACGGGCTGTGGTGGGCTGGCACGGGCTGCGCTGGGCTGGGACGGGCTGCACTGGGCTGGGACGGGCTGTGGTGGGCTGGGACGGGCTGTGGTGGGCTGGGACAGGCTGCGGTGGGCGGGGACGGGCTGTGGTAGGCTGAGACAGGCTGGTACGTGCTGTGGTGAGTGGAGACAGGCCGTGGTGCGCTGGGACGGGCCGTGGTGGTCTGGGACGGGCCGTGGTGCGCTGGGACGGACTGGTACTTGATGTGGTGGGCTGGTACGGGCTGTGGTGGGCTGGGACGGGCTGTGGTGGTCTGGGACAAGCTGGGACTGGCTGTGGTGGGCTGTGACGGGCTGTCGTGGGCTGGGATGGGCTGGGACAGGCTGTGGTGGGCTGTGGTGGGCTGGGACAAGCTGTGACTGGCTGCGGTGGGCTGGGACGGGCTGTGGTAGGCTGGGACGGGTTGTGGTGGGCTGGGACGGGCTGTGGTGGGTTGTGGTGGTCTGGGACGGGCTGTGGTGGGCTGGGACGGGCTGTGGTGGGCTGGGACGGGTTGTGGTGGGCTGGGATGGGCTGTGATAAGCTGTAACCGGCTGTGGTGGGCTGTGGTGGTCTGGGACGGGCCGTGGTGGGCTGGGACGGGCTGTGGTGGGCTGGGACGGGCTGTGGTGGGCTGGGACGGGCTGTCGTGGGCTGGGACGGGCTGTGGTGGGCTGGGACGGGCCGTGGTGGGTTGTGGTGGTCTGGGACGGGCTGTGGTGGGCTGGGACGGGTTGTGGTGGGCTGGGATGGGCTGTGGTGGGCTGGGACGGGTTGGCACGGGCTGGGACGGGCTGTGACGGGCTGTGGTGGGCTGGGACGGGCTGTGGTGGGCTAGGACGGGCTGTGGTGTGCTGGGACAAGTTGTTGTGGGTTGTGGTGCGCCGTGGTGGGCCAGACAGGGCTGTGGTGGGCCGTGACGGGCTGTGGTGGGCTGGGAAGGCCTGGGACAGGCTGGGACGAGCTGTGCTGGGCGGGGACGGGCTCTGCTGGGCGGGGACGGGCTCTGCTGGGCGGGGACGGGCTGTGGTGGGTTGTGGTGAGCTGGGACGGTCTGGGACAGGCTGACACGGGCTGTGGTGGGCTGGGATGGACAGGTACGACCTGTGGTGGGCTTGGACGTGTTGTGGTGGGCTGGGACTGGCTCTGGTTGGCTGGGACGGGCTGTGGTGGGCTGTGGTGGGCTGGGATGGATAGGTACGACCTGTGGTGGGCTTGGACGGGTTGTGGTGGGCTGGGACAGGCTGTGGTGGGCTGTGGTGGGCTGGGATGGACAGGCACGAGCTGTGGTGGGCTTGGACGGGCTGTGGTGGGCTGGGACTGGCTATGGTGTGCTGTGGTGGGCTGGGACGGGCTGTGGTTCGCTGGGACAGGCCGTGGTGGGCTGGGACGGGCCGTGGTGAATTGGGACGGGCTGTGGTGGGCTGGGACGGGCTGTGGTGGGCTGGGACGGGCTGTGGTGGGCTGAGGTGGGCTGGGACGGGCCGTGGTGGGCTGGGACGGGCCGTGGTGGGCTGGGACAGGCTGTGGTGGGCCGTAATGGGCTGTGGTCAGCCGTGTTGGGACGGGACGAGCTGTGGTGAGCCGGGACGGGCTGTGGTGGGCTGGGACGGGCTGGGACGGGTTGCGGTGGGCTGGGACGGGCTGCGCTGGGCTGGGACGGGCTGCGCTGGGCTGTGACGGGCTGCGCTGGGCTGGGACGGGCTGCGGTGGGCTGGGACGGGCTGCGGTGGGCTGGGACATGCTGGGACGGGCTGTGGTAGGCTGAGACAGGCTGGTACGTGCTGTGGTGAGCAGAGACGGGCCGTGGTGGGCTGGGACAAGCCGTGGTGGGCTAGGACGGACTGGTACTTGATGTGGTGGGCTGGTACGGGCTGTGGTGGGCTGGGACGGGCTGTGGTGGGCTGGGACGGGCTGTGACGGGCTGTTGTGGGCTGGGATGGGCTGGGATGATCTGGGACGGGCTGTGGTGGGCTGTGGTGGTTTGTGGTGAGCTGTGGTGGGCTGGGATGGGCTGTGGTGGGCGGGGAGAGATTTTGCTGGGCGGGGACAGGCTGTGGTGGGCGAGGACAGTTTGTGGTGGGCTGTGGTGGGCTGGGACGGGCTGTGGTGGGCTGTGGTGGGCTGGGACGGGCTGTGGTGTGCTGGGACGAGCTGTGGTGTGCTGGGACGGGCTGTGGTGGGCTGGCACGGGCTGCGCTGGGCTGGGACGGGCTGCGCTGGGCTGGGACGGGCTGTGGTGGGCTGGGACGGGCTGTGGTGGGCTAGGACGGGCTGCGGTGGGCGGGGACGGGCTGTGGTAGGCTGAGACAGGCTGGTACGTGCTGTGGTGAGTGGAGACAGGCCGTGGTGCGCTGGGACGGGCCGTGGTGGTCTGGGACGGGCCGTGGTGCGCTGCGACGGACTGGTACTTGATGTGGTGGGCTGGTACGGGCTGTGATGGGCTGGGACGGGCTGTGGTGGTCTGGGACAAGCTGGGACTGGCTGTGGTGGGCTGTGACGGGCTGTCGTGGGCTGGGATGGGCTGGGACAGGCTGTGGTGGGCTGTGGTGGGCTGGGACAAGCTGTGACTGGCTGCGGTGGGCTGGGACGGGCTGTGGTAGGCTGGGACGGGTTGTGGTGGGCTGGGACGGGCTGTGGTGGGTTGTGGTGGTCTGGGACGGGTTGTGGTGGGCTGGGACGGGCTGTGGTGGGCTGGGACGGGTTGTGGTGGGCTGGGATGGGCTGTGATAAGCTGTAACCGGCTGTGGTTGGGTGTGGTGGTCTGGGACGGGCGGTGGTGGGCTGGGACGGGCTGTGGTGGGCTGGGACGGGCTGTGGTGGGCTGGGACGGGCTGTCGTGGGCTGGGACGGGCTGTGGTGGGCTGGGACGGGCTGTCGTGGGCTGTGGGGGCCTGGGACATGCTGTGGTGGGCTGTGGTGGGCTGGGAAAAGCTGTGACGGGCTGGGACGAGCTGTGACGGGCTGTGGTGTGCTGTAGTGGCCTGTGGTGGGCTGGGACGGGCTGTGGTGGGCTGGGACGGGCTGTGGTGGGCTATGGTGGGCTGGGATGAGCTGGGACAGGCTGGGACGGGCTGTGGTGGGCTGGGACGGGCTGTGGTGGGCTGGGATGGGCTGGGACGGGTTGGCACGGGCTGGGACGGGCTGTGACGGGCTGTGGTGGGCTGCGACGGGCTGTGGTGGGCTAGGACGGGCTGTGGTGTGCTGGGACAAGTTGTGGTGGGTTGTGGTGCGCCGTGGTGGGCCAGACAGGGCTGTGGTGGGCCGTGACGGGCTGTGGTGGGCTGGGAAGGCCTGGGACAGGCTGGGACGAGCTGTGCTGGGCGGGGACGGGCTCTGCTGGGCGGGGACGGGCTCTGCTGGGCGGGGACGGGCTGTGGTGGGTTGTGGTGAGCTGGGACGGTCTGGGACAGGCTGACACGGGCTGTGGTGGGCTGGGATGGACAGGTACGACCTGTGGTGGGCTTGGACGTGTTGTGGTGGGCTGGGACTGGCTCTGGTTGGCTGGGACGGGCTGTGGTGGGCTGTGGTGGGCTGGGAAAAGCTGTGACGGGCTGGGACGAGCTGTGACGGGCTGTGGTGTGCTGTAGTGGCCTGTGGTGGGCTGGGACGGGCTGTGGTGGGCTGGGACGGGCTGTGGTGGGCTATGGTGGGCTGGGATGAGCTGGGACAGGCTGGGACGGGCTGTGGTGGGCTGGGACGGGCTGTGGTGGGCTGGGATGGGCTGGGACGGGTTGGCACGGGCTGGGACGGGCTGTGACGGGCTGTGGTGGGCTGCGACGGGCTGTGGTGGGCTAGGACGGGCTGTGGTGTGCTGGGACAAGTTGTGGTGGGTTGTGGTGCGCCGTGGTGGGCCAGACAGGGCTGTGGTGGGCCGTGACGGGCTGTGGTGGGCTGGGAAGGCCTGGGACAGGCTGGGACGAGCTGTGCTGGGCGGGGACGGGCTCTGCTGGGCGGGGACGGGCTCTGCTGGGCGGGGACGGGCTGTGGTGGGTTGTGGTGAGCTGGGACGGTCTGGGACAGGCTGACACGGGCTGTGGTGGGCTGGGATGGACAGGTACGACCTGTGGTGGGCTTGGACGTGTTGTGGTGGGCTGGGACTGGCTCTGGTTGGCTGGGACGGGCTGTGGTGGGCTGTGGTGGGCTGGGATGGATAGGTACGACCTGTGGTGGGCTTGGACGGGTTGTGGTGGGCTGGGACAGGCTGTGGTGGGCTGTGGTGGGCTGGGATGGACAGGCACGAGCTGTGGTGGGCTTGGACGGGCTGTGGTGGGCTGGGACTGGCTATGGTGTGCTGTGGTGGGCTGGGACGGGCTGTGGTTCGCTGGGACAGGCCGTGGTGGGCTGGGACGGGCCGTGGTGAATTGGGACGGGCTGTGGTGGGCTGGGACGGGCTGTGGTGGGCTGGGACGGGCTGTGGTGGGCTGAGGTGGGCTGGGACGGGCCGTGGTGGGCTGGGACGGGCCGTGGTGGGCTGGGACAGGCTGTGGTGGGCCGTAATGGGCTGTGGTCAGCCGTGTTGGGACGGGACGAGCTGTGGTGAGCCGGGACGGGCTGTGGTGGGCTGGGACGGGCTGGGACGGGTTGCGGTGGGCTGGGACGGGCTGCGCTGGGCTGGGACGGGCTGCGCTGGGCTGTGACGGGCTGCGCTGGGCTGGGACGGGCTGCGGTGGGCTGGGACGGGCTGCGGTGGGCTGGGACATGCTGGGACGGGCTGTGGTAGGCTGAGACAGGCTGGTACGTGCTGTGGTGAGCAGAGACGGGCCGTGGTGGGCTGGGACAAGCCGTGGTGGGCTAGGACGGACTGGTACTTGATGTGGTGGGCTGGTACGGGCTGTGGTGGGCTGGGACGGGCTGGGACTGGCTGTTGTGGGCTGGGACGGGCTGCGGTGGGCTGTGACGGGCTGTGACGGGCTGTCGTGGGCTGGGATGGGCTGGGATGGTCTGGGACGGGCTGTGGTGGGCTGTGGTGGTTTGTGGTGAGCTGTGGTGGGCTGGGATGGGCTGTGGTGGGCGGGGAGAGATTTTGCTGGGCGGGGACAGGCTGTGGTGGGCGAGGACAGTTTGTGGTGGGCGGAGACGGGCTGGGACGGGCTGTGGTGGGCTGTGGTGGGCTGGGACGGGCTGTGGTGTGCTGGGACGAGCTGTGGTGTGCTGGGACGGGCTGTGGTGGGCTGGCACGGGCTGCGCTGGGCTGGGACGGGCTGCACTGGGCTGGGACGGGCTGTGGTGGGCTGGGACGGGCTGTGGTGGGCTAGGACGGGCTGCGGTGGGCGGGGACGGGCTGTGGTAGGCTGAGACAGGCTGGTACGTGCTGTGGTGAGTGGAGACAGGCCGTGGTGCGCTGGGACGGGCCGTGGTGGTCTGGGACGGGCCGTGGTGCGCTGGGACGGACTGGTACTTGATGTGGTGGGCTGGTACGGGCTGTGGTGGGCTGGGACGGGCTGTGGTGGTCTGGGACAAGCTGGGACTGGCTGTGGTGGGCTGTGACGGGCTGTCGTGGGCTGGGATGGGCTGGGACAGGCTGTGGTGGGCTGTGGTGGGCTGGGACAAGCTGTGACTGGCTGCGGTGGGCTGGGACGGGCTGTGGTAGGCTGGGACGGGTTGTGGTGGGCTGGGACGGGCTGTGGTGGGTTGTGGTGGTCTGGGACGGGCTGTGGTGGGCTGGGACGGGCTGTGGTGGGCTGGGACGGGTTGTGGTGGGCTGGGATGGGCTGTGATAAGCTGTAACCGGCTGTGGTGGGCTGTGGTGGTCTGGGACGGGCCGTGGTGGGCTGGGACGGGCTGTGGTGGGCTGGGACGGGCTGTCGTGGGCTGGGACGGGCTGTGGTGGGCTGGGACGGGCTGTCGTGGGCTGTGGGGGCCTGGGACATGCTGTGGTGGGCTGTGGTGGGCTGGGAAAAGCTTTGACGGGCTGGGACGAGCTGTGACGGGCTGTGGTGTGCTGTAGTGGCCTGTGGTGTGCTGTAGTGGCCTGTGGTGGGCTGGGACGGGCTGTGGTGGGCTGGGACAAACTGTGGTGGGCTATGGTGGGCTGGGATGAGCTGGGACAGGCTGGGACGGGTTGTGGTGGGCTGTGGTGGGCTGGGACGGGCTGTGGTGCGCTGGGATGGGCTGTAGTGGGCTGTGGTGTGCTGTGGAGGGCTGGGACGGGCTGTGATGTGCCGTGGTGGGCTGGGACGGGCCGTGGTGGGCTGGGATGGGCTAGGACGGGCTGTGGTGGGCTGGGACAAGCTGGGATGGGCTGTGGTAGGCTGAGAAAGGCTGGTACGTGCTGTGGTGATCAGAGACGGGCCGTGGTGGGCTGGGACAAGCCGTGGTGGGCTAGGACGGACTGGTACTTGATGTGGTGGGCTGGTACGGGCTGTGGTGGGCTGGGACGGGCTGTGGTGGGCTGGGACGGGCTGGGACTGGCTGTTGTGGGCTGGGACGGGCTGCGGTGGGCTGGGACGGGCTGTGACGGGCTGTCGTGGGCTGGGATGGGCTGGGATGGTCTGGGACGGGCTGTGGTGGGCTGTGGTGGTTTGTGGTGAGCTGTGGTGGGCTGGGATGGGCTGTGGTGGGCGGGGAGAGATTTTGCTGGGCGGGGACAGGCTGTGGTGGGCGAGGACAGTTTGTGGTGGGCTGTGGTGGGCTGGGACGGGCTGTGGTGGGCTGTGGTGGGCTGGGACGGGCTGTGGTGTGCTAGGACGAGCTGTGGTGTGCTGGCACGGGCTGTGGCTGGCTGGCACGGGCTGCGCTGGGCTGGGACGGGCTGCGCTGGGCTGGGACGGGCTGTGGTGGGCTGGGACGGGCTGCGGTGGGCTGGGACGGGCTGTGGTAGGCTGAGACAGGCTGGTACGTGCTGTGGTGAGTGGAGACAGGCCGTGGTGCGCTGGGACGGGCCGTGGTGGTCTGGGACGGGCCGTGGTGCGCTGCGACGGACTGGTACTTGATGTGGTGGGCTGGTACGGGCTGTGGTGGGCTGGGACGGGCTGTGGTGGTCTGGGACAAGCTGGGACTGGCTGTGGTGGGCTGTGACGGGCTGTCGTGGGCTGGGATGGGCTGGGACAGGCTGTGGTGGGCTGTGGTGGGCTGGGACAAGCTGTGACTGGCTGCGGTGGGCTGGGACGGGCTGTGGTAGGCTGGGACGGGTTGTGGTGGGCTGGGACGGGCTGTGGTGGGTTGTGGTGGTCTGGGACGGGTTGTGGTGGGCTGGGACGGGCTGTGGTGGTCTGGGACGGGTTGTGGTGGGCTGGGATGGGCTGTGATAAGCTGTAACCGGCTGTGGTGGGCTGTGGTGGTCTGGGACGGGCGGTGGTGGGCTGGGACGGGCTGTGGTGGGCTGGGACGGGCTGTGGTGGGCTGGGACGGGCTGTCGTGGGCTGGGACGGGCTGTGGTGGGCTGGGACGGGCTGTCGTGGGCTGTGGGGGCCTGGGACATGCTGTGGTGGGCTGTGGTGGGCTGGGAAAAGCTGTGACGGGCTGGGACGAGCTGGGACGGGCTGTGGTGTGCTGTAGTGGCCTGTGGTGTGCTGTAGTGGCCTGTGGTGGGCTGGGACGGGCTGTGGTGGGCTGGGACAAACTGTGGTGGGCTATGGTGGGCTGGGATGAGCTGGGACAGGCTGGGACGGGTTGTGGTGGGCTGTGGTGGGCTGGGACGGGCTGTGGTGCACTGGGATGGTCTGTATTGGGCTGTGGTGTGCTGTGGAGGGCTGGGACGGGCTGTGATGTGCCGTGGTGGGCTGGGACGGGCCGTGGTGGGCTGGGATGGGCTAGGACGGGCTGTGGTGGGCTGGGACGGGCTGGGATTGGCTGTGGTTGGCTGTGGTGGGCTGGGACGCGCTGTGGTGGGCTGGTACGGGCTGTGGCGGTCTGGAGCGGGCTGTGGTGGGTTGTGGTGAGCTGGGACGGGTTGTGGTGGGCTGGGATGGGCTGGGACTTTCTGTGGTGAGCTGCGACGGTCTGTGGTGGGCTGTGGTGGGCCGGGACAGGCCGTGGTGGGCCGGGACGGGCCGTGGTGGGCCGGGACGGGGCGTATTGGGCCGGGACGGGCCGTGGTGGGCCGGGACGGGCCATGGTGGGCTGGGACGGGCCGTGGCGGTTTGGGACGGGTTGTGGCGGGCTGGGACGAACTGTGGTGGTCTGTTGTGGGCTGGGACGGGCCGTGGTGGGCTGGGACGGGCTGGGACGAGCTGTGACGGGCTGGGACGAGCTGTGACGGGCTAGGACTGGCTGTGGTGGGCTGCGGTAGGCTGTGGTGTGCTGTAGTGGTCTGTGGTGGGCTGGGACGGGCTGTCGTGGGATGGGACGGGCTGTCGTGGGCTGGGACGGGCTGTCGTGGGCTGTGGGGGCCTGGGACATGCTGTGGTGGGCTGGGAAGGGCTGGGACGAGCTGTGATGGGCTGGGACGGGCTGCGGTGGGCTGGGACATGCTGGGACGGGCTGTGGTAGGCTGAGACAGGCTGGTACGTGCTGTGGTGAGCGGAGACGGGCTGTGGTGGGCTTGGACGGGCCGTGGTGGGCTGGGACGGGCTGTAGTGGTCTGGGACAAGCTGGGACTGGCTGTTGTGGGCTGGGGCGGGCTGTGACCGGCTGTCGTGGGCTGGGATGGGCTGGGATGGTCTGGGACGGGCTGTAGTGGGCTGTGGTGGTTTGTGGTGAGCTGTGGTGGGCTGGGATTGGCTTTGGTGGGCGGGGAGAGATTTTGCTGGGCGGGGACAGGCTGTGGTGGGCGAGGACAGGTTGTGGTGGGCGGAGACGGGCTGTGGTGGGCTGTGGTGGGCTGTAGTGGGCTGGGACGGGCTGTGGTGGGCTGGGACGGGCTGTGGTTGGTAGGCACGGGCTGTGGTGGGCTGGGACTAGCTGGGACGGGTTGGCACGGGCTGGGACGGGCTGTGACGGGCTGTGGTGGGCTGGGACGGGCTGTGGTGGGCTAGAACGGGCTGTGGTGTGCTGGGACAAGTTGTGGTGGGTTGTGGTGCGCCGTGGTGGGCCGGACAGGGCTGTGGTGGGCCGGGACGGGCTGTGGTGGGCTGGGAAGGCCTGGGACAGGCTGGGACGAGCTGTGCTGGGCGGGGACGGGCTCTGCTGGGCGGGGACGGGCTGTGGTGGGTTGTGGTGAGCTGGGACGGTCTGGGACGGGCTGACACGGGCTGTGGTGGGCTGGGATGGACAGGTACGACCTGTGGTGGGCTTGGACGTGTTGTGGTGGGCTGGGACTGGCTCTGGTTGGCTGGGACGGGCTGTGGTGGGCTGGGATGGATAGGTACGACCTGTGGTGGGCTTGGACGGGTTGTGGTGGGCTGGGACTGCTTCTGGTTGGCTGGGACGGGCTGTGGTGGGCTGTGGTGGGCTGGGATGGACAGGCACGAGCTGTGGTGGGCTTGGACGGGCTGTGGTGGGCTGGGACTGGTTATGGTGGGCTGTGGTGGGCTGGGACGGGCTGTGGTTCGCTGGGACAGGCCGTGGTGGGCTGGGACGGGCTGGGACGGGCCGTGGTGGGCTGGGACGGGCCGTGGTGGGCTGGGACGGGCCGTGGTGGGCTGGGACAGGCTGTGGTGGGCCGTAATGGGCTGTGGTCGGCCGTGTTGGGATGGGACGAGCTGTAAGGAGCCGGGACGGGCTGTGGTGGGCTGGGACGGGCTGGGACGGGTTGCGGTGGGCTGGGACGGGCTGCGCTGGGCTGGGACGGGCTGCGCTGGGCTGGGACGGGCTGCGGTGGGCTGGGACGGGCTGCGGTGGGCTGGGACGGGCTGCGGTGGGCTGGGACATGCTGGGACGGGCTGTGGTAGGCTGAGACAGGCTGGTACGTGCTGTGGTGAGCAGAGACGGGCCGTGGTGGGCTGGGACAAGCCGTGGTGGGCTAGGACGGACTGGTACTTGATGTGGTGGGCTGGTACGGGCTGTGGTGGGCTGGGACGGGCTGTGGTGGGCTGGGACGGGCTGGGACTGGCTGTTGTGGGCTGGGACGGGCTGCGGTGGGCTGGGACGGGCTGTGACGGGCTGTTGTGGGCTGGGATGGGCTGGGATGGTCTGGGACGGGCTGTGGTGGGCTGTGGTGGTTTGTGGTGAGCTGTGATGGGCTGTGGTGGGCGGGGAGAGATTTTGCTGGGCGGGGACAGGCTGTGGTGGGCGAGGACAGTTTGTGGTGGGCTGTGGTGGGCTGGGACGGGCTGTGGTGGGCTGTGGTGTGCTGGGACGGGCTGTGGTGTGCTGGGACGAGCTGTGGTGTGCTGGGACGGGCTGTGGTGGGCTGGCACGGGCTGCGCTGGGCTGGGACGGGCTGCGCTGGGCTGGGACGGGCTGTGGTGGGCTGGGACGGGCTGTGGTGGGCTGGAATGGGCTGGGATGGGCTGTGGTGGATGTGGTGGACTGGGACGCGCTGTGGTGAGCTGAGACGGGCTATGGTGGGCTGGGATTTGCTGGGACGGCTTGGACGGGCTGCGGTGGGCTGGGACGGGCTTCGGTGGGCTGGGACGGGCTGCGGTGGGCTGGGACGGGCTGCGGTGGGCTTGGACGGGCTGTGGTGGGCTGAGACGGGCTGTGGTGGGCTGGGACGGGCTGTGGTGGGCTGGGACAGGCTGGGACCAGCTGTGGTGGGCTGGGACGAGCTGGGACGGTCTGTGGTGGGCTGGGACGAGCTGGGACGGGCTGTGGTGGGCTGGGACGAGCTGGGACGGGCTGTGGTGGGCTGGGACGGGCTGTGGTGGGCTGGGACGAGCTGGGACGGGCTGGCACGGGCTGTGGTGGGCTGGTACGGTCTGACACTGGCTGGGACGGGCTGTGGTGGGCTGGGACGGGCTGTGGTGGGCTTGGACGGGCTGTGGTGGCCTGGGAAGAGCTGTTTTGGGTTGAGGCAGGTTCTGGTGGGCTGGGATAGGCTGTGGTGGGTTGTGGTGGGCTGGGACGGGCTGTGGTGGGCTGGGACGGGCTGTGGTGGGCTGGGACGGGCTGTGGTGAGCTGGGACGGGCTGTGGTGTGCTGGGAAGGGCCGTGGTGGGCTGAGGTGGGCTGTGGTGGGCTGCGACGGACCGTGGTTGGCCGGGACGGACCGCTGTGGGCCGTGGTGGGCCACGATGGGCTGTGGTGGGCCGCTACGAGCCGTGGTGGGCTTGTTCGGGCCGTGCTGGGCTTGTTCGGGCCGTGCTGGGCTTGTTCGGGCCGTGGTGGGCTGTTTCGGGCCGTGGTGGGCTGGGACGGGCCGTGGTGGGCTGGGACGGGCCGTTGTGGGCTGAGACGGGCCGTGGTGGGCTGGGACGGGCTGTGGTCGACGGGGACTGGCTGTGGTGAGCTGGGACGAGCTGGGACGGGCTGTGGTGGGCTGGGACGAGCTGGGACGGGCTGTGGTGGGCTGGGACGAGCTGGGACGGGCTGTGGTGGGCTGGGACGAGCTGGGACGGGCTGTGGTGGGCTGGGACGAGCTGGGACGGGCTGGCACGGGCTGTGGTGGGCTGGTACGGTCTGACACTGGCTGGGGTGGGCTGCGGTGGGCTGGGACGGGCTGCGGTGGGCTGGGACGAGCTGGGACGGGCTGTGGTAGGCTGAGACAGGCTGGTACGTGCTGTGGTGAGCAGAGACGGGCCGTGGTGGGCTGGGACAAGCCGTGGTGGGCTAGGACGGACTGGTACTTGATGTGGTGGGCTGGGACGGGCAGTGGTGGGCTGGGACGGGCTGTGGTGGGCTGGGACGGGCTGTGGTGGGCTGGGACGGGCTGTGGTGAGCTGGGACGGGCTGTGGTGTGCTGGGAAGGGCCGTGGTGGGCTGAGGTGGGCCATGGTGGGCTGCGACGGACCGTGGTTGGCCGGGACGGACCGCTGTGGGCCGTGGTGGGCCACGATGGGCTGTGGTGGGCCGCTACGAGCCGTGGTGGGCTTGTTCGGGCCGTGCTGGGCTTGTTCGGGCTGTGCTGGGCTTGTTCGGGCCGTGGTGGGCTGTTTCGGGCCGTGGTGGGCTGGGACGGGCCGTGGTGGGCTGGGACGGGCCGTTGTGGGCTGAGACGGGCCGTGGTGGGCTGGGACGGGCTGTGGTCGACGGGGACTGGCTGTGGTGAGCTGGGACGAGCTGGGACGGGCTGTGGTGGGCTGGGACGAGCTGGGACGGGCTGTGGTGGGCTGGGACGAGCTGGGACGGGCTGTGGTGGGCTGGGACGAGCTGGGACGGGCTGTGGTGGGCTGGGACGAGCTGGGACGGGCTGTGGTGGGCTGGGACGAGCTGGGACGGGCTGGCACGGGCTGTGGTGGGCTGGTACGGTCTGACACTGGCTGGGGTGGGCTGTGGTGGGCTGGGACGGGCTGTGGTGGGCTGGGACGGGCTGTGGTGGCCTGGGAAGAGCTGTTTTGGGTTGAGGCGGGCCATGGTGGGCTGCGACGGACCGTGGTTGGCCGGGACGGACCGCTGTGGGCCGTGGTGGGCTGCGACGGGCTGTGGTGGGCCGCTACGAGCCGTGCTGGACTTGTTCGGGCCGTGCTGGGCTTGTTCGGGCCGTGCTGGGCTTGTTCGGGCCGTGCTGGGCTTGTTCGGGCCGTGGTGGGCTGTTTCGGGCCGTGGTAGGCTGGGACGGGCCGTGGTGGGCTGGGACGGGCTGCGGTGGGCTGGGACGGGCCGTTGTGGGCTGAGACGGGCCGTGGTGGGCTGGGACGGGCTGTGGTCGACGGGGACTGGCTGTGGTGGGCTGGGATGAGCTGGGACGGGCTGTGGTGGGCTGGGACGGGCTGTGGTGGGCTGGGACGAGCTGGGACGGGCTGTGGTGGGCTGGGACGAGCTGGGACGGGCTGTGGTGGGCTGGGACGAGCTGGGACGGGCTGGCACGGGCTGTGGTGGGCTGGTACGGTCTGACACTGGCTGGGACGGGCTGTGGTTGGCTGGGACGGGCTGTGGTGGGCTTGGACGGGCTGTGGTGGCCTGGGAAGAGCTGTTTTGGATTGAGGCGTGTTCTGGTGGGCTGGGACAGGCTGTGGTGGGCTGGGACGGGCTGCGGTGGGCTGTGGTGGGCTGGGACGGGCTGTGGTGGGCTGGGACGGGCTGTGGTGGGCTGGGAAGGGCCGTGGTGGGCTGAGGTGGGCCATGGTCGGCTGCAACGGACCGTGGTTGGCCGGGACGGACCGCTGTGGGCCGTGGTGGGCCGCGACGGGCTGTGGTGGGCCACTACGAGCCGTGGTGGGCTTGTTCGGGCCGTGGTGGGCTTGTTCGGGCCGTGGTGGGCTGGGACGGGCCGTGGTGGTCTGGGACGGGCTGTGGTGGGCTGTGGTAGGTTCTGGTGAGCTTGAGACGGGCTGTGGTGGTCTGGGACGGGCTGGGATGGGCTGTAATGGGCGGGGACGGCCTGTGGTGGGCTGGGACGGGCTGTGGTGGGCTGGGACGGGCTGGGACGGGCTGTGGTGGGCTGGGACGGGCTAGTGGTGGGCTGGGACGGGCCGTGGTGGGCTGGGATGGGCCGTGGTGGGCTGGGATGGGCCGTGGTGGGCTGGGACGGGCTGTGGTGCTCAGGGACGGGCTGTGGTGGGTTGGGACGGGCTGTGGTGGGCTGTGGTGGGCTGGGACGGGCTGTGGTGTGCTGGGACGGGCCGTGGTGGGCTGAGGTGGGCCATGGTGGGCTGCGACGGACCGTGGTTGGCCGGGACGGACCGCTGTGGGCCGTGGTGGGCTGGGATGGGCCGTGGTGGGCTGAGACGGGCCGTGGTGGGCTGGGACGGGCTGTGGTGGGCGGGGACGGGCTGTGGTGGGCTGGGATGGGCCGTGGTGGGCTGGGACGGGCCGTGGTGGGCTGGGACGGGCTGTTGTTCTCAGGGACGGGCTGTGGTGGGCTGGGATGGGCTGTGGTGGGCTGTGGTGGGCTGGGACGAGTTGTACTGGGCTGGGACAGACTGTGGTGGGCTGTGGTGGGCTGGGAAGGGCTGTGGTGGTTTGGGACGGGCTGTGGTGGTCTGTGGTGGGCTGGGACGGGCCCTGGTGGGTTGGGACGGCCTGTGGTCAGTTGTCGTGGGCTGGGACGGGCCGTGGTGGCTTGGGACGGACTCTGGTGGGCCGGGACAAGCTCTGGTGGCCTCTGACTGGCTGTGACGGGCTGTGGTGTGCTGTATTGGGCTGTGGTGGGCTGGGACGGCCTCTGGTGGGCTGGGAAGGGCTGGGATGGGCTGTGGTGGCCTGTGGTGGGCTGGGACGAGTTGTAGTGGGCCGGGACGGGCTGTGGTGGGCTGAGACGGGCTGTGGTGGGCTGTGCTAAGTTGGGACGGGCTCTGGTGGGCTGGGACGGGCTGTGGTGTGCTGTGGTGGGCTGAGACGGGCTGTGGTGGGCTGAGACGGGCTGCGGTGGGCTGTGGTGGGCTGGGACGGGCTGTGGTGGGCTGGGACGGGCTGTGGTGGGCTGGGATGGGCCGTGGTGGGCTGGGACGGGCTGTGGTGCTCAGGGACGGGCTGTGGTGGGCTGGGACGGGCTGTGGTGGGCTGTGGTGGGCTGGGATGAGTTGTAGTGGGCCGGGACGGACTGTGGTGGGCTGTGGTGGGCTGGGACGGGCTGTGGTGGTTTGGGACGGGCTGTGGTGGTCTGTGGTGGGCTGGGATGGGCTGTGGTGGTCTGTGACGGGTTGTGGTGGGCTGGGACGGGCTGTGGTGAGCTGGGACGGGCTGTGGTGGGCCGGGACAGGCTGTGGTAGGCTGTGGTGGGCTGGGACGAGTTGTAGTGGGCCGGGACGGGCTGTGGTGGGCTGTGGTGTGCTGGGATTGTCTGTGGGGGGCTGGGACGGGCCGTGGTGGGCTGAGATGGGCCGTGGTGGGCTGGGATGGGCCGTGGTGGGCTGGGACGGGCCGTGGTGGGCAGGGACGGGCCGTGGTGGGCGGGGACGGGCCGTGGTGGGCTGGGACGGGCCGTGGTGGGCTGGGACGGGCCGTGGTGGGCTGGGACGGGCTGTGGTGGGCTGGGACGAGCTGTGGTGGGCTGTGGTGGGCTGGGACGAGTTGTACTGGGCTGGGACAGACTGTGGTGGGCTGTGTTGGGCTGGGAAGGGCTGTGGTGGTTTGGGACGGGCTGTGGTGGTCTGTGGTGGGCTGGGACGGGCTGTGGTGGGCTGGGACGGGCCGTGGTGGGCTGGGACGGCCTGTGGTCAGTTATCGTGGGCTGGGACGGGCCGTGGTGGCTTGGGACGGACTCTGGTGGGCCGGGACAAGCTCTGGTGGCCTCTGACGGGCTGTGACGGGCTGTGGTGTGCTGTATTGGGCTGTGGTGGGCTGGGACGGCCTCTGGTGGGCTGGGAAGGGCTGGGTGGGCTGTGGTGGCCTGTGGTGGGCTGGGACGAGTTGTAGTGGGCCGGGACGGGCTGTGGTGGGCTGAGACGGGCTGTGGTGGGCTGTGGTGGGCTGGGACGGGCTGTGGTGTACTGTGGTGGGCTGAGACGGGCTGTGGTGGGCAAGGACGGGCTGCGGTGGGCTGTGGTGGGCTGGGACGGGCTGTGGTGGGCTGGGATGGGCCGTGGTGGGCTGGGACGGGCTGTGGTGCTCAGGGACGGGCTGTGGTGGGCTGGGACGAGCTGTGGTGGGCTGTGGTGGGCTGGGACGAGTTGTAGTGGGCCGGGACGGGCTGTGGTGGGCTGTGGTGGGCTGGGACGGGCTGTGGTGGTTTGGGACGGGCTGTGGTGGTCTGTGGTGGGCTGGGACGGGCTGTGGTGGGCTGGGACGGGCTGTGGTGGGTCGGGACGGGCTGTGGTGGGCTGTGGTGGGCTGGGACGAGTTGTAGTGGGCCGGGACGGGCTGTGGTGGGCTGTGGTAAGCTGGGATGGGCTGTGGTGTGCTGGGATTGTCTGTGTGGGGCTGGGAGGGGTGGTGGGCTTGGACGGGCTGTGGTGGGCTGGGACGGGCTGTGGTGTGCTGGGACGGGCTGTGGTGTGCTGGGACGAGCTGTGGTGTGCAGGGACAGGCTGGGACGGGCTGGGACGTGCTGGGACGGGCTGTGGTGGGCTGGGACTCGGTGTGGTGGAATGGGACGGGCTGGGACAGGCTGTGGTGGGCTGGGACGGGCTGTGGTGGGCTGTGGAGGGCTGGGACGGGCTGTGGTGGGCTCGACGGGCTGTGGTTGGCTGGGACCGTCTGTTTTGGGCTGGGATGGCCTGCGGTGGCCTGTGGTGGGCTGTGGTGGGCTGGGACGGGCTCTGGTGGGTTGGGACGGGCTGGGACGGGCTGGGACGGGCAGTGGCGGGTTGGGACGGGCAGTGGTGGGCTGGGACGGGCTGTTGTGGGCTGCGACGGGCTGTGGTGGGCTGGGACGGTCTGTGGTGGGCTGGGACGGTCTGTGGTGGGCTGTGGTAAGCTGGGACAGGCTGTGGTGGGCTGTGGTGGGCTGGGACGGGCTGTGGTGGGCCGGGACGGGCCGTGGTGGGCTGTGGTGCGCCGTGTTTATCTGGGACGAGCTGTGGTGGGCCATGGCGGGCCGTGGTGGGCTGGGACGGGCCGTGGTTTGCCGTGGTGGGCTGAAACAGGCTGTGGTGACCTGTGGTGGGCTGTGGTGACCGGTGGTGGGCTGTGGTGACCTGTGGTGGGCTGTGGTGGGCTGGGACGGGTTGCGGTGGGCTGGGACGGGTTTCGGTGGGCTAGGACGGGCTGCGGTGGGCTGGGATGAGCTGTGTTGGGCTGCGACGGGCTGTGGTAGGCTGGGATGAGCTGTGGAGGGTTGGGACGGGCTGTGGAGGATTGTGGAGGGCTGTGCTGGGCTTGGACAGGCTGTGGTGGGCTGAGATGGGCCGTGGTGGTCCGTGGTGGGCTGGGACGGGCCGTGCTGGGCTAGGACGGGCTGTGGTGAACTGCGGTGGGCTGTGATGGGCCGTGGTGGGCTGGGACCGGCTGTTTTGGGCTGGGATGGCCTACGGTGGCCTGTGGTGGGCTGTGGTGGGCTGGGACGGGCTGTGGTGGGCTGGGACGAGCTGGGACGGGCTGTGGTGGGCTGGGACGAGCTGGGACGGGCTGTGGTGGGCTGGGACGAGCTGGGACGGGCTGTGGTGGGCTGGGACGAGCTGGGACGGGCTGGCACGGGCTGTGGTGGGCTGGTACGGTCTGACACTGGCTGGGACGGGCTGTGGTGGGCTGGGACGGGCTGTGGTGGCCTGGGACGGGCTGTGGTGGCCTGGGAAGAGCTGTTTTGGGTTGAGGCGGGTTCTGGTGGGCTGGGACAGGCTGTGGTGGGCTGCGGTGGGCTGTGGTGGGCTGGGACGGGCTGTGGTGGGCTGGGACGGGCAGTGGTGGGCTGGGAAGGGCCGTGGTGGGCTGAGGTGGGCCATGGTCGGCTGCGACGGACCGTGGTTGGCCGGGACGGACCGCTGTGGGCCGTGGTGGGCCGCGACGGGCTGTGGTGGGCCGCTACGAGCCGTGGTGGGCTTGTTCGGGCCGTGGTGGGCTTGGTCGGGCCGTGGTGGGCTGGGACGGGCCGTGGTGGGCTGTGGTGGGCCGTGGTGGTCTGGGACGGGCTGTGGTGGGCTGTGGTAGGTTCTGGTGAGCTTGAGACGGGCTGTGGTGGTCTGGGACGGGCTGGGATGGTCTGTAATGGGCGGGGACGGCCTGTGGTGGGCTGGGACGGGCTGTGGTGGGCTGGGACGGGCTGGGACGGGCTGTGGTGGGCTGGGACGGGCTAGTGGTGGGCTGGGACGGGCCGTGGTGGGCTGAGACGGGCCGTGGTGGGCTGGGATGGGCCGTGGTGGGCTGGGACGGGCCGTGGTGGGCTGGGACGGGCCGTGGTGGGCGGGGACGGGCCGTGGTGCTCAGGGACGGGCTGTGGTGGGCTGGGACGGGCTGTGGTGGGCTGTGGTGGGCTGGGACGGGCTGTGGTGTGCTGGGACGGGCCGTTGTGGGCTGAGGTGGGCCATGGTGGGCTGCGACGGACCGTGGTTGGCCGGGACGGACCGCTGTGGGCCGTGGTGGGCTGGGATGGGCCGTGGTGGGCTGAGACGGGCCGTGGTGGGCTGGGACGGGCCGTGGTGGGCGGGGACGGGCCGTGGTGGGCTGGGATGGGCCGTGGTGGGCTGGGACGGGCCGTGGTGGGCTGGGACGGGCTGTGGTGCTCAGGGACGGGCTGTGGTGGGCTGTGATGGGCTGTGGTGGGCTGTGGTGGGCTGGGACGAGTTGTAGTGGGCCGGGACAGACTGTGGTGGGCTGAGACGGGCTGTGGTGGGCTGTGCTAAGTTGGGACGGGCTCTGGTGGGCTGGGACGGGCTGTGGTGTGCTGTGGTGGGCTGAGACGGGCTGTGGTGGGCTGAGACGGGCTGCAGTGGGCTGTGGTGGGCTGGGACGGGCTGTGGTGGGCTGGGACGGGCTGTGGTGGGCTGGGATGGGCCGTGGTGGGCTGGGACGGGCTGTGGTGCTCAGGGACGGGCTGTGGTGGGCTGGGACGAGTTGTAGTGGGCCGGGACGGACTGTGGTGGGCTGTGGTGGGCTGGGACGGGCTGTGGTGGTTTGGGACGGGCTGTGGTGGTCTGTGGTGGGCTGGGATGGGCTGTGGTGGTCTGTGACGGGTTGTGGTGGGCTGGGACGGGCTGTGGTGAGCTGGGACGGGCTGTGGTGGGCCGGGACAGGCTGTGGTGGGCTGTGGTGGGCTGGGACGAGTTGTAGTGGGCTGGGACGGGCTGTGGTGGGCTGTGGTGTGCTGGGATTGTCTGTGGGGGGCTGGGACGGGCCGTGGTGGGCTGAGATGGGCCGTGGTGGGCTGGGATGGGCCGTGGTGGGCTGGGACGGGCCGTGGTGGGCAGGGACGGGCCGTGGTGGGCGGGGACGGGCCGTGGTGGGCTGGGATGGGCCGTGGTGGGCTGGGACGGGCCGTGGTGGGCTGGGACGGGCTGTGCTGCTTCAGGGACGGGCCTTGGTGGGCTGGGACGGGCCGTGGTAGGCTGGGACCGGCTGTTTTGGGCTGGGATGGCCTACGGTGGCCTGTGGTGGGCTGTGGTGGGCTGGGACGGGCTGTGGTGGGTTGGGACGGGCTGGGACGGGCTGGGACGGGCAGTGGTGGGTTGGGACGGGCAGTGGTGGGCTGGGACGGGCTGTGGTGGGCTGTGATGGGCTGTGGTGGGCTGTGGTGTGCTGGGATATGCTGTGGTGGGCCGGGACGGGCCGTTGTGGGCTGTGGTGTGCTGTGTTTATCTGGGACGTGCTGTGGTGGGCCATGGCGGGCCGTGGTGGGCTGGGACGGGCCGTGGTGGGCTGGGACGGGCTGTGGAGGGTTGTGGAGGGCTGTGCTGGGCCGTAGTGGGCTGTGGTGGGCTGGGACGGGCTGTAGTGGTCTGTGACAAGCTCTTGTGGGCTGTGGTGGGCTGGGACGAGCTGTGGTGGGCTCTGGTGGGCTGGGACGGGCTGTCGTGGGCTGGGACGGGCTGTCGTGGGCTGGGACGGGCTGGGACGGGCCGTGGTGTGCTGGGACGGGCCGTGGTGGGCTGGGACGGGCCGTGGTGGGCTGGGACGGGTTGGGATAGGCTGCGGTGGGCCGTGGTGTGCTGTGGTGGGCCGTGGTGGGCTGGGATAGGCTCTGGTGAGCTGAGACGGGCTCTGGAGGTCTGTGGTGGGCTAGGACGGGCTGTGGTGGGCTGGGACGGGCTGTGGTGGGCTGTGGTGGGCTTTCGTGGGCCGTGGTGGGCTGGGACGGGCTGTGGTGGGCTGGGACGGGCTGCGGTGGGTTGTGGAGAGCTGGGACGGGCTGTGACGGGCTGTGGTGGGCTGCGACGGGCTCTGGGGGTCTGGGACAGGCTTGGACGAGCTGGGACAGGCTGGGACAGGCTGTGGTGGGCTGAGACGGGCTGGGAGGGGCTGGGACGGGCTGTGGTGGGCTGGGACGGTCTGTGGTGGGCTGTGGTAAGCTGGGACGGGCTGTGGTGGGCTGACACGGGCTGGGAGGGGCTGGGACGGGCTGTGGTGGGCCGGGACGGGCTGTGGTGGGCTGTGGTGGGCTGGGACGTGTTGTAGTGGGCCGGGACGGGCTGTGGTGGGCTGTGGTAAGCTGGGACGGTCTGTGGTGTGCTGGGATTGTCTGTGGGGGGCTGGGAGGGGCTGTGGTGGGCTGGGACGGGCTGGGACTTGCTGTGGTGTGCTGTTACGGGCTGTGGTGTGCTGTGAGAGGCTGTGGTGGTCTGGGACGAGCTGGGACGGGCTGTGGTGGGCTGGGACGGGCTGTGGTGGGCTGGGACGGGCTGTGGTGGTCTGTGACAAGCTCTTGTGGGCTGTGGTGGGCTGGGACGGGCTGTCGTGGGCTGGGACGGGCCGTGGTGGGCTGGGACGGGCCGTGATGGGCTGGGACGGGTTGGGATAGGCTGCGGTGGGCCGTGGTGTGCTGTGGTGGGCCGTGGTGGGCTGGCATAGGCTCTGGTGAGCTGAGACGGGCTCTGGAGGTCTGTGGTGGGCTAGGACGGCTTGTGGTGGGCTGGGACGGGCTGTGGTGGGCTGTGGTGGGCTTTCGTGGGCCGTGGTGGGCTGGGACGCGCTGTGGTGGGCTGGGACGGGCTGCGGTGGGTTGTGGAGAGCTGGGACGGGCTGTGACGGGCTGTGGTGGGCTGCGACGGGCTCTGGGGGTCTGGGACAGGCTTGGACGAGCTGGGACAGGCTGGGACAGGCTGTGGTGGGCTGAGACGGGCTGGGAGGGGCTGGGACGGGCTGTGGTGGGCTGGGTCTGTCTGTGGTGGGCTGTGGTAAGCTGGGACGGGCTGTGGTGGGCTGACACGGGCTGGGAGGGGCTGGGACGGGCTGTGGTGGGCCGGGACGGGCTGTGGTGGGCTGTGGTGGGCTGGGACGAGTTGTAGTGGGCCGGGACGGGCTGTGGTGGGCTGTGGTAAGCTGGGACGGGCTGTGGTGTGCTGGGATTGTCTGTGGGGGGCTGGGAGGGGCTGTGGTGGGCTGGGACGGGCTGTGGTGTGCTGGGACGGGCTGTGGTGTGCTGGGACAGGCTGGGACGGGCTGGCACGTGCTGGGACGGGCTGTGGTGGGCTGGGACTCGGTGTGGTGGAATGGGACGGGCTGGGACAGGCTGTGGTGGGCTGGGATAGGCTGTGGTGGGCTGGGACGGGCTGGGACGGGCTGTGACGGGCTGTGGTGAGCTGGGACGGGCTGTGGTGGGCTGTGGTGAGCTGGGACCGGCTGTGGTGGGCTGGGACGGGCTGTGGTGGGCTGTGGTGGGCTGGCAGCGGCTGTAGTTGGCTGGGACAGGCTGTGGTCAGCCATGGTGGGCTGGGACGGGCCGTGGTGGCTTGGGGCGGGCTCTGGTGGGCCGGGACGGGCTCTGGTGGGCTGTGGTGGGCTGTGCCGGGCTGTGGTGGGCTAGGACGGGCTGGGAAGGGCTGGGACAGGCTGGGACGGTCTGTGGTGGGCCTTGCCGGGCTGTGGTGGGCTGTGCCAAGCTGGGACGGGCTATGCCGGGCTAGGACGGGCTGGGACGGGCTGTGCCAGGCTGTGGTGGGCTGTGACGGGCTGTTGTGGGCCGGGACGGGCTGTGGTGGGCCGGGACGGCCTGTGGTGGGCTGGGACGAGTTGTGGTGGGCCGGGATGGGCTGTGGTGGGCTGTGGTGGGTTATGGTGAGCTTAGACGGGCTGTGGTGGGTTGGGACGGTCTGTGGTGGGTTGTGGTGGGCTGGGACGGGCTGTTGTGGTCAGGGACGGGCTGTGGTGGACTGGGACGGGCTGTGGTGGGCTGTGACAGGCTGTGGTGGGCTGGGTCGGGCTGTGGCAGGCTGGGATGGGCTTTGGCGGGCCAGGACAGTCTGTGGCGGGCTGTGGCGGGCCGTCGTTGGCCGTGGTGGGCTGTAGTGGGCCGTGGTGAGCCGTGGTGGGCTGTGGTAGGCTGGGACGGGCTGTGGTGACCTGGGACGGGCTGTGGTGGGCTGTGGAGGGCTGGGACGGGCTGTGGTGGGCTCGACGGGCTGTGGTTGGCTGGGACCGTCTGTTTTGGGCTGGGATGGCCTGCGGTGGCCTGTGGTGGGCTGTGGTGGGCTGGGACGGGCTGTGGTGGGTTGGGACGGGCTGGGACGGGCAGTGGCGGGTTGGGACGGGCAGTGGTGGGCTGGGACGGGCTGTGGTGGGCTGCGACGGGCTGTGGTGGGCTGGGACGGTCTGTGGTGGGCTGGGACGGTCTGTGGTGGGCTGTGGTAAGCTGGGACAGGCTGTGGTGGGCTGGGACAGGCTGTGGTGGGCTGGGACGGGCTGTGACGGGCTGGGACGGGCTGTGACGGGCTGTGGTGAGCTGGGACGGGCTGTGGTGGGCTGTGGTGAGCTGGGACCGGCTGTGGTGGGCTTGGACCGGCTGTGGTGGGCGGGGACGGGCTGTGGTGGGCGGGGACGGGCTGTGTTTGGCGGGGACGGTCTGTGGTGGGCTAGGCCGGGCTGGGACGGGCTGGGACGGGCTATGGTGGGTTGTGGTGAGCTGGGACGGGCTATGGTGGGCTGGGACAAGCTGTGGTGGGCTGGGACGAGCTGGGACGTGCTGTGATGGGCTGTGATGGGCTGGGACAGGCTGGGATGCACTGTGGTGGGCTGTGGTGGGCTGTGGTGGGCTGTGGTCGGCGGGGACGTGCTGTGGTGGGCAGGGACGTGCTGTGGTGGGCTTGGACGGGCTGTGGTGGGCTGGGACGGGCTGTGGTCAGCCGTGGTGGGCTGGGACGGGCCGTTGTGGCTCCGGACGGGCTCTGGTGGGTTGGGACGGGCTGTGGTGGGCTGTGGTGGGCTGTGGCGGTCTTTGTTGGGCTAGGACGGGCTGGGAAAGATTGGGACGGTCTGGGACGTGCTGTGGTGGGCTGTGGTGGGCTGTGGCTGGCTGGGGTGGGCTGGGATGGGCTGCGGTGGGCTATGGCTGGCTGGGACGGGCTGTGATGTGCTGGGACAAGCTGTGGTGGGCTGGGACGGTCTGTGGTGGTCTGGGATGGGCTGTGGTGGGCTGGGACAGGCCGTGGTGAACTGGGACGGGCTGTGGTGGGCTGCAGTGGTCCGTGGTGGGCTGGGAAGGGCCGTGGTGAACTGTGATGGGCTGTGGTGGGCCGTGGTGGCCTGGCAAGGGCTGTGGTCAGCCGTGGTGGGCTGGCACGGGCTGTGGTGGGCTGGGACGAGCTGTGGTGGGCGAGGACGGGCTGGGACGGGCTGTGGTGGGCTGTGATGGGCTGTGGTGGGCTGTGGTGTGCTGGGACGGGCTGTGGTGGGCCGGGACGGGCCGTGGTGGGCTGTGGTGCGCCGTGTTTATCTGGGACGAGCTGTGGTGGGCCATGGCGGGCCGTGGTGGGCTGGGACGGGCCGTGGTTTGCCGTGGTGGGCTGAAACAGGCTGTGGTGACCTGTGGTGGGCTGTGGTGACCGGTGGTGGGCTGTGGTGACCTGTGGTGGGCTGTGGTGGGCTGGGACGGGTTTCGGTGGGCTGGGATAAGCTGTGTTGGGCTGCGACGGGCTGTGGTAGGCTGGGATGAGCTGTGGAGGGTTGGGACGGGCTGTGGAGGGTTGTGGAGGGCTGTGCTGGGCTTGGACAGGCTGTGGTGGGCTGAGATGGGCCGTGGTGGTCCGTGGTGGGCTGGGACGGGCCGTGCTGGGCTAGGACGGGCTGTGGTGAACTGTGGTGGGCTGTGATGGGCCGTGGTGGGCTGGGACAGGCCGTGGTGGGCTGCGACGGGCCGTGGTGGGCTGGGACGGGCCGTGGTAGGCTGGGACGGGCCGTGGTGGGCTGCGACGGGCCGTGGTGGGCTGGGACGGGCCGTGGTGGGCTGGGACGGGCTGTGGTGGGCTGGGACAGGTTGGGATAGGCTGCGGTGGGCCGTGGTGGGCTGGGATAGCCTGTGGTGAGCTGAGACGGGCTCTGGAGGTCTTTGGTGGGCTGGGACGGGCCGTGGTGGCCTGGGACGGGCTGTGGTGGGCTTTCGTGGGCCGTGGTGGGCTGGGACGGGCTGTGGTGGGCTGGGACGGGCTGCGGTGGGTTGTGGAGAGCTGGGACGGGCTGTGACGGGCTGTGGTGGGCTGCGACGGGCTCTGGGGGTCTGGGCCAGGCTTGGACGAGCTGGGACAGGCTGGGACGGGCTGTGGTGGGCTGAGACGGGCTGGGAGGGGCTGGGACGGGCTGTGGTGGGCTGTGGTAAGCTGGGACGGGCTGTGGTGGGCTGTGATGGCCTGTGGTGGGCTGTGGTGTGCTGGGACGGGCTGTGGTGGGCCGGGACGGGCCGTGGTGGGCTGTGGTGTGCCGTGTTTATCTGGGACGAGCTGTGGTGGGCCATGGCAGGCCGTGGTGGGCTGGGACGGGCCGTGGTTTGCCGTGGTGGGCTGAAACAGGCTGTGGTGACCTGTGGTGGGCTGTGGTGACTGGTGGTGGGCTGTGGTGACCTGTGGTGGGCTGTGGTGGGCTGGGACGGTTTGCGGTGGGCTGGGACGCGTTTCGGTGGGCTGGGATAAGCTGTGGAGGGTTGGGACGGGCTGTGGAGGGTTGTGGAGGGCTGTGCTGGGCTTGGACAGGCTGTGGTGGGCTGGGATGAGCTGTGGAGGGTTGGGACGGGCTGTGGAGGGTTGTGGAGGGCTGTGCTGGGCTTGGACAGGCTGTGGTGGGCTGAGATGGGCCGTGGTGGTCCGTGGTGGGCTGGGACGGGCCGTGCTGGGCTAGGACGGGCTGTGGTGAACTGTGGTGGGCTGTGATGGGCCGTGGTGGGCTGGGACGGGCCGTGGTGGGCTGGGGTGGGCCGTGGTGGGCTGGGACGGGCCGTGGTGGGCTGGGACAGGCTGTGGTGGGCTGTGGTGGACTGGGAAGGGCCGTGGTGGGCCGTGGTGTGCTCTGGTGGGCCATGGTGGACCGTGGTTGGCCGTGGTGGGCCGGGACAGGCCGTGGTTAGCCGTGGTGGGTTGAAACAGGCTGGGACGGGCTCTGGTGGGCTGGGACGGGATGTGGTGGGCTGGGACGGGCCGTGGTGGGCTGGGACGGGCTGTGGTGGGCTGTGGTGGGCTGGGACGGGCTGTGGTCGTCTGGGACGGGTTGTGGTGAGCTGAGACGGGCCGTGGTGGGCTGAGACGGGCCGTGGTGGGCTGGGACGGGCTGGTACTTGCTGTGGTGGGCTGTTACGGGCTGTGGTGTGCTGTGAGAGGCTGTGGTGGTCTGGGACGAGCTGGGACAGGCTGTGGTGGGCTGGGACGGGCTGTGGTGGGCTGGGACGGGCCGTGGAAGGCTGGGACGGGCCGTGGTGGGCTGCGACGGGCCGTGGTGGGCTGGGACGGGCCGTGGTGGGCTGGGACGGGCCGTGGTGGGCTGGGACAGGTTGGGATAGGCTGCGGTGGGCAGTGGTGGGCTGGGATAGGCTGTGGTGAGCTGACACGGGCTCTGGAGGTCTGTGGTGGGCTAGGACGGCTTGTGGTGCGCTGGGACGGGCTGTGGTGGGCTGGGACGAACTGTGGTGGGCTCTGGTGGGCTCTGGTGGGCTGGGACGGGCTGTGGTGGGCTGGGACGGGCTGCGGTGGGTTGTGGAGAGCTGTGACGGGCTGTGACGGGCTGTGGTGGGCTGCGACGGGCTCTGGGGGTCTGGGACAGGCTTGGACGAGCTGGGACAGGCTGGGACAGGCTGTGGTGGGCTGGGAGGGGCTGGGACGGGCTGTGGTGGGCTGGGACGGTCTGTGGTGGGCTGTGGTGTGCTGGGACGGGCTGCGGTGGGCTGGGATAAGCTGTGTTGGGCTGCGACGGGCTGTGGTGGGCTGGGATGAGCTGTGGAGGGTTGGGACGGGCTGTGGAGGGTTGTGGAGGGCTGTGCTGGGCTTGGACAGGCTGTGGTGGGCTGAGATGGGCCGTGCTGGTCCGTGGTGGGCTGGGACGGGCCGTGCTGGGCTAGGACGGGCTGTGGTGAACTGTGGTGGGCTGTGATGGGCCGTGGTGGGCTGGGACGGGCCGTGGTGGGCTGGGACGGGCCGTGGTGGGCTGTGGTGGGCTGGGACGGGCTGTGATGGGCTGGGACGGGCTGTGGTGGGCTGTGGTGGGTTGTGGTGTGTTGTGACGGGTTGGCACGGGCTGGGTTGGGCCGTGGTGGGCTGGGATGGGCTGTGGTTGGCTGGGACAGGCTGTGGTGGGTTGGGACGGGCTGGGACGGGCTGTGGTGGGCTGTGGTGGGCTGGGACGGGTTGCGGTGGGCTGGGACGGGTTTCGGTGGGCTAGGACGGGCTGCGGTGGGCTGGGACGGCCTGCGGTGGGCTGGGATAAGCTGTGTTGGGCTGCGACGGGCTGTGGTAGGCTGGGATGAGCTGTGGAGGGTTGGGACGGGCTGTGGAGGGTTGTGGAGGGCTGTGCTGGGCTTGGACAGGCTGTGGTGGGCTGAGATGGGCCGTGGTGGCCCGTGGTGGGCTGGGACGGGCCGTGCTGGGCTAGGACGGGCTGTGGTGAACTGTGGTGGGCTGTGATGGGCCGTGGTGGGCTGGGACGGGCCGTGGTTTGCCGTGGTGGGCTGAAACAGGCTGTGGTGACCTGTGGTGGGCTGTGGTGACCGGTGGTGGGCTGTGGTGACCTGTGGTGGGCTCTGGTGGGCTGGGACGGGTTGCGGTGGGCTGGGACGGGTTTCGGTGGGCTGGGATAAGCTGTGTTGGGCTGCGACGGGCTGTGGTAGGCTGGGATGAGCTGTGGAGGGTTGGGACGGGTTGTGGAGGGCTGTGCTGGGCTTGGACAGGCTGTGGTGGGCTGAGATGGGCCGTGGTGGTCCGTGGTGGGCTGGGACGGGCCGTGCTGGGCTAGGACGGGCTGTGGTGAACTGTGGTGGGCTGTGATGGGCCGTGGTGGGCTGGGACGGGCCGTGCTGGGCTAGGACGGGCTGTGGTGAACTGTGGTGGGCTGTGATGGGCCGTGGTGGGCTGGGACGGGCCGTGGTGGGCTGGGACGGGCCGTGGTGGGCTGTGGTGGGCTGGGACGGGCTGTGATGGGCTGGGACGGGCTGTGGTGGGCTGTGGTGGGTTGTGGTGTGTTGTGACGGGTTGGCACGGGCTGGGTTGGGCCGTGGTGGGCTGGGATGGGCTGTGGTTGGCTGGGACAGGCTGTGGTGGGTTGGGACGGGCTGGGACGGGCTGTGGTGGGCTGTGGTGGGCTGGGACGGGTTGCGGTGGGCTGGGACGGGTTTCGGTGGGCTAGGACGGGCTGCGGTGGGCTGGGACGGCCTGCGGTGGGCTGGGATAATCTGTGTTGGGCTGCGACGGGCTGTGGTAGGCTGGGATGAGCTGTGGAGGGTTGGGACGGGCTGTGGAGGGTTGTGGAGGGCTGTGCTGGGCTTGGACAGGCTGTGGTGGGCTGAGATGGGCCGTGGTGGCCCGTGGTGGGCTGGGACGGGCCGTGCTGGGCTAGGACGGGCTGTGGTGAACTGTGGTGGGCTGTGATGGGCCGTGGTGGGCTGGGACGGGCCGTGGTTTGCCGTGGTGGGCTTAAACAGGCTGTGGTGACCTGTGGTGGGCTGTGGTGACCGGTGGTGGGCTGTGGTGACCTGTGGTGGGCTCTGGTGGGCTGGGACGGGTTGCGGTGGGCTGGGACGGGTTTCGGTGGGCTGGGATAAGCTGTGTTGGGCTGCGACGGGCTGTGGTAGGCTGGGATGAGCTGTGGAGGGTTGGGACGGGTTGTGGAGGGCTGTGCTGGGCTTGGACAGGCTGTGGTGGGCTGAGATGGGCCGTGGTGGTCCGTGGTGGGCTGGGACGGGCCGTGCTGGGCTAGGACGGGCTGTGGTGAACTGTGGTGGGCTGTGATGGGCCGTGGTGGGCTGGGACGGGCCGTGGTGGGCTGCGACGGGCCGTGGTGGGCTGCGACGGGCCGTGGTTGGCTGGGACGGGCCGTGGTAGGCTGGGACGGGCCGTGGTGGGCTGCGACGGGCCGTGGTGGGCTGGGACGGGCTGTGGTGGGCCGTAGTGGGCTGTTGTGGGCTGGGACGGGCTGTGGTGTGCTGTGACAAGCTCTTCTGGGCTGTGGTGGGCTGGGACGAGCTGGGACGGGCTGTGGTGGGCTGGGACGGGCTTTGGTGGGCTGGGACGGGCTGTGGTGGGCTGGGACAGGCTGTGGTGGGCCGTAGTGGGCTGTGGTGGGCTGGGACGAGCTGTGGTGGGCTCTGGTTGGCTGGGACGGACTGTCGTGGGCTGGGATGGGCTGTCGTGGGCTGGGACGGGCTGGGACGGGCCGTGGTGGGCTGGGACGGGCCGTGGTGGGCTGGGACGGGTTGGGATAGGCTGCGGTGGGCTGGGACGGGCTGTGGTGGGTTGTGGTGAGCTGAGACGGGCTGTGGTGAAATTGGACGGGCTGTGGTGGGCTGTGGTGAACTGGGAAGGGCTCTGGTGGTCTGGAATGGGCTGTGGTGGGCTGGGACGGGCCGTGGCGGGCTGCGGTGGGCTGGGACGGGCTGTGGTGGGCTGGGACAGGCTCTGGTGGGCCGGGACAGACTCTGGTGCGCTGTGGTGGGCTGTGGTGGGCTATGGTGCGCTGTGGTGGGTTGCGGTGAGCTAGAACGGGTTGTGGTGGGCTGGGACGGGCTATAGTGGGCTGGGACGGGATTGTGGTTGGCTGGGACGGGCTCTGATGGTCTGCGGCGGCCGTGGTGGGCTGGGACGGGCTGGGAAGGGCTGTGGTGGGTTGTGGTGAGCTGGGACGACCTCTGGTGGGCTGGGACGGGCTGTGACGGGCTGTGGTGGGCTGTGGTAAGCTGGGACGGGCTCAGGTGGGTTGGGGCAGGCTGTGGTGCGCTGTGGTTGGCTGGGACGGGCTGTGGTGGGCGGGGACAGGCTTTGGTGGGTTAGTGGTGGGCTGGGACGGGCTGTGGTGGGCTGGGACGGGCTGTGGTGGGCTGTGGTGAGCTGGGATGGGCTCTGGTGGGTTGGCACGGGGCGTGGTGGGCTGTGGTGGGCTGGGACGGGCTGTGGTGGGCTGGGACGGGCTCTGGTGGTCTGGGACGTACTGTGGTGGGCTGGGACGGGCTGGGACGGGCTGTGGTGCTCTGTGGTGGGCTGGGACGTGCCGTGGTGGACCGTGGTGGGCTTGGATGGGCCGTGGTGGGCTTGGATGGGCCGTGGTGGGCTGTGGTCTGCCGTGGTGGGCTGTGGTCGGCCGTGGTGGGCTGTGGTGGGCTGTGGTCGGTTGTGGTGGGCTGGGACGGGCTGTGGTGGGCTGAGATGGGATGTGGTGGTCTGGGACAGGCTGTAATGGGCTGGGATGGGCTGTGGTGCACCTTGGTGGGCTGTGTTGGGCCCGGATGGGCCGTGGTGGGCTGTGGTGGGCCGTGGTGGGCTGGGACGGGCTGTGGTGGGCTGGGACGGGCCGTGGTTGGCTGGGACGGGCTGTGGTGGGCTGTGGTGTGATGGGACGGGCTGTGGTGGGCTGGGATCGGCTGGGATAGGCTGTGGTTGGTTATGGTGGGCTGCGAAGAGCTGTGGAGGTCTGGGACAAGCTGTGGTGGGCTGTGGTGGGCTGGGACGGGCTGTAGTGGGCTGAGGCGGGCTGTGGTGGGGTGGCACGGGCTGTGTTGGGCTGTGGTGGTCTGTGGTGGCCTGGGACGTGCTGTGGTGGGCTGGGACGGGCTGTGGTGGGCTGTGGTGGGTTCTGAAGGGCTGTGGTGGGCTGTGGTGGGTTGGGACACGCTGTGGTGGGTAGGGACGGGCTGTGGTGGGCTGTGGTGTGTTGTGACGGGTTGGCACGGGCTGGGATGGGCCGTGGTGGGCTGGGATGGGCTGCGGTGGGCTGTGGTGGGCTGTGGTGGGCTGGGACGGGCTGTGGTGGGTTGGGACGGGCTGGGACGGGCTGGGACGGGCAGTGGTGGGCTGGGACGGGCTGTGGTGGGCTGGGACGGTCTGGTGTGGGCTGTGGTAAGCTGGGACGGGCTGTGGTGGGCTGTGATGGGCTGTGGTAAGCTGTGGTGTGCTGGGACGGGCTTTGGAGGGTTGGGACGGGCTGGGACGGGCTGGGACTGGCAGTGGTGGGCTGGGACGGTCTGTGGTGGGCTGGGACGGTCTGTGGTGGGCTGTGGTAAGCTGGGACGGGCTGTGGTGGGCTGTGGTGTGCTGGGACGGGCTTTGGAGGGTTGGGACGGGCTGGGACGGGCTGGGACGGGCAGTGGTGGGCTGGGACGGGCAGTGGTGGGCTGGGACAGGCTGTGGTGGGCTGGGACGGTCTGTGGTGGGCTGTGGTAAGCTGGGACGGGCTGTGGTGGGCTGTGATGGGCTGTGGTGTGCTGGGACGGGCTGTGGTGGGCCGGGACGGGCCGTGGTGGGCTGTGGTGCGCCATGTTTACCTGGGACGAGCTGTGGTGGGCCATGGCGGGCCGTGGTGGGCTGGGACGGGCCGTGGTTTGCCGTGGTGGGCTGAAACAGGCTGCGGTGACCTGTGGTGGGCTGTGGTGACCGGTGGTGGGCTGTGGTGACCTGTGGTGGGCTGTGGTGTGCTGGGACGGGCTGTGGTGGGCTGGGACGGGCCGTGGTGGGCTGTGGTGCGCCGTGTTTATCTGGGACGAGCTGTGGTGGGCCATGGCGGGCCGTGGTGGGCTGGGACGGGCCGTGGTTTACCGTGGTGGGCTGAAACAGGCTGTGGTGACCTGTGGTGGGCTGTGGTGACCGGTGGTGGGCTGTGGTGACCTGTGGTGGGCTGTGGTGGGCTGGGACGGGTTTCGGTGGGCTGGGATAAGCTGTGTTGGGCTGCGACGGGCTGTGGTAGGCTGGGATGAGCTGTGGAGGGTTGGGACGGGCTGTGGAGGGTTGTGGAGGGCTGTGCTGGGCTTGGACAGGCTGTGGTGGGCTGAGATGGGCCGTGGTGGTCCGTGGTGGGCTGGGACGGGCCGTGCTGGGCTAGGACGGGCTGTGGTGAACTGTGGTGGGCTGTGATGGGCCGTGGTGGGCTGGGACAGGCCGTGGTGGGCTGGGGTGGGCTGTGGTGGGCTGGGACGGGCCGTGGTGGGCTGGGACAGGCTGTGGTGGGCTGTGGTGGACTGGGAAGGGCCGTGGTGGGCCGTGGTGTGCTCTGGTGGGCCATGGTGGACCGTGGTTGGCCGTGGTGGGCCGGGACAGGCCGTGGTTAGCCGTGCTGGGCTGAAACAGGCTGGGACGGGCTCTGGTGGGCTGGGACGGGCTGTGGTGGACTGGGACGGGCCGTGGTGGGCTGGGACGGGCTGTGGTGGGCTGTGGTGGGCTGGGACGGGCTGTGGTCGTCTGGGACGGGTTGTGGTGAGCTGAGACGGGCCGTGGTGGGCTGAGATGGGCCGTGGTGGGCTGGGACGGGCTGGTACATGCTGTGGTGGGCTGTTACGGGCTGTGGTGTGCTGTGAGAGGCTGTGGTGGTCTGGGACGGGCTGTGGTGGGCTGGGACGGGCTGTGGTGGGCTGGGACGGGCTGTGGTGGGCCGTAGTGGGCTGTGTTGGGCTTGAACGGGCTGTGGTGGTCTGTGACAAGCTCTTGTGGGCTGTTGTAGGCTGGGACGAGCTATGATGGGCTCTGGTGGGCTCTGGTGGGCTGGGACGGACTGTCGTGGGCTGGGACGAGCTGTCGTGGGCTGGGACGGGCTGGGACGGGCCGTGGTGGGCTGGGACGGGCGGTGGTGGGCTGGGACGGGTTAGGATAGGCTGCGGTGGGCTGGGACGGGCTGTGGTGGGTTGTGGTGAGCTGAGACGGGCTGTGGTGAAATTGGACAGGCTGTGGTGGGCTGTGGTGAACTGGGAAGGGCTCTGGTGGTCTGGAATGGGCTGTGGTGGGCTGGGACGGGCCGTGGCGGGCTGCGGTGGGCTGGGACGGGCTGTGGTGGGCTGGGACAGGCTCTGGTGGGCCGGGACAGACTCTGGTGCGCTGCGGTGGGCTATGGTGCGCTGTGGTGGGTTGTGGTGAGCTAGAACGGGTTGTGGTGGGCTGGGACGGGCTATAGTGGGCTGGGACGGGATTGTGGTGGGCTGGGACGGGCTCTGATGGTCTGCGGCGGCCGTGGTGGGCTGGGACGGGCTGTGGTGGGCTGGGACGGGCTGGGAAGGGCTGTGGTGGGTTGTGGTGAGCTGGGACGACCTCTGGTGGGCTGGGACGGGCTGTGACGGGCTGTGGTGGGCTGTGGTAAGCTGGGACGGGCTCAGGTGGGTTGGGGCAGGCTGTGGTGCGCTGTGGTTGGCTGGGACGGGCTGTGGTGGGCGGGGACGGGCTTTGGTGGGTTAGTGGTGGGCTGGGACGACCTCTTGTGGTCTGGGACGGGCTGTGGTGGGCTGTGGTGAGCTGGGACGGGCTCTGGTGGGTTGGCACGGGGCGTGGTGGGCTGTGGTGGGCTGGGACGGGCTGTGGTGGGCTGGGACGGGCTCTGGTGGGCTGGGACATACTGTGGTGGGCTGGGACGGGCTGGGACGGGCTGTGGTGCTCTGTGGTGGGCTGGGACGTGCCGTGGTGGACCGTGGTGGGCTTGGATGGGCCGTGGTGGGCTTGGATGGGCCGTGGTGGGCTGTGGTCTGCCGTGGTGGGCTGTGGTCGGCCGTGGTGGGCTGTGGTCGGTTGTGGTGGGCTGGGACGGGCTGTGGTGGGCTGAGATGGGATGTGGTGGTCTGGGACAGGCTGTAATGGGCTGGGATGGGCTGTGGTGCGCCTTGGTGGGCTGTGTTGGGCCCGGATGGGCCGTGGTGGGCTGTGGTGGGCCGTGGTGGGCTGGGACGGGCTGTGGTGGGCTGGGACGGGCCGTGGTTGGCTGGGACGGGCTGTGGTGGGCTGTGGTGTGATGGGACGGGCTGTGGTGGGCTGGGATCGGCTGGGATAGGCTGTGGTTGGTTATGGTGGGCTGGGAAGAGCTGTGGTGGTCTGGGACAAGCTGTGGTGGGCTGTGGTGGGCTGGGACGGGCTGTGGTGGGCTGGGACGGGCTGTAGTGGGTTGAGGCGGGCTGTGGTGGGCTGGCACGGGCTGCGGTGGGCTGTGGTGGTCTGTGGTGGCCTGGGACGTGCTGTGGTGGGCTGGGACGGGCTGTGGTGGGCTGTGGTGGGTTCTGAAGGGCTGTGGTGGGCTGTGGTGGGTTGGGACACGCTGTGGTGGGTAGGGACGGGCTGTGGTGGGCTGTGGTGTGTTGTGACGGGTTGGCACGGGCTGGGACGGGCCGTGGTGGGCTGGGATGGGCTGCGGTGGGCTGTGGTGGGCTGTGGTGGGCTGGGACGGGCTGTGGTGGGTTGGGACGGGCTGGGACGGGCTGGGACGGGCAGTGGTGGGCTGGGACGGGCTGTGGTGGGCTGGGACGGGCTGTGGTGGGCTGGGACGGGCTGTGGTGGGCTGTGGTAAGCTGGGACGGGCTGTGGTGGGCTGTGATGGGCTGTGGTGGGCTGTGGTGTGCTGGGACGGGCTGTGGTGGGCCGGGACGGGCCGTGGTGGGCTGTGGTGCGCCGTGTTTATCTGGGACGAGCTGTGGTGGGCCATGGCAGGCCGTGGTGGGCTGGGACGGGCCGTGGCGGGCTGCGGTGGGCTGGGACGGGCTGTGGTGGGCTGGGACAGGCTCTGGTGGGCCGGGACAGACTCTGGTGCGCTGTGGTGGGCTGTGGTGGGCTATGGTGCGCTGTGGTGGGTTGTGGTGAGCTAGAACGGGTTGTGGTTTGGCTGGGACGGGCTATAGTGGGCTGGGACGGGATTGTGGTGGGCTGGGACGGGCTCTGATGGTCTGCGGCGGCCGTGGTGGGCTGGGACGGGCTGTGGTGACCTGGGACGGGCCGTGGTGGGCTGGGACGGGCCGTGGTGGGCTGGGACGGGCCGTGGTGGGCTGGGACGGGCCGTGGTGGGCTGGGACGGGTCGTGGTGGGCTGGGACGGGCTGTGGTGGGCTGCGGTGAGTAGGGACGGGCTGTGGTGGGCTGGGACAGGCTGTGGTGGGCCGTGGTGGGCTCGGACGGGCCGCGTTTGGCTGGGACGGGCCGCGGTGGGCTGTGGTGGGCCGTGGTGGGCTGGGACGGGCCGTGGTGGAATGGGATGGGCTGGGATGGGCTGTGGTGGGCTGCGGTGGGCTGGGACGGGCTGTGGTGGGCGGGGACGGGCTGGGACGGTCTGTGGTGTGCTGGGACGAGCTGTGGTGGGTTGTGGAGAGCTGGGATGGGCTGTTACGGCCTGTGGTGGGCTGCGACGGGCTCTGGTGGTCTGGGACAGGCTGGGACGGGTTGTGGTGGGCTGGGATGGCCTTGGACGGCCTGTGGTGGGCGGGGACGGGCTGTGGTGGGCTGGGACGGGTTGTGGTGGGCTGCGACGGGCTGTGGTGAGCTTTGGTAAGCTGGGACGGGCTGTGGTGGGCTAGGACGGGTTGTGGTGGGCTGAGACGGGCTATGGTGGGCTGCGACGAGCTGTGGTGGGTTGTGGAGAGCTGGGATGGGCTGTGACGGCCTGTGGTGTGCTGCGACGGGCTCTGGGGGTCTGGGACGGGCTGGGACGGGCTCTGGTGGTCTGGGACGGGCTGGGACGAGCTGGGACGGGCTGGGACGGGCTGGGACGTGCTGGGATGGGCTGTGGTGGGCTGGGACGGGCTGTGGTGGAATGGGACGGGCTGGGACAGGCTGTGATGGGCTGGGACGGGCTGGGACGAGCTGGGACGGGCTGGGACGTGCTGGGATGGGCTGTGGTGGGCTGGGACGGGCTGTGGTGGAATGGGACGGGCTGGGACAGGCTGTGATGGGCTGGGACAGGCTGTGGTGGGCTGTGGTGAGCTGGGACGGGCTGTGGTGTGCTGTGGTGGGCTGTGGTGGGCTGGGACGGGCTGTGGTGGGCTGGGACGGGTTTCGGTGGGCTAGGACGGGCTGCGGTGGGCTGGGATAAGCTGTGTTGGGCTGCGACGGGCTGTGGTAGGCTGGGATGAGCTGTGGAGGGTTGGGACGGGCTGTGGAGGGTTGTGGAGGGCTGTGCTGGGCTTGGACAGGCTGTGGTGGGCCGAGATGGGCCGTGCTGGTCCGTGGTGGGCTGGGACGGGCCGTACTGGGCTAGGACGGGCTGTGATGGGCCGTGGTGGGCTGTGATGGGCTGTGGTGGGCTGGGACGGGCCGTGGTGGGCTGGGACAGGCTGTGGTGGGCTGTGGTGGACTGGGACGGGCCGTGGTGGGCCGTGGTGTGCTCTGGTGGGCCATGGTGGACCGTGGTTGGCCGTGGTGGGCCGGGACAGGCCGTGGTTAGCCGTGGTGGGTTGAAACAGGCTGGGACGGGCTCTGGTGGGCTGGGACGGGCTGTGGTGGGCTGGGACGGGCCGTGGTGGGCTGGGACGGGCTGTGGTGGGCTGTGGTGGGCTGGGACGGGCTGTGGTCGTCTGGGACGGGTTGTGGTGAGCTGAGACGGGCCGTGGTGGGCTGAGACAGGCCGTGGTGGGCTGAGACGGGCCCTGGTGGGCTGGGACGGGCTGGTACTTGCTGTGGTGGGCTGTTACGGGCTGTGGTGTGCTGTGGGAGGCTGTGGTGGTCTGGGACGAGCTGGGTCAGGCTGTGGTGGGCTGGGACGGGCTGTGGTGGGCTGGGACGGGCTGTGGTGGGCTGGGACGGGCTGTGGTGGGCTGGGACAGTCTGGTGTGGGCTGTGGTAAGCTGGGACGGGCTGTGGTGGGCTGTGATGGGCTGTGGTGTGCTGGGACGGGCTTTGGAGGGTTGGGAACGGGCTGGGACAGGCTGGGACGGGTAGTGGTGGGCTGGGACGGGCAGTGGTGGGCTGGGACGGGCTGTGGTGGGCTGGGACGGTCTGTGGTGGGCTGTGGTAAGCTGGGACGGGCTGTGGTGGGCTGTGATGGGCTGTGGTGGGCTGTGGTGTGCTGGGACGGGCTGTGGTGGGCCGGGACGGGCCGTGGTGGGCTGTGGTGCGCCGTGTTTATCTGGGACGAGCTGTGGTGGGCCATGGCAGGCCGTGGTGGGCTGGGACGGGCCGTGGCGGGCTGCGGTGGGCTGGGACGGGCTGTGGTGGGCTGGGACAGGCTCTGGTGGGCCGGGACAGACTCTGGTGCGCTGTGGTGGGCTGTGGTGGGCTATGGTGCGCTGTGGTGGGTTGTGGTGAGCTAGAACGGGTTGTGGTTTGGCTGGGACGGGCTATAGTGGGCTGGGACGGGATTGTGGTGGGCTGGGACGGGCTCTGATGGTCTGCGGCGGCCGTGGTGGGCTGGGACGGGCTGTGGTGACCTGGGACGGGCCGTGGTGGGCTGGGACGGGCCGTGGTGGGCTGGGACGGGCCGTGGTGGGCTGGGACGGGCCGTGGTGGGCTGGGACGGGTCGTGGTGGGCTGGGACGGGCTGTGGTGGGCTGCGGTGAGTAGGGACGGGCTGTGGTGGGCTGGGACAGGCTGTGGTGGGCCGTGGTGGGCTGGGACGGGCCGCGGTTGGCTGGGACGGGCCGCGGTGGGCTGTGGTGGGCCGTGGTGGGCTGGGACGGGCCGTGGTGGAATGGGATGGGCTGGGATGGGCTGTGGTGGGCTGCGGTGGGCTGTTACGGCCTGTGGTGGGCTGCGACGGGCTCTGGTGGTCTGGGACAGGCTGGGACGGGTTGTGGTGGGCTGGGATGGCCTTGGACGGGCTGTGGTGGGCGGGGACGGGCTGTGGTGGGCTGGGACGGGTTGTGGTGGGCTGCGACGGGCTGTGGTGAGCTTTGGTAAGCTGGGACGGGCTGTGGTGGGCTAGGACGGGTTGTGGTGGGCTGAGACGGGCTATGGTGGGCTGCGACGAGCTGTGGTGGGTTGTGGAGAGCTGGGATGGGCTGTGACGGCCTGTGGTTGGCTGGGACGGGCTCTGGTGGTCTGGGACGGGCTGGGACGGGCTCTGGTGGTCTGGGACGGGCTGGGACGAGCTGGGACGGGCTGGGACGGGCTGGGACGTGCTGGGATGGGCTGTGGTGGGCTGGGACGGGCTGTGGTGGAATGGGACGGGCTGGGACAGGCTGTGATGGGCTGGGACAGGCTGTGGTGGGCTGTGGTGAGCTGGGACGGGCTGTGGTGTGCTGTGGTGGGCTGTGGTGGGCTGGGACGGGCTGTGGTGGGCTGGGACGGGTTTCGGTGGGCTAGGACGGGCTGCGGTGGGCTGGGACGGGCTGCGGTGGGCTGGGATAAGCTGTGTTGGGCTGCGACGGGCTGTGGTAGGCTGGGATGAGCTGTGGAGGGTTGGGACGGGCTGTGGAGGGTTGTGGAGGGCTGTGCTGGGCTTGGACAGGCTGTGGTGGGCTGAGATGGGCCGTGCTGGTCCGTGGTGGGCTGGGACGGGCCGTACTGGGCTAGGACGGGCTGTGATGGGCCGTGGTGGGCTGGGACGGGCTGTGGTGGGCTGGGACGGGCCGTGGTGGGCTGGGACGGGCTGTGGTGGGCTGTGGTGGACTGGGAAGGGCCGTGGTGGGCCGTGGTGTGCTCTGGTGGGCCATGGTGGACCGTGGTTGGCCGTGGTGGGCCGGGACAGGCCGTGGTTAGCCGTGCTGGGCTGAAACAGGCTGGGACGGGCTCTGGTGGGCTGGGACGGGCTGTGGTGGGCTGGGACGGGCCGTGGTGGTCTGTGACAAGCTCTTGTGGGCCGTGGTGGGCTGGGACGAGCTGTGGTGGGCTCTGGTGGGCTCTGGTGGGCTGGGACGGGCTGTCGTGGGCTGGGACGGGCTGGGACGGGCCGTGGTGGGCTGGGACGGGCCGTTGTGGGCTGGGACGGGCCGTGGTGGGCTGGGACGGGTTGGGATAGGCTGCGGTGGGCCGTGGTGTGATGTGCTGGGCTGTGGTGGGCTGGGATAGGCTGTGGTGAGCTGAGACGGGCTCTGGAGGTCTGTGGTGGGCTAGGACGGCTTGTGGTGGGCTGGGACGGGCTGTGGTGGGCCGTGGTGGGCTGTGGTGGGTTTTCGTGGGCCGTGGTAAGCTGGGACGGGCTGTGGTGGGCTGGGACGGGCTGCGGTGGGTTGTGGAGAGCTGGGACGGGCTGTGACGGGCTGTGGTGGGCTGCGACGGGCTCTGGGGGTCTGGGACAAACTTGGACGAGCTGGGACAGGCTGGGACAGGCTGTGGTGGGCTGAGACGGGCTGTGGTGGGCTGGGACGGGCTGGGACGGGCTGTGGTGCTCTGTGGTGGGCTGGGACGTGCCGTGGTGGACCGTGGTGGGCTTGGATGGGCCGTGGTGGGCTTGGATGGGCCGTGGTGGGCTGTGGTCGGTTGTGGTGTGATGGGACGGGCTGTGGTGGGCTGGGATCGGCTGGGATAGGCTGTGGTTGGTTATGGTGGGCTGGGAGGAGCTGTGGTGGTCTGGGACAAGCTGTGGTGGGCTGGGACGGGCTGTGGTGGGCTGGGACGGGCTGTAGTGGGCTGAGGCGGGCTGTGGTGGGCTGGCACGGGCTGTGGTGGGCTGTGGTGGTCTGTGGTGGGCTGGGACGGGCTGTGGTGGGCTGTGGTGGGTTCTGAAGGGCTGTGGTGGGCTGTGGTGTGTTGTGACGTGTTGGCACGGGCTGGGACCGGCCGTGGTGGGCTGGGATGGGCTGCGGTGGGCTGTGGTGGGCTGGGACAGGCTGTGGTGAGCTGAGACGGGCTCTGGAGGGCTGTGGTGGGCTGGGACGGGCTGTGGTGAACTGTGGTGTGCTGGGACGGGCTTTGGAGGGTTGGGACGGGCTGTAATGGGTTGTGGAGAGCTGTGACGGGCTGTGGTGGGCTGCGACGGGCTCTGGTGGTCTGGGACGGGCTGGGACAGGCTGGGACGGGCTGTGGTGGGCTGAGACGGGCTGGGAGGGGCTGGGACGGGCTGTGGTGGGCTGAGACGGGCTGGGAGGGGCTGGGACGGGCTGTGGTGGTCTGGGACGGGCTGTGTTGGGCGGGGACGGGCTGTGGTGGGCTGGAACGGACTGTGGTGGTCCTGGACGGGCTCTGGTGGGCTGTGGTGGGCTGGGATGGGCTGTGGTGAGCTGGGACGGGCTGGGACGGGCTGTGGGTGGCTGGGACGGGCTGTGGTGGGCTGGGACTTGCTGTGGTGTGCTGTGGTTTGTCCATCAAACAGCTTCTCTGTTTTTCTGTCTCTCAGGCCAACAGTTTTACCGTCTCCTCGGTCTCTGCCCCCTCTTGGCTTCATCGTTTCATTATTAGAAAGAAAGGACAGGACCTGGCCAAAATAACTCAGCAGATGCCAAAGGTATGGGTGAGCTGGTTAGCTTAGCACCCCCGGCGTAGAAAAAGGTTTAGTCCAGATCACTCGTCACGAAAGAGAGAGGTGTATTCTAGCGTGGGTAAAACCAGGGGGAAATGACACAGATCTCTGCTGTTCAAGGGAACCCTCTCTTTTACTGCTGCAAACACTGCTCCTCCTATGTTATTGTCATGGGTTGAGCCCTTCCAAGGAAGCTTTATGTGGTGCTGTTTTGAGAACTGATGTAGTAGGATACCTGGAAATGGCGAGTGCAGCAAGGCTTCTCCCTGGGGAGTTAGACGGTATCTAGATAAAGGCTAAATGAGTAAACTTCTCCAAAGCCCTTGCAGAAACCGGGACGGCACCAGAGCCTTGGGCTCTAGGCACTGCCATATGGCCGAAATTGTTAAGTTTCTGACTTGTAAAATTGTGGGGATTTGGTCTGGGCTTTTTGGGAAGGAGCGCATCTCTCAGTGGCAGGGATCGATGGTGTAGGCCTGACCAAAAGCATTGGCCTGGCTTGGATCTTGGCAAATTCTGAAGAGATTCATTGTCCTTCACCTCAAGGTTCACATCAAATTCACTGGAGGAGAGGATAACATCACTTTGGAAGGACCTACAGAAGATGTGCATGTGGCTCAGGAACAGATTGAAGCCGTGCTCAAGGAACTGGTGAGCTGCAGTTACTAGTTCCAGTAAGAAACTGGGGGAAGAAGGGGCAACAGAGCAGAGGTGATGAGGTGTTTGTCACATCCATAGGATGTCTTGGCATGCTTAATCGAACTTGCAGGAGACAAATTGTGTGGCAGGTGGATGACACCCCTTGGTCATCCATAGCATCCTTGAAAAGTCAGCATTAATTTTTTTGGTGCGGAGAAGGAAGGATTCTCTTGGTTATAGCTGGAGAGGCATAGAAGTGAGTCTTTTCAATGTTTCATGAGCACAATGCTCTCTTCTCAAAGCAGAGGAATGCTTGTGCTCTGCTTAAGAGCAGAAGTGCTTGTAGCTGACCGCTGGTGAGTCAGTGCCAATACTGGCAGTAGGCAGTTACTTAGGGCACGAGACAGAAGCGGTGGCCTGTCCTACCTGGCCCTATATAATATAATATATAATAGTGGACATACATACATATATAGATATAGATATAAAAATATAATTCTTTTTAGATCCACGGGATGGATTACGCAATAATCAAGGCTGACCACCAATTCCACCGACACCTCATTGGCAAGAACGCAGCTAAACGGTAAGTGGAGTGCCTTTCTAGTCCTTCCCATGCTCACACTCTTCGTGTTTAGTAGATGGTATCAGGGGCTCTGTAGCTCACCCAGTGTGCTGTCTCCATCACGTTTCCTCTGCTTTCCTGGAGTGGTGGTGGTACAAGGAGAGAAATGGGCCGTGAGGCCTTGCGATGGCTTTAACGTGTGAAAGTACCTTGGGAGCCTGAACAGTAGTGGAATTACTTCTCTGTGCGAATGACATTTTAGCAGCCAGTTGTGGGTGGTGGAAATGTGCTTGGTGAGCTTGTCCCTGTAGAGGAATGAAGGCGGTGGGTTGATTAGCATTGATAACACGCAGCTGTGGCCTTGCCTCAGAGGCAGTGGGTTGATTGACGTGGATGACGTGCAGGTGTAGCTGGTTCCCGCTAAGGGGTTAAATAGCCCTGTGGCTTGTGGGAGAGGGTGTCAGCTGGAGGAGGAGCAGTGTGGTCTGGCCTCTGGAGGAAGGCGCTACAGCACCGGCAGTAGAATATGGTCAACGCTAAAGCCTTGTTGCGGTCTGCTAGTTTGATAGCACTGCAACGTGACCCCAGCCAAGAGTTTGGGGTAGAAAGGAACGATTATCCTCTGCTCTAAATGTGATACTGTTTGGGGAAGAAACACGCCTCGCTCTGACAAGGGAACAATGGGCTCTGTAGATGCCACGGTATTTACTTGGACAGGCTCTCGTGTGGCACAGGTCTGCTCTCAGTGAACTCCAGGGGGAAGAGGCAATTTCCCCTGTCTCAACCCTACCCCGCTGAGCCCTTCCCAGAGGCGGCTTTACTTCTTCAACAGCCTCTGAGCAGTGATAATCAAGGTGCCTTGCTTCCAGGTCTTTGCCTAGCAGATGGCGTCACCACAGTCCTTGCCTCGAAGTGAACAGGATGAAGGATCTGTACAAGGTGTCTGTGCGCATTCCCCCGGACAACGAGAAGAGCAACCCGATCAGAATGGAAGGAGACCCACAGGGGGTCCCACAGGCCAAGAAAGAGCTGCTGGAACTCGCTTCCCGTATGGTGAGTGGGTAGGACGTGATGTTTGGGAGACTGCAGGGTTTGGGCTCTCGTGTTCCCTTGTAACCTTCTGGTGCGAGTGTGTGCCCCTTGCCCACCGAGCACTTGGATCTCATGACAAGTGCAAGTTCCTCTTCACAAATGTCTTCCCCTGTTCCCTCGGGTAGCCTTTCTCTGTCAACGCAGAGTGAATTTTGTCTGGAGAAAAGAGGGACAGTGCTGGCAAGTAAACCGTCGGGCAGCAAACCGCTAAGTCAAAGTAGATGGCTCTCCGGCTGAACACTCAGTGTGCCCTCTGTTCCCATCAGGAAAATGAACACGCTGCGGACCTAATCGTTGAGCAGAAATTCCACCGGACCATCATTGGGCAGAAGGCTGAGCGGGTCTGGGAAATCCGGGAGCAATTCCCAGAGGTAAGGCTTTGTAGGAGAGGAGGAATCCAGAGGGGATATTTCCTACATGGGTAGTAGGCCTGTCGTCACAGAAGTCGTAACTTTAGTGGCTCTGTAGCGCAAGTGTCTGAGAAGATAGTTCTTTTAGCCAGAGGCCGCTAACACGGTTCCCCGTTTCTGAATGGGAAAAGGGCATGAGTAGGATCCCCCCAACCTTTGCATGTGTCTGACACAAGGGTTCTTGCTTTTGCTTGAGCTAACTAGAAATGACCGCTCCTGCAGGTTATCATCAGCTTCCCAGACCCTGCACACAAGAGTGACATCGTCCAACTCCGAGGTCCCAAAAACGAGGTGGAGAAGTGCACCGAGTACATGCAAAAGATGGTGGCAGACCTGGTAAGGAGGTCTTCTGCCTGCTCTTCCCTCCTCCGTGCCTGGATAACCCTGGGGCAAAGCAGAGCTCTACTGGCTTGGGTAGAGCTAAAACACCTCAAGAGGAGGGAGCTGTCAGCTCTGTTTTGGCTGAATGGAGGCAGGGGGATAGTACCTGTTATGGGAAGGCTATAGGGGAACGTCCTTGCCTTTGTTTAGTCTTACAAAAGTCCCTCGTATAGAGAACTTCCTTGGGTCTAAGCCTGTTTTCAAAAGCTCGTTTATCAGAGCTCCTGAAGTCGGGCCTCCCTTGCCACGACAGTGTAAACTTCATGTCTCCCTTCCTTTCTCCCTTAGGTTGAAAACAGCTTTTCTATTTCTGTCCCCATCTGCAAACAGTTCCACAAGAACATCATAGCGAAAGGAGGTGCCAAAATCAAGAAGGTGAGATACTGTTCCTAACACAGGTGAGCCGGGACGGGCCGCGGTGGGCCGGGATGGGCTGGGACAGGCTGTAACCGGCTGTGGTGTGCTGTGGTGGGCTGGGACGGGACGGGGTGGGCTGGGACGGGCCGGGGTGGGCTGGGACGGGCCGGTACTTGATGTGGTGGGCTGGGACGGGCCGTGGTGGGCTGTGGTGTGCCGTGATGGGCTGGGACGGGCCGTGGTGGGCTGTGGTGTGCCGTGGTGGGCTGTGGTGTGCCGTGGTGGGCTGTGGTGTGCCGTGGTGGGCTGTGGTGTGCCGTGGTGGGCTGGGACAGGCCGTGGTGGGCTGGGACGGGCCGTGGTGGGCTGGGACGGGCCGTGGTGGGCTGTGGTGTGCCATGATGGGCTGGGACGGGCCGTGGTGGGCTGTGGTGGGACAGGGACGGACTGTGGTGGGCAGGGACGGGCCGTGGTTGGTTGTGGTGGGCTGGTACGGGCTGTGGTTGGCTGGGACGGACTGTGATGAACTGAGACGGGCTGCAGTGGGCCGTGTTGGGATGGGACAGGCCCTGGTGGGCTGTGGAGTGCTGGGACGTGCTGTGGTGTGCTGGGACGTGCTGTGGTGTGCTGGGACGGGCTGTGGTGGGCTGGGACGGGCTGCGGTGGGCTGTGGTGGGCTGGGACGTACTGTGGTGTGCTGGGATGGGCTGTGGTGGGCTGGGACGGGCTGTGGTGGGCTGGGACCGTCTGCGGTGGGCTGTGGTGGGCTGGGACCAGCTGCGGTGGGCTGTGGTGGGCTGGGACAGGATGCGGTGGGCTGGAATGGGCTGTGCCGTGCTGGAACGGTCTGGGACGAGTTGTGGTGAGTGTGGTGGGCTGGGACGGGCTGGGACAGACTGTGTTTGGCTGGGACGGGCTGTGGTGGGCCGTGGTGGGCTGGGACAGGCTGTGGTGAGCTGAGACGGGCTGTGGTAGGCTGTGTCGGGCTGGTACGAGCTGTGACGGGGTGGGACGGGCTGTGGTGGTCTGCGGTAGGCTGTGGTGTGCTGTAGTGGCCTGTGGTGGGCGGGGACGGGCTGTGGTGGGCGGGGACAGGCTGTGGTGGGCGGGGACGGGCCGTGGTGAGCTGTGGAGAGCCGTGGTGAGCTGTGGAGAGCCGTTGTGGGCTGGGACGGGCCATGGTGGGCTGGGACGGGCCGTGGTGGGCTGGGACGGGCTCTGGTGGTGAGCAGAGACGGCCTGTGTTGGGCTGGGACGGGCTGTGATAAGCTGTAACCGGCTGTGGTGGGCTGTGTTGGGCTGGGACGGGCTGTGATAAGCTGTAACCGGCTGTGGTGGGCTGTGTTGGGCTGGGACGGGTCGTGGTGGGCTGGGACGGGCCGTGGTGGGCTGGGGCCGGTTGGGACGGGCTGGGACTGGCTTTGGTGGGCTGTGGTGGGCTGGGACGGGCTGGGACGGGCCGTGGCGGGCTGGGACGGGCCGTGGCGGGCTGAGACAGGCCGTGGTGGGCTGGGACGAGCTGTAGTAGGCCGGGACGGGCCGTGGTGGGTTGTTATGGGCCGTGGTGGGCCGGGACGGGCCGTGGTGGGCCGGGACGGGTTGTGGTGGGCCGGGACGAACTGTGGTGGTCTGTGGCGGGCTGGGATGGGCTGTGGCGAGCTGGGACGGGACATGGTGGTCTAGAAAGGGCCGTGGTGGGCTGGGACAAGCCGTGGTGGGCTGGGACGGGCCGTGGCGGGCTGGGAAGGGCCGTGGTGGGCTGGGATGGGCCGTGGAAAGCCGTGGTGGGCCATGGTAAGCTGTGACGGGCCGTTGTGGGCTGGGATGGACTCTGGTGTGGTGGGACGGGCTGCGGTGGGCTGTGGTGGGCTGGGACGGGCTGCGGTGGGCTGTGGTGGGCTGGGACCGGCTGCGGTGGGCTGTGGTGGGCTGGGACCGGCTGCGGTTGGCTGTGGTGGGTTGTGGTGAGCTGGGACAGGCTGTGGTGGGCTGGAATGGGCTGGGACGGGCTGTGGTGGGTGTGGTGGACTGGGACGCGCTGTAGTGAGCTGAGATGGGCTGTGGTGGGCTGGGATTTGCTGGGACGGCTGGGACGGTCCGTGGTGGGCTGGGACGGGCTGTGGTGGGCTGTGGTGGGCCGTGGTTCGCTGTGGTGGGCCGTGGTGGGCTGGGACGGGCCGTGGTGAGCTGTGGTGGGCCGTGGTGGTCTGGTACGGGCTATGGTGGGCTGTGGTGGGTTCTGGTGAGCTTGAGACGGGCTGTGGTGGGCTGGGACAGGCTGGGACGAGCTCTGGTGGTCTGGGACAGGCTGTGGTGGGCTCGGACGGGCTGTGGTGGGCCGTGGTGGGCTGGGACGGGCCGTGGTGAGCTGGGACGTGCTGGGATGGACTGGGACGGGCTGTGGTGGGCTGGAACGGGCTGTGGTGAGCTGGAACGGGCTGTGGTGAGCTGGAACGGGCTGTGGTGGGGCGTGGCTGGCTGGGACAGGCCGTGGTGAACTGTGGTGGGCTGTGGTGGGCCGGTATGGGAAGGGATGGTCTATGTTGGGCCGTGGTGGGCTGGGACAGGTCATGGTGGGCTAGAGACGGCCCGTGGTGAACTGTGGTGGGCTGTGGTGGGCCGTGGTGGGCTGTGGTGGGCCGTGGTGGGCTGGGACAGGCCGTGGTGGGCTGTGGTGGGCCGTGGTGGCCTGGGACAGGCTGTGGTGGGCTTTGGTGGGTTCTTGTGAGCTTGAGATGGGCTGTGGTGGGCTGGGACGGGCTGGGACGGGCTCTGGTGGTCTGGAACGAGCTGTGATGGGCTGCAATGGGCTCTGGTGGGCTGGGACGGGCTCTGGTGGGCTGTGGTGGCCTGTGGTGGGCTGGGACGGGCTGTGGTGGGCTGGGACGGGCTGTGGTGGGCTGTGACGGGCTGTGGTGGGCTGTGACGGGCTGGGATGGGCTGTGGCAAGCTGGGATGGGCTGTGGTGGACTGGGACAGGCTGTGGTCGACAGGGACGGGCGGGGACGGGCTGTGGTGGGCTGGAACAGGCTGTGGTGGGTTGGGACAGGCTGGGACATGCTGGGACGGTGTGTGGTGGACTGGGATGGTCTGTGGTGGGGCGTGGTGGGCTGGGACGGGCCGTGGTGAACCGTGGTGGGCTGTGGTGGGCCGTGGTGGGCCGTTTTGAGCCGGTATGGGAAGGGATGGGCTGTGGTGGGCCGTGGTGGGCTGGGACAGGTCATGGTGGTCTGAGATGGCCCGTGGTGAACTGTGGTGGGCTGTGGTGGGCTGGTATGGGCCGTGGTGGGCTGTTTTGAGCCGGTATGGGAAGGGATGGGCTGTGGTGGGCCGTGGTGGTCTGGGACAGGTCATGGTGGTCTGAGATGGCCCGTGGTGGGCTGTGGTGGGCCGTGGTGGGCTGGGACGGGCTGGGATGGGCTCTGGTGGTCTGGAACAGGCTGGGACGGGCTGTGGTGGGCTGGGATGGGCTGGCACGGGCTGTGGTGGGCTGGCACAGGCTGTGGTGGGCTGGGACGGGCTGTGGTGGGCTGGGACGGGCTGGGACGGGCTGTGGTGGGCTGGGACGGGCTGGGACGTGCTGTGGTGTGCTCGGACGGGCTGTGGTGTGCTGGGACGGGCTGTGGTGGGCTGTGGTGGTCTGGGACGGGCCATGGTGGGCTGTGGTGGGTTCTGCTGAGCTTGAGACGGGCTGTGGTGGGCTGGGACGGGCTGAGACGAGTTCTGGTTGTCTGGAACGAGCTGGGACGGGCCGTGGTGGGCGGGAACGGGCTGTGGTGGGCTGGGACGGGATGTGGTGGTCTGGAATGGTCTGTGGTGGGCTGGGACGGGCTGTGGTGGGCTGGGACGGGCTGCGGCAGGCTGCGACGGGCTGAGACGGGCTATGCTGGTCTGTGGTGGGCTGTGGTGGGCGGGGACGGGCTGTGGTGGGCGGGGACGGGCTGTGGTGGGCTGGGACGGGCTGTGGTGGGCTAGGGACGGGCTGTGGTGTGCTGGGACGGGCTGTGGTGGGCTGGGACGGGCTGTGGTGGTCTGGAACAGGCTGTGGTGGGTTGGGACAGGCTGGGACATGCTGGGACGGTGTGTGGTAGACTGGGATGGTCTGTGGTGGGGCGTGGTGGGCTGGGACGGGCCGTGGTGAACCGTGGTGGGCTGTGGTGGGCCGTGGTGGGCCGTTTTGAGCCGGTATGGGAAGGGATGGGCTGTGGTGGGCCGTGGTGGGCTGGGACAGGTCATGGTGGTCTGAGATTGCCCGTGGTGAACTGTGGTGGGCTGTGGTGGGCTGGTATGGGCCGTGGTGGGCTGTTTTGAGCCGGTATGGGAAGGGATGGGCTGTGGTGGGCCGTGGTGGTCTGGGACAGGTCATGGTGGTCTGAGATGGCCCGTGGTGGGCCGTGGTGGGCCGTGGTGGGCTGGGACGGGCTGGGATGGGCTCTGGTGGTCTGGAACAGGCTGGGACGGGCTGTGGTGGGCTGGGATGGGCTGGCACGGGCTGTGGTGGGCTGGCACGGGCTGTGGTGGGCTGGGACGGGCTGTGGTGGGCTGGGACGGGCTGGGACGTGCTGTGGTGTGCTCGGACGGGCTGTGGTGTGCTGGGACGGGCTGTGGTGGGCTGTGGTGGTCTGGGACGGGCCATGGTGGGCTGTGGTGGGTTCTGCTGAGCTTGAGACGGGCTGTGGTGGGCTGGGACGGGCTGAGACGAGTTCTGGTTGTCTGGAACGAGCTGGGACGGGCCGTGGTGGGCGGGGACGGGCCGTGGTGGGCGGGGACGGGCTGTGGTGGGCTGGGACGGGATGTGGTGGTCTGGAATGGTCTGTGGTGGGCTGGGACGGGCTGTGGTGGGCTGGGACGGGCTGCGGCAGGCTGCGACGGGCTGAGACGGGCTATGCTGGTCTGTGGTGGGCTGTGGTGGGCGGGGACGGGCTGTGGTGGGCTGGGACGGGCTGTGGTGGGCTAGGGACGGGCTGTGGTGGGCTGGGACGGGCTGTGGTGGGCTGGAACAGGCTGTGGTGGGTTGGGACAGGCTGGGACATGCTGGGACGGTGTGTGGTGGACTGGGATGGTCTGTGGTGGGGCGTGGTGGGCTGGGACGGGCCGTGGTGAATCGTGGTGGGCTGTGGTGGGCCGTGGTGGGCCGTTTTGAGCCGGTATGGGAAGGGATGGGCTGTGGTGGGCCGTGGTGGGCTGGGACAGGTCATGGTGGTCTGAGATGGCCCGTGGTGAACTGTGGTGGGCTGTGGTGGGCCGTGGTGGGCTGGTATGGGCCGTGGTGGGCTGTTTTGAGCCGGTATGGGAAGGGATGGGCTGTGGTGGGCCGTGGTGGGCTGGGACAGGTCATGGTGGTCTGAGATGGCCCGTGGTGAACTGTGGTGGGCTGTGGTGGGCTGTGGTGGGTTCTGGTGAGCTTGAGACGGGCTGTAGTGGGCTAGGACGGGCTCTGGTGGGCTGGGATGGGCTCTGGTGGGCTGGGACGGGCTGTGGTGGGCTGGGACGGGCTGTGGTGGGCTGGGACGGGCTGTGGTGGGCTGGGACGGGACGGGATGGGACGGGCTGGGACGGGACGGGACAGGCTGTGACGGGCTGTGCTGGGAAGGGATGGGACGGGTTGTGGTGGGCTGGGACGGGACGGGCTGTGGTTGGCTGGGACAGGCTGGGACGGGCTGTGGTGGTCTGGGACGGGCTGTGGTGGGCTGTGGTGAGCTGGGACAGGCTCTGGTGGGTTGGGACGGGGCGTGGTGGGCTGTGGTGTGCTGGGACGGGCTGTGGTGTGCTGGGACGGGCTGTGGTGTGCTGGGACGGGCTGTGGTGTGCTGGCACGGGCTGTGGTGTGCTGGGACGGGCTGTGGTGTGCTGGCACGGGCTGTGGTGTGCTGGGACGGGCTGTGGTGTGCTGGGACGGGCTGTGGTGTGCTGGGACGGGCTGTGGTGTGCTGGGACGGGCTGTGGTGTTGGGGGACGGGCTGGGATGGGCTGTGGTGGGCGGGGACGGGCTGTGGTGGGCTGGGACAGGCTGTGGTGGGCTGTGGTGGGCTGGTATGGGCCGTGGTGGGCTGTTTTGAGCCGGTATGGGAAGGGATGGGCTGTGGTGGGCCGTGGTGGGCTGGGACAGGTCATGGTGGTCTGAGATGGCCCGTGGTGAACTGTGGTGGGCTGTGGTGGGCTGTGGTGGGTTCTGGTGAGCTTGAGACGGGCTGTAGTGGGCTAGGACGGGCTCTGGTGGGCTGGGATGGGCTCTGGTGGGCTGGGACGGGCTGTGGTGGGCTGGGACGGGCTGTGGTGGGCTGGGACGGGCTGTGGTGGGCTGGGACGGGACAGGATGGGACGGGCTGGGGAAGGGACGGGACAGGCTGTGACGGGCTGTGCTGGGAAGGGATGGGACGGGTTGTGGTGGGCTGGGACGGGACGGGCTGTGGTTGGCTGGGACAGGCTGGGACGGGCTGTGGTGGTCTGGGACGGGCTGTGGTGGGCTGTGGTGAGCTGGGACAGGCTCTGGTGGGTTGGGACGGGGCGTGGTGGGCTGTGGTGTGCTGGGACGGGCTGTGGTGTGCTGGGACGGGCTGTGGTGTGCTGGCACGGGCTGTGGTGTGCTGGGACGGGCTGTGGTGTGCTGGCACGGGCTGTGGTGTGCTGGGACGGGCTGTGGTGTGCTGGGACGGGCTGTGGTGTGCTGGGACGGGCTGTGGTGTTGGGGGACGGGCTGGGATGGGCTGTGGTGGGCGGGGACGGGCTGTGGTGGGCTGGGACAGGCTGTGGTGGGCTGTGGTGGGCTGTGGTGGGCTGTGGTGGGGCGTGGTGGGCTGGGACGGGCCGTGGTGGGCTGTGGTGGGCCGTCGTGGGCGGTTTTGGGCCGGTATGGGAAGGGATGGGCTGTGGTGGGCCGTGGTGGGCTGGGACAGGTCATGGTGGGCTGAGACGGCCCGTGGTGAACTGTGGTAGGCTGTGGTGGGCCGTGGTTGGCTGGGACGGGCCGTGGTGGGCTGTGGTGGGCCGTGGTGGTCTGGGACAGGCTGTGGTGGGCTTTGGTGGGTTCTTGTGAGCTTGAGATGGGTTGTGGTGGGCTGGGACGGGCTGGGACGGGCTGTGGTGGGCTGGAACAGGCTGGGACGGGCTGTGGTGGGCTGGGACGGGCTGGGACGGGCTGTGGTGGGCTGGCACGGGCTGTGGTGGGCTGGGACGGGCTGTGGTGGGCTGGGACGGGCTGTGGTGGGCTGGGACGGGCTGGGACGTGCTGTGGTGTGCTCGGACGGGCTGTGGTGTGCTGGGACGGGCTGTGGTGGGCTGTGGTGGTCTGGGACGGGCCATGGTGGGCTGTGGTGGGTTCTGCTGAGCTTGAGACGGGCTGTGGTGGGCTGGGACGGGCTGAGACGAGTTCTGGTTGTCTGGAACGAGCTGGGACGGGCTGTGATGGGCTGGGACGGGCCGTGGTGGGCGGGGACGGGCTGTGGTGGGCTGGGACGGGATGTGGTGGTCTGGAATGGTCTGTGGTGGGCTGGGACGGGCTGTGGTGGGCTGGGACGGGCTGCGGCAGGCTGCGACGGGCTGAGACGGGCTATGCTGGTCTGTGGTGGGCTGTGGTGGGCGGGGACGGGCGGTGGTGGGCTGGGACGGGCGGTGGTGGGCTAGGGACGGGCTGTGGTGGGCTGGGACGGGCTGTGGTGGTCTGGAACAGGCTGTGGTGGGTTGGGACAGGCTGGGACATGCTGGGACGGTGTGTGGTGGACTGGGATGGTCTGTGGTGGGGCGTGGTGGGCTGGGACGGGCCGTGGTGAACCGTGGTGGGCTGTGGTGGGCCGTGGTGGGCCGTTTTGAGCCGGTATGGGAAGGGATAGGCTGTGGTGGGCCGTGGTGGGCTGGGACAGGTCATGGTGGTCTGAGATGGCCCGTGGTGAACTGTGGTGGGCTGTGGTGGGCCGTGGTGGGCTGGTATGGGCCGTGGTGGGCTGTTTTGAGCCGGTATGGGAAGGGATGGGCTGTGGTGGGCCGTGGTGGGCTGGGACAGGTCATGGTGGTCTGAGATGGCCCGTGGTGAACTGTGGTGGGCTGTGGTGGGCTGTGGTGGGTTCTGGTGAGCTTGAGACGGGCTGTAGTGGGCTAGGACGGGCTCTGGTGGGCTGGGATGGGCTGTGGTGGGCTGGGACGGGCTGTGGTGGGCTGGGACGGGCTGTGGTGGGCTGGGACGGGACGGGATGGGACGGGCTGGGACGGGACGGGACAGGCTGTGACGGGCTGTGCTGGGAAAGGATGGGACGGGACGTGGTGGGCTGGGACGGGACGGGCTGTGGTTGGCTGGGACAGGCTGGAACGGGCTGTGGTGGTCTGGGACGGGCTGTGGTGGGCTGTGGTGGGCTGGGACAGGCTCTGGTGGGTTGGGACGGGGCGTGGTGGGCTGTGGTGTGCTGGGACGGGCTGTGGTGTGCTGGGACGGGCTGTGGTGTGCTGGCACGGGCTGTGGTGTGCTGGCACGGGCTGTGGTGTGCTGGGACGGGCTGTGGTGTGCTGGGACGGGCTGTGGTGTGCTGGGACGGGCTGTGGTGTTGGGGGACGGGCTGGGATGGGCTGTGGTGGGCGGGGACGGGCTGTGGTGGGCTGGGACAGGCTGTGGTGGGCTGTGGTGGGGCGTGGTGGGCTGGGACGGGCCGTGGTGGGCTGTGGTGGGCCGTCGTGGGCGGTTTTGGGCCGGTATGGGAAGGGATGGGCTGTGGTGGGCCGTGGTGGGCTGGGACAGGTCATGGTGGGCTGAGACGGCCCGTGGTGAACTGTGGTAGGCTGTGGTGGGCCGTGGTTGGCTGGGACGGGCCGTGGTGGGCTGTGGTGGGTTCTTGTGAGCTTGAGATGGGTTGTGGTGGGCTGGGACGGGCTGGGACGGGCTGTGGTGGGCTGGGACAAGCTGTGGTGGGCTGGGACTGGCTGTGGTGGGCTGGGAAGGGCTGTGGTGGGCCGTGGTGGGCGGGGACGGGCCGTGGTGAACCGTGGTGGGCCGGGATGGGAAGGGGTGGGCTGTGGTGGGCTGGGACAGGTCGTGGTGAGCTGGGACGGGCCGTGGTGGGCTGTGGTGGGCCGTGGTCGTCTTGGACAGGCTGTGGTGGGCTTTGGTGGGTTCTTGTGAGCTTGAGATGGGCTGTGGTGGGCTGGGACGGGCTGGGACGGGATCTGATGATCTGGAACGAGCTGTGATGTGCTGCAATGGGCTGTGGTGGGCTGGGACGGGCTGTGGTGGGCTGGGACGGGCTGTGGTGGGCTGGGACGGGCTGGGACGGGCTGTGGTGGGCTGTGGTGGGCTGGGACGGGCTGTGGTGGGATGGGACATGCTGTGGTGTGCTGGGACGAGCTGTCGTGGGCTGGGACGGGCTGGGACGGGCTGGGACGAGTTGTAGTGTGCTGGGACGGCCTGGGGAGGGCGGGGACGTGCTGTGGTGTGCTGGGACGGGCTGTGGTGTGCTGGGACGGGCTGTGGTGTGCGGGGACGGGCTGTGGTGGGCGGGGACGGGCTGTGGTGGGCGGGGACGGGCTGTGGTGGGCTGGGACGGGCCGTGGTGGGCTATGGTGGGCCGTGGTGGGCTGGGATCGGTCCTGATGGACTGGGACGGGCCGTAGTGGGCTGGGACGGGCCGTGGTGGGCTGGGACGGGCCGTAGTGGACTGGGACGGGCTGTGGTGGGCTGTGGTGGGCTGGGACGGGCTCTGGTGGGCTGTGGTGTGATGGGATGGGCTTTGGTGAGCTGGGACGGGCTGTGGTGAACTGTGGTGGGCTGTGGTGGGCTATGGTGGGCCGTGGTGTGCTGGGACGGGCCGTTGTAGGCTGTGGTGGGCCGTGGTGGTCTGGGACGGGCTGTGGTAAACTGGGACGGGCTGGGACTGGCTGTGGTGGGCTGGGAAGGGCTGGGACGGGCTGTGGTGGGCTGGGACTGGCTGTGGTGGGCTGGGACGGGCTGTGCTGAGCTGGGACTGGCTGGGACGGGCTGGGATGGGCTGGGACGGGCTGTGGTGGGCTGTGGTGGGCGGGGACGGGCTGTGGTGAACCGTGGTTGGCCGTGGTGGGCCGTGGTGGGCCGTGGTGGGCCGTGGTGGGCTGTGGTGGGCCGTGGTGGGCAGAGACGGGCCGTGGTGGGCTGTGGTGGGCCGTGGTGGGCTTGGTCGGGCCGTGGTTGCCTGGGACGGGCTGTGGTGGCCTGGGATGGGCTGTGGTGGGCTGGGACGGGATGTGGTGGGCCGTGGTGGGCTGTGGCGGGCCGTGGTGGGCTAGGACGGCACGTGGTGGGCTGTGGTGGGCCGTGGTGGTCTGGGACGGGCTGTGGTGGGCTGTGGTGGGTTCTGGTGAGCTTGAGACGGGCTGTGGTGGTCTGGGACGGGCTGTGGTGGGCTGTAATGGGCAGGGACGGCCTGTGGTGGGCTGGGACGGGCTGGGACGGGCCGTGGTGGGCTGGGACGGGCCGTGGTGGGCTGAGACGGGCCGTGGTGGGCTGGGATGGGCCGTGGTGAACTGTGGTGGGCTGTGGTGGGCAGTGGTGGGCTGGGACGGGCCGTGTTGGGCTGTGGTGGGATGTGGTGGGTTTTGGTGAGCTTGAGTCGGGCTGTGGTGGTCTGGGACGGGCTGGGACGGGTTCTGGTGGTCTGGAACGGGCTGGAATGGGCTGTGGTGGGCAGGGACGGGCTGTTGTGGCCTGGGACGGGCTGTGGTGGGCTAGGATGGGCTGTGGTGGGCTAGGATGGGCTGTGGTGTGCTGGGCCGTGCTGGGACGGGCTGTGGTGGGCTGGGACGGGCTGTGGTGGGCTTGGACGGGCTGTGGTGGGCTGGGACGGACTGTGGTGGGCTGGGACGGGCTGTGGTGGGCGGGGACGGGCTGTGGTATGCTGGGACGGGCTGTGACGGGCTGTCGTGGGCTGGGATGGGCTGGGACAGGCTGTGGTGGGCTGTGGTGGGCTGGGACGGGCTGTGGTGGGCTGGGACGGGCTGTGGTGGGCTGGGACGGGCTGTGGTGGGCTGGGATGGGCTGTGGTGGGCTGGGACGGGCTGTGGTGGGCTGGGACGGGCTGGTACGTGCTGTGGTGTGCTGGGACGGGCTGTGGTGGGCTGGGACCGGCTGTGGTGGGCTGTGGTGGGTTCTGCTGAGCTTGAGACGGGCTGTGGTGGGCTGGGACGGGCTGAGACGAGTTCTGGTTGTCTGGAACAAGCTGGTACGGGCTGTGATGGGCTGGGACGGGCTGTGGTGGGCGGGGACGGGCTGCAGTGGGCTGTGGTGGGCTGGGACCGGCTGCGGTTGGCTGTGGTGGGTTGTGGTGAGCTGGGACAGGCTGTGGTGGGCTGGAATGGGCTGGGACGGGCTGTGGTGGGTGTGGTGGACTGGGACGTGCTGTAGTGAGCTGAGACGGGCTGTGGTGGGCTGGGATATGCTGGGACGGCTGGGACGGGCTGTGGTGGGCGGGGACGGGCTGTGGTGGGCTGGGACGGGCTGTGTTGGGCTGGGACGGGCTGTGGAGGATTGGACCGGGCTATGGAGAGCTGTGGAGAGCCGTGGTGGGCTGGGACGGGCCGTGTTGGGCAGGGACGGGCCGTGGTGGGCTGGGACGGGCTCTGGTGGTGAGCAGAGACGGCCTGTGTTGGGCTGGGACGGGCTGTGATAAGCTGTAACCGGCTGTGGTGGGTCGTGGTGGGCTGGGACGGGTCGTGGTGGGCTGGGACGGGCCGTGGTGGGCTGGGGCGGGTTGGGAAGGGCTGGGACGGGCTGTGCTGGGCTGTGGTGGGCTGGGACGGGCGGGGACGGGCTGTGGTGGTCTGGAACAGGCTGTGGTGGGTTGGGACAGGCTGGGACATGCTGGGACGGTGTGTGGTGGACTGGGATGGTCTGTGGTGTGCTGGGACGGGCTGTGGTGGGCAGGGACGGGCTGTGGTGGGGCGTGGTGGGCTGGGACGGGCCGTGGTGAACCGTGGTGGGCTGTGGTGGGCCGTGGTGAGCCGTTTTGAGCCGGTATGGGATGGGATGGGCTGTGGTGGGCCGTGGTGGGCTGGGACAGGTCATGGTGGTCTGAGATGGCCCGTGGTGGGCTGTGGTGGGCCGTGGTGGGCTGGGATGGGCTGTGGTGGGCCGTGATGGTCTGGGACAGGCTGTGGTGGGCTGTGGTGGGTTCTGGTGAGCTTGAGACGGGCTGTGGTGGTCTGGGACGGGCTGGGACAGGCTCTGGTGGGCTGGGACGGGCTGGGACGGGCTGTGGTGGGCTGGGACGGGCTGTGGTGGGCTGGGACGGGCTGTGGTGGGCTTGGACGGGCTGTGGTGTGCTGGGCCGTGCTGTGACGGGCTGTGGTGTGCTGGGACGGGCTGTGGTGGGCTGGGACGGGCTGTGGTGGGCTGGGACGGACTGTGGTGGGCTGGGACGGGCTGTGGTGGGCTGGGACGGGCTGTGGTGTGCTGGGATGGGCTGTGACGGGCTGTCGTGGGCTGGGATGGGCTGGGACAGGCTGTGGTGGGCTGTGGTGGGCTGGGACGGGCTGTGGTGGGCTGGGACGGGCTGTGGTGGGCTGGGACGGGCTGTGGTGGGCTGGGACAGGCTGTGGTGGGCTGGGAGGGGCTGGGACGGGCTGTGGTGGGCTGGGACGGGCTGGTACGTGCTGTGGTGTGCTGGGACGGGCTGTGGTGGTCTGGGACGGGCTGGGACAGGCTGTGGTGGGCTGTGGTGGGTTCTGCTGAGCTTGAGACGGGCTGTGGTGGGCTGGGACGGGCTGAGACGAGTTCTGGTTGTCTGGAACGAGCTGGGACGGGCTGTGATGGGCTGGGACGGGCTGTGGTGGGCGGGGACGGGCTATGGTGGGCGGGGACGGGATGTGGTGGTCTGGAATGGTCTGTGGTGGGCTGGGACGGGCTGTGGCGGGCTGTGGCGGGCTGGGACGGGCTGCGGCAGGCTGCGACGGGCTGGGACGGGCTATGTTGGTCTGTGGTGGGTTGGGACGGGCGGGGACGGGCTGTGGTGGGCTGGGACGGGCTGTGGTGTGCTGTGACGGGCTGTGGTGGGCTGGGACGGGCTGTGGTGGTCTGGAACAGGCTGTGGTGGGTTGGGACAGGTTGGGACATGCTGGGACGGTGTGTGGTGGACTGGGATGGTCTGTGGTGGGGCGTGGTGGGCTGGGACGGGCCGTGGTGAACTGTGGTGGGCCGTGGTGGGCCGTTTTGAGCCGGTATGGGAAGGGATGGGCTGTGGTGGGCCGTGGTGGGCTGGGACAGGTCATGGTGGTCTGAGATGGCCCGTGGTGAACTGTGGTGGGCTGTGGTGGGCCGTGGTGGGCTGGTATGGGCCGTGGTGGGCTGTGGTGGGCCGTTTTGAGCCGGTTTGGGAAGGGATGGGCTGTGGTGGGCCATGGTGGGCTGGGACAGGTCATGGTGGTCTGAGATGGCCCGTGGTGAACTGTGGTGGGCTGTGGTGGGCCGTGGTGGGCTGGGACAGGCTGTGTTTGGCTAGGACAGGCTGTGTTTGGCTGGGACAGGCTGTGGTTGGCTGGGACGGGCTGTGGTGGGCCGGGACAGGCTGTGTTTGGCTAGGACAGGCTGTGTTTGGCTGGGACAGGCTGTGTTTGGCTGGGACAGGCTGTGGTGGGCCGGGACGGGCCGTGGTGGGCCGGGACGGGCCGTGGTGGGCTGGGACGGGCCGTGGTGGGCTGGGACGGGCCGTGGCGGGCTGGGACGGGCTGTGGCGGACTGGGACGAACTGTGGTGGTCTGTGGTGGGCTGGGACGGGCCGTGGTGGGCTGGGACGAGCTGTGCCTGGCTGGGACAGGCTGTGGTGGTCTGCGCTAGGCTGTGGTGTGCTGTAGTGGCCTGTGATGGGCTGGGTGGGGCTGTGGTGGGCTGGGTCTTGCTGTGGTGGGCTGGGACTTGCTGTGGTGGGCTGGGACGGGCTGTGGTGGGCTGGGACGGGCTGTGGTGGGCTGGGACGGGCTGTGGTGGGCTGGACGGGCTGTGGTGGGCTGGGACGGGCTGTGGTGGGCTGGGACGGGCTGTGGTGGGCTGGGACGGGCTGTGGTGGGCTGGGACGGGCTGTGGTGGGCTGGGACGGGCTGTGGTGGGCTGGGATAAGCTGTGTTGGGCTGGGACGGGCTGTGTTAGGCTGGGATGGGCTGTGGAGGATTGGGACGGGCTATGGAGAGCTGTGGAGAGCTGGGACGGTCTGTGGTGGGCTGGCACAGGCTGTGGTGGGCTTGGACCTGCTGTGGTGGTCGGGGACGGATTGTGGTAGGTCCGGGACGGGCTGTCGTGGTCCAGGACGTGCTGTGGTGGGCTGGGAAGGCCTGGGACGGGCTGGGACGAGCTGGGACGGGCTGTGGTGGGCGGGGACGGGCTGTGGTTGGCGGGGACGGGCTGTGGTGGGCGGGGACGGGCTGTGGTGGGCAGGGACGGGCTGGGACGAGCTGGGACGGGCTGTGGTGGGCTGCGGTAGGCTGTGGTGTTCTGTAGTGGTCTGTGGTGGGCTGGCACGGGCTGTGGTGGGCTGGGACGGGCTGTGGTGGGCTGGGGCGGGCTGTGGTGGGCTGGGACGGGCTGTGGTGGGCTGCGACGGGCTGGGACGGGCTGCGACGGGCTGGCACGGGCTGTGGTGTGCTGGGACGGGCTGTGGTGGGTTGGGACGGGCTGTGGTGGGCTGGGACGGGCTGGGACGGGCCGTGGTGGGCTGGGACGGACTCTGGTGGGCTTGGACAGGCTGTGGTGGGCTGGGACGAGCCGTAGTAGGCTGGGACGAGCCGTGGTGGGCCGCGACGGGCCGTGGTGGGTTGTTGTGGGCCGTGGTGGGCTGGGACGGGCTGTGGTGCGCTGTGGTGGACCGTGGTGGGCTGTGATGGGCTGTGGTAAGCTGGGACGGGATGTGGTAAGCTGGGACGGGCTTTCGTGGGCTGGGATGGGTTGTCGTTGGCTGGGACGGTCTGGGACGGGCCGTGGTGAGCTGGGACGGGCCGTGGTGGGCTGGGACAGGCTGTGTTTGGCTGGGACAGGCTGTGGTGAGCTGGGACGGGCCGTGGCGGGCTGGGACAAACTGTGGTGGGCTGGGATGAACTGTGGTGGTCTGTGGTGGGCTGGGACGGGCTGTGGTGATCCGGGACGGGCTGTGGTAGGCTGGGACAAACTGTGGCGGGCTGGGACGGGCCGTGGCGGGCTGGGACGGGCCGTGGCGGGCTGGGACGGGTCGTGGCGGGCTGGGACAGGCTGTGGCTGGCTGGGACGGGCTGTGGTGGGCTGGGATGGGCTGTGATAAGCTGTAAGCGGCTGTGGTGGGCTGTGGTGGTCTGGTACGGGTTGTGGTGAGCTGAGATGGGCTGTGGTGGGCTTTGGTGGGCTGGGGTGGGCTCGGACGGGCCGTGGTGGGCTGGGACGGGCTGTGGTGGGCTTCTATGGGCTGGTACTTTATGTGGTGGGCTGGGACGGGCTGTGACGGGCTGTGGTGGTCTGGGATGGCCTGGGACAGGCTGTGGTGGGCCGTGGTAAGCCATGGTCGGCTGTGGTGGTCTGGGACGGGCTGTGGTGGGCTGTGGTGTGCCATGGTGGGCTGGGACAGGCTGCGGTGGGCTGGAAAGGGCTGTGGTGGGCTGGAACGGGCTGTGGTGGGCTGGGACAGGCTGTGGTGGGATGGGGACGGGCTGTGGTTGGTTGTGGTGGGCTGGGACAGGCTGTGGTGAGCTGAGACGGGCTGTGGTGGGCTGGGACGGGCTGTGGTGGGCTGGGACGGGCTGTGGTGGGCTGGGATAAGCTGTGTTGGGCTGGGACGGGCTGTGTTAGGCTGGGACAGGCTGTGGAGGATTGGGACGGGCTATGGAGAGCTGTGGAGAGCTGGGACGGTCTGTGGTGGGCTGGCACAGGCTGTGGTGGGCTTGGACCTGCTGTGGTGGTCGGGGACGGATTGTGGTAGGTCCGGGACGGGCTGTCGTGGTCCAGGACGTGCTGTGGTGGGCTGGGAAGGCCTGGGACGGGCTGGGACGAGCTGGGACGGGCTGTGGTGGGCGGGGACGGGCTGTGGTGGGCGGGGACGGGCTGTGGTGGGCGGGGACGGGCTGTGGTGGGCGGGGACGGGCTGTGGTGGGCGGGGACGGGCTGTGGTGGGCAGGGACGGGCTGGGACGAGCTGGGAAGGGCTGTGGTGGGCTGCGGTAGGCTGTGGTGTTCTGTAGTGGTCTGTGGTGGGCTGGCACGGGCTGTGGTGGGCTGGGACGGGCTGTGGTGGGCTGGGACGGGCTGTGGTGGGTGGTGGTGGGCTGGGATGGGCTGTCGTGGGCTGGGACGAGCTGTGGTGTGCTGGGACGGGCTGTGGTGGGCTGGCACGGGCTGCGCTGGGCTGGGACGGGCTGCGCTGGGCTGGGACGGGCTGTGGTGGGCTGGGACGGGCTGTGGTGGGCTGGAATGGGCTGGGATGGGCTGTGGTGGGTGTGGTGGACTGGGACGCGCTGTGGTGAGCTGAGACGGGCTATGGTGGGCTGGGATTTGCTGGGACGGCTTGGACGGGCTGCGGTGGGCTGGGACGGGCTTCGGTGGGCTGGGACGGGCTGCGGTGGGCTTGGACGGGCTGTGGTGGGCCGTGGTGGGCGGGGACGGGCCGTGGTGAACCGTGGTGGGCCGGGATGGGAAGGGGTGGGCTGTGGTGGGCTGGGACAGGTCGTGGTGAGCTGGGACGGGCCGTGGTGGGCTGTGGTGGGCCGTGGTCGTCTTGGACAGGCTGTGGTGGGCTTTGGTGGGTTCTTGTGAGCTTGAGATGGGCTGTGGTGGGCTGGGACGGGCTGGGACGGGATCTGATGATCTGGAACGAGCTGTGATGTGCTGCAATGGGCTGTGGTGGGCTGGGACGGGCTGTGGTGGGCTGGGACGGGCTGTGGTGGGCTGGGACGGGCTGGGACGGGCTGTGGTGGGCTGTGGTGGGCTGGGACGGGCTGTGGTGGGATGGGACATGCTGTGGTGTGCTGGGACGAGCTGTCGTGGGCTGGGACGGGCTGGGACGGGCTGGGACGAGTTGTAGTGTGCTGGGACGGCCTGGGGAGGGCGGGGGACGTGCTGTGGTGTGCTGGGACGGGCTGTGGTGTGCTGGGACGGGCTGTGGTGTGCGGGGACGGGCCGTGGTGGGCGGGGACGGGCTGTGGTGGGCGGGGACGGGCTGTGGTGGGCTGGGACGGGCCGTGGTGGGCTATGGTGGGCCGTGGTGGGCTGGGATCGGTCCTGATGGACTGGGACGGGCCGTAGTGGGCTGGGACGGGCCGTGGTGGGCTGGGACGGGCCGTAGTGGACTGGGACGGGCTGTGGTGGGCTGTGGTGGGCTGGGACGGGCTCTGGTGGGCTGTGGTGTGATGGGATGGGCTTTGGTGAGCTGGGACGGGCTGTGGTGAACTGTGGTGGGCTGTGGTGGGCTATGGTGGGCCGTGGTGTGCTGGGACGGGCCGTTGTGGGCTGTGGTGGGCCGTGGTGGTCTGGGACGGGCTGTGGTAAACTGGGACGGGCTGGGACTGGCTGTGGTGGGCTGGGAAGGGCTGGGACGGGCTGTGGTGGGCTGGGACTGGCTGTGGTGGGCTGGGACGGGCTGTGCTGAGCTGGGACTGGCTGGGACGGGCTGGGATGGGCTGGGACGGGCTGTGGTGGGCTGTGGTGGGCGGGGACGGGCTGTGGTGAACCGTGGTTGGCCGTGGTGGGCCGTGGTGGGCCGTGGTGGGCCGTGGTGGGCTGTGGTGGGCCGTGGTGGGCAGAGACGGGCCGTGGTGGGCTGTGGTGGGCCGTGGTGGGCTTGGTCGGGCCGTGGTTGCCTGGGACGGGCTGTGGTGGCCTGGGATGGGCTGTGGTGGGCTGGGACGGGATGTGGTGGGCCGTGGTGGGCTGTGGCGGGCCGTGGTGGGCTAGGACGGCACGTGGTGGGCTGTGGTGGGCCGTGGTGGTCTGGGACGGGCTGTGGTGGGCTGTGGTGGGTTCTGGTGAGCTTGAGACGGGCTGTGGTGGTCTGGGACGGGCTGTGGTGGGCTGTAATGGGCAGGGACGGCCTGTGGTGGGCTGGGACGGGCTGGGACGGGCCGTGGTGGGCTGGGACGGGCCGTGGTGGGCTGAGACGGGCCGTGGTGGGCTGGGATGGGCCGTGGTGAACTGTGGTGGGCTGTGGTGGGCAGTGGTGGGCTGGGACGGGCCGTGTTGGGCTGTGGTGGGATGTGGTGGGTTTTGGTGAGCTTGAGTCGGGCTGTGGTGGTCTGGGACGGGCTGGGACGGGTTCTGGTGGTCTGGAACGGGCTGGAATGGGCTGTGGTGGGCAGGGACGGGCTGTTGTGGCCTGGGACGGGCTGTGGTGGGCTAGGATGGGCTGTGGTGGGCTAGGATGGGCTGTGGTGTGCTGGGCCGTGCTGGGACGGGCTGTGGTGGGCTGGGACGGGCTGTGGTGGGCTTGGACGGGCTGTGGTGGGCTGGGACGGACTGTGGTGGGCTGGGACGGGCTGTGGTGGGCGGGGACGGGCTGTGGTATGCTGGGACGGGCTGTGACGGGCTGTCGTGGGCTGGGATGGGCTGGGACAGGCTGTGGTGGGCTGTGGTGGGCTGGGACGGGCTGTGGTGGGCTGGGACGGGCTGTGGTGGGCTGGGACGGGCTGTGGTGGGCTGGGACGGGCTGTGGTGGGCTGGGATGGGCTGTGGTGGGCTGGGACGGGCTGTGGTGGGCTGGGACGGGCTGGTACGTGCTGTGGTGTGCTGGGACGGGCTGTGGTGGGCTGGGACCGGCTGTGGTGGGCTGTGGTGGGTTCTGCTGAGCTTGAGACGGGCTGTGGTGGGCTGGGACGGGCTGAGACGAGTTCTGGTTGTCTGGAACAAGCTGGGACGGGCTGTGATGGGCTGGGACGGGCTGTGGTGGGCGGGGACGGGCTGCAGTGGGCTGTGGTGGGCTGGGACCGGCTGCGGTTGGCTGTGGTGGGTTGTGGTGAGCTGGGACAGGCTGTGGTGGGCTGGAATGGGCTGGGACGGGCTGTGGTGGGTGTGGTGGACTGGGACGTGCTGTAGTGAGCTGAGACGGGCTGTGGTGGGCTGGGATATGCTGGGACGGCTGGGACGGGCTGTGGTGGGCGGGGACGGGCTGTGGTGGGCTGGGACGGGCTGTGTTGGGCTGGGACGGGCTGTGGAGGATTGGACCGGGCTATGGAGAGCTGTGGAGAGCCGTGGTGGGCTGGGACGGGCCGTGTTGGGCAGGGACGGGCCGTGGTGGGCTGGGACGGGCTCTGGTGGTGAGCAGAGACGGCCTGTGTTGGGCTGGGACGGGCTGTGATAAGCTGTAACCGGCTGTGGTGGGTCGTGGTGGGCTGGGACGGGTCGTGGTGGGCTGGGACGGGCCGTGGTGGGCTGGGGCGGGTTGGGAAGGGCTGGGACTGGCTGTGGAGGGCTGTGGTGGGCTGGGACGGGCTGGGACGGGCCGTGGTGGGCTGGGACGGGCCGTGGAGGGCTGGGACGGGCTGTGGTGGGCTGGGACGGGCTGTGGAGGGCTGGGACGGGCCGTGGTGGGTTGTTATGGTCCGTGGTGGGCTGGGACGGGCCGTGGTGGGCTGGGACGGGCCGTGGTGGGCTGTGACGGGCCGTGGTGGGCTGGGACGGGCCGGGACAGGCTGTGGTGGGCTGTGGTGGGTTCTGCTGAGCTTGAGACAAGCTGTGGTGGGCTGGGACGGGCTGAGACGAGTTCTGGTGGTCTGGAACGAGCTGGGACGTGCTGTGGTGGCCTGGAACGGGCTGTGGTGGGCGGGGACGGGCTGTGGTCGTCTGGAATGGTGTGTGGTGGGCTGGGACGGTCTGTAGTGGGCTTGGACGGGCTGCGGCAGGCTGTGGTGGGCTGGGACGGGCTGTGGTGTGCTGGGACGGGCTGTGCTGGGCTGGGACGGGCTGTGCTGGGCTGTGGTGGGCTGGGACGGGCGGGGACGGGCTGTGGTGGTCTGGAACAGGCTGTGGTGGGTTGGGACAGGCTGGGACATGCTGGGACGGTGTGTGGTGGACTGGGATGGTCTGTGGTGTGCTGGGACGGGCTGTGGTGGGCAGGGACGGGCTGTGGTGGGGCGTGGTGGGCTGGGACGGGCCGTGGTGAACCGTGGTGGGCTGTGGTGGGCCGTGGTGAGCCGTTTTGAGCCGGTATGGGATGGGATGGGCTGTGGTGGGCCGTGGTGGGCTGGGACAGGTCATGGTGGTCTGAGATGGCCCGTGGTGGGCTGTGGTGGGCCGTGGTGGGCTGGGATGGGCTGTGGTGGGCCGTGATGGTCTGGGACAGGCTGTGGTGGGCTGTGGTGGGTTCTGGTGAGCTTGAGACGGGCTGTGGTGGTCTGGGACGGGCTGGGACAGGCTCTGGTGGGCTGGGACGGGCTGGGACGAGCTGTGGTGGGCTGGGACGGGCTGTGGTGGGCTGGGACGGGCTGTGGTGGGCTGGGACGGGCTGTGGTGGGCTTGGACGGGCTGTGGTGTGCTGGGCCGTGCTGTGACGGGCTGTGGTGTGCTGGGACGGGCTGTGGTGTGCTGGGACGGGCTGTGGTGGGCTGGGACGGACTGTGGTGGGCTGGGACGGGCTGTGGTGGGCTGGGACGGGCTGTGGTGTGCTGGGATGGGCTGTGACGGGCTGTCGTGGGCTGGGATGGGCTGGGACAGGCTGTGGTGGGCTGTGGTGGGCTGGGACGGGCTGTGGTGGGCTGGGACGGGCTGTGGTGGGCTGGGACGGGCTGTGGTGGGCTGGGACAGGCTGTGGTGGGCTGGGAGGGGCTGGGACGGGCTGTGGTGGGCTGGGACGGGCTGGTACGTGCTGTGGTGTGCTGGGACGGACTGTGGTGGTCTGGGACGGGCTGGGACAGGCTGTGGTGGGCTGTGGTGGGTTCTGCTGAGCTTGAGACGGGCTGTGGTGGGCTGGGACGGGCTGAGACGAGTTCTGGTTGTCTGGAACGAGCTGGGACGGGCTGTGATGGGCTGGGACGGGCTGTGGTGGGCGGGGACGGGCTATGGTGGGCGGGGACGGATGTGGTGGTCTGGAATGGTCTGTGGTGGGCTGGGACGGGCTGTGGCGGGCTGTGGCGGGCTGGGACGGGCTGCGGCAGGCTGCGACGGGCTGGGACGGGCTATGTTGGTCTGTGGTGGGTTGGGACGGGCGGGGACGGGCTGTGGTGGGCTGGGACGGGCTGTGGTGGGCTGGGACGGGCTGTGGTGGTCTGGAACAGGCTGTGGTGGGTTGGGACAGGTTGGGACATGCTGGGACGGTGTGTGGTGGACTGGGATGGTCTGTGGTGGGGCGTGGTGGGCTGGGACGGGCCGTGGTGAACTGTGGTGGGCCGTGGTGGGCCGTTTTGAGCCGGTATGGGAAGGGATGGGCTGTGGTGGGCCGTGGTGGGCTGGGACAGGTCATGGTGGTCTGAGATGGCCCGTGGTGAACTGTGGTGGGCTGTGGTGGGCCGTGGTGGGCTGGTATGGGCCGTGGTGGGCTGTGGTGGGCCGTTTTGAGCCGGTTTGGGAAGGGATGGGCTGTGGTGGGCCATGGTGGGCTGGGACAGGTCATGGTGGTCTGAGATGGCCCGTGGTGAACTGTGGTGGGCTGTGGTGGGCCGTGGTGGGCTGGGACAGGCTGTGTTTGGCTAGGACAGGCTGTGTTTGGCTGGGACAGGCTGTGGTTGGCTGGGACGGGCTGTGGTGGGCCGGGACAGGCTGTGTTTGGCTAGGACAGGCTGTGTTTGGCTGGGACAGGCTGTGTTTGGCTGGGACAGGCTGTGGTGGGCCGGGACGGGCCGTGGTGGGCCGGGACGGGCCGTGGTGGGCCGGGACGGGCCGTGGTGGGCTGGGACGGGCCGTGGCGGGCTGGGACGGGCTGTGGCGGACTGGGACGAACTGTGGTGGTCTGTGGTGGGCTGGGACGGGCCGTGGTGGGCTGGGACGAGCTGTGCCTGGCTGGGACAGGCTGTGGTGGTCTGCGCTAGGCTGTGGTGTGCTGTAGTGGCCTGTGATGGGCTGGGTGGGGCTGTGGTGGGCTGGGACTTGCTGTGGTGGGCTGGGACTTGCTGTGGTGGGCTGGGACGGGCTGTGGTGGGCTGGGACGGGCTGTGGTGGGCTGGGACGGGCTGTGGTGGGCTGGACGGGCTGTGGTGGGCTGGGACGGGCTGTGGTGGGCTGGGACGGGCTGTGGTGGGCTGGGACGGGCTGTGGTGGGCTGGGACGGGCTGTGGTGGGCTGGGATAAGCTGTGTTGGGCTGGGACGGGCTGTGTTAGGCTGGGATGGGCTGTGGAGGATTGGGACGGGCTATGGAGAGCTGTGGAGAGCTGGGACGGTCTGTGGTGGGCTGGCACAGGCTGTGGTGGGCTTGGACCTGCTGTGGTGGTCGGGGACGGATTGTGGTAGGTCCGGGACGGGCTGTCGTGGTCCAGGACGTGCTGTGGTGGGCTGGGAAGGCCTGGGACGGGCTGGGACGAGCTGGGACGGGCTGTGGTGGGCGGGGACGGGCTGTGGTTGGCGGGGACGGGCTGTGGTGGGCGGGGACGGGCTGTGGTGGGCAGGGACGGGCTGGGACGAGCTGGGACGGGCTGTGGTGGGCTGCGGTAGGCTGTGGTGTTCTGTAGTGGTCTGTGGTGGGCTGGCACGGGCTGTGGTGGGCTGGGACGGGCTGTGGTGGGCTGGGACGGGCTGTGGTGGGTGGTGGTGGGCTGGGATGGGCTGTCGTGGGCTGGGAAGGGCTGTCGTGGGCTTTGGCGGCCTGGGACATGCTGTGGTGGGCTGGGACGGGCTGGGACGTGCTGTGACGAGCTGGGACGAGCTGTGACGGTCTGTGGTGTGTTGTAGTGGCCTGTGGTGTGCTGTAGTGGCCTGTGGTGGGCTGGGACGGGCTGTGGTGGGCTGGGACAAACTGTGGTGGGCTGTGGTCGGCTGGGATGAGCTGGGACAGGCTGGGACGGGCTGGGATGGGCTGTGGTGGGCTGTGGTGGGCTGGGACGGGATGTGGTGGGCTGGGACGGGCTGTAGTGTGCCGTGGTGGGCTGGGATGGGCTGGGACGGGCTGTGGTGGGCTGGGGCGGGCTGTGGTGGGCTGGGGCGGGCTGTGGTGGGCTGGGACGGGCTGTGGTGGGCTGCGACGGGCTGGGACGGGCTGCGACGGGCTGGCACGGGCTGTGGTGTGCTGGGACGGGCTGTGGTGGGTTGGGACGGGCTGTGGTGGGCTGGGACGGGCTGGGACGGGCCGTGGTGGGCTGGGACGGACTCTGGTGGGCTTGGACAGGCTGTGGTGGGCTGGGACGAGCCGTAGTAGGCTGGGACGAGCCGTGGTGGGCCGCGACGGGCCGTGGTGGGTTGTTGTGGGCCGTGGTGGGCTGGGACGGGCTGTGGTGCGCTGTGGTGGACCGTGGTGGGCTGTGATGGGCTGTGGTAAGCTGGGACGGGATGTGGTAAGCTGGGACGGGCTTTCGTGGGCTGGGATGGGTTGTCGTTGGCTGGGACGGTCTGGGACGGGCCGTGGTGAGCTGGGACGGGCCGTGGTGGGCTGGGACAGGCTGTGTTTGGCTGGGACAGGCTGTGGTGAGCTGGGACGGGCCGTGGTGGGCCGGGACGGGCCGTGGCGGGCTGGGACAAACTGTGGTGGGCTGGGATGAACTGTGGTGGTCTGTGGTGGGCTGGGACGGGCTGTGGTGATCCGGGACGGGCTGTGGTAGGCTGGGACAAACTGTGGCGGGCTGGGACGGGCCGTGGCGGGCTGGGACGGGCCGTGGCGGGCTGGGACGGGTCGTGGCGGGCTGGGACAGGCTGTGGCTGGCTGGGACGGGCTGTGGTGGGCTGGGATGGGCTGTGATAAGCTGTAAGCGGCTGTGGTGGGCTGTGGTGGTCTGGTACGGGTTGTGGTGAGCTGAGATGGGCTGTGGTGGGCTTTGGTGGGCTGGGGTGGGCTCGGACGGGCCGTGGTGGGCTGGGACGGGCTGTGGTGGGCTTCTATGGGCTGGTACTTTATGTGGTGGGCTGGGACGGGCTGTGACGGGCTGTGGTGGTCTGGGATGGCCTGGGACAGGCTGTGGTGGGCCGTGGTAAGCCATGGTCGGCTGTGGTGGTCTGGGACGGGCTGTGGTGGGCTGTGGTGTGCCATGGTGGGCTGGGACAGGCTGCGGTGGGCTGGAAAGGGCTGTGGTGGGCTGGAACGGGCTGTGGTGGGCTGGGACAGGCTGTGGTGGGATGGGGACGGGCTGTGGTTGGTTGTGGTGGGCTGGGACAGGCTGTGGTGAGCTGAGACGGGCTGTGGTGGGCTGGGACGGGCTGTGGTGGGCTGGGACGGGCTGTGGTGGGCTGGGATAAGCTGTGTTGGGCTGGGACGGGCTGTGTTAGGCTGGGACAGGCTGTGGAGGATTGGGACGGGCTATGGAGAGCTGTGGAGAGCTGGGACGGTCTGTGGTGGGCTGGCACAGGCTGTGGTGGGCTTGGACCTGCTGTGGTGGTCGGGGACGGATTGTGGTAGGTCCGGGACGGGCTGTCGTGGTCCAGGACGTGCTGTGGTGGGCTGGGAAGGCCTGGGACGGGCTGGGACGAGCTGGGACGGGCTGTGGTGGGCGGGGACGGGCTGTGGTGGGCGGGGATGGGCTGTGGTGGGCGGGGACGGGCTGTGGTGGGCGGGGACGGGCTGTGGTGGGCGGGGACGGGCTGTGGTGGGCAGGGACGGGCTGGGACGAGCTGGGAAGGGCTGTGGTGGGCTGCGGTAGGCTGTGGTGTTCTGTAGTGGTCTGTGGTGGGCTGGCACGGGCTGTGGTGGGCTGGGACGGGCTGTGGTGGGCTGGGACGGGCTGTGGTGGGTGGTGGTGGGCTGGGATGGGCTGTCGTGGGCTGGGACGAGCTGTGGTGTGCTGGGACGGGCTGTGGTGGGCTGGCACGGGCTGCGCTGGGCTGGGACGGGCTGCGCTGGGCTGGGACGGGCTGTGGTGGGCTGGGACGGGCTGTGGTGGGCTGGAATGGGCTGGGATGGGCTGTGGTGGGTGTGGTGGACTGGGACGCGCTGTGGTGAGCTGAGACGGGCTATGGTGGGCTGGGATTTGCTGGGACGGCTTGGACGGGCTGCGGTGGGCTGGGACGGGCTTCGGTGGGCTGGGACGGGCTGCGGTGGGCTTGGGCGGGCTGTGGTGGGCTGAGACGGGCTGTGGTGGGCTAGGACGGGCTGTGGTGGGCTGGGACAGGCTGGGACCAGCTGTGGTGGGCTGGGACGAGCTGGGACGGGCTGTGGTGGGCTGGGACCAGCTGGGACGGGCTGTGGTGGGCTGGGACGAGCTGGGACGGGCTGTGGTGGGCTGGGAAGAGCTGGGACCGGGCTGTGGTGGGCTGGGACGGGCTGTGGTGGGCTGGGACGAGCTGGGACGGGCTGGCACGGGCTGTGGTGGGCTGGTACGGTCTGACACTGGCTGGGACGGGCTGTGGTTGGCTGGGACGGGCTGTGGTGGGCTTGGACGGGCTGTGGTGGCCTGGGAAGAGCTGTTTTGGGTTGAGGCGGGTTCTGGTGGGCTGGGATAGGCTTTGGTGGGTTGTGGTGGGCTGGGACAGGCTGTGGTGGGCTGGGACGGGCTGTGGTGGGCTGGGACGGGCTGTGGTGGGCTGGGACGGGCTGTGGTGGGCTGTGGTGTGCTGGGAAGGGCCGTGGTGGGCTGAGGTGGGCCATGGTGGGCTGCGACGGACCGTGGTTGGCCGGGACGGACCGCTGTGGGCCGTGGTGGGCCGCGACGGGCTGTGGTGGGCCGCTACGAGCCATGGTGGGCTTGTTCGGGCCGTTCTGGGCTTGTTCGGGCCGTGCTGGGCTTGTTCGGGCCGTGCTGGGCTTGTTCGGGCCGTGGTGGGCTGGGACGGGCCGTGGTGGGCTGGGACGGGCCGTGGTGGGCTGGGACGGGCCGTTGTGGGCTGAGACGGGCCGTGGTGGGCTGGGACGGGCTGTGGTCGACGGGGACTGGCTGTGGTGGGCTGGGACGAGCTGGGACGGGCTGTGGTGGGCTGGGACGAGCTGGCACGGGCTGGCACGGGCTGTGGTGGGCTGGTACGGTCTGACACTGGCTGGGACGGGCTGTGGTGGGCTGGGACGGGCTGTGGTGGCCTGGGACGGGCTGTGGTGGCCTGGGACGGGCTGTTTTGGGTTGAGGCGGGTTCTGGTGGGCTGGGACAGGCTGTGGTGGGCTGCGGTGGGCTGTGGTGGGCTGCGGTGGGCTGTGGTGGGCTGGGACGGGCTGTGGTGGGCTGGGACGGGCTGTGGTGGGCTGGGAAGGGCCGTGGTGGGCTGAGGTGGGCCATGGTGGGCTGCGACGGACCGTGGTTGGCCGGGACGGACCGCTGTGGGCCGTGGTGGGCCGCAACGGGCTGTGGTGGGCCGCTACGAGCCGTGGTGGGCTTGTTCGGGCCGTGGTGGGCTTGTTCGGGCCGTGGTGGGCTTGTTCGGGCCGTGGTGGTCTGGGACGGGCTGTAGTGGGCTGTGGTAGGTTCTGGTGAGCTTGAGACGGGCTGTGGTGGTCGGGGACGGCCTGTGGTGGGCTGGGACGGGCTGTGGTGGGCTGTGGTGCGCTGGGACGAGCTAGTGGTGGGCTGGGACGGGCCGTGGTGGGCTGAGACGGGCCGTGGTGGGCTGGGATGGGCCGTGGTGGGCTGGGACGGGCCGTGGTGGGCTGGGACGGGCTGTGGTGGGCGGGGACGGGCCGTGGTGGGCTGGGCTGGGCCGTGGTGGGCTGGGACGGGCCGTGGTGGGCTGGGACGGGCTGTGGTGCTCAGGGACGGGCTGTGGTGGGCTGGGATGGGCTGTGGTGGGCTGTGGTGGGCTGGGACGAGTTGTACTGGGCTGGGACAGACTGTGGTGGGCTGTGGTGGGCTGGGAAGGGCTGTGGTGGTTTGGGACGGGCTGTGGTGGTCTGTGGTGGGCTGGGACGGGCTGTGGTGGGCTGGGACGGGCCGTGGTGGGCTGGGACGGCCTGTGGTCAGTTGTCGTGGGCTGGGACGGGCCGTGGTGGCTTGGGACGGACTCTGGTGGGCTGGGACAAGCTCTGGTGGCCTCTGACGGGCTGTGACGGGCTGTGGTGTGCTGTATTGGGCTGTGGTGGGCTGGGAAGGGCTGGGTGGGCTGTGGTGGCCTGTGGTGGGCTGGGACGAGTTGTAGTGGGCCGGGACGGGCTGTGGTGGGCTGAGACGGGCTGTGGTGGGCTGTGGTAAGCTGGGACGGGCTCTGGTGGGCTGGGACGGGCTGTGGTGTGCTGTGGTAAGCTGGGACGGGCTCTGGTGGGCTGGGACGGGCTTTGGTGTGCTGTGGTGGGCTGAGACGGGCTGTGGTGGGCTGAGACGGGCTGCGGTGGGCTGTGGTGGGCTGGGACGAGCTGGGACGGGCTGTGGTGGGCTGGGACGGGCTGTGGTGGGCTGGGACGGGCCGTTGTGGGCTGGGACGGGCCGTTGTGGGCTGAGACGGGCCGTGGTGGGCTGGGACGGGCTGTGGTCGACGGGGACTGGCTGTGGTGGGCTGGGACGAGCTGGGACGGGCTGTGGTGGGCTGGGACGAGCTGGGACGGGCTGTGGTGGGCTGGGACGAGCTGGGACGGGCTGTGGTGGGCTGGGACGAGCTGGGACGGGCTGGCACGGGCTGTGGTGGTCTGGTACGGTCTGACATTGGCTGGGACGGGCTGTGGTGGGCTGGGACGGGCTGTGGTGGCCTGGGACGGGCTGTGGTGGCCTGGGAAGAGCTGTTTTGGATTGAGGCGGGTTTTGGTGGGCTGGGACAGGCTGTGGTGGGCTGTGGTGGGCTGCGGTGGGCTGTGGTGGGCTGGGACGGGCTGTGGTGGGCTGGGAAGGGCCGTGGTGGGCTGAGGTGGGCCATGGTGGGCTGCGACGGACCGTGGTTGGCCGGGACGGACCGCTGTGGGCCGTGGTGGGCCACGATGGGCTGTGGTGGGCCGCTACGAGCCGTGGTGGGCTTGTTCGGGCCGTGCTGGGCTTGTTCGGGCCGTGCTGGGCTTGTTCGGGCCGTGGTGGGCTGGGACAGGCCGTGGTTTGCCGTGGTGGGCTGAAACAGGCTGTGGTGACCTGTGGTGACCGGTGGTGGGCTGTGGTGACCTGTGGTGGGCTGTGGTGTGCTGGGACGGGTTGCGGTGGGCTGGGACGGGTTGCGGTGGGCTAGGACGGGCTGCGGTGGGCTGGGACGGGCTGCGGTGGGCTAGGATAAGCTGTGTTGGGCTGCGACGGGCTGTGGTAGGCTGGGATGAGCTGTGGAGGGTTGGGACGGGCTGTGGAGGGTTGTGGAGGGCTGTGCTGGGCTTGGACAGGCTGTGGTGGGTTGAGATTGGCTGTGGTGGTCCGTGGTGGGCTGGGACGGGCCGTGCTGGGCTAGGACGGGCTGTGGTGAACTGTGGTGGGCTGGGACGGGCCGTGGTGGGCTGGGACGGGCCGTGGTGGGCTGGGGTGGGCCGTGGTGGGCTGGGACGGGCCGTGGTGGGCTGGGACAGGCTGTGGTGGGCTGTGGTGGACTGGGAAGGGCCGTGGTGGGCCGTGGTGTGCTCGGGTGGGCCATGGTGGACCGTGGTTGGCCGTGGTGGGCCGGGACAGGCCGTGGTTAGCCGTGGTGGGCTGAAACAGGCTGGGACAGGCTCTGGTGGGCTGGGACGGGCTCTGGTGGGCTGGGACGGGCTGTGGTGGGCTGGGACGGGCTGTGGTCGTCTGGGACGGGTTGTGGTGAGCTGAGACAAGCCGTGGTGGGCTGGGACGGGCTGGTACTTGCTGTGGTGGGCTGTTACGGGCTGTGGTGTGCTGTGAGAGGCTGTGGTGGTCTGGGACGAGCTGGGACGGGCTGTGGTGGGCTGGGACGGGCTGTGGTGGGCTGGGACGGGCTGTGGTGGGCTGGGACGGGCTGTGGTGGGCTCGGACGGGCTGTGGTGGGCCGTAGTGGGCTGTGGTGGGCTGGGACGGGCTTTAGTGGTCTGTGACAAGCTCTTGTGGGCTGTGGTGGGCTGGGACGAGCTGTGGTGGGCTCTGGTGGGCTCTGGTGGGCTGGGACGGGCTGTCGTGGGCTGGGACGGGCTGGGACGGGCCGTGGTGGGCTGGGACGGGCCGTGGTGGGCTGGGACGGGTTGGGATAGGCTGCGGTGGGCCGTGGTGTGCTGTGGTGGGCCGTGGTGGGCTGGGATAGGCTCTGGTGAGCTGAGACGGGCTCTGGAGGTCTGTGGTGGGCTAGGACGGGCTGTGGTGGGCTGGGACGGGCTGTGGTGGGCTGTGGTGGGCTTTCGTGGGCCGTGGTGGGCTGGGACGGGCTGTGGTGGGCTGGGACGGGCTGCGGTGGGTTGTGGAGAGCTGGGACGGGCTGTGACGGGCTGTGGTGGGCTGCGACGGGCTCTGGGGGTCTGGGACAGGCTTGGACGAGCTGGGACAGGCTGGGAACGGCTGTGGGGGGCTGACACGGGCTGGGAGGGGCTGGGACGGGCTGTGGTGGGCTGGGACGGTCTGTGGTGGGCTGTGGTAAGCTGGGACGGGCTGTGGTGGGCTGACACGGGCTGGGAGGGGCTGGGACGGGCTGTGGTGGGCCGGGACGGGCTGTGGTGGGCTGTCGTGGGCTGGGACGAGTTGTAGTGGGTCGGGACGGGCTGTGGTGGGCTGTGGTAAGCTGGGACGGGCTGTGGTGTGCTGGGATTGTCTGTGGGGGGCTGGGAGGGGCTGTGGTGGGCTGGGACGGGCTGTGGTGGGCTGGGACGGGCTGTGGTGTGCTGGGACGGGCTGTGGTGTGCTGGGACAGGCTGGGACGGGCTGGCACGTGCTGGGACGGGCTGTGGTGGGCTGGGACTCGGTGTGGTGGAATGGGACGGGCTGGGACGGGCTGGGACGGGCTGTGACGGGCTGTGGTGAGCTGGGACGGGCTGTGGTGGGCTGTGGTGAGCTGGGACCGGCTGTGGTGGGCTGGGACCGGCTGTGGTTGGCGGGGACGGGCTGTGGTGGGCTGGGACGGGCTGGGACGGGCTATGGTGGGTTGTGGTGACTGGGACGGGCTATGGTGGGCTGGGACAAGCTGTGGTGGGCTGGGACGAGCTGGGACGTGCTGTGATGGGCGGTGATGGGCTGGGACAGGCTGTGGTGGGCTGTGGTGGGCTGTGGTCGGCGGGGACGTGCTGTGGTGGGCAGGGACGTGCTGTGGTGGGCTTGGACGGGCTGTGGTGGGCTGGGACGGGCTGTGGTCAGCCGTGGTGGGCTGGGACGGGCCGTTGTGGCTCCGGACGGGCTCTGGTGGGTTGGGACGGGCTGTGGTGGGCTGTGGTGGGCTGTGGCGGTCTTTGTTGGGCTAGGACGGGCTGGGAAGGATTGGGACGGTCTGGGACGTGCTGTGGTGGGCTGTGGTGGGCTGTGGCTGGCTGGGGTGGGCTGGGATGGGCTGCGGTGGGCTGTGGCTGGCTGGGACGGGCTGTGATGTGCTGGGACAAGCTGTGGTGGGCTGGGACGGTCTGTGGTGGTCTGGGATGGGCTGTGGTGGGCTGGGACAGGCCGTGGTGAACTGGGACGGGCCGTGGTGGGCTGCGGTAGTCCGTGGTGGGCTGGGAAGGGCCATGGTGAACTGTGATGGGCTGTGGTGGGCCGTGGTGGCCTGGCACGGGCTGTGGTCAGCCGTGGTGGGCTGGCACGGGCTGTGGTGGGCTGGGACGAGCTGTGGTGGGCTGGGACAGGCTGTGATGTGCTGGGACGGGCTGTGGTGGGCCGTGGTGGGCCGGGACCGGCCGTGGTGGGCTGGGACGGGCTCTGGTGGGCTGTGGTGGGCTGGCAGCGGCTGTAGCTGGCTGGGACAGGCTGTGGTCAGCCGTGGTGGGCTGGGACGGGCCGTGGTGGCTCGGGGCGGGCTCTAGTGGGCCGGGACGGGCTCTGGTGGGCTGTGGTGGGCTGTGGTGGGCTGTGCCGGGCTGTGGTGGGCTGTGCCGAGCTGGGACGGGCTAGGACGGGCTGGGACGGGCTGTGCCAGGCTGTGGTGGGCTGTGACGGGCTGTTGTGGGCCGGGACGGGCTGTGGTGGGCCGGGACGGCCTGTGGTGGGCTGGGACGAGTTGTGGTGGGCCGGGACGGGCTGTGGTGGGCTGTGGTGGGTTATGGTGAGCTTAGACGGGCTGTGGTGGGTTGGGACGGTCTGTGGTGGGTTGTGGTGGGCTGGGACGGGCTGTGGTGGGCTGTGACAGGCTGTGGTGGGCTGGGTCGGGCTGTGGCAGGCTGGGATGGGCTTTGGCGGGCCGGGACAGTCTGTGGCGGGCTGTGGCGGGCCGTCGTTGGCCGTGGTGGGCCGTAGTGGGCCGTGGTGAGCCGTGGTGGGCTGTGGTAGGCTGGGACGGGCTGTGGTGACCTGGGACGAGCTGTGGTGGGCTGTGGAGGGCTGGGACGGGCTGTGGAGGGCTGGGACGGGCTGTGGTGGGCTCGACAAGCTGTGGTTGGCTGGGACCGTCTGTTTTGGACTGGGATGGCCTGCGGTGGGCTGTGGTGGGCTGGGACGGGCTATGGTGGGTTGGGACGGGCTGGGACGGGCTGGGACGGGCAGTGGTGGGCTGGGACGGGCTGTGGTGGGCTGTGAGAGGCTGTGGTGGGCTGGGACGGTCTGTGGTGGGCTGTGGTGTGCTGGGACGGGCTGTGGTGAGCTGTGATGGGCTGTGGTGGGCTGTGGTGTGCTGGGATGGGCTGTGGTGGGCCGGGACGGGCCGTGGTGGGCTGTGGTGTGCCATGTTTATCTGGGACGAGCTGTGGTGGGCCATGGCGGGCCGTTGTGGGCTGGGACGGGCCGTGGTTTGCCGTGGTGGGCTGAAACAGGATGTGGTGACCTGTGGTGAGCTGTGGTGATCGGTGGTGGGCTGTGGTGACCGGTGGTGGGCTTTGGTGACCTGTGGTGGGCTGTGGTGGGCTGGGACGGGTTGCGGTGGGCTGGGACGGGTTGCGGTGGGCTAGGACGGGCTGCGGTGGGCTGGGACGGGCTGCGGTGGGCTGGGATAAGCTGTGTTGGGCTGCGACGGGCTGTGGTAGGCTGGGATGAGCTGTGGAGGGTTGGGACGGGCTGTGGAGGGTTGTGGAGGGCTGTGCTGGGCTTGGACAGGCTGTGGTGGGCTGAGATTGGCTGTGGTGGTCCGTGGTGGGCTGGGACGGGCCGTGCTGGGCTAGGACGGGCTGTGGTGAACTGTGGTGAGCTGTGATGGGCCGTGGTGGGCTGCGACGGGCCGTGGTGGGCTGGGACGGGCTGTGGTGGGCTGGGACGGGCTGTGGTGGGCCGTAGTGGGCTGTGTTGGGCTGGGACGGGCTGTGGTGGTCTGTGACAAGCTCTTGTGGGCTGTGGTGGGCTGGGACGAGCTGTGGTGGGCTCTGGTGGGCTCTGGTGGGCTGGGACGGGCTGTCGTGGGCTGGGACGGGCTGTCGTGGGCTGGGACGGGCTGGGATGGGCCGTGGTGGGCTGGGACGGGCCGTGGTGGGCTGGGACGGGCCGTGGTGGGCTGGGGTGGGTTGGGATAGGCTGCGGTGGGCCGTGGTGTGCTGTGGTGGGCTGAGACGGGCTCTGGAGGTCTGTGGTGGGCTAGGACGGCTTGTGGTGGGCTGGGACGGGCTGTGGTGGGCTGTGGTGGGCTTTCGTGGGCCGTGGTGGGCTGGGACGGGCTGTGGTGGGCTGGGACGGGCTGCGGTGGGTTGTGGAGAGCTGGGACGGGCTGTGACGGGCTGTGGTGGGCTGCGACGGGCTCTGGGGGTCTGGGACAGGCTTGGACGAGCTGGGACAGGCTGGGACAGGCTGTGGTGGGCTGTGGTGGGCTGGGAGGAGCTGGGACGGGCTGTGGTGGGCTGGGACGGTCTGTGGTGGGCTGTGGTAAGATGAGACGGGCCGTGGTGGGTTGGGACGGGCTGGTACTTGCTGTGGTGGGCTGTTACGGGCTGTGGTGGGCTGTGGTGGGCTGTGGTGGTCTGGGACAAGCTGGGACGGGCTGTTGTGGGCTGGGACGGGCTGTGACGGGCTGTGGTGGTCTGTGACAAGCTCTTGTGGGCTGTGGTGGGCTGGGACGAGCTGTGGTGGGCTCTGGTGGGCTCTGGTGGGCTGGGACGGGCTGTCGTGGGCTGGGACGGGCTGGGACGGGCCGTGGTGGGCTGGGACGGGCCGTGGTGGGCTGGGACGGGCCGTGGTGGGCTGGGACGGGTTGGGATAGGCTGCGGTGGGCCGTGGTGTGCTGTGGTGGGCTCTGGTGGGCTGGGATAGGCTCTGGTGAGCTGAGACGGGCTCTGGAGGTATGTGGTAGCTAGGACGGGCTGTGGTGGGCTGGGACGGGCTGTGGTGGGCTGTGGTGGGCTTTCGTGGGCCGTGGTGGGCTGGGAAGGGCTGTGGTGGGCTGTGGTGGGCTGCGACGGGCTCTGGGGGTCTGGGACAGGCTTGGACGAGCTGGGACAGGCTGGGACAGGCTGTGGTGGGCTGAGACGGGCTGGGAGGGGCTGGGACGGGCCGTGGTGGGCTGGGACGGGTTGGGATAGGCTGCGGTGGGCCGTGGTGTGCTGTGGTGGGCCGTGGTGGGCTGGGATAGGCTCTGGTGAGCTGAGACGGGCTCTGGAGGTCTGTGATGGGCTAGGACGGCTTGTGGTGGGCTGGGACGGGCTGTGGTGGGCTGTGGTGGGCTTTCGTGGGCCGTGGTGGGCTGGGACGGGCTGTGGTGGGCTGTGGTGGGCTGCGACGGGCTCTGGGGGTCTGGGACAGGCTTGGACGAGCTGGGACAGGCTGGGACAGGCTGTGGTGGGCTGAGACGGGCTGGGAGGGGCTGGGACGGGCTGTGGTGGGCTGGGACGGTCTATGGTGGGCTGTGGTAAGCTGGGACGGGCTGTGGTGGGCTGTGATGGGCTGTGGTGGGCTGTGGTGTGCTGGGACGGGCTGTGGTGGGCCGGGACGGGCCGTGGTTTGCCGTGGTGGGCTGAAACAGGCTGTGGTGACATGTGGTGGGCTGTGGTGACCGGTGGTGGGCTGTGGTGACCTGTGGTGGGCTGTGGTGGGCTGGGACGGGTTGCGGTGGGCTGGGATAAGCTGTGTTGGGCTGCGACGGGCTGTGGTAGGCTGGGATGAGCTGTGGAGGGTTGGGACGGGCTGTGGAGGGTTGTGGAGGGCTGTGCTGGGCTTGGACAGGCTGTGGTGGGCTGAGATGGGCCGTGGTGGTCCGTGGTGGGCTGGGACGGGCCGTGCTGGGCTAGGACGGGCTGTGGTGAACTGTGGTGGGCTGTGATGGGCCGTGGTGGGCTGGGACGGGCCGTGGTAGGCTGGGGTGGGCCGTGGTGGGCTGGGACGGGCCGTGGTGGGCTGGGACGGGCCGTGGTGGGCTGTGGTGGACTGGGAAGGGCCGTGGTGGGCCGTGGTGTGCTCTGGTGGGCCATGGTGGACCGTGGTGTGCCGTGGTGGGCCGGGACAGGCCGTGGTTAGCCGTGCTGTGCTGAAACAGGCTGGGACAGGCTCTGGTGGGCTGGGACGGGATGTGGTGGGCTGGGACGGGCCGTGGTGGGCTGGGACGGGCTGTGGTGGGCTGTGGTGGGCTGGGACGGGCTGTGGTCGTCTGGGACGGGTTGTGGTGAGCTGAGACGGGCCGTGGTGGCCTGAGACGGGCCGTGGTGGGCTGGGACGGGCTGGTACTTGCTGTGGTGGGCTGTTACGGGCTGTGGTGTGCTGTGAGAGGCTGTGGTGGTCTGGGACGAGCTGGGACGGGCTGTGGTGGGCTGGGACGGGCTGTGGTGGGCTGTGACGGGCTGGGATGGGCTGTGGCAAGCTGGGATGGGCTGTGGTGGATTGGGACGGGCTGTGGTCGACAGGGACGGGCAGGGACGGGCTGTGGTGGGCTGGGACGGGCTGTGGTGTGCTGGGACGGGCTGTGGTGAGCTTTGGTGGGCCGTGGTTCGCTGTGGTCGGCCGTGGTGGGCTGGGACGGGCCATGGTGGGCTGTGGTGGGCCGTGGTGGTCTGGGACAGGCTGTGGTGGGCTGTGGTGGGTTCTGGTGAGCTTGAGACGGGCTGTGGTGGGCTGGGACGGGCTGGGATGGGCTCTGGTGGTCTGGAACAGGCTGGGACGGGCTGTGGTGGGCTGGGATGGGCTGGCACGGGCTGTGGTGGGCTGGCACGGGCTGTAGTGGGCTGGCACGGGCTGTGGTGGGCTGGCACGGGCTGTGGTGGGCTGGGACGGGCTGTGGTGGGCTGGGACGGGCTGGGATGGGCGGGGACGGGCTGGGACGGGCTGGGACGGGCTGTGGTGGGCTGGGACGGGCTGGGACGTGCTGTGGTGTGCTCGGACGGGCTGTGGTGTGCTGGGACGGGCTGTGGTGGGCTGTGGTGGTCTGGGACGGGCCATGGTGGGCTGTGGTGGGTTCTGCTGAGCTTGAGACGGGCTGTGGTGGGCTGGGACGGGCTGAGACGAGTTCTGGTTGTCTGGAACGAGCTGGGACGGGCTGTGATGGGCTGGGACGGGCCGTGGTGGGCGGGGACGGGCTGTGGTGGGCTGGGACGGGATGTGGTGGTCTGGAATGGTCTGTGGTGGGCTGGGACGGGCTGTGGTGGGCTGGGACGGGCTGCGGCAGGCTGCGACGGGCTGAGACGGGCTATGCTGGTCTGTGGTGGGCTGTGGTGGGCGGGGACGGGCTGTGGTGGGCGGGGACGGGCTGTGGTGGGCTGGGACGGGCTGTGGTGGGCTAGGGACGGGCTGTGGTGTGCTGGGACGGGCTGTGGTGGGCTGGGACGGGCTGTGGTGGTCTGGAACAGGCTGTGGTGGGTTGGGACAGGCTGGGACATGCTGGGACGGTGTGTGGTGGACTGGGATGGTCTGTGGTGGGGCGTGGTGGGCTGGGACGGGCCGTGGTGAACCGTGGTGGGCTGTGGTGGGCCGTGGTGGGCCGTTTTGAGCCGGTATGGGAAGGGATGGGCTGTGGTGGGCCGTGGTGGGCTGGGACAGGTCATGGTGGTCTGAGATGGCCCGTGGTGAACTGTGGTGGGCTGTGGTGGGCCGTGGTGGGCTGGTATGGGCCGTGGTGGGCTGTTTTGAGCCGGTATGGGAAGGGATGGGCTGTGGTGGGCCGTGGTGGGCTGGGACAGGTCATGGTGGTCTGAGATGGCCCGTGGTGAACTGTGGTGGGCTGTGGTGGGCCGTGGTGGGCTGGGATGGGCCGTGGTGGGCCGTGGTGGTCTGCGACAGGCTGTGGTGGGCTGTGGTGGGTTCTGGTGAGCTTGAGACGGGCTCTGGTGGGCTGGGACGGGCTGTGGTGGGCTGGGACGGGCTGTGGTGGGCTGGGACGGGCTGTGGTGGGCTGGGACGGGCTGTGGTGGGCTGGGACGGGACGGGATGGGACGGGCTGGGACGGGCTGTGGTGTCCTGGGACGGGCTGTGGTGGGCTGGGACGGGCTGTGGTGGGCTGGGACGGGACGGGATGGGACGGGCTGGGACGGGCTGTGGTGTCCTGGGACGGGCTGTGGTGGGCTGGGACGGGATGGGATGGGACGGGCTGGGACGGGACGGGACAGGCTGTGACGGGCTGTGCTGGGAAGGGATGGGACGGGTTGTGGTGGGCTGGGACGGGACGGGCTGTGGTTGGCTGGGACAGGCTGGGACGGGCTGTGGTGGTCTGGGACGGGCTGTGGTGGGCTGTGGTGAGCTGGGAAAGGCTCTGGTGGGTTGGGACAGGGCGTGGTGGGCTGTGGTGTGCTGGGACGGGCTGTGGTGTGCTGGGACGGGCTGTGGTGTGCTGGGACGGGCTGTGGTGTGCTGGGACGGGCTGTGGTGTGCTGGGACGCGCTGTGGTGTTGGGGGACGGGCTGGGATGGGCTGTGGTGGGCGGGGACGGGCTGTGGTGGGCTGGGACAGGCTGTGGTGGGCTGTGGTGGGCTGTGGTGGGGCGTGGTGGGCTGGGACGGGCTGTGGTGGGCTGTGGTGGGCCGTCGTGGGCGGTTTTGGGCCGGTATGGGAAGGGATGGTCTGTATTGGGCCGTGGTGGGCTGGGACAGGTCATGGTGGGTTGAGACGGCCCGTGGTGAACTGTGGTAGGCTGTGGTGGGCCGTGGTTGGCTGGGACGGGCCGTGGTGGGCTGTGGTGGGCCGTGGTGGTCTGGGACAGGCTGTGGTGGGCTTTGGTGGGTTCTTGTGAGCTTGAGATGGGTTGTGGTGGGCTAGGACGGGCTGTGGTGGGCTGGGACGGGCTGGGACGGGCTGTGGTGGTCTGTGATGGGCTGTGGTGTGCTGGGACGGGCTGTGGTGGGCTGGGACGGGCTGTGGTGGGCTGGGACGGGCTGTGGTGGGCTGGGACGGGCTGTGGTGGTCTGGAACAGGCTGTGGTGGGTTGTGGTGGTCTGGGACGGGTTGTGGTGGGCTGGGACGGGCTCTGGTGGGCTGTGGTGTGATGGGATGGGCTTTGGTGAGCTGGGACGGGCTGTGGTGAACCATGGTGGGGTGTGCTGGGCCGTGGTGGGCTGGGACGGGCTGTGGTGAACTGTGGAGGGCTGTGGTGGGCCGTGGTGTGCTGGGACGGGCCGTTGTGGGCTGTGGTGGGCCGTGGTGGTCTGGGACGGGCTGTGGTAAACTGGGACGGGCTGGGACTGGCTGTGGTGGGCTGGGAAGGGCTGGGACGGGCTGTGGTGGGCTGGGACTGGCTGTGGTGGCCTGGGACGGGCCGTGGTGGGCTGTGGTGGGCTGGGACGGGCTGGTACTTGCTGTGGTGGGCTGTTACGGGCTGTGGTGGGCTGGGACGGGCCGTGGTGGGCCGTGGTGGGCCGTAGTGGGCTGTGGTGGGCTTGGACGGGCTGTGGTGGTCTGTGACAAGCTCTTGTGGGCTGTGGTGGGCTGGGACGAGCTGTGGTGGGCTCTGGTGGGCTCTGGTGGGCTGGGGCGGACTATCGTGGGCTGGGACGGGCTGTCGTGGGCTGGGACGGGCTGGGACGGGCCGTGGTGGGCTGGGACGGGCCGTGGTGGGCTGGGACGGGTCGTGGTGGGCTGGGACGGGTTGGGATAGGCTGCGGTGTGCTGGGACGGGTTGGGATAGGCTGCGGTGGGCTGGGACGGGCTGTGGTGGGTTGTGGTGAGCTGAGACGGGCTGTGGTGAAATTGGACGGGCTGTGGTGGGCTGTGGTGTGCTGGGACATGCTGTGGTGAACTGGGAAGGGCTCTGGTGGTCTGGAATGGGCTGTGGTGGGCTGGGACGGGCCGTGGCGGGCTGCGGTGGGCTGGGACGGGCTGTGGTGGCCTGGGACAGGCTCTGGTGCGCTGTGGTGGGCTGTGGTGTGCTATGGTGCGCTGTGGTGGGTTGTGGTGAGCTAGAACGGGTTGTGGTGGGCTGGGACGGGCTATAGTGGGCTGGGACGGGATTGTGGTGGGCTGGGACGGGCTCTGATGGTCTGCGGCGGCCGTGGTGGGCTGGGACGGGCTGTGGTGGGCTGGGACGGGCTGGGAAGGGCTGTGGTGGGTTGTGGTGAGCTGGGACGACCTCTGGTGGGCTGGGACGGGCTGTGACGGGCTGTGGTGGGCTGGGACGGGCTCTGGTGGGTTGGCACGGGGCGTGGTGGGCTGTGGTGGGCTGGGACGGGCTGTGGTGGGCGGGGACGGGCTTTGGTGGGTTAGTGGTGGGTTCTGAAGGGCTGTGGTGGGCTGTGGTGGGTTGGGACACGCTGTGGTGGGTAGGGACGGGCTGTGGTGGGCTGTGGTGTGTTGTGACGGGTTGGCACGGGCTGGGACGGGCCGTGGTGGGCTGGGATGGACTGCGGTGGGCTGTGGTGGGCTGGGACGGGCTGTGGTAGCTTGGGACGGGCTGGGACGGGCAGTGGTGGGCTGGTACGGGCAGTGGTGGGCTGGAACGGGCTGTGGTGGGCTGGGACGGGCCGTGGTGGGCTGGGGTGGGCCGTGGTGGGCTGGGACAAGCCGTGGTGGGCTGGGACGGGCTGTGGTGGGCTGTGGTGGACTGGGAAGGGCCGAGGTGGGCCGTGGTGTGCTCTGGTGGGCCATGGTTGACCGTGGTTGGCCGTGGTGGGCCGGGACAGGTCGTGGTTAGCCGTGGTGGGCTGAAACAGGCTGGGACGGGCTCTGGTGGGCTGGGACGGGATGTGGTGGGCTGGGACAGGCCGTGGTGGGCTGGGACGGGCTGTGGTGGGCTGTGGTGGGCTGGGACGGGCTGTGGTCGTCTGGGACAGGTTGTGGTGAGCTGAGACGGGCCGTGGTGGGCTGAGACGGGCCGTGGTGGGCTGGGACGGGCTGGTACTTGCTGTGGTGGGCTGTTACGGGCTGTGGTGTGCTGTGAGAGGCTGTGGTGGTCTGGGACGAGCTGGGACGGGCTGTGGTGGGCTGGGACGGGCTGTGGTGGGCTGGGACGGGCTGTGGTGGGCCGTAGTGGGCTGTGGTGGGCTGGGACGGGCTGTGGTGGTCTGTGACAAGCTCTTGTGGGCTGTGGTGGGCTGGGACGGGCTGTGGTGGTCTCTGGTGGGCTGGGACGGGCTGTCGTGGGCTGGGACGGGCTGGGACGGGCCGTGGTGGGCTGGGACGGGCCGTGGTGGGCTGGGACGGGTTGGGAAGGGCTGTGGTGGGTTGTGGTGAGCTGGGACGACCTCTGGTGGGCTGGGACGGGCTGTGACGGGCTGTGGTGGGCTGTGGTAAGCTGGGACGGGCTCAGGTGGGTTGGGGCAGGCTGTGGTGCGCTGTGGTTGGCTGGGACGGGCTGTGGTGGGCGGGGACGGGCTTTGGTGGGTTAGTGGTGGGCTGGGACGACCTCTTGTGGTCTGGGACGGGCTGTGGTGGGCTGTGGTGAGCTGGGACGGGCTCTGGTGGGTTGGCACGGGGCGTGGTGGGCTGTGGTGGGCTGGGACGGGCTCTGGTGGTCTGGGACATACTGTGGTGGGCTGGGACGGGTTGGGACGGGCTGTGGTGCTCTGTGGTGGGCTGGGACGTGCCGTGGTGGACCGTGGTGGGCTTGGATGGGCCGTGGTGGGCTTGGATGGGCCGTGGTGGGCTGTGGTCTGCCGTGGTGGGCTGTGGTCTGCCGTGGTGGGCTGTGGTCGGCCGTGGTGGGCTGTGGTGGGCTGTGGTCGGTTGTGGTGGGCTGGGACGGGCTGTGGTGGGCTGAGATGGGATGTGGTGGTCTGGGACAGGCTGTAATGGGCTGGGATGGGCTGTGGTGCGCCTTGGTGGGCTGTGTTGGGCCCGGATGGGCCGTGGTGGGCTGTGGTGGGCCGTGGTGGGCTGGGACGGGCTGTGGTGGGCTGGGACGGGCCGTGGTTGGCTGGGACGGGCTGTGGTGGGCTGTGGTGTGATGGGACGGGCTGTGGTGGGCTGGGATCGGCTGGGATAGGCTGTGGTTGGTTATGGTGGGCTGGGAAGAGCTGTGGAGGTCTGGGACAAGCTGTGGTGGGCTGTGGTGGGCTGGGACGGGCTGTGGTGGGCTGGGACGGGCTGTAGTGGGCTGAGGCGGGCTGTGGTGGGCTTCATGGGCTGTGGTGGGCTGTGGTGGGCTGTGGTGGGCTGTGGTGGTCTGTGGTGGGCTGGGACGGGCTGTGGTGGGCTGTGGTGGGTTCTGAAGGGCTGTGGTGGGTTGGGACACGCTGTGGTGGGTAGAGACGGGCTGTGGTGGGCTGTGGTGTGTTCTGACGGGTTGGCACGGGCTGGGACGGGCCGTGGTGGGCTGGGATGGGCTGCGGTGGGCTGTGGTGGGCTGTGGTGGGCTGGGACAAGCTTTGGTGGGTTGGGACGGGCTGGGACGGGCTGGGACGGGCAGTGGTGGGCTAGGACGGGCAGTGGTGGTCTGGGACGGGCAGTGGTGGGCTGGGACGGGCCATGGTGGGCTGAGAGGGGCTGTGGTGGGCTGAGACGGGCTGGTACTTGCTGTGGTGGGCTGTTACGGGCTGTGGTGTGCTGTGAGAGGCTGTGGTGGTCTGGGACGAGCTGGGACGGGCTGTGGTGGGCTGGGACGGGCTGTGGTGGGCTGGGACGGGCTGCGGTGTGCTGGGACGGGCTGTGGTGGGCTGGGACGGGCTGTGGTGGGCCGTAGTGTGCTGTGGTGGGCTGGGACGGGCTGTGGTGAGCTGTGGCGGGCTGTGATGGGCTGTGGTGGGCTGGGACGGGCCGTGGTGGGCTGGGACGGGCCGTGGTGGGCTGGGGTGGGCCGTGGTGGGCTGGGACGGGCTGTGGTGGGCTGTGGTGGACTGGGAAGGGCCGTGGTGGGCCGTGGTGTGCTCTTGTGGGCCATGGTGGACCGTGGTTGGCCGTGGTGGGCCGGCACAGGCCGTGGTTAGCCGTGGTGGGCTGAAACAGGCTGGGACGGGCTCTGGTGGGCTGGGACGGGATGTGGTGGGCTGGGACGGGCCGTGGTGGGCTAGGACGGGCTGTGGTGGGCTGTGGTGGGCTGGGACGGGCTGTGGTCGTCTGGGACGGGACGTGGTGAGCTGAGACGGGCCGTGGTGGGCTGAGACGGGCCGTGGTGGGCTGAGACGGGCCGTGGTGGGCTGGGACGGGCTGGTACTTGCTGTGGTGGGCTGTTACGGGCTGTGGTGGGCTGTTACGGGCTGTGGTGGGCTGTTACGGGCTGTGGTGGGCTGGGACGGGCTGTGGTGGGCTGGGACGGGCTGTGGTGGGCCGTAGTGGGCTGTGGTGGGCTGGGACGGGCTGTGGTGGTCTGTGACAAGCTCTTGTGGGCTGTGGTGGGCTGGGACGAGCTGTGGTGGGCTCTGGTGGGCTCTGGTGGGCTGGGACGGACTGTCGTGGGCTGGGACCGGCTGTCGTGGGCTGGGACGGGCTGGGACGGGCCGTGGTGGGCTGGGACGGGCCGTGGTGGGCTGGGACGGGCCGTGGTGGGCTGGGACGAGTTGGGATAGGCTGCGGTGTGCTGGGACGGGCTGTGGTGGGTGTGGTGAGCTGAGACGGGCTGTGGTGAAATTGGACGGGCTGTGGTGGGCTGTGGTGTGCTGGGACATGCTGTGGTGAACTGGGAAGGGCTCTGGTGGTCTGGAATGGGCTGTGGTGGGCTGGGACGGGCCGTGGCGGGTTGCGGTGGGCTGGGACGGGCTGTGGTGGGCTGGGACAGGCTCTGGTGCGCTTTGGTGGGCTGTGGTGTGCTATGGTGCGCTGTGGTGGGTTGTGGTGAGCTAGAATGGGTTGTGGTGGGCTGGGACGGGCTATAGTGGGCTGGGACGGGATTGTGGTGAGCTGGGACGGGCTCTGATGGTCTGCGGCGGCCGTGGTGGGCTGGGACGGGCTGTGGTGGGCTGGGACGGGCTGGGAAGGGCTGTGGTGGGTTGTGGTGAGCTGGGACGACCTCTGGTGGGCTGGGACGGGCTGTGACGGGCTGTGGTGGGCTGGGACAGGCTCTGGTGGGTTGGCACGGGGCGTGGTGGGCTGTGGTGGGCTGGGACGGGCTGTGGTGGGCGGGGACGGGCTTTGGTGGGTTAGTGGTGGGCTGGGACGACCTCTTGTGGTCTGGGACGGGCTGTGGTGGGCTGTGGTGGGCTGGGACGGGCTCTGGTGGGTTGGCACGGGGCGTGGTGGGCTGTGGTGGGCTGGGACGGGCTGTGGTGGGCTGGGACGGGCTCTGGTGGTCTGGGACATACTGTGGTGGGCTGGGACGGGCTGGGACGGGCTGTGGTGCTCTGTGGTGGGCTGGGACGTGCCGTGGTGGACCGTGGTGGGCTTGGATGGGCCGTGGTGGGCTTGGATGGGCCGTGGTGGGCTGTGGTCTGCCGTGGTGGGCTGTGGTCGGCCGTGGTGGGCTGTGGTGGGCTGTGGTCGGTTGTGGTGGGCTGGGACGGGCTGTGGTGGGCTGAGATGGGATGTGGTGGTCTGGGACAGGCTGTAATGGGCTGGGATGGGCTGTGGTGCGCCTTGGTGGGCTGTGTTGGGCCCGGATGGGCCGTGGTGGGCTGTGGTGGGCCGTGGTGGGCTGGGACGGGCTGTGGTGGGCTGGGATGGGCCGTGGTTGGCTGGGACGGGCTGTGGTGGGCTGTGGTGTGATGGGACGGGCTGTGGTGGGCTGGGATCGGCTGGGATAGGCTGTGGTTGGTTATGGTGGGCTGGGAAGAGCTGTGGTGGTCTGGGACAAGCTGTGGTGGGCTGTGGTGGGCTGGGACGGGCTGTGGTGGGCTGGGACGGGCTGTGGTGGGCTGGGACGGGCTGTAGTGGGCTGAGGCGGGCTGTGGTGGGCTTCATGGGCTGTGGTGGGCTGTGGTGGTCTGTGGTGGCCTGGGACGTGCTGTGGTGGGCTGGGACGAGCTGTGGTGGGCTGTGGTGGGTTCTGAAGGGCTGTGGTGGGCTGTGGTGGGTTGGGACACGCTGTGGTGGGTAGGGACGGGCTGTGGTGGGTTGGGATGGTCTGCGGTGGGCTGTGGTGGGCTGGGACGGGCTGTGGCGTGTTGTGACGGGTTGGCACGGGCTGGAACGGGCCGTGGTGGGCTGGGATGGGCTGCGGTGGGCTGTGGTGGGCTGTGGTGGGCTGGGACGGGCTGTGGTGGGTTGGGACGGGCTGGGACGGGCAGTGGTGGGCTGGGACGGGCAGTGGTGGGCTGGAACGGGCTGTGGTGGGCTGGGACGGGCTGCGACGGGCGGGGACGGTCTGTGGTGGGCTGGGACGGTCTGGTGTGGGCTGTGGTAAGCTGGAATGGGCTGTGGTGGGCTGTGATGGGCTGTGGTAGGCTGTGGTGTGCTGGGACGGGCTTTGGAGGGTTGGGACGGGCTGGGACGGGCTGGGACGGGCAGTGGTGGGCTGGGACGAGTTGTGGTGGGCCGGGACGGGCCGTGGTGGTCTGTGGTGCGCCTTGTTTAGCTGGGACGAGCTGTGGTGGGCCATGGCGGGCCGTGGTGGGCTGGGACGGGCCGTGGTTTGCCGTGGTGGGCTGAAACAGGCTGTGGTGACCGGTGGTGGGCTGTGGTGACCGGTGGTGGGCTGTGGTGACCGGTGGTGGGCTGTGGTGACCTTTGGTGGGCTGTGGTGGGCTGGGACGGGTTTCGGTGGGCTGGGACGGGCTGCGGTGGGCTGGGACGGGCTGCGGTGGGCTGGGATAAGCTGTGTTGGGCTGCGACGGGCTATGGTAGGCTGGGATGAGCTGTAGAGGGTTGGGACGGGCTGTGGAGGGTTGTGGAGGGCTGTGCTGAGCTTGGACAGGCTGTGGTGGGCTGAGATGGGCCGTGGTGGTCCGTGGTGGGCTGGGACGAGCCGTGCTGGGCTAGGACGGGCTGTGGTGAACTGTGGTGGGCTGTGATGGGCCGTGGTGGGCTGGGACGGGCCGTGGTGGGCTGCGTGGGCCGTGGTGGGCTGGGACGGGCCGTGGTGGGCTTGGACAGGCTGTGGTGGGCTGTGGTGGACTGGGAAGGGCCGTGGTGGGCTGTGGTGTGCTCTGGTGGGGCATGGTGGACCGTGGTTGGCCGTGGTGGGCCGGGACAGGCCGTGGTTAGCCATGGTGGGCTGAAACAGGCTGGGACGGGCTCTGGTGGGCTGGGACGGGATGTGGTGGGCTGGGACGGGCCGTGGTGGGCTGTGGTGGGCTGGGACGGGCTGTGGTCGTCTGGGACGGGTTGTGGTGAGCTGAGACGGGCCGTGGTGGGCTGAGACGGGCCGTGGTGGGCTGGGACGGGCTGGTACTTGCTGTGGTGGGCTGTTACGGGCTGTGGTGTGCTGTGGGAGGCTGTGGTGGTCTGGGACGAGCTGGGACGGGCTGTGGTGGGCTGGGACGGGCTGTGGTGGGCCGTAGTGGGCTGTGGTGGGCTGGGACGGGCTGTGGTGGTCTGTGACAAGCTCTTGTGGGCTGTGGTGGGCTGGGACGAGCTGTGGTCGGCTCTGGTGGGCTCTGGTGGGATGGGACGGGCTGTCGTGGGCTGGGACGGGCTGTCGTGGGCTGGGACGGGCTGTGGTGGCCTGGGACGGGCCGTGGTGGGCTGTGGTGGGCTGGGACGGGTTGTGGTGAGCTGAGACGGGCCGTGGTGGGCTGAGACGGGCCGTGGTGGGCTGAGACAGGCTGTGGTGGGCTGGGACGGGCTGGTACTTGCTGTGGTGGGCTGTTACGGGCTGTGGTGGGCTGGGACGGGCTGTGGTGGGCCGTAGTGGGCTGTGGTGGGCTGGGACGGGCTGTGGTGGTCTGTGACAAGCTCTTGTGGGCTGTGGTGGGCTGGGACGAGCTGTGGTGGGCTCTGGTGGGCTCTGGTGGGCTGGGGCGGACTATCGTGGGCTGGGACGGGCTGTCGTGGGCTGGGACGGGCTGGGACGGTCCGTGGTGGGCTGGGACGGGCCGTGGTGGGCTGGGACGGGTCGTGGTGGGCTGGGACGGGTTGGGATAGGCTGCGGTGTGCTGGGACGGGCTGTGGTGGGTTGTGGTGAGCTGAGACGGGCTGTGGTGAAATTGGACGGGCTGTGGTGGGCTGTGGTGTGCTGGGACATGCTGTGGTGAACTGGGAAGGGCTCTGGTGGTCTGGAATGGGCTGTGGTGGGCTGGGACGGGCCGTGGCGGGCTGCGGTGGGCTGGGACGGGCTGTGGTGGCCTGGGACAGGCTCTGGTGCGCTGTGGTGGGCTGTGGTGTGCTATGGTGCGCTGTGGTGGGTTGTGGTGAGCTAGAACGGGTTGTGGTGGGCTGGGACGGGCTATAGTGGGCTGGGACGGGATTGTGGTGGGCTGGGACGGGCTCTGATGGTCTGCGGCGGCCGTGGTGGGCTGGGACGGGCTGTGGTGGGCTGGGACGGGCTGGGAAGGGCTGTGGTGGGTTGTGGTGAGCTGGGACGACCTCTGGTGGGCTGGGACGGGCTGTGACGGGCTGTGGTGGGCTGGGACGGGCTCTGGTGGGTTGGCACGGGGCGTGGTGGGCTGTGGTGGGCTGGGACGGGCTGTGGTGGGCGGGGACGGGCTTTGGTGGGTTAGTGGTGGGTTCTGAAGGGCTGTGGTGGGCTGTGGTGGGTTGGGACACGCTGTGTTGGGTAGGGACGGGCTGTGGTGGGCTGTGGTGTGTTGTGACGGGTTGGCACGGGCTGGGACGGGCCGTGGTGGGCTGGGATGGGCTGCGGTGGGCTGTGGTGGGCTGTGGTGGGCTGGGACGGGCAGTGGTGGCTTGGGACGGGCTGGGACGGGCAGTGGTGGGCTGGTACGGGCAGTGGTGGGCTGGAACGGGCTGTGGTGGGCTGGGACGGGCTGTGGTGGGCTGGGACGGTCTGTGGTGGGCTGGGACGGTCTGGTGTGGGCTGTGGTAAGATGGGACGGGCTGTGGTGGGCTGTGATGGGCTGTGGTGGGCTGTGGTGTGCTGGGACGGGCTTTGGAGGGTTGGGACGGGCTGGGACGGGCTGGGACGGGCAGTGGTGGGCTGGGACGGGCAGTGGTGGGCTGGGACGGTCTGTGGTGGGCTGGGACGGTCTGTGGTGGGCTGAGGTAAGCAGGGACGGGCTGTGGTGGGCTGGGATGGTCTGTGGTGGGCTGTGGTAAGCTGGGACGGGCTGTGGTGGGCCGGGACGGGCCGTGGTGGGCTGTGGTGCGCCTTGTTTATCTGGGATGAGCTGTGGTGGGCCATGGCGGGCCGTGGTGGGCTGGGACGGGCCGTGGTTTGCCGTGGTGGGCTGAAACAGGCTGTGGTGACCTGTGGTGGGCTGTGGTGACCGGTGGTGGGCTGTGGTGGGCTGGGACGGGTTGCGGTGGGCTGGGACGGGTTTCGGTGGGCTAGGACGGGCTGCGGTGGGCTGGGACGGGCTGCGGTGGGCTGGGATAAGCTGTGTTGGGCTGCGACGGGCTGTGGTAGGCTGGGATGAGCTGTGGAGGGTTGGGACGGGCTGTGGAGGGTTGTGGAGGGCTGTGCTGGGCTTGGACAGGCTGCGGTGGGCTGAGATGGGCCGTGGTGGTCCGTGGTGGGCTGGGACGGGCCGTGGTGGGCTAGGACGGGCTGTGGTGAACTGTGGTGGGCTGGGACGGGCCGTGGTGGGCTGGGACGGGCCGTGGTGGGCTGGGGTGGGCCGTGGTGGGCTGGGACGGGCCGTGGTGGGCTGTGGTGGGCCGTGGTGGGCTGTGGTGGACTGGGAAGGGCCGTGGTGGGCCGTGGTGTGCTCTGGTGGGCCATGGTGGACCGTTGTTGGCCGTGGTGGGCCGGGACAGGCCGTGGTTAGCCGTGGTGGGCTGAAACAGGCTGGGACGGGCTCTGGTGGGCTGGGACGGGCAGTGGTGGGCTGGGACAGGCAGTGGTGGGCTGGGACGGGCTGTGGTGGGCTGTGGTGGGCTGGGACGGGCTGTGGTCGTCTGGGACGGGTTGTGGTGAGCTGAGACGGGCCGTGGTGGGCTGAGACGGGCTGTGGTGGGCTGGGACGGGCTGGTACTTGCTGTGGTGGGCTGTTACGGGCTGTGATGTGCTGTGAGAGGCTGTGGTGGTCTGGGACGGGCTGTGGTGGGCTGGGACGGGCTGTGGTGGGCTGGGACGGGCTGTGGTGGGCCGTAGTGGGCTGTGGTGGGCTGGGACGGGCTGTGGTGGTCTGTGACAAGCTCTTGTGGGCTGTGGTGGGCTGGGACGAGCTGTGGTGGGCTCTGGTGGGCTGGGATGGGCTGTCGTGGGCTGGGACGGGCTGTCGTGGGCTGGGACGGGCTGGGACGGGCCGTGGTGGGCTGGGACGGGCCGTGGTGGGCTGGGACGGGCTGTGGTGGGCTGTGGTGGGCTGGGACGAACTGTGGTCGTCTGGGACGGGTTGTGGTGAGCTGAGACGGGCCGTGGTGGGCTGAGACGGGCCGTGGTGGGCTGGGACGGGCTGGTACTTGCTGTGGTGGGCTGTTACGGGCTGTGGTGTGCTGTGAGAGGCTGTGGTGGTCTGGGACGAGCTGGGACGGGATGTGGTGGGCTGGGACGGGCTGTGGTGGGCTGGGACAAGCTGTGGTGGGCTGGGACGGGCTGTGGTGGGCTGGGACGGGCTGTGGTGGGCCGTAGTGGGCTGTGGTGGGCTGGGACGGGCTGTGGTGGGCTCTGGTTGGCTCTGGTGGGCTGGGACGGGCTGTCGTGGGCTGGGACGGGCTGGGACGGGCCGTGGTGGGCTGGGACGGGCTGTGGTGGGCTGGGACGGGCCGTATTGGGCTGGGACGGGTTGGGATAGGCTGCGGTGGGCCGTGGTGTGATGTGCTGGGCCTGGGTTGGCTGGGATAGGCTGTGGTGAGCTGAGACGGGCTCTGGAGGTCTGTGGTGGGCTAGGACGGCTTGTGGTGGGCTGGGACGGGCTGTGGTGGGCCGTGGTGGGCTGTGGTGGGCTTTTGTGGGCCGTGGTGGGCTGGGACGGGCTGTGGTGGGCTGGGACGGGCTGCGGTGGGTTGTGGAGAGCTGGGACGGGCTGTGACGGGCTGTGGTGGGCTGCGACGGGCTCTGGGACAGGCTTGGACGAGCTGGGACAGCCTGGGACAGGCTGTGGTGGGCTAAACGGGCTGTGGTGGGCTGGGACGGGCTCTGGTGGTCTGGGACATACTGTGGTGGGCTGGGACGGGCTGGGACGGGCTGTGGTGCTCTGTGGTGGGCTGGGACGTGCCGTGGTGGACCGTGGTGGGCTTGGATGGGCCGTGGTGGGCTTGGATGGGCCGTGGTGGGCTGTGGTCTGCCGTGGTGGGCTGTGGTCGGCCGTGGTGGGCTGTGGTGGGCTGTGGTCGGTTGTGGTGGGCTGGGACGGGCTGTGGTGGGCTGAGATGGGATGTGGTGGTCTGGGACAGGCTGTAATGGGCTGGGATGGGCTGTGGTGCACCTTGGTGGGCTGTGTTGGGCCCGGATGGGCCGTGGTGGGCTGGGACGGGCTGTGGTGGGCTGGGACGGGCCATGGTTGGCTGGGACGGGCTGTGGTGGGCTGTGGTGTGATGGGACGGGCTGTGGTGGGCTGGGATTGGCTGGGATAGGCTGTGGTTGGTTATGGTGGGCTGGGAAGAGCTGTGGAGGTCTGGGACAAGCTGTGGTGGGCTGGGACGGGCTGTGGTGGGCTGGGATGGGCTGTAGTGGGCTGAGGCGGGCTGTGGTGGGCTGTGGTGGTCTGTGGTGGCCTGGGACGTGCTGTGGTGGGTTCTGAAGGGCTGTGGTGGGCTGTGGTGGGTTGGGACACGCTGTGGTGGATAGGGACGGGCTGTGGTGGGCTGTGGTGTGTTGTGACGGGTTGGCACGGGCTGGGACGGGCTGTGGTGGGCTGGGATGGGCTGCGGTGGGCTGTGGTGGGCTGGGACAGGCTGTGGTGAGCTGAGACGGGCTCTGGAGGGCTGTGGTGGGCTGGGACGGGCTGTGGTGAACTGTGGTGGGCCGTGGTGGGCTTTCGTGGGCTGTGGTGGGCTGGGACGGGCTGTGGTGGGCGAGGACGGGCTGGGACGGGCTGTGGTGATTTGTGGAGAGCTGTGACGGGCTGTGGTGGGCTGCGACGGGCTCTGGTGGTCTGGGACGGGCTGGGACAGGCTGGGACGGGCTGTGGTGGGCTGAGACGGGCTGGGAGGGTCTGGGACGGGCTGTGGTGGTCTGGGACGGGCTTTGTTGGGCGGGGACGGGCTGTGGTGGGCTGGAACGGACTGTGGTGGTCCTGGACGGGCTCTGGTGGGCTGTGGTGGGCTGGGATGGACTGTGGTGAGCTGGGACGGGCTGGGACGGGCTGTGGGTGGCTGGGACGGGCTGTGGTGGGCTGGGACTTGCTGTGGTGTGCTGTGGTTTGTCCATCAAACAGCTTCTCTGTTTTTCTGTCTCTCAGGCCAACAGTTTTACTGTCTCCTCGGTCTCTGCCCCCTCTTGGCTTCATCGTTTCATTATTAGAAAGAAAGGACAGAACCTGACCAAAATAACTCAGCAGATGCCAAAGGTATGGGTGAGCTGGTTAGCTTAGCACCCCCGGCGTAGAAAAAGGTTTAGTCCAGATCACTCGTCACGAAAGAGAGAGGTGTATTCTAGCGTGGGTAAAACCAGGGGGAAATGACACAGATCTTTGCTGTTCAAGGGAACCCTCTCTTTTACTGCTGCAAACACTGCTCCTCCTATGTTATTGTCATGGGTTGAGCCCTTCCAAGGAAGCTTTATGTGGTGCTGTTTTGAGAACTGATGTAGTAGGATACCTGGAAATGGCGAGTGCAGCAAGGCTTCTCCCTGGGGAGTTAGACGGTATCTAGATAAAGGCTAAATGAGTAAACTTCTCCAAAGCCCTTGCAGAAACCGGGACGGCACCAGAGCCTTGGGCTCTAGGCACTGCCATATGGCCGAAATTGTTAAGTTTCTGACTTGTAAAATTGTGGGGATTTGGTCTGGGCTTTTTGGGAAGGAGCGCATCTCTCAGTGGCAGGGATCGATGGTGTAGGCCTGACCAAAAGCATTGGCCTGGCTTGGATCTTGGCAAATTCTGAAGAGATTCATTGTCCTTCACCTCAAGGTTCACATCAAATTCACTGGAGGAGAGGATAACATCACTTTGGAAGGACCTACAGAAGATGTGCATGTGGCTCAGGAACAGATTGAAGCCGTGCTCAAGGAACTGGTGAGCTGCAGTTACTAGTTCCAGTAAGAAACTGGGGGAAGAAGGGGCAACAGAGCAGAGGTGATGAGGTGTTTGTCACATCCATAGGATGTCTTGGCATGCTTAATCGAACTTGCAGGAGACAAATTGTGTGGCAGGTGGATGACACCCCTTGGTCATCCATAGCATCCTTGAAAAGTCAGCATTAATTTTTTTGGTGCGGAGAAGGAAGGATTCTCTTGGTTATAGCTGGAGAGGCATAGAAGTGAGTCTTTTCAATGTTTCATGAGCACAATGCTCTCTTCTCAAAGCAGAGGAATGCTTGTGCTCTGCTTAAGAGCAGAAGTGCTTGTAGCTGACCGCTGGTGAGTCAGTGCCAATACTGGCAGTAGGCAGTTACTTAGGGCACGAGACAGAAGCGGTGGCCTGTCCTACCTGGCCCTATATAATATAATATATAATAGTGGACATACATACATATATAGATATAGATATAAAAATATAATTCTTTTTAGATCCACGGGATGGATTACGCAATAATCAAGGCTGACCACCAATTCCACCGACACCTCATTGGCAAGAACGCAGCTAAACGGTAAGTGGAGTGCCTTTCTAGTCCTTCCCATGCTCACACTCTTCGTGTTTAGTAGATGGTATCAGGGGCTCTGTAGCTCACCCAGTGTGCTGTCTCCATCACGTTTCCTCTGCTTTCCTGGAGTGGTGGTGGTACAAGGAGAGAAATGGGCCGTGAGGCCTTGCGATGGCTTTAACGTGTGAAAGTACCTTGGGAGCCTGAACAGTAGTGGAATTACTTCTCTGTGCGAATGACATTTTAGCAGCCAGTTGTGGGTGGTGGAAATGTGCTTGGTGAGCTTGTCCCTGTAGAGGAATGAAGGCGGTGGGTTGATTAGCATTGATAACACGCAGCTGTGGCCTTGCCTCAGAGGCAGTGGGTTGATTGACGTGGATGACGTGCAGGTGTAGCTGGTTCCCGCTAAGGGGTTAAATAGCCCTGTGGCTTGTGGGAGAGGGTGTCAGCTGGAGGAGGAGCAGTGTGGTCTGGCCTCTGGAGGAAGGCGCTACAGCACCGGCAGTAGAATATGGTCAACGCTAAAGCCTTGTTGCGGTCTGCTAGTTTGATAGCACTGCAACGTGACCCCAGCCAAGAGTTTGGGGTAGAAAGGAACGATTATCCTCTGCTCTAAATGTGATACTGTTTGGGGAAGAAACACGCCTCGCTCTGACAAGGGAACAATGGGCTCTGTAGATGCCACGGTATTTACTTGGACAGGCTCTCGTGTGGCACAGGTCTGCTCTCAGTGAACTCCAGGGGGAAGAGGCAATTTCCCCTGTCTCAACCCTACCCCGCTGAGCCCTTCCCAGAGGCGGCTTTACTTCTTCAACAGCCTCTGAGCAGTGATAATCAAGGTGCCTTGCTTCCAGGTCTTTGCCTAGCAGATGGCGTCACCACAGTCCTTGCCTCGAAGTGAACAGGATGAAGGATCTGTACAAGGTGTCTGTGCGCATTCCCCCGGACAACGAGAAGAGCAACCCGATCAGAATGGAAGGAGACCCACAGGGGGTCCCACAGGCCAAGAAAGAGCTGCTGGAACTCGCTTCCCGTATGGTGAGTGGGTAGGACGTGATGTTTGGGAGACTGCAGGGTTTGGGCTCTCGTGTTCCCTTGTAACCTTCTGGTGCGAGTGTGTGCCCCTTGCCCACCGAGCACTTGGATCTCATGACAAGTGCAAGTTCCTCTTCACAAATGTCTTCCCCTGTTCCCTCGGGTAGCCTTTCTCTGTCAACGCAGAGTGAATTTTGTCTGGAGAAAAGAGGGACAGTGCTGGCAAGTAAACCGTCGGGCAGCAAACCGCTAAGTCAAAGTAGATGGCTCTCCGGCTGAACACTCAGTGTGCCCTCTGTTCCCATCAGGAAAATGAACACGCTGCGGACCTAATCGTTGAGCAGAAATTCCACCGGACCATCATTGGGCAGAAGGCTGAGCGGGTCTGGGAAATCCGGGAGCAATTCCCAGAGGTAAGGCTTTGTAGGAGAGGAGGAATCCAGAGGGGATATTTCCTACATGGGTAGTAGGCCTGTCGTCACAGAAGTCGTAACTTTAGTGGCTCTGTAGCGCAAGTGTCTGAGAAGATAGTTCTTTTAGCCAGAGGCCGCTAACACGGTTCCCCGTTTCTGAATGGGAAAAGGGCATGAGTAGGATCCCCCCAACCTTTGCATGTGTCTGACACAAGGGTTCTTGCTTTTGCTTGAGCTAACTAGAAATGACCGCTCCTGCAGGTTATCATCAGCTTCCCAGACCCTGCACACAAGAGTGACATCGTCCAACTCCGAGGTCCCAAAAACGAGGTGGAGAAGTGCACCGAGTACATGCAAAAGATGGTGGCAGACCTGGTAAGGAGGTCTTCTGCCTGCTCTTCCCTCCTACGTGCCTGGATAACCCTGGGGCAAAGCAGAGCTCTACTGGCTTGGGTAGAGCTAAAACACCTCAAGAGGAGGGAGCTGTCAGCTCTGTTTTGGCTGAATGGAGGCAGGGGGATAGTACCTGTTATGGGAAGGCTATAGGGGAACGTCCTTGCCTTTGTTTAGTCTTACAAAAGTCCCTCGTATAGAGAACTTCCTTGGGTCTAAGCCTGTTTTCAAAAGCTCGTTTATCAGAGCTCCTGAAGTCGGGCCTCCCTTGCCACGACAGTGTAAACTTCATGTCTCCCTTCCTTTCTCCCTTAGGTTGAAAACAGCTTTTCTATTTCTGTCCCCATCTGCAAACAGTTCCACAAGAACATCATAGCGAAAGGAGGTGCCAAAATCAAGAAGGTGAGATACTGTTCCTAACACAGGTGAGCCGGGACGGGCCGCGGTGGGCCGGGACGGGCTGGGACAGGCTGTAACCGGCTGTGGTGTGCTGTGGTGGGCTGGGACGGGACGGGGTGGGCTGGGACGGGCCGGGGTGGGCTGGGACGGGCCGGTACTTGATGTGGTGGGCTGGGACGGGCCGTGGTGGGCTGTGGTGTGCCGTGATGGGCTGGGACGGGCCGTGGTGGGCTGTGGTGTGCCGTGGTGGGCTGTGGTGTGCCGTGGTGGGCTGTGGTGTGCCGTGGTGGGCTGTGGTGTGCCGTGGTGGGCTGTGGTGTGCCGTGGTGGGCTGTGGTGTGCCGTGGTGGGCTGTGGTGTGCCGTGGTGGGCTGGGACGGGCCGTGGTGGGCTGGGACGGGCCGTGGTGGGCTGTGGTGTGCCATGATGGGCTGGGACGGGCCGTGGTGGGCTGTGGTGGGACAGGGACGGACTGTGGTGGGCAGGGACGGGCCGTGGTTGGTTGTGGTGGGCTGGTACGGGCTGTGGTTGGCTGGGACGGACTGTGATGAACTGAGACGGGCTGCAGTGGGCCGTGTTGGGATGGGACAGGCCCTGGTGGGCTGTGGAGTGCTGGGACGTGCTGTGGTGTGCTGGGACGTGCTGTGGTGTGCTGGGACGGGCTGTGGTGGGCTGGGACGGGCTGCGGTGGGCTGTGGTGGGCTGGGACGTACTGTGGTGTGCTGGGATGGGCTGTGGTGGGCTGGGACGGGCTGTGGTGGGCTGGGACCGTCTGCGGTGGGCTGTGGTGGGCTGGGACCAGCTGCGGTGGGCTGTGGTGGGCTGGGACAGGATGCGGTGGGCTGGAATGGGCTGTGCCGTGCTGGAACGGTCTGGGACGAGTTGTGGTGAGTGTGGTGGGCTGGGACGGGCTGGGACAGACTGTGTTTGGCTGGGACGGGCTGTGGTGGGCCGTGGTGGGCTGGGACAGGCTGTGGTGAGCTGAGACGGGCTGTGGTAGGCTGTGTCGGGCTGGTACGAGCTGTGACGGGGTGGGACGGGCTGTGGTGGTCTGCGGTAGGCTGTGGTGTGCTGTAGTGGCCTGTGGTGGGCGGGGACGGGCTGTGGTGGGCGGGGACAGGCTGTGGTGGGCGGGGACGGGCCGTGGTGAGCTGTGGAGAGCCGTGGTGAGCTGTGGAGAGCCGTTGTGGGCTGGGACGGGCCATGGTGGGCTGGGACGGGCCGTGGTGGGCTGGGACGGGCTCTGGTGGTGAGCAGAGACGGCCTGTGTTGGGCTGGGACGGGCTGTGATAAGCTGTAACCGGCTGTGGTGGGCTGTGTTGGGCTGGGACGGGCTGTGATAAGCTGTAACCGGCTGTGGTGGGCTGTGTTGGGCTGGGACGGGTCGTGGTGGGCTGGGACGGGCCGTGGTGGGCTGGGGCCGGTTGGGACGGGCTGGGACTGGCTTTGGTGGGCTGTGGTGGGCTGGGACGGGCCGTGGCGGGCTGGGACGGGCCGTGGTGGGCTGGGACGAGCCGTAGTAGGCCGGGACGGGCCGTGGTGGGTTGTTATGGGCCGTGGTGGGCCGGGACGGGCCGTGGTGGGCCGGGACAGGCCGTGGTGGGCCGGGACGAACTGTGGTGGTCTGTGGCGGGCTGGGACGGGCTGTGGCGAGCTGGGACGGGACATGGTGGTCTGGGACGGGCCGTGGCGGGCTGGGACGGGCCGTGGTGGGCTGGGACGGGCCGTGGCAGGCTGGGAAGGGCCGTGGTGGGCTGGGATGGGCCGTGGAAAGCCGTGGTGGGCCGTGGTAAGCTGTGACGGGCCGTTGTGGGCTGGGATGGACTCTGGTGTGGTGGGACGGGCTGCGGTGGGCTGTGGTGGGCTGGGACGGGCTGCGGTGGGCTGTGGTGGGCTGGGACGGGCTGCGGTGGGCTGTGGTGGGCTGGGACCGGCTGCGGTTGGCTGTGGTGGGTTGTGGTGAGCTGTGACAGGCTGTGGTGGGCTGGAATGGGCTGGGACGGGCTGTGGTGGGTGTGGTGGACTGGGACGCGCTGTAGTGAGCTGAGATGGGCTGTGGTGGGCTGGGATTGGCTGGGACGGCTGGGACGGTCCGTGGTGGGCTGGGACGGGCTGTGGTGGGCCGTGGTTCGCTGTGGTGGGCCGTGGTGGTCTGGTACGGGCTATGGTGGGCTGTGGTGGGTTCTGGTGAGCTTGAGACGGGCTATGGTGGGCTGGGACAGGCTGGGACGAGCTCTGGTGGTCTGGGACAGGCTGTGGTATGCTCGGACGGGCTGGGACGGGCTGTGGTTGGCCGTGGTGGGCTGGGACGTGCTGGGATGGACTGGGACGGGCTGTGGTGGGCTGGAACGGGCTGTGGTGGGCTGGAACGGGCTGTGGTGGGCTGGAACGGGCTGTGGTGGGCTGGAACGGGCTGTGGTGAGCTGGAACGGGCTGTGGTGGGGCGTGGTTGGCTGGGACAGGCCGTGGTGAACTGTGGTGGGCTGTGGTGGGCCGGTATGGGAAGGGATGGTCTATGTTGGGCCGTGGTGGGCTGGGACAGGTCATGGTGGGATGAGACGGCCCGTGGTGAACTGTGGTGGGCTGTGGTGGGCTGTGGTGGGCCGTGGTGGGCTGGGACAGGCCGTGGTGGGCTGTGGTGGGCCGTGGTGGGCTGGGACAGGCTGTGGTGGGCTTTGGTGGGTTCTTGTGAGCTTGAGATGGGCTGTGGTGGGCTGGGACGGGCTGGGACGGGCTCTGGTGGTCTGGAACGAGCTGTGATGGGCTGCAATGGGCTCTGGTGGGCTGGGACGGGCTCTGGTGGGCTGTGGTGGGCTGGGACGGGCTGTGGTGGGCGGGGACGGGCTGTGGTGGGCTGGGATGGGCTGTGGTGGACTGGGACGGGCTGTGGTCGACAGGGACGGGCGGGGACGGGCTGTGGTGGGCTGGGACGGGCTGTGGTGTGCTGGGACGGGCTGTGGTGAGCTTTGGTGGGCCGTGGTTCGCTGTGGTCGGCCGTGGTGGGCTGGGACGGGCCATGGTGGGCTGTGGTGGGCCGTGGTGGTCTGGGACAGGCTGTGGTGGGCTGTGGTGGGTTCTGGTGAGCTTGAGACGGGCTGTGGTGGGCTGGGACGGGCTGGGATGGGCTCTGGTGGTCTGGAACGGGCTGGGACGGGCTGTGGTGGGCTGGGATGGGCTGGCACGGGCTGTGGTGGGCTGGCACGGGCTGTGGTGGGCTGTGACGGGCTGTGGTGGGCTGGGACGGGCTGGGATGGGCGGGGACGGGCTGGGACGGGCTGGGACGGGTTGTGGTGGGCTGGGACGGGCTGGGACGTGCTGTGGTGTGCTCGGACGGGCTGTGGTGTGCTGGGACGGGCTGTGGTGGGCTGTGGTGGTCTGGGACGGGCCATGGTGGGCTGTGGTGGGTTCTGCTGAGCTTGAGACGGGCTTTGGCGGGCTGGGGCGGGCTGAGACAAGTTCTGGTTGTCTGGAACGAGCTGGGACGGGCCGTGGTGGGCGGGGACGGGCCGTGGTGGGCGGGGACGGGCTGTGGTGGGCTGGGATGGGCTGTGGTGGTCTGGAATGGTCTGTGGTGGTCTGGAATGGTCTGTGGTGGGCTGGGACGGGCTGCGGCAGGCTGCGACGGGCTATGCTGGTCTGTGGTGGGCTGTGGTGGGCGGGGGACGGGCTGTGGTGGGCGGGGACGGGCTGTGGTGGGCTGGGACGGGCTGTGGTGGGCTAGGGACGGGCTGTGGTGTGCTGGGACGGGCTGTGGTGGGCTGGGACGGGCTGTGGTGGTCTGGAACAGGCTGTGGTGGGTTGGGACAGGCTGGGACATGCTGGGACGGTGTGTGGTGGACTGGGATGGTCTGTGGTGGGGCGTGGTGGGCTGGGACGGGCCGTGGTGAACCGTGGTGGGCTGTGGTGGGCCGTGGTGGGCCGTTTTGAGCCGGTATGGGAAGGGATGGGCTGTGGTGGGCCGTGGTGGGCTGGGACAGGTCATGGTGGTCTGAGATGGCCCGTGGTGAACTGTGGTGGGCTGTGGTGGGCCGTGGTGGGCTGGTATGGGCCGTGGTGGGCTGTTTTGAGCCGGTATGGGAAGGGATGGGCTGTGGTGGGCCGTGGTGGGCTGGGACAGGTCATGGTGGTCTGAGATGGCCCGTGGTGAACTGTGGTGGGCTGTGGTGGGCCGTGGTGGGCTGGGATGGGCCGTGGTGGTCTGCGACAGGCTGTGGTGGGCTGTGGTGGGTTCTGGTGAGCTTGAGACGGGCTGTGGTGGGCTAGGACGGGCTCTGGTGGGCTGGGACGGGCTCTGGTGGGCTGGGACGGGCTCTGGTGGGCTGGGACGGGCCGTGGTGGGCCGGGACGGGCCGTGGTGGGCCGGGACGGGCCGTGGTGGGCCGGGACGAACTGTGGTGGTCTGTGGCGGGCTGGGACGGGCTGTGGCGAGCTGGGACGGGACATGGTGGTCTGGGACGGGCCGTGGCGGGCTGGGACGGGCCGTGGTGGGCTGGGACGGGCCGTGGCAGGCTGGGAAGGGCCGTGGTGGGCTGGGATGGGCCGTGGAAAGCCGTGGTGGGCCGTGGTAAGCTGTGATGGGCCGTTGTGGGCTGGGATGGACTCTGGTGTGGTGGGACGGGCTGCGGTGGGCTGTGGTGGGCTGGGACGGGCTGCGGTGGGCTGTGGTGGGCTGGGACGGGCTGCGGTGGGCTGTGGTGGGCTGGGACCGGCTGCGGTTGGCTGTGGTGGGTTGTGGTGAGCTGTGACAGGCTGTGGTGGGCTGGAATGGGCTGGGACGGGCTGTGGTGGGTGTGGTGGACTGGGACGCGCTGTAGTGAGCTGAGATGGGCTGTGGTGGGCTGGGATTTGCTGGGACGGCTGGGACGGTCCGTGGTGGGCTGGGACGGGCTGTGGTGGGCCGTGGTTCGCTGTGGTGGGCCGTGGTGGGCTGGGACGGGCCGTGGTTATCTGTGGTGGGCCGTGGTGGTCTGGTACGGGCTATGGTGGGCTGTGGTGGGTTCTGGTGAGCTTGAGACGGGCTGTGGTGGGCTGGGACAGGCTGGGACGAGCTGTGGTGGTCTGGGACAGGCTGTGGTATGCTCGGACGGGCTGGGACGGGCTGTGGTTGGCCGTGGTGGGCTGGGACGTGCTGGGATGGACTGGGACGGGCTGTGGTGGGCTGGAACGGGCTGTGGTGGGCTGGAACGGGCTGTGGTGGGCTGGAACGGGCTGTGGTGAGCTGGAACGGGCTGTGGTGGGGCGTGGTTGGCTGGGACAGGCCGTGGTGAACTGTGGTGGGCTGTGGTGGGCCGGTATGGGAAGGGATGGTCTATGTTGGGCCGTGGTGGGCTGGGACAGGTCATGGTGGGATGAGACGGCCCGTGGTGAACTGTGGTGGGCTGTGGTGGGCCGTGGTGGGCTGTGGTGGGCCGTGGTGGGCTGGGACAGGCCGTGGTGGGCTGTGGTGGGCCGTGGTGGGCTGGGACAGGCTGTGGTGGGCTTTGGTGGGTTCTTGTGAGCTTGAGATGGGCTGTGGTGGGCTGGGACGGGCTGGGACGGGCTCTGGTGGTCTGGAACGAGCTGTGATGGGCTGCAATGGGCTCTGGTGGGCTGGGACGGGCTCTGGTGGGCTGTGGTGGGCTGGGACGGGCTGTGGTGGGCTGGGACGGGCTGTGGTGGGCGGGGACGGGCTGTGGTGGGCTGTGACGGGCTGGGATGGGCTGTGGCAAGCTGGGATGGGCTGTGGTGGACTGGGACGGGCTGTGGTCGACAGGGACGGGCGGGGACGGGCTGTGGTGGGCTGGGACGGGCTGTGGTGTGCTGGGACGGGCTGTGGTGAGCTTTGGTGGGCCGTGGTTCGCTGTGGTCGGCCGTGGTGGGCTGGGACGGGCCATGGTGGGCTGTGGTGGGCCGTGGTGGTCTGGGACAGGCTGTGGTGGGCTGTGGTGGGTTCTGGTGAGCTTGAGACGGGCTGTGGTGGGCTGGGACGGGCTGGGATGGGCTCTGGTGGTCTGGAACGGGCTGGGACGGGCTGTGGTGGGCTGGGATGGGCTGGCACGGGCTGTGGTGGGCTGGCACGGGCTGTAGTGGGCTGGCACAGGCTGTGGTGGGCTGGGACGGGCTGTGGTGGGCTGGGACGGGTTGGGATGGGCGGGGACGGGCTGGGACGGGCTGGGACGGGCTGTGGTGGGCTGGGACGGGCTGGGACGTGCTGTGGTGTGCTCGGACGGGCTGTGGTGTGCTGGGACGGGCTGTGGTGGGCTGTGGTGGTCTGGGACGGGCCATGGTGGGCTGTGGTGGGTTCTGCTGAGCTTGAGACGGGCTGTGGTGGGCTGGGGCGGGCTGAGACGAGTTCTGGTTGTCTGGAACGAGCTGGGACGGGCCGTGGTGGGCGGGGACGGGCCGTGGTGGGCGGGGACGGGCCGTGGTGGGCTGGGACGGGATGTGGTGGTCTGGAATGGTCTGTGGTGGGCTGGGACGGGCTGTGGTGGGCTGGGACGGGCTGCGGCAGGCTGCGACGGGCTGAGACGGGCTATGCTGGTCTGTGGTGGGCTGTGGTGGGCGGGGACGGGCTGTGGTGGGCGGGGACGGGCTGTGGTGGGCTGGGACGGGCTGTGGTGGGCTAGGGACGGGCTGTGGTGTGCTGGGACGGGCTGTGGTGGGCTGGGACGGGCTGTGGTATGCTGGGACGGGCTGGGACGGGCTGTCGTTGGCTGGGACGGGCTGGGACAGGCTGTGGTGGGCTGTGGTGGGCTGGGACGGGCTGTGGTGGTCTGGGACGGGCTGTGGTGGGCTGGGACGGGCTGTGGTGGGCTGGGACGGGCCGTGGTGGGCTGGGATGGGCTGTGGTGGGCTGGGATGGGCTGTGGTGGGCTGGGACGGGCTGTGGTGGGCTGGGACGGGCTGGTACGTGCTGTGGTGTGCTGGGACGGGCTGTGGTGGGCTGGGACGGGCTGTGGTGGGCTGTGGTGGGTTCTGCTGAGCTTGAGACGGGCTGTGGTGGGCTGGGACGGGCTGAGACGAGTTCTGGTTGTCTGGAACGAGCTGGGACGGGCTGTGATGGGCTGGGACGGGCTGTGGTGGGCTGTGGTGGGCTGGGACCGGCTGCGGTTGGCTGTGGTGGGTTGTGGTGAGCTGGGACAGGCTGTGGTGGGCTGGAATGGGCTGGGACGGGCTGTGGTGGGTGTGGTGGACTGGGACGCGCTGTAGTGAGCTGAGACGGGCTGTGGTGGGCTGGGATTTGCTGGGACGGCTGGGACGGGCTGTGGTGGGCGGGGACGGTCTGTGGTGGGCTGGGACGGGCTGTGTTGGGCTGGGACGGGCTGTGGAGGATTGGACCGGGCTATGGAGAGCTGTGGAGAGCCGTGGTGGGCTGGGACGGGCCGTGTTGGGCAGGGACGGGCCGTGGTGGGCTGGGATGGGCTCTGGTGGTGAGCAGAGACGGCCTGTGTTGGGCTGGGACGGGCTGTGATAAGTTGTAACCGGCTGTGGTGGGTCGGGGTGGGCTGGGACGGGTCGTGGTGGGCTGGGACGGGCCCTGGTGGGCTGGGGCGGGTTGGGACGGGCTGGGACGGGCTATGTTGGTCTGTGGTGGGTTGGGACGGGCGGGGACGGGCTGTGGTGGGCTGGGACGGGCTGTGGTGGGCTAGGGACGGGCTGTGGTGTGCTGTGACGGGCTGTGGTGGGCTAGGACGGGCTGTGGTGGTCTGGAACAGGCTGTGGTGGGTTGGGACAGGCTGGGACATGCTGGGACGGTGTGTGGTGGACTGGGATGGTCTGTGGTGGGGCGTGGTGGGCTGGGACGGGCCGTGGTTGGCTGGGACGGGTTGTGGCGGACTGGGACGAACTGTGGTGGTCTGTGGTGGGCTGGGACGGGCCGTGGTGGGCTGGGACGGGCTGGGACGAGCTGTGCCGGGCTGTGACGGGCTGTGGTGGGCTGTGGTAGGCTGTGCTGTGCTGTAGTGGTCTGTGATGGGCTGGGACGGGCTGTCGTGGGCTGGGACGGGCTGTCGTGGGCTGGGACGGGCTGTCGTGGGCTGTGGGGACCTGGGACATGCTGTGGTGGGCTGGGACGGGCTCTGGTGGGCTGGGACGGGCTGTGGTGGGCTTCTATGGGCTGTTACTTTATGTGGTGAGCTGGGACGGGCTGTGACGGGCTGTGGTCGGCTGGTATGAGGTGGGACAAGCTGTGGTGGGCCGGGACGGGCTGTGGTGAGCTGGGACGGGCTGTAGTGAGCTGGGACGGGCTGTGGTGGTTTGTGGTGGGCTGGGACGGGCTGTGGTGGTCTGGGATGGGCTGGGACAGGCTGTGGTGGGCCGTGGTAAGCCATGGTCGGCTGTGGTGGGCTGGGACGGGCTGTGGTGGGCTGTGGTGTGCCATGGTGGGCTGGGACAGGCTGCGGTGGGCTGGAAAGGGCTGTGGTGGGCTGGGACAGGCTGTGGTGGGACGGGGACGGGCTGTGGTTGGTTGTGGTGGGCTGGGACGGGCTGGGACGCCTTGGAAGGGCTGTGGTGGGCGGTGACGGGTTGTGGTGTTCTGTGACGGGCTGGGACTTTCTGTGGTGAGCTGCGACGGTCTGTGGTGGTCTGGAACGGGCTGTGGTAGGCCGGGACGGGCCGTGGTGGGCCGGGACGGGCCGTGGTGGGCCGGGACGGGCCGTGGTGGGCCGGGACGGGCCGTGGTGCGCCGGGACGGGCCGTAGCGGGCCGGGCCGGGCCGTGCTGGGCTGGGACGGGCTGTGGCGAGCTGGGACGAACTGTGATGGTCTGTGGTGGGCTGGGACGAGCTGTGGTGTGCTGTGACGGGCTGTGGTGGGCTGGGACGGGCTGTGGTGGGCTGGGACGGGCTGTGGTGGGTTGGGACAGGCTGGGACATGCTGGGACGGTGTGTGGTGGACTGGGATGGTCTGTGGTGGGGCGTGGTGGGCTGGGACGGGCCGTGGTGAACTGTGGTGGGCTGTGGTGGGCCGTGGTGGGCCGTTTTGAGCCGGTATGGGAAGGGATGGGCTGTGGTGGGCCGTGGTGGGCTGGGACAGGTCATGGTGGTCTGAGATGGCCCGTGGTGAACTGTGGTGGGCTGTGGTGGTCTGTGGTGGGCTGGGACAGGCTGTGGTGTGCTGGGACGGGCCGTGGTGGGCCGGGATGGGCCGTGGTGTGCCGGGACGGGCCGTGGTGGGCTGGGACGGGTTGTGGCGGGCTGGGACGAACTGTGGTGGTCTGTGGTGGGCTGGGACGGGCCGTGGTGGGCTGGGACGGGCTCTGGTGGTATGGACCGGGCTGTGGTGGGCTGGGAAGGGCTGGAATGGGCTGTGGTGGGTTGGGATGGGCTGTGGTGGGCGGGGACGGTCTGTGGTGGGCTGGGACAGGCTGTGGTGGGCTTGGACCTGCTGTGGTGGTCGGGGACGGGTTGTGGTAGGTCCGGGACGGGCTGTCGTATTCCGGGACGGGCTGTGGTTGGCTGGGAAGGCCTGGGACGGGCTGGGACGGGCTGTGGTGGGCTGGGACGGGCTCTGGTGGTCTCAAACCGGCTGTGGTGGGTTGGGAAGGGCTGTGGTGGGCTGTGGTGGGTTGGGACAGGCTGTGGTGGGCTGGGACGGGCTGTGGTGGGCTTAGACCTGCTGTGGTGGTCAGGGACGGGTTCTGGTAGGTCCGGGACGGGCTGTGGTGGGCTGGGACGGTCTGTGGTGGGCTGTGACGGGCTGTGGTGGGCTTCTATGGGCTGGTACTTTATGTGGTGGGCTGGGACGGGCTGTGACGGGCTGTGGTCGGCTGGTATGAGCTGGGACAAGCTTTGGTGGGCCGGGACGGGCTCTGTTGGGCTGGGACGGGCTGTGGTGAGCTGGGACGGGCTGTGGTGGCCTGTGGTGGGCTGGGACGGGCTGTGGTGGTCTGGGATGGCCTGGGACAGGCTGTGGTGGGCCGTGGTAAGCCATGGTCGGCTGTGGTGGGCTGGGACGGGCTGTGGTGGGCTGTGGTGTGCCATGGTGGGCTGGGACAGGCTGCGGTGGGCTGGAAAGGGCTGTGGTGGGCTGGGACGGGCTGTGGTGGGACGGGGACGGGCTGTGGTTGGTTGTGGTGGGCTGGGACGGGCTGGGACGCCTTGGAAGGGCTGTGGTGGGCGGTGACGGGTTGTGGTGTTCTGTGACGGGCTGGGACTTTCTGTGGTGAGCTGCGACGGTCTGTGGTGGTCTGTAACGAGCTGTGGTGGGCCGGGACGGGCCGCGGTGGGCCGGGACGGGCCGTGGTGGGCTGGGACGGGCCGTGGTGGGCCGGGACGGGCTGTGGCGAGCTGGGACGGGTTGTGGTGGGCTGGGACTGGTTGTGGCGGACTGGGACGAACTGTGGTGGTCTGTGGTGGCCTGTGACGTGCCGTGGTGGCCTGGGACGGGCCGTGGTGGGCCGGGACGGGCCGTGGTGGGCCGGGACGGGCCGTGGTGGGCTGGGACGGGTTGTGGCGGGCTGGGACGAACTGTGGTGGTCTGTGGTGGGCTGGGACGGGCCGTGGTGGGCTGGGACGGGCTCTGGTGGTATGGACCGGGCTGTGGTGGGCTGGGAAGGGCTGGAATGGGCTGTGGTGGGTTGGCATGGGCTATGGTGGGCTGGCACGGTATGTGGTGGGCTGGCACAGGCTGTGGTGGGCTTGGACCTGCTGTGGTGGTCGGGGACGGGTTGTGGTAGGTCCGGGATGGGCTGTCGTGGTCCGGGACGGGCTGTGGTTGGCTGGGAAGGCCTGGGACGGGCTGTGGTGGGCGGGGACGGGCTGTGGTGGGCGGGGACGGGCTCTGGTGGTCTCAAACCGGCTGTGGTGGGTTGGGAAGGGCTGGAATGGGCTGTGGTGGGTTGGGACAGGTTGTGGTGGGCTGGGACGGGCTGTGGTGGGCTTGGACCTGCTGTGGTGGTCAGGGACGGGTTCTGGTAGGTCCGGGACGGGCTGTGGTGGGCTGGGATGGGCTGTGATAAGCTGTAACCGGCTGTGGTGGGCTGTGGTGGTCTGGTACGGGTTGTGGTGAGCTGAGATGGGCTGTGGTGGGCTTTGGTGGGCTGTAGTGAGCTGGGACGGGCTGTGGTGGTTTGTGGTGGGCTGGGACGGGCTGTGGTGGTCTGGGATGGGCTGGGACAGGCTGTGGTGGGCCGTGGTAAGCCATGGTCGGCTGTGGTGGGCTGGGACGGGCTGTGGTGGGCTGTGGTGTGCCATGGTGGGCTGGGACAGGCTGCGGTGGGCTGGAAAGGGCTGTGGTGGGCTGGGACAGGCTGTGGTGGGACGGGGACGGGCTGTGGTTGGTTGTGGTGGGCTGGGACGGGCTGGGACGCCTTGGAAGGGCTGTGGTGGGCGGTGACGGGTTGTGGTGTTCTGTGACGGGCTGGGACTTTCTGTGGTGAGCTGCGACGGTCTGTGGTGGTCTGGAACGGGCTGTGGTAGGCCGGGACGGGCCGTGGTGGGCCGGGACGGGCCGTGGTGGGCCGGGACGGGCCGTGGTGGGCCGGGACGGGCCGTGGTGCGCCGGGACGGGCCGTAGCGGGCCGGGCCGGGCCGTGCTGGGCTGGGACGGGCTGTGGCGAGCTGGGACGAACTGTGATGGTCTGTGGTGGGCTGGGACGAGCTGTGGTGTGCTGTGACGGGCTGTGGTGGGCTGGGACGGGCTGTGGTGGGCTGGGACGGGCTGTGGTGGGTTGGGACAGGCTGGGACATGCTGGGACGGTGTGTGGTGGACTGGGATGGTCTGTGGTGGGGCGTGGTGGGCTGGGACGGGCCGTGGTGAACTGTGGTGGGCTGTGGTGGGCCGTGGTGGGCCGTTTTGAGCCGGTATGGGAAGGGATGGGCTGTGGTGGGCCGTGGTGGGCTGGGACAGGTCATGGTGGTCTGAGATGGCCCGTGGTGAACTGTGGTGGGCTGTGGTGGTCTGTGGTGGGCTGGGACAGGCTGTGGTGTGCTGGGACGGGCCGTGGTGGGCCGGGATGGGCCGTGGTGTGCCGGGACGGGCCGTGGTGGGCTGGGACGGGTTGTGGCGGGCTGGGACGAACTGTGGTGGTCTGTGGTGGGCTGGGACGGGCCGTGGTGGGCTGGGACGGGCTCTGGTGGTATGGACCGGGCTGTGGTGGGCTGGGAAGGGCTGGAATGGGCTGTGGTGGGTTGGGATGGGCTGTGGTGGGCGGGGACGGTCTGTGGTGGGCTGGGACAGGCTGTGGTGGGCTTGGACCTGCTGTGGTGGTCGGGGACGGGTTGTGGTAGGTCCGGGACGGGCTGTCGTATTCCGGGACGGGCTGTGGTTGGCTGGGAAGGCCTGGGACGGGCTGGGACGGGCTGTGGTGGGCTGGGACGGGCTCTGGTGGTCTCAAACCGGCTGTGGTGGGTTGGGAAGGGCTGTGGTGGGCTGTGGTGGGTTGGGACAGGCTGTGGTGGGCTGGGACGGGCTGTGGTGGGCTTAGACCTGCTGTGGTGGTCAGGGACGGGTTCTGGTAGGTCCGGGACGGGCTGTGGTGGGCTGGGACGGTCTGTGGTGGGCTGTGACGGGCTGTGGTGGGCTTCTATGGGCTGGTACTTTATGTGGTGGGCTGGGACGGGCTGTGACGGGCTGTGGTCGGCTGGTATGAGCTGGGACAAGCTTTGGTGGGCCGGGACGGGCTCTGTTGGGCTGGGACGGGCTGTGGTGAGCTGGGACGGGCTGTGGTGGCCTGTGGTGGGCTGGGACGGGCTGTGGTGGTCTGGGATGGCCTGGGACAGGCTGTGGTGGGCCGTGGTAAGCCATGGTCGGCTGTGGTGGGCTGGGACGGGCTGTGGTGGGCTGTGGTGTGCCATGGTGGGCTGGGACAGGCTGCGGTGGGCTGGAAAGGGCTGTGGTGGGCTGGGACGGGCTGTGGTGGGACGGGGACGGGCTGTGGTTGGTTGTGGTGGGCTGGGACGGGCTGGGACGCCTTGGAAGGGCTGTGGTGGGGCGGTGACGGGTTGTGGTGTTCTGTGACGGGCTGGGACTTTCTGTGGTGAGCTGCGACGGTCTGTGGTGGTCTGTAACGAGCTGTGGTGGGCCGGGACGGGCCGCGGTGGGCCGGGACGGGCCGTGGTGGGCTGGGACGGGCCGTGGTGGGCCGGGACGGGCTGTGGCGAGCTGGGACGGGTTGTGGTGGGCTGGGACTGGTTGTGGCGGACTGGGACGAACTGTGGTGGTCTGTGGTGGCCTGTGACGTGCCGTGGTGGCCTGGGACGGGCCGTGGTGGGCCGGGACGGGCCGTGGTGGGCCGGGACGGGCCGTGGTGGGCTGGGACGGGTTGTGGCGGGCTGGGACGAACTGTGGTGGTCTGTGGTGGGCTGGGACGGGCCGTGGTGGGCTGGGACGGGCTCTGGTGGTATGGACCGGGCTGTGGTGGGCTGGGAAGGGCTGGAATGGGCTGTGGTGGGTTGGCATGGGCTATGGTGGGCTGGCACGGTATGTGGTGGGCTGGCACAGGCTGTGGTGGGCTTGGACCTGCTGTGGTGGTCGGGGACGGGTTGTGGTAGGTCCGGGATGGGCTGTCGTGGTCCGGGACGGGCTGTGGTTGGCTGGGAAGGCCTGGGACGGGCTGTGGTGGGCGGGGACGGGCTGTGGTGGGCGGGGACGGGCTCTGGTGGTCTCAAACCGGCTGTGGTGGGTTGGGAAGGGCTGGAATGGGCTGTGGTGGGTTGGGACAGGTTGTGGTGGGCTGGGACGGGCTGTGGTGGGCTTGGACCTGCTGTGGTGGTCAGGGACGGGTTCTGGTAGGTCCGGGACGGGCTGTGGTGGGCTGGGATGGGCTGTGATAAGCTGTAACCGGCTGTGGTGGGCTGTGGTGGTCTGGTACGGGTTGTGGTGAGCTGAGATGGGCTGTGGTGGGCTTTGGTGGGCTGGGGTGGGCTGGGACGGGCCGTGGTGGGCTGGGACGGGCTGTGGTGGGCTTCTATGGGCTGGTACTTTATGTGGTGGGCTGGGACGGGCTGTGACGGGCTGTGGTAGTCTGGGATTGGCTGGGACAGGCTGTGGTGGGCCGTGGTAAGCCATGGTGGGCTGTGGTGGGCTGGGACGGGCTGTGGTGGGCTGTGGTGTGCCATGGTGGGCTGGGACAGGCTGCGGTGGGCTGGAAAGGGCTGTGGTGGGCTGGGACAGGCTGTGGTGGGATGGGGACGGGCTGTGGTTGGTTGTGGTGGGCTGGGACGGGCTGTGGTGGGCTGCGACGGTCTGTGGTGGGCTGGGACGAGCTGTGATGAGCTGAGACGGGCTGTGATGGGCCGGGATGGGCCGGGACAGGCTCTGGTGGGCTGTGGAGGGCTGGGACGGGCTCTGGTGGGCTGGGACGGACTTGGACGCACTGTGGTGGGCTGGGACGGCCTGTGTAGGCTGGGAGGGGCTGGTGGTGGGCAGTGGGGGGCTGGGAAGGGCTGTGGTGGGCTGGGATGGGCTAGAACGGCTATGGTGGCTGGGACGGGCTGTGGTGGGCTTGGATGGGCTGTGCTGTGCTGGAACGGTCTGGGACCAGTTGTGGTGAGTGTGGTGGGCTGGGACGGGCTGGGACGGACTGTGTTTAGCTGGGACGGGCTGTGGTGGGCCGTGGTGGGCTGGGACAAGCTGTGGTGAGCTGAGACGGGCTGTGGTGGGCTGTGTCGGGCTGGGACGAGCTGTGACGCGGTGGGACGGGCTGTGGTGGTCTGCGCTAGGCTGTGGTGTGCTGTAGTGGCCTGTGATGGGCTGGGTGGGGCTGTGGTGAGCTGGGACTTGCTGTGGTGGGCTGGGACGGGCTGTGGTGGGCTGGGACGGGCTGTGGTGGGCTGGGACGGGCTGTGGTGGGCTGGGACGGGCCGTGGGTGGGCTGGGATAAGCTGTGTTGGGCTGGGACGGGCTGTGTTAGGCTGGGATGGGCTGTGGAGGATTGGGACGGGCTATGGAGAGCTGTGGAGAGCTGGGACGGTCTGTGGTGGGCTGGCACAGGCTGTGGTGGGCTTGGACCTGCTGTGGTGGTCGGGGGACGGATTGTGGTAGGTCCGGGACGGGCTGTCGTGGGCCGGGACGGGCTGTGGTGGGTTGGGAAGGCCTGGGACGGGCTGGACGAGCTGGGACGGGCTGTGGTGGGCGGGGGACGGGCTGTGGTGGGCGGGGACGGGCTGTGGTGGGCGGGGACGGGCTGTGGTGGGCAGGGACGGGCTGGGACGAGCTGGGACGGGCTGTGGTGGGCTGCGGTAGGCTGTGGTGTTCTGTAGTGGTCTGTGGAGGGCTGGGACGGGCTGTGGTGGGCTGGCACGGGCTGTGGTGGGCTGGGACGGGCTGTGGTGGGCTGTGGTGGGCTGGGATGGGCTGTCGTGGGCTGGGAAGGGCTGTCGTGGGCTTTGGCAGCCTGGGACATGCAGTGGTGGGCTGGGACGGGCTGGGACGTGCTGTGACGAGCTGTGACGAGCTGTGACGGTCTGTGGTGTGTTGTAGTGGCCTGTGGTGTGCTGTAGTGGCCTGTGGTGGGCTGGGGACGGGCTGTGGTGGGCTGGGACAAACTGTGGTGGGCTGTGGTGGGCTGGGATGAGCTGGGACAGGCTGGGACGGGCTGTGGTGGGCTGTGGTGGGCTGGGACGGGCTGTGGTGGGCTGGGGCGGGCTGTGGTGGGCTGCGACGGGCTGGGACGGGCTGCGACGGGCTGTGGTGTGCTGGGACGGGCTGTGGTGGGTTGGGACGGGCTGTGGTGGGCTGGGACGGGCTGGGACGGGCCGTGGTGGGCTGGGACGGGCTCTGGTGGGCTTGGACAGGCTGTGGTGGGCTGGGACGAGCCGTAGTAGGCTGGGACGGGCCGTGGTGGGCCGCGACGGGCCGTGGTGGGTTGTTGTGGGCCGTGGTGGGCTGGGACGGGCTGTGGTGGGCTGTGATGGGCTGTGGTAAGCTGGGATGGGATGTGGTAAGCTGGGACGGGCTTTCGTGGGCTGGGATGGGTTGTCGTGGGCTGGGACGGTCTGGGACGGGCCGTGGTGAGCTGGGACGGGCTGTGGTGGGCTGGGACAGGCTGTGTTTGGCTGGGACAGGCTGTGGTGAGCTGGGACGGGCCGTGGTGGGCCGGGACGGGCCGTAGTGGGCCGGGATGGGCCGTGGCGGGCTGGGACAAACTGTGGTGGGCTGGGATGAACTGTGGTGGTCTGTGGTGGGCTGGGACGAGCTGTGGTGATCTGGGACGGGCTGTGGTAGGCTGGGACAAACTGTGGCAGGCTGGGACGGGCCGTGGCGGGCTGGGACGGGCCGTGGCGGGCTGGGACGGGTTGTGGCGGGCTGGGACAGGCTGTGTTGGGCTGGGACGGGCTGTGGTGGGCTGGGATGGGCTGTGATAAGCTGTAACCGGCTGTGGTGGGCTGTGGTGGTCTGGTACGGGTTGTGGTGAGCTGAGATGGGCTGTGGTGGGCTTTGGTGGGCTGGGGTGGGCTCGGACGGGCCGTGGTGGGCTGGGACGGGCTGTGGTGGGCTTCTATGGGCTGGTACTTTATGTGGTGGGCTGGGACGGGCTGTGACGGGCTGTGGTTGTCTGGGATGGCCTGGGACAGGCTGTGGTGGGCCGTGGTAAGCCGTGGTCGGGGGTGGTGGTCTGGGACGGGCTGTGGTGGGCTGTGGTGTGCCATGGTGGGCTGGGACAGGCTGCGGTGGGCTGGGACAGGCTGGGGTGGGCTGGAACGGGCTGTGGTGGGCTGGGACAGGCTGTGGTGGGATGGGGACGGGCTGTGGTTGGTTGTGGTGGGCTGGGACGGGCTGTGGTGGGCTGGGACGGGCTGTGGTGGGCTGGGACGAGCTGTGATGAGCTGAGACGGGCTGTGATGTGCCGGGGTGGGCCGGGACAGGCTCTGGTGGGCTGTGGAGGGCTGGGACGGGCTCTGGTGGGCTGGGACGGACTTGGACGCACTGTGGTGGGCTGGGACGGGCTGGGACGGCCTGTGTAGGGCTGGGAGGGGCTGTGGTGGGCTGTGGGGGGCTGGGAAGGGCTGTGGTGGGCTAGGACGGGCTGGGACGAGCTGTGCCGGGCTGGGACGGGCTGTGGTGGGCTGTGGTAGGCTGTGCTGTGCTGTAGTGGTCTGTGATGGGCTGGGACGGGCTGTCGTGGGCTGGGACGGGCTGTCGTGGGCTGGGACGGGCTGTCGTGGGCTGTGGGGACCTGGGACATGCTGTGGTGGGCTGGGACGGGCTCTGGTGGGCTGGGACGGGCTGTGGTGGGCTTCTATGGGCTGTTACTTTATGTGGTGAGCTGGGACGGGCTGTGACGGGCTGTGGTCGGCTGGTATGAGGTGGGACAAGCTGTGGTGGGCCGGGACGGGCTGTGGTGAGCTGGGACGGGCTGTAGTGAGCTGGGACGGGCTGTGGTGGTTTGTGCTGGGCTGGGACGGGCTGTGGTGGTCTGGGATGGGCTGGGACAGGCTGTGGTGGGCCGTGGTAAGCCATGGTCGGCTGTGGTGGGCTGGGACGGGCTGTGGTGGGCTGTGGTGTGCCATGGTGGGCTGGGACAGGCTGCGGTGGGCTGGAAAGGGCTGTGGTGGGCTGGGACAGGCTGTGGTGGGACGGGGACGGGCTGTGGTTGGTTGTGGTGGGCTGGGACGGGCTGGGACGCCTTGGAAGGGCTGTGGTGGGCGGTGACGGGTTGTGGTGTTCTGTGACGGGCTGGGACTTTCTGTGGTGAGCTGCGACGGTCTGTGGTGGTCTGGAACGGGCTGTGGTAGGCCGGGACGGGCCGTGGTGGGCCGGGACGGGCCGTGGTGCGCCGGGATGGGCCGTGGCGGGCCGGGCCAGGCCGTGCTGGGCTGGGACGGGCTGTGGCGAGCTGGGACGGGTTGTGGCGGGCTGGGACTGGTTGTGGCGGGCTGGGACGAACTGTGGTGGTCTGTGGTGGGCTGGGACAGGCTGTGGTGTGCTGGGACGGGCCGTGGTGGGCCGGGATGGGCCGTGGTGTGCCGGGACGGGCCGTGGTGGGCTGGGACGGGTTGTGGCGGGCTGGGACGAACTGTGGTGGTCTGTGGTGGGCTGGGACGGGCCGTGGTGGGCTGGGACGGGCTCTGGTGGTATGGACCGGGCTGTGGTGGGCTGGGAAGGGCTGGAATGGGCTGTGGTGGGTTGGGATGGGCTGTGGTGGGCGGGGACGGTCTGTGGTGGCCTGGGACAGGCTGTGGTGGGCTTGGACCTGCTGTGGTGGTCGGGGACGGGTTGTGGTAGGTCCGGGACGGGCTGTCGTATTCCGGGACGGGCTGTGGTGGGCTGGGAAGGCCTGGGACGGGCTGGGACGGGCTGTGGTGGGCGGGGACGGGCTGTGGTGGGCTGGGACGGGCTCTGGTGGTCTCAAACCGGCTGTGGTGGGTTGGGAAGGGCTGTGGTGGGCTGTGGTGGGTTGGGACAGGCTGTGGTGGGCTGGGACGGGCTGTGGTGGGCTTAGACCTGCTGTGGTGGTCAGGGACGGGTTCTGGTAGGTCCGGGACGGGCTGTGGTGGGCTGGGACGGTCTGTGGTGGGCTGTGACGGGCTGTGGTGGGCTTCTATGGGCTGGTACTTTATGTGGTGGGCTGGGACGGGCTGTGACGGGCTGTGGTCGGCTGGTATGAGCTGGGACAAGCTTTGGTGGGCCGGGACGGGCTCTGTTGGGCTGGGACGGGCTGTGGTGAGCTGGGACGGGCTGTGGTGGCCTGTGGTGGGCTGGGACGGGCTGTGGTGGTCTGGGATGGCCTGGGACAGGCTGTGGTGGGCCGTGGTAAGCCATGGTCGGCTGTGGTGGGCTGGGACGGGCTGTGGTGGGCTGTGGTGTGCCATGGTGGGCTGGGACAGGCTGCGGTGGGCTGGAAAGGGCTGTGGTGGGCTGGGACGGGCTGTGGTGGGACGGGGACGGGCTGTGGTTGGTTGTGGTGGGCTGGGACGGGCTGGGACGCCTTGGAAGGGCTGTGGTGGGCGGTGACGGGTTGTGGTGTTCTGTGACGGGCTGGGACTTTCTGTGGTGAGCTGCGACGGTCTGTGGTGGTCTGTAACGAGCTGTGGTGGGCCGGGACGGGCCGCGGTGGGCCGGGACGGGCCGTGGTGGGCTGGGATGGGCCGTGGTGGGCCGGGACGGGCTGTGGCGAGCTGGGACGGGTTGTGGTGGGCTGGGACTGGTTGTGGCGGACTGGGACGAACTGTGGTGGTCTGTGGTGGCCTGGGACGTGCCGTGGTGGCCTGGGACGGGCCGTGGTGGGCCGGGACGGGCCGTGGTGGGCCGGGACGGGCCGTGGTGGGCTGGGACGGGTTGTGGCGGGCTGGGACGAACTGTGGTGGTCTGTGGTGGGCTGGGACGGGCCGTGGTGGGCTGGGACGGGCTCTGCTGGTATGGACCGGGCTGTGGTGGGCTGGGAAGGGCTGGAATGGGCTGTGGTGGGTTGGCATGGGCTATGGTGGGCTGGCACGGTGTGTGGTGGGCTGGCACAGGCTGTGGTGGGCTTGGACCTGCTGTGGTGGTCGGGGACGGGTTGTGGTAGGTCCGGGATGGGCTGTCGTGGTCCGGGACGGGCTGTGGTGGGCTGGGAAGGCCTGGGACGAGCTGGGACGGGCTGTGGTGGGCGGGGACGGGCTGTGGTGGGCGGGGACGGGCTCTGGTGGTCTCAAACCGGCTGTGGTGGGTTGGGAAGGGCTGGAATGGGCTGTGGTGGGTTGGGACAGGCTGTGGTGGGCTGGGACGGGCTGTGGTGGGCTTGGACCTGCTGTGGTGGTCAGGGACGGGTTCTGGTAGGTCCGGGACGGGCTGTGGTGGGCTGGGATGGGCTGTGATAAGCTGTAACCGGCTGTGGTGGGCTGTGGTGGTCTGGTACGAGTTGTGGTGAGCTGAGATGGGCTGTGGTGGGCTTTGGTGGGCTGGGGTGGGCTCGGACGGGCCGTGGTGGGCTGGGACGGGCTGTGGTGGGCTTCTATGGGCTGGTACTTTATGTCGTGGGCTGGGACGGGCTGTGACGGGCTGTGGTGGTCTGGGATTGGCTGGGACAGGCTGTGGTGGGCCGTGGTAAGCCATGGTGGGCTGTGGTGGGCTGGGACGGGCTGTGGTGGGCTGTGGTGTGCCATGGTGGGCTGGGACAGGCTGCGGTGGGCTGGAAAGGGCTGTGGTGGGCTGGGACAGGCTGTGGTGGGATGGGGACGGGCTGTGGTTGGTTGTGGTGGGCTGGGACGGGCTGTGGTGGGCTGGCACGGGCTGTGGTGGGCTGGGACGGGCTGTGGTGGGCTGTGGTGGGCTGGGATGGGCTGTCGTGGGCTGGGAAGGGCTGTCGTGGGCTTTGGCAGCCTGGGACATGCTGTGGTGGGCTGGGACGGGCTGGGACGTGCTGTGACGAGCTGTGACGAGCTGTGACGGTCTGTGGTGTGTTGTAGTGGCCTGTGGTGTGCTGTAGTGGCCTGTGGTGGGCTGGGACGGGCTGTGGTGGGCTGGGACAAACTCTGGTGGGCTGTGGTGGGCTGGGATGAGCTGGGACAGGCTGGGACGGGCTGTGGTGGGCTGTGGTGGGCTGGGACGGGCTGTGGTGGGCTGAGACGGGCTGTGGTGGGCTGCGACGGGCTGGGACGGGCTGCGACGGGCTGTGGTGTGCTGGGACGGGCTGTGGTGGGTTGGGACGGGCTGTGGTGGGCTGGGACGGGCTGGGACGGGCCGTGGTGGGCTGGGACGGGCTCTGGTGGGCTTGGACAGGCTGTGGTGGGCTGGGACGAGCCGTAGTAGGCTGGGACGGGCCGTGGTGGGTTGTTGTGGGCCGTGGTGGGCTGGGACGGGCTGTGGTGGGCTGTGGTTGACCGTGGTGGGCTGTGATGGGCTGTGGTAAGCTGGGATGGGATGTGGTAAGCTGGGACGGGCTTTCGTGGGCTGGGATGGGTTGTCGTGGGCTGGGACGGTCTGGGACGGGCCGTGGTGAGCTGGGACGGGCTGTGGTGGGCTGGGACAGGCTGTGTTTGGCTGGGACAGGCTGTGGTGAGCTGGGACGGGCCGTGGTGGGCCGGGACGGGCCGTGGTGGGCCGGGATGGGCCGTGGCGGGCTGGGACAAACTGTGGTGGGCTGGGATGAACTGTGGTGGTCTGTGGTGGGCTGGGACGAGCTGTGGTGATCCGGGACGGGCTGTGGTAGGCTGGGACAAACTGTGGCTGGCTGGGACGGGCCGTGGCGGGCTGGGACGGGCCGTGGCGGGCTGGGACAGGCTGTGTTGGGCTGGGACGGGCTGTGGTGGGCTGGGATGGGCTGTGATAAGCTGTAACCGGCTGTGGTGGGCTGTGGTGGTCTGGTACGGGTTGTGGTGAGCTGAGATGGGCTGTGGTGGGCTTTGGTGGGCTGGGGTGGGCTCGGACGGGCCGTGGTGGGCTGGGACGGGCTGTGGTGGGCTTCTATGGGCTGGTACTTTATGTGGTGGGCTGGGACGGGCTGTGACGGGCTGTGGTTGTCTGGGATGGCCTGGGACAGGCTGTGGTGGGCCGTGGTAAGCCGTGGTCGGGGGTGGTGGTCTGGGACGGGCTGTGGTGGGCTGTGGTGTGCCATGGTGGGCTGGGACAGGCTGCGGTGGGCTGGGACAGGCTGGGGTGGGCTGGAACGGGCTGTGGTGGGCTGGGACAGGCTGTGGTGGGATGGGGACGGGCTGTGGTTGGTTGTGGTGGGCTGGGACGGGCTGTGGTGGGCTGGGACGGGCTGTGGTGGGCTGGGACGAGCTGTGATGAGCTGAGACGGGCTGTGATGGGCCGGGATGGGCCGGGACAGGCTCTGGTGGGCTGTGGAGGGCTGGGACGGGCTCTGGTGGGCTGGGACGGACTTGGACGCACTGTGGTGGGCTGGGACGGGCTGGGACGGCCTGTGTAGGGCTGGGAGGGGCTGTGGTGGGCTGTGGGGGGCTGGGAAGGGCTGTGGTGGGCTGGGACGGGCTGGGACGAGCTGTGCCGGGCTGGGACGGGCTGTGGTGGGCTGTGGTAGGCTGTGCTGTGCTGTAGTGGTCTGTGATGGGCTGGGACGGGCTGTCGTGGGCTGGGACGGGCTGTCGTGGGCTGGGACGGGCTGTCGTGGGCTGTGGGGACCTGGGACATGCTGTGGTGGGCTGGGACGGGCTCTGGTGGGCTGGGACGGGCTGTGGTGGGCTTCTATGGGCTGTTACTTTATGTGGTGAGCTGGGACGGGCTGTGACGGGCTGTGGTCGGCTGGTATGAGGTGGGACAAGCTGTGGTGGGCCGGGACGGGCTGTGGTGAGCTGGGACGGGCTGTAGTGAGCTGGGACGGGCTGTGGTGGTTTGTGGTGGGCTGGGACGGGCTGTGGTGGTCTGGGATGGGCTGGGACAGGCTGTGGTGGGCCGTGGTAAGCCATGGTCGGCTGTGGTGGGCTGGGACGGGCTGTGGTGGGCTGTGGTGTGCCATGGTGGGCTGGGACAGGCTGCGGTGGGCTGGAAAGGGCTGTGGTGGGCTGGGACAGGCTGTGGTGGGACGGGGACGGGCTGTGGTTGGTTGTGGTGGGCTGGGACGGGCTGGGACGCCTTGGAAGGGCTGTGGTGGGCGGTGACGGGTTGTGGTGTTCTGTGACGGGCTGGGACTTTCTGTGGTGAGCTGCGACGGTCTGTGGTGGTCTGGAACGGGCTGTGGTAGGCCGGGACGGGCCGTGGTGGGCCGGGACGGGCCGTGGTGCGCCGGGACGGGCCGTGGCGGGCCGGGCCAGGCCGTGCTGGGCTGGGACGGGCTGTGGCGAGCTGGGACGGGTTGTGGCGGGCTGGGACTGGTTGTGGCGGGCTGGGACGAACTGTGGTGGTCTGTGGTGGGCTGGGACAGGCTGTGGTGTGCTGGGACGGGCCGTGGTGGGCCGGGATGGGCCGTGGTGTGCCGGGACGGGCCGTGGTGGGCTGGGACGGGTTGTGGCGGGCTGGGACGAACTGTGGTGGTCTGTGGTGGGCTGGGACGGGCCGTGGTGGGCTGGGACGGGCTCTGGTGGTATGGACCGGGCTGTGGTGGGCTGGGAAGGGCTGGAATGGGCTGTGGTGGGTTGGGATGGGCTGTGGTGGGCGGGGACGGTCTGTGGTGGCCTGGGACAGGCTGTGGTGGGCTTGGACCTGCTGTGGTGGTCGGGGACGGGTTGTGGTAGGTCCGGGACGGGCTGTCGTATTCCGGGACGGGCTGTGGTGGGCTGGGAAGGCCTGGGACGGGCTGGGACGGGCTGTGGTGGGCGGGGACGGGCTGTGGTGGGCTGGGACGGGCTCTGGTGGTCTCAAACCGGCTGTGGTGGGTTGGGAAGGGCTGTGGTGGGCTGTGGTGGGTTGGGACAGGCTGTGGTGGGCTGGGACGGGCTGTGGTGGGCTTAGACCTGCTGTGGTGGTCAGGGACGGGTTCTGGTAGGTCCGGGACGGGCTGTGGTGGGCTGGGACGGTCTGTGGTGGGCTGTGACGGGCTGTGGTGGGCTTCTATGGGCTGGTACTTTATGTGGTGGGCTGGGACGGGCTGTGACGGGCTGTGGTCGGCTGGTATGAGCTGGGACAAGCTTTGGTGGGCCGGGACGGGCTCTGTTGGGCTGGGACGGGCTGTGGTGAGCTGGGACGGGCTGTGGTGGCCTGTGGTGGGCTGGGACGGGCTGTGGTGGTCTGGGATGGCCTGGGACAGGCTGTGGTGGGCCGTGGTAAGCCATGGTCGGCTGTGGTGGGCTGGGACGGGCTGTGGTGGGCTGTGGTGTGCCATGGTGGGCTGGGACAGGCTGCGGTGGGCTGGAAAGGGCTGTGGTGGGCTGGGACGGGCTGTGGTGGGACGGGGACGGGCTGTGGTTGGTTGTGGTGGGCTGGGACGGGCTGGGACGCCTTGGAAGGGCTGTGGTGGGCGGTGACGGGTTGTGGTGTTCTGTGACGGGCTGGGACTTTCTGTGGTGAGCTGCGACGGTCTGTGGTGGTCTGTAACGAGCTGTGGTGGGCCGGGACGGGCCGCGGTGGGCCGGGACGGGCCGTGGTGGGCTGGGATGGGCCGTGGTGGGCCGGGACGGGCTGTGGCGAGCTGGGACGGGTTGTGGTGGGCTGGGACTGGTTGTGGCGGACTGGGACGAACTGTGGTGGTCTGTGGTGGCCTGGGACGTGCCGTGGTGGCCTGGGACGGGCCGTGGTGGGCCGGGACGGGCCGTGGTGGGCCGGGACGGGCCGTGGTGGGCTGGGACGGGTTGTGGCGGGCTGGGACGAACTGTGGTGGTCTGTGGTGGGCTGGGACGGGCCGTGGTGGGCTGGGACGGGCTCTGCTGGTATGGACCGGGCTGTGGTGGGCTGGGAAGGGCTGGAATGGGCTGTGGTGGGTTGGCATGGGCTATGGTGGGCTGGCACGGTGTGTGGTGGGCTGGCACAGGCTGTGGTGGGCTTGGACCTGCTGTGGTGGTCGGGGACGGGTTGTGGTAGGTCCGGGATGGGCTGTCGTGGTCCGGGACGGGCTGTGGTGGGCTGGGAAGGCCTGGGACGAGCTGGGACGGGCTGTGGTGGGCGGGGACGGGCTGTGGTGGGCGGGGACGGGCTCTGGTGGTCTCAAACCGGCTGTGGTGGGTTGGGAAGGGCTGGAATGGGCTGTGGTGGGTTGGGACAGGCTGTGGTGGGCTGGGACGGGCTGTGGTGGGCTTGGACCTGCTGTGGTGGTCAGGGACGGGTTCTGGTAGGTCCGGGACGGGCTGTGGTGGGCTGGGATGGGCTGTGATAAGCTGTAACCGGCTGTGGTGGGCTGTGGTGGTCTGGTACGAGTTGTGGTGAGCTGAGATTGGCTGTGGTGGGCTTTGGTGGGCTGGGGTGGGCTCGGACGGGCCGTGGTGGGCTGGGACGGGCTGTGGTGGGCTTCTATGGGCTGGTACTTTATGTCGTGGGCTGGGACGGGCTGTGACGGGCTGTGGTGGTCTGGGATTGGCTGGGACAGGCTGTGGTGGGCCGTGGTAAGCCATGGTGGGCTGTGGTGGGCTGGGACGGGCTGTGGTGGGCTGTGGTGTGCCATGGTGGGCTGGGACAGGCTGCGGTGGGCTGGAAAGGGCTGTGGTGGGCTGGGACAGGCTGTGGTGGGATGGGGACGGGCTGTGGTTGGTTGTGGTGGGCTGGGACGGGCTGTGGTGGGCTGGCACGGGCCGTGGTGGGCCGGGACGGGCCGTGGTGGGCTGGGACGGGTTGTGGCGGGCTGGGACGAACTGTGGTGGTCTGTGGTGGGCTGGGACGGGCCGTGGTGGGCTGGGACGGGCTCTGCTGGTATGGACCGGGCTGTGGTGGGCTGGGAAGGGCTGGAATGGGCTGTGGTGGGTTGGCATGGGCTATGGTGGGCTGGCACGGTGTGTGGTGGGCTGGCACAGGCTGTGGTGGGCTTGGACCTGCTGTGGTGGTCGGGGACGGGTTGTGGTAGGTCCGGGATGGGCTGTCGTGGTCCGGGACGGGCTGTGGTGGGCTGGGAAGGCCTGGGACGAGCTGGGACGGGCTGTGGTGGGGCGGGGACGGGCTGTGGTGGGCGGGGACGGGCTCTGGTGGTCTCAAACCGGCTGTGGTGGGTTGGGAAGGGCTGGAATGGGCTGTGGTGGGTTGGGACAGGCTGTGGTGGGCTGGGACGGGCTGTGGTGGGCTTGGACCTGCTGTGGTGGTCAGGGACGGGTTCTGGTAGGTCCGGGACGGGCTGTGGTGGGCTGGGATGGGCTGTGATAAGCTGTAACCGGCTGTGGTGGGCTGTGGTGGTCTGGTACGAGTTGTGGTGAGCTGAGATGGGCTGTGGTGGGCTTTGGTGGGCTGGGGTGGGCTCGGACGGGCCGTGGTGGGCTGGGACGGGCTGTGGTGGGCTTCTATGGGCTGGTACTTTATGTGGTGGGCTGGGACGGGCTGTGACGGGCTGTGGTGGTCTGGGATTGGCTGGGACAGGCTGTGGTGGGCCGTGGTAAGCCATGGTGGGCTGTGGTGGGCTGGGACGGGCTGGGACGGGCCGTGGTGGGCTGGGACGGGCTCTGGTGGGCTTGGACAGGCTGTGGTGGGCTGGGACGAGCCGTAGTAAGCTGGGACGGGCCGTGGTGGGCCGCGACGGGCCGTGGTGGGTTGTTGTGGGCCGTGGTGGGCTGTGATGGGCTGTGGTAAGCTGGGATGGGATGTGGTAAGCTGGGACGGGCTTTCGTGGGCTGGGATGGGTTGTCGTGGGCTGGGACGGTCTGGGACGGGCCGTGGTGAGCTGGGACGGGCTGTGGTGGGCTGGGACAGGCTGTGTTTGGCTGGGACAGGCTGTGGTGAGCTGGGACGGGCCGTGGTGGGCCGGGACGGGCCGTGGTGGGCCGGGATGGGCCGTGGCGGGCTGGGACAAACTGTGGTGGGCTGGGATGAACTGTGGTGGTCTGTGGTGGGCTGGGACGAGCTGTGGTGATCCGGGACGGGCTGTGGTAGGCTGGGACAAACTGTGGCTGGCTGGGACGGGCCGTGGCGGGCTGGGACGGGCCGTGGCGGGCTGGGACAGGCTGTGTTGGGCTGGGACGGGCTGTGGTGGGCTGGGATGGGCTGTGATAAGCTGTAACCGGCTGTGGTGGGCTGTGGTGGTCTGGTACGGGTTGTGGTGAGCTGAGATGGGCTGTGGTGGGCTTTGGTGGGCTGGGGTGGGCTCGGACGGGCCGTGGTGGGCTGGGACGGGCTGTGGTGGGCTTCTATGGGCTGGTACTTTATGTGGTGGGCTGGGACGGGCTGTGACGGGCTGTGGTTGTCTGGGATGGCCTGGGACAGGCTGTGGTGGGCCGTGGTAAGCCGTGGTCGGGGGTGGTGGTCTGGGACGGGCTGTGGTGGGCTGTGGTGTGCCATGGTGGGCTGGGACAGGCTGCGGTGGGCTGGGACAGGCTGGGGTGGGCTGGAACGGGCTGTGGTGGGCTGGGACAGGCTGTGGTGGGATGGGGACGGGCTGTGGTTGGTTGTGGTGGGCTGGGACGGGCTGTGGTGGGCTGGGACGGGCTGTGGTGGGCTGGGACGAGCTGTGATGAGCTGAGACGGGCTGTGATGTGCCGGGGTGGGCCGGGACAGGCTCTGGTGGGCTGTGGAGGGCTGGGACGGGCTCTGGTGGGCTGGGACGGACTTGGACACACTGTGGTGGGCTGGGACGGGCTGGGACGGCCTGTGTAGGGCTGGGAGGGGCTGTGGTGGGCTGTGGGGGGCTGGGAAGGGCTGTGGTGGGCTGGGACGGGCTGGGACGAGCTGTGCCGGGCTGGGACGGGCTGTGGTGGGCTGTGGTAGGCTGTGCTGTGCTGTAGTGGTCTGTGATGGGCTGGGACGGGCTGTCGTGGGCTGGGACGGGCTGTCGTGGGCTGGGACGGGCTGTCGTGGGCTGTGGGGACCTGGGACATGCTGTGGTGGGCTGGGACGGGCTCTGGTGGGCTGGGACGGGCTGTGGTGGGCTTCTATGGGCTGTTACTTTATGTGGTGAGCTGGGACGGGCTGTGACGGGCTGTGGTGGTCTGGGATTGGCTGGGACAGGCTGTGGTGGGCCGTGGTAAGCCATGGTGGGCTGTGGTGGGCTGGGACGGGCTGTGGTGGGCTGTGGTGTGCCATGGTGGGCTGGGACAGGCTGCGGTGGGCTGGAAAGGGCTGTGGTGGGCTGGGACAGGCTGTGGTGGGATGGGGACGGGCTGTGGTTGGTTGTGGTGGGCTGGGACGGGCTGTGGTGGGCTGGCACGGGCTGTGGTGGGCTGGGACGGGCTGTGGTGGGCTGTGGTGGGCTGGGATGGACTGTCGTGGGCTGGGAAGGGCTGTCGTGGGCTTTGGCAGCCTGGGACATGCTGTGGTGGGCTGGGACGGGCTGGGACGTGCTGTGACGAGCTGTGACGAGCTGTGACGGTCTGTGGTGTGTTGTAGTGGCCTGTGGTGTGCTGTAGTGGCCTGTGGTGGGCTGGGACAAACTCTGGTGGGCTGTGGTGGGCTGGGATGAGCTGGGACAGGCTGGGACGGGCTGTGGTGGGCTGTGGTGGGCTGGGACGGGCTGTGGTGGGCTGGGACGGGCTGTGGTGGGCTGCGACGGGCTGGGACGGGCTGCGACGGGCTGTGGTGTGCTGGGACGGGCTGTGGTGGGTTGGGACGGGCTGTGGTGGGCTGGGACGGGCTGGGACGGGCCGTGGTGGGCTGGGACGGGCTCTGGTGGGCTTGGACAGGCTGTGGTGGGCTGGGACGAGCCGTAGTAGGCTGGGACGGGCCGTGGTGGGCCGCGACGGGCCGTGGTGGGTTGTTGTGGGCCGTGGTGGGCTGGGACGGGCTGTGGTGGGCTGTGGTTGACCGTGGTGGGCTGTGATGGGCTGTGGTAAGCTGGGATGGGATGTGGTAAGCTGGGACGGGCTTTCGTGGGCTGGGATGGGTTGTCGTGGGCTGGGACGGTCTGGGACGGGCCGTGGTGAGCTGGGACGGGCTGTGGTGGGCTGGGACAGGCTGTGTTTGGCTGGGACAGGCTGTGGTGAGCTGGGACGGGCCGTGGTGGGCCGGGACGGGCCGTGGTGGGCCGGGATGGGCCGTGGCGGGCTGGGACAAACTGTGGTGGGCTGGGATGAACTGTGGTGGTCTGTGGTGGGCTGGGACGAGCTGTGGTGATCCGGGACGGGCTGTGGTAGGCTGGGACAAACTGTGGCTGGCTGGGACGGGCCGTGGCGGGCTGGGACGGGCCGTGGCGGGCTGGGACAGGCTGTGTTGGGCTGGGACGGGCTGTGGTGGGCTGGGATGGGCTGTGATAAGCTGTAACCGGCTGTGGTGGGCTGTGGTGGTCTGGTACGGGTTGTGGTGAGCTGAGATGGGCTGTGGTGGGCTTTGGTGGGCTGGGGTGGGCTCGGACGGGCCGTGGTGGGCTGGGACGGGCTGTGGTGGGCTTCTATGGGCTGGTACTTTATGTGGTGGGCTGGGACGGGCTGTGACGGGCTGTGGTTGTCTGGGATGGCCTGGGACAGGCTGTGGTGGGCCGTGGTAAGCCGTGGTCGGGGGTGGTGGTCTGGGACGGGCTGTGGTGGGCTGTGGTGTGCCATGGTGGGCTGGGACAGGCTGCGGTGGGCTGGGACAGGCTGGGGTGGGCTGGAACGGGCTGTGGTGGGCTGGGACAGGCTGTGGTGGGATGGGGACGGGCTGTGGTTGGTTGTGGTGGGCTGGGACGGGCTGTGGTGGGCTGGGACGGGCTGTGGTGGGCTGGGACGAGCTGTGATGAGCTGAGACGGGCTGTGATGTGCCGGGGTGGGCCGGGACAGGCTCTGGTGGGCTGTGGAGGGCTGGGACGGGCTCTGGTGGGCTGGGACGGACTTGGACGCACTGTGGTGGGCTGGGACGGGCTGGGACGGCCTGTGTAGGGCTGGGAGGGGCTGTGGTGGGCTGTGGGGGGCTGGGAAGGGCTGTGGTGGGCTGGGACGGGCTGGGACGAGCTGTGCCGGGCTGGGACGGGCTGTGGTGGGCTGTGGTAGGCTGTGCTGTGCTGTAGTGGTCTGTGATGGGCTGGGACGGGCTGTCGTGGGCTGGGACGGGCTGTCGTGGGCTGGGACGGGCTGTCGTGGGCTGTGGGGACCTGGGACATGCTGTGGTGGGCTGGGACGGGCTCTGGTGGGCTGGGACGGGCTGTGGTGAGCTGGGACGGGCTGTAGTGAGCTGGGACGGGCTGTGGTGGCCTGTGGTGGGCTGGGACGGGCTGTGGTGGTCTGGGATGGGCTGGGACAGGCTGTGGTGGGCCGTGGTAAGCCATGGTCGGCTGTGGTGGGCTGGGACGGGCTGTGGTGGGCTGTGGTGTGCCATGGTGGGCTGGGACAGGCTGCGGTGGGCTGGAAAGGGCTGTGGTGGGCTGGGACAGGCTGTGGTGGGACGGGGACGGGCTGTGGTTGGTTGTGGTGGGCTGGGACGGGCTGGGACGCCTTGGAAGGGCTGTGGTGGGCGGTGACGGGTTGTGGTGTTCTGTGACGGGCTGGGACTTTCTGTGGTGAGCTGCGACGGTCTGTGGTGGTCTGGAACGGGCTGTGGTAGGCCGGGACGGGCCGTGGTGGGCCGGGACGGGCCGTGGTGGGCCGGGACGGGCCGTGGTGCGCCGGGACGGGCCGTGGCGGGCCGGGCCAGGCCGTGCTGGGCTGGGACGGGCTGTGGCGAGCTGGGACGGGTTGTGGCGGGCTGGGACTGGTTGTGGCGGGCTGGGACGAACTGTGGTGGTCTGTGGTGGGCTGGGACAGGCTGTGGTGTGCTGGGACGGGCCGTGGTGGGCCGGGATGGGCCGTGGTGGGCCGGGACGGGCCGTGGTGGGCTGGGACGGGTTGTGGCGGGCTGGGACGAACTGTGGTGGTCTGTGGTGGGCTGGGACGGGCCGTGGTGGGCTGGGACGGGCTCTGGTGGTATGGACCGGGCTGTGGTGGGCTGGGAAGGGCTGGAATGGGCTGTGGTGGGTTGGGATGGGCTGTGGTGAGCGGGGACGGTCTGTGGTGGGCTGGGACAGGCTGTGGTGGGCTTGGACCTGCTGTGGTGGTCGGGGACGGGTTGTGGTAGGTCCGGGACGGGCTGTCGTATTCCGGGACGGGCTGTGGTGGGCTGAGAAGGCCTGGGACGGGCTGGGACGGGCTGTGGTGGGCGGGGACGGGCTGTGGTGGGCTGGGACGGGCTCTGGTGGTCTCAAACCGGCTGTGGTGGGTTGGGACAGGCTGTGGTGGGCTGTGGTGGGTTGGGACAGGCTGTGGTGGGCTGGGACGGGCTGTGGTGGGCTTAGACCTGCTGTGGTGGTCAGGGACGGGTTCTGGTAGGTCCGGGACGGGCTGTGGTGGGCTGGGACGGGCTGTGGTGGTCTGGGATGGCCTGGGACAGGCTGTGGTGGGCCGTGGTAAGCCATGGTCGGCTGTGGTGGGCTGGGACGGGCTGTGGTGGGCTGTGGTGTGCCATGGTGGGCTGGGACAGGCTGCGGTGGGCTGGAAAGGGCTGTGGTGGGCTGGGACGGGCTGTGGTGGGACGGGGACGGGCTGTGGTTGGTTGTGGTGGGCTGGGACGGGCTGGGACGCCTTGGAAGGGCTGTGGTGGGCGGTGACGGGTTGTGGTGTTCTGTGACGGGCTGGGACTTTCTGTGGTGAGCTGCGACGGTCTGTGGTGGTCTGTAACGAGCTGTGGTGGGCCGGGACGGGCCGCGGTGGGCCGGGACGGGCCGTGGTGGGCTGGGACGGGCCGTGGTGGGCCGGGACGGGCTGTGGCGAGCTGGGACGGGTTGTGGTGGGCTGGGACTGGTTGTGGCGGACTGGGACGAACTGTGGTGGTCTGTGGTGGCCTGGGACGTGCCGTGGTGGCCTGGGACGGGCCGTGGTGGGCCGGGACGGGCCGTGGTGGGCCGGGACGGGCCGTGGTGGGCTGGGACGGGTTGTGGCGGGCTGGGACGAACTGTGGTGGTCTGTGGTGGGCTGGGACGGGCCGTGGTGGGCTGGGACGGGCTCTGCTGGTATGGACCGGGCTGTGGTGGGCTGGGAAGGGCTGGAATGGGCTGTGGTGGGTTGGCATGGGCTATGGTGGGCTGGCACGGTGTGTGGTGGGCTGGCACAGGCTGTGGTGGGCTTGGACCTGCTGTGGTGGTCGGGGACGGGTTGTGGTAGGTCCGGGATGGGCTGTCGTGGTCCGGGACGGGCTGTGGTGGGCTGGGAAGGCCTGGGACGAGCTGGGACGGGCTGTGGTGGGCGGGGACGGGCTGTGGTGGGCGGGGACGGGCTCTGGTGGTCTCAAACCGGCTGTGGTGGGTTGGGAAGGGCTGGAATGGGCTGTGGTGGGTTGGGACAGGCTGTGGTGGGCTGGGACGGGCTGTGGTGGGCTTGGACCTGCTGTGGTGGTCAGGGACGGGTTCTGGTAGGTCCGGGACGGGCTGTGGTGGGCTGGGATGGGCTGTGATAAGCTGTAACCGGCTGTGGTGGGCTGTGGTGGTCTGGTACGGGTTGTGGTGAGCTGAGATGGGCTGTGGTGGGCTTTGGTGGGCTGGGGTGGGCTCGGACGGGCCGTGGTGGGCTGGGACGGGCTGTGGTGGGCTTCTATGGGCTGGTACTTTATGTGGTGGGCTGGGACGGGCTGTGACGGGCTGTGGTAGTCTGGGATTGGCTGGGACAGGCTGTGGTGGGCCGTGGTAAGCCATGGTGGGCTGTGGTGGGCTGGGACGGGCTGTGGTGGGCTGTGGTGTGCCATGGTGGGCTGGGACAGGCTGCGGTGGGCTGGAAAGGGCTGTGGTGGGCTGGGACAGGCTGTGGTGGGATGGGGACGGGCTGTGGTTGGTTGTGGTGGGCTGGGACGGGCTGTGGTGGGCTGGGACAGGCTGTGGTGGGCTGGGACGAGCTGTGATGAGCTGAGACGGGCTGTGATGGGCCGGGGTGGGCCGGGACAGGCTCTGGTGGGCTGTGGAGGGCTGGGACGGGCTCTGGTGGGCTGGGACGGACTTGGACGCACTGTGGTGGGCTGGGACGGCCTGTGTAGGGCTGGGAGGGGCTGTGGTGGGCAGTGGGGGGCTGGGAAGGGCTGTGGTGGGCTGGGATGGGCTAGAACGGCTATGGTGGGCTGGGACGGGCTGTGGTGGGCTTGGATGGGCTGTGCTGTGCTGGAACGGTCTGGGACGAGTTGTGGTGAGTGTGGTGGGCTGGGACGGGCTGGGACGGACTGTGTTTAGCTGGGACGGGCTGTGGTGGGCCGTGGTGGGCTGGGACAAGCTGTGGTGAGCTGAGACGGGCTGTGGTGGGCTGTGTCGGGCTGGGACGAGCTGTGACGCGGTGGGACGGGCTGTGGTGGTCTGCGCTAGGCTGTGGTGTGCTGTAGTGGCCTGTGATGGGCTGGGTGGGGCTGTGGTGAGCTGGGACTTGCTGTGGTGGGCTGGGACGGGCTGTGGTGGGCTGGGACGGGCTGTGGTGGGCTGGGACGGGCCGTGGTGGGCTGGGATAAGCTGTGTTGGGCTGGGACGGGCTGTGTTAGGCTGGGATGGGCTGTGGAGGATTGGGACGGGCTATGGAGAGCTGTGGAGAGCTGGGACGGTCTGTGGTGGGCTGGCACAGGCTGTGGTGGGCTTGGACCTGCTGTGGTGGTCGGGGACGGATTGTGGTAGGTCCGGGACGGGCTGTCGTGGTCCGGGACGGGCTGTGGTGGGTTGGGAAGGCCTGGGACGGGCTGGGACGAGCTGGGACGGGCTGTGGTGGGCGGGGACGGGCTGTGGTGGGCGGGGACGGGCTGTGGTGGGCGGGGACGGGCTGTGGTGGGCAGGGACGGGCTGGGACGAGCTGGGACGGGCTGTGGTGGGCTGCGGTAGGCTGTGGTGTTCTGTAGTGGTCTGTGGAGGGCTGGGACGGGCTGTGGTGGGCTGGCACGGGCTGTGGTGGGCTGGGACGGGCTGTGGTGGGCTGTGGTGGGCTGGGATGGGCTGTCGTGGGCTGGGAAGGGCTGTCGTGGGCTTTGGCAGCCTGGGACATGCTGTGGTGGGCTGGGACGGGCTGGGACGTGCTGTGACGAGCTGTGACGAGCTGTGACGGTCTGTGGTGTGTTGTAGTGGCCTGTGGTGTGCTGTAGTGGCCTGTGGTGGGCTGGGACGGGCTGTGGTGGGCTGGGACAAACTGTGGTGGGCTGTGGTGGGCTGGGATGAGCTGGGACAGGCTGGGACGGGCTGTGGTGGGCTGTGGTGGGCTGGGACGGGCTGTGGTGGGCTGGGGCGGGCTGTGGTGGGCTGCGACGGGCTGGGACGGGCTGCGACGGGCTGTGGTGTGCTGGGACGGGCTGTGGTGGGTTGGGACGGGCTCTGGTGGGCTGGGACGGGCTGGGACGGGCCGTGGTGGGCTGGGACGGGCTCTGGTGGGCTTGGACAGGCTGTGGTGGGCTGGGACGAGCCGTAGTAGGCTGGGACGGGCCGTGGTGGGCCGCGACGGGCCGTGGTGGGTTGTTGTGGGCCGTGGTGGGCTGGGACGGGCTGTGGTGGGCTGTGGTTGACCGTGGTGGGCTGTGATGGGCTGTGGTAAGCTGGAATGGGATGTGGTAAGCTGGGACGGGCTTTCGTGGGCTGGGATGGGTTGTCGTGGGCTGGGACGGTCTGGGACGGGCCGTGGTGAGCTGGGACGGGCTGTGGTGGGCTGGGACAGGCTGTGTTTGGCTGGGATAGGCTGTGGTGAGCTGGGACGGGCCGTGGTGGGCCGGGACGGGCCGTAGTGGGCCGGGATGGGCCGTGGCGGGCTGGGACAAACTGTGGTGGGCTGGGATGAACTGTGGTGGTCTGTGGTGGGCTGGGACGAGCTGTGGTGATCTGGGACGGGCTGTGGTAGGCTGGGACAAACTGTGGCGGGCTGGGACGGGCCGTGGCGGGCTGGGACAGGCTGTGTTGGGCTGGGACGGGCTGTGGTGGGCTGGGATGGGCTGTGATAAGCTGTAACCGGCTGTGGTGGGCTGTGGTGGTCTGGTACGGGTTGTGGTGAGCTGAGATGGGCTGTGGTGGGCTTTGGTGGGCTGGGGTGGGCTCGGACGGGCCGTGGTGGGCTGGGACGGGCTGTGGTGGGCTTCTATGGGCTGGTACTTTATGTGGTGGGCTGGGACGGGCTGTGACGGGCTGTGGTTGTCTGGGATGGCCTGGGACAGGCTGTGGTGGGCCGTGGTAAGCCGTGGTCGGGGGTGGTGGTCTGGGACGGGCTGTGGTGGGCTGTGGTGTGCCATGGTGGGCTGGGACAGGCTGCGGTGGGCTGGGACAGGCTGGGGTGGGCTGGAACGGGCTGTGGTGGGCTGGGACAGGCTGTGGTGGGATGGGGACGGGCTGTGGTTGGTTGTGGTGGGCTGGGACGGGCTGTGGTGGGCTGGGACGGGCTGTGGTGGGCTGGGACGAGCTGTGATGAGCTGAGACGGGCTGTGATGTGCCGGGGTGGGCCGGGACAGGCTCTGGTGGGCTGTGGAGGGCTGGGACGGGCTCTGGTGGGCTGGGACGGACTTGGACGCACTGTGGTGGGCTGGGACGGGCTGGGACGGCCTGTGTAGGGCTGGGAGGGGCTGTGGTGGGCTGTGGGGGGCTGGGAAGGGCTGTGGTGGGCTGGGACGGGCTGGGACGAGCTGTGCCGGGCTGGGACGGGCTGTGGTGGGCTGTGGTAGGCTGTGCTGTGCTGTAGTGGTCTGTGATGGGCTGGGACGGGCTGTCGTGGGCTGGGACGGGCTGTCGTGGGCTGGGACGGGCTGTCGTGGGCTGTGGGGACCTGGGACATGCTGTGGTGGGCTGGGACGGGCTCTGGTGGGCTGGGACGGGCTGTGGTGGGCTTCTATGGGCTGTTACTTTATGTGGTGAGCTGGGACGGGCTGTGACGGGCTGTGGTCGGCTGGTATGAGGTGGGACAAGCTGTGGTGGGCCGGGACGGGCTGTGGGGGGCTGGGACGGGCTGTCGTGGGCTGGGACGGGCTGTCGTGGGCTGGGACGGGCTGTCGTGGGCTGTGGGGACCTGGGACATGCTGTGGTGGGCTGGGACGGGCTCTGGTGGGCTGGGACGGGCTGTGGTGGGCTTCTATGGGCTGTTACTTTATGTGGTGAGCTGGGACGGGCTGTGACGGGCTGTGGTCGGCTGGTATGAGGTGGGACAAGCTGTGGTGGGCCGGGACGGGCTGTGGTGAGCTGGGACGGGCTGTAGTGAGCTGGGACGGGCTGTGGTGGTTTGTGGTGGGCTGGGACGGGCTGTGGTGGTCTGGGATGGGCTGGGACAGGCTGTGGTGGGCCGTGGTAAGCCATGGTCGGCTGTGGTGGGCTGGGACGGGCTGTGGTGGGCTGTGGTGTGCCATGGTGGGCTGGGACAGGCTGCGGTGGGCTGGAAAGGGCTGTGGTGGGCTGGGACAGGCTGTGGTGGGACGGGGACGGGCTGTGGTTGGTTGTGGTGGGCTGGGACGGGCTGGGACGCCTTGGAAGGGCTGTGGTGGGCGGTGACGGGTTGTGGTGTTCTGTGACGGGCTGGGACTTTCTGTGGTGAGCTGCGACGGTCTGTGGTGGTCTGGAACGGGCTGTGGTAGGCCGGGACGGGCCGTGGTGGGCCGGGACGGGCCGTGGTGCGCCGGGACGGGCCGTGGCGGGCCGGGCCAGGCCGTGCTGGGCTGGGACGGGCTGTGGCGAGCTGGGACGGGTTGTGGCGGGCTGGGACTGGTTGTGGCGGGCTGGGACGAACTGTGGTGGTCTGTGGTGGGCTGGGACAGGCTGTGGTGTGCTGGGACGGGCCGTGGTGGGCCGGGATGGGCCGTGGTGTGCCGGGACGGGCCGTGGTGGGCTGGGACGGGTTGTGGCGGGCTGGGACGAACTGTGGTGGTCTGTGGTGGGCTGGGACGGGCCGTGGTGGGCTGGGACGGGCTCTGGTGGTATGGACCGGGCTGTGGTGGGCTGGGAAGGGCTGGAATGGGCTGTGGTGGGTTGGGATGGGCTGTGGTGGGCGGGGACGGTCTGTGGTGGCCTGGGACAGGCTGTGGTGGGCTTGGACCTGCTGTGGTGGTCGGGGACGGGTTGTGGTAGGTCCGGGACGGGCTGTCGTATTCCGGGACGGGCTGTGGTGGGCTGGGAAGGCCTGGGACGGGCTGGGACGGGCTGTGGTGGGCGGGGACGGGCTGTGGTGGGCTGGGACGGGCTCTGGTGGTCTCAAACCGGCTGTGGTGGGTTGGGAAGGGCTGTGGTGGGCTGTGGTGGGTTGGGACAGGCTGTGGTGGGCTGGGACGGGCTGTGGTGGGCTTAGACCTGCTGTGGTGGTCAGGGACGGGTTCTGGTAGGTCCGGGACGGGCTGTGGTGGGCTGGGACGGTCTGTGGTGGGCTGTGACGGGCTGTGGTGGGCTTCTATGGGCTGGTACTTTATGTGGTGGGCTGGGACGGGCTGTGACGGGCTGTGGTCGGCTGGTATGAGCTGGGACAAGCTTTGGTGGGCCGGGACGGGCTCTGTTGGGCTGGGACGGGCTGTGGTGAGCTGGGACGGGCTGTGGTGGCCTGTGGTGGGCTGGGACGGGCTGTGGTGGTCTGGGATGGCCTGGGACAGGCTGTGGTGGGCCGTGGTAAGCCATGGTCGGCTGTGGTGGGCTGGGACGGGCTGTGGTGGGCTGTGGTGTGCCATGGTGGGCTGGGACAGGCTGCGGTGGGCTGGAAAGGGCTGTGGTGGGCTGGGACGGGCTGTGGTGGGACGGGGACGGGCTGTGGTTGGTTGTGGTGGGCTGGGACGGGCTGGGACGCCTTGGAAGGGCTGTGGTGGGCGGTGACGGGTTGTGGTGTTCTGTGACGGGCTGGGACTTTCTGTGGTGAGCTGCGACGGTCTGTGGTGGTCTGTAACGAGCTGTGGTGGGCCGGGACGGGCCGCGGTGGGCCGGGACGGGCCGTGGTGGGCTGGGATGGGCCGTGGTGGGCCGGGACGGGCTGTGGCGAGCTGGGACGGGTTGTGGTGGGCTGGGACTGGTTGTGGCGGACTGGGACGAACTGTGGTGGTCTGTGGTGGCCTGGGACGTGCCGTGGTGGCCTGGGACGGGCCGTGGTGGGCCGGGACGGGCCGTGGTGGGCCGGGACGGGCCGTGGTGGGCTGGGACGGGTTGTGGCGGGCTGGGACGAACTGTGGTGGTCTGTGGTGGGCTGGGACGGGCCGTGGTGGGCTGGGACGGGCTCTGCTGGTATGGACCGGGCTGTGGTGGGCTGGGAAGGGCTGGAATGGGCTGTGGTGGGTTGGCATGGGCTATGGTGGGCTGGCACGGTGTGTGGTGGGCTGGCACAGGCTGTGGTGGGCTTGGACCTGCTGTGGTGGTCGGGGACGGGTTGTGGTAGGTCCGGGATGGGCTGTCGTGGTCCGGGACGGGCTGTGGTGGGCTGGGAAGGCCTGGGACGAGCTGGGACGGGCTGTGGTGGGCGGGGACGGGCTGTGGTGGGCGGGGACGGGCTCTGGTGGTCTCAAACCGGCTGTGGTGGGTTGGGAAGGGCTGGAATGGGCTGTGGTGGGTTGGGACAGGCTGTGGTGGGCTGGGACGGGCTGTGGTGGGCTTGGACCTGCTGTGGTGGTCAGGGACGGGTTCTGGTAGGTCCGGGACGGGCTGTGGTGGGCTGGGATGGGCTGTGATAAGCTGTAACCGGCTGTGGTGGGCTGTGGTGGTCTGGTACGAGTTGTGGTGAGCTGAGATGGGCTGTGGTGGGCTTTGGTGGGCTGGGGTGGGCTCGGACGGGCCGTGGTGGGCTGGGACGGGCTGTGGTGGGCTTCTATGGGCTGGTACTTTATGTCGTGGGCTGGGACGGGCTGTGACGGGCTGTGGTGGTCTGGGATTGGCTGGGACAGGCTGTGGTGGGCCGTGGTAAGCCATGGTGGGCTGTGGTGGGCTGGGACGGGCTGTGGTGGGCTGTGGTGTGCCATGGTGGGCTGGGACAGGCTGCGGTGGGCTGGAAAGGGCTGTGGTGGGCTGGGACAGGCTGTGGTGGGATGGGGACGGGCTGTGGTTGGTTGTGGTGGGCTGGGACGGGCTGTGGTGGGCTGGCACGGGCTGTGGTGGGCTGGGACGGGCTGTGGTGGGCTGTGGTGGGCTGGGATGGGCTGTCGTGGGCTGGGAAGGGCTGTCGTGGGCTTTGGCAGCCTGGGACATGCTGTGGTGGGCTGGGACGGGCTGGGACGTGCTGTGACGAGCTGTGACGAGCTGTGACGGTCTGTGGTGTGTTGTAGTGGCCTGTGGTGTGCTGTAGTGGCCTGTGGTGGGCTGGGACGGGCTGTGGTGGGCTGGGACAAACTCTGGTGGGCTGTGGTGGGCTGGGATGAGCTGGGACAGGCTGGGACGGGCTGTGGTGGGCTGTGGTGGGCTGGGACGGGCTGTGGTGGGCTGGGACGGGCTGTGGTGGGCTGCGACGGGCTGGGACGGGCTGCGACGGGCTGTGGTGTGCTGGGACGGGCTGTGGTGGGTTGGGACGGGCTGTGGTGGGCTGGGACGGGCTGGGACGGGCCGTGGTGGGCTGGGACGGGCTCTGGTGGGCTTGGACAGGCTGTGGTGGGCTGGGACGAGCCGTAGTAGGCTGGGACGGGCCGTGGTGGGCCGCGACGGGCCGTGGTGGGTTGTTGTGGGCCGTGGTGGGCTGGGACGGGCTGTGGTGGGCTGTGGTTGACCGTGGTGGGCTGTGATGGGCTGTGGTAAGCTGGGATGGGATGTGGTAAGCTGGGACGGGCTTTCGTGGGCTGGGATGGGTTGTCGTGGGCTGGGACGGTCTGGGACGGGCCGTGGTGAGCTGGGACGGGCTGTGGTGGGCTGGGACAGGCTGTGTTTGGCTGGGACAGGCTGTGGTGAGCTGGGACGGGCCGTGGTGGGCCGGGACGGGCCGTGGTGGGCCGGGATGGGCCGTGGCAGGCTGGGACAAACTGTGGTGGGCTGGGATGAACTGTGGTGGTCTGTGGTGGGCTGGGACGAGCTGTGGTGATCCGGGACGGGCTGTGGTAGGCTGGGACAAACTGTGGCTGGCTGGGACGGGCCGTGGCGGGCTGGGACGGGCCGTGGCGGGCTGGGACAGGCTGTGTTGGGCTGGGACGGGCTGTGGTGGGCTGGGATGGGCTGTGATAAGCTGTAACCGGCTGTGGTGGGCTGTGGTGGTCTGGTACGGGTTGTGGTGAGCTGAGATGGGCTGTGGTGGGCTTTGGTGGGCTGGGGTGGGCTCGGACGGGCCGTGGTGGGCTGGGACGGGCTGTGGTGGGCTTCTATGGGCTGGTACTTTATGTGGTGGGCTGGGACGGGCTGTGACGGGCTGTGGTTGTCTGGGATGGCCTGGGACAGGCTGTGGTGGGCCGTGGTAAGCCGTGGTCGGGGGTGGTGGTCTGGGACGGGCTGTGGTGGGCTGTGGTGTGCCATGGTGGGCTGGGACAGGCTGCGGTGGGCTGGGACAGGCTGGGGTGGGCTGGAACGGGCTGTGGTGGGCTGGGACAGGCTGTGGTGGGATGGGGACGGGCTGTGGTTGGTTGTGGTGGGCTGGGACGGGCTGTGGTGGGCTGGGACGGGCTGTGGTGGGCTGGGACGAGCTGTGATGAGCTGAGACGGGCTGTGATGTGCCGGGGTGGGCCGGGACAGGCTCTGGTGGGCTGTGGAGGGCTGGGACGGGCTCTGGTGGGCTGGGACGGACTTGGACGCACTGTGGTGGGCTGGGACGGGCTGGGACGGCCTGTGTAGGGCTGGGAGGGGCTGTGGTGGGCTGTGGGGGGCTGGGAAGGGCTGTGGTGGGCTGGGACGGGCTGGGACGAGCTGTGCCGGGCTGGGACGGGCTGTGGTGGGCTGTGGTAGGCTGTGCTGTGCTGTAGTGGTCTGTGATGGGCTGGGACGGGCTGTCGTGGGCTGGGACGGGCTGTCGTGGGCTGGGACGGGCTGTCGTGGGCTGTGGGGACCTGGGACATGCTGTGGTGGGCTGGGACGGGCTCTGGTGGGCTGGGACGGGCTGTGGTGGGCTTCTATGGGCTGTTACTTTATGTGGTGAGCTGGGACGGGCTGTGACGGGCTGTGGTCGGCTGGTATGAGGTGGGACAAGCTGTGGTGGGCCGGGACGGGCTGTGGTGAGCTGGGACGGGCTGTAGTGAGCTGGGACGGGCTGTGGTGGCCTGTGGTGGGCTGGGACGGGCTGTGGTGGTCTGGGATGGGCTGGGACAGGCTGTGGTGGGCCGTGGTAAGCCATGGTCGGCTGTGGTGGGCTGGGACGGGCTGTGGTGGGCTGTGGTGTGCCATGGTGGGCTGGGACAGGCTGCGGTGGGCTGGAAAGGGCTGTGGTGGGCTGGGACAGGCTGTGGTGGGACGGGGACGGGCTGTGGTTGGTTGTGGTGGGCTGGGACGGGCTGGGACGCCTTGGAAGGGCTGTGGTGGGCGGTGACGGGTTGTGGTGTTCTGTGACGGGCTGGGACTTTCTGTGGTGAGCTGCGACGGTCTGTGGTGGTCTGGAACGGGCTGTGGTAGGCCGGGACGGGCCGTGGTGGGCCGGGACGGGCCGTGGTGGGCCGGGACGGGCCGTGGTGCGCCGGGACGGGCCGTGGCGGGCCGGGCCAGGCCGTGCTGGGCTGGGACGGGCTGTGGCGAGCTGGGACGGGTTGTGGCGGGCTGGGACTGGTTGTGGCGGGCTGGGACGAACTGTGGTGGTCTGTGGTGGGCTGGGACAGGCTGTGGTGTGCTGGGACGGGCCGTGGTGGGCCGGGATGGGCCGTGGTGGGCCGGGACGGGCCGTGGTGGGCTGGGACGGGTTGTGGCGGGCTGGGACGAACTGTGGTGGTCTGTGGTGGGCTGGGACGGGCCGTGGTGGGCTGGGACGGGCTCTGCTGGTATGGACCGGGCTGTGGTGGGCTGGGAAGGGCTGGAATGGGCTGTGGTGGGTTGGCATGGGCTATGGTGGGCTGGCACGGTGTGTGGTGGGCTGGCACAGGCTGTGGTGGGCTTGGACCTGCTGTGGTGGTCGGGGACGGGTTGTGGTAGGTCCGGGATGGGCTGTCGTGGTCCGGGACGGGCTGTGGTGGGCTGGGAAGGCCTGGGACGAGCTGGGACGGGCTGTGGTGGGCGGGGACGGGCTGTGGTGGGCGGGGACGGGCTCTGGTGGTCTCAAACCGGCTGTGGTGGGTTGGGAAGGGCTGGAATGGGCTGTGGTGGGTTGGGACAGGCTGTGGTGGGCTGGGACGGGCTGTGGTGGGCTTGGACCTGCTGTGGTGGTCAGGGACGGGTTCTGGTAGGTCCGGGACGGGCTGTGGTGGGCTGGGATGGGCTGTGATAAGCTGTAACCGGCTGTGGTGGGCTGTGGTGGTCTGGTACGGGTTGTGGTGAGCTGAGATGGGCTGTGGTGGGCTTTGGTGGGCTGGGGTGGGCTCGGACGGGCCGTGGTGGGCTGGGACGGGCTGTGGTGGGCTTCTATGGGCTGGTACTTTATGTGGTGGGCTGGGACGGGCTGTGACGGGCTGTGGTAGTCTGGGATTGGCTGGGACAGGCTGTGGTGGGCCGTGGTAAGCCATGGTGGGCTGTGGTGGGCTGGGACGGGCTGTGGTGGGCTGTGGTGTGCCATGGTGGGCTGGGACAGGCTGCGGTGGGCTGGAAAGGGCTGTGGTGGGCTGGGACAGGCTGTGGTGGGATGGGGACGGGCTGTGGTTGGTTGTGGTGGGCTGGGACAGGCTGTGGTGGGCTGGGACAGGCTGTGGTGGGCTGGGACGAGCTGTGATGAGCTGAGACGGGCTGTGATGGGCCGGGGTGGGCCGGGACAGGCTCTGGTGGGCTGTGGAGGGCTGGGACGGGCTCTGGTGGGCTGGGACGGACTTGGACGCACTGTGGTGGGCTGGGACGGCCTGTGTAGGGCTGGGAGGGGCTGTGGTGGGCAGTGGGGGGCTGGGAAGGGCTGTGGTGGGCTGGGATGGGCTAGAACGGCTATGGTGGGCTGGGACGGGCTGTGGTGGGCTTGGATGGGCTGTGCTGTGCTGGAACGGTCTGGGACGAGTTGTGGTGAGTGTGGTGGGCTGGGACGGGCTGGGACGGACTGTGTTTAGCTGGGACGGGCTGTGGTGGGCCGTGGTGGGCTGGGACAAGCTGTGGTGAGCTGAGACGGGCTGTGGTGGGCTGTGTCGGGCTGGGACGAGCTGGGACGCGGTGGGACGGGCTGTGGTGGTCTGCGCTAGGCTGTGGTGTGCTGTAGTGGCCTGTGATGGGCTGGGTGGGGCTGTGGTGAGCTGGGACTTGCTGTGGTGGGCTGGGACGGGCTGTGGTGGGCTGGGACGGGCTGTGGTGGGCTGGGACGGGCTGTGGTGGGCTTGGACCTGCTGTGGTGGTCAGGGACGGGTTCTGGTAGGTCCGGGACGGGCTGTGGTGGGCTGGGATGGGCTGTGATAAGCTGTAAGCGGCTGTGGTGGGCTGTGGTGGTCTGGTACGAGTTGTGGTGAGCTGAGATGGGCTGTGGTGGGCTTTGGTGGGCTGGGGTGGGCTCGGACGGGCCGTGGTGGGCTGGGACGGGCTGTGGTGGGCTTCTATGGGCTGGTACTTTATGTCGTGGGCTGGGACGGGCTGTGACGGGCTGTGGTGGTCTGGGATTGGCTGGGACAGGCTGTGGTGGGCCGTGGTAAGCCATGGTGGGCTGTGGTGGGCTGGGACGGGCTGTGGTGGGCTGTGGTGTGCCATGGTGGGCTGGGACAGGCTGCGGTGGGCTGGAAAGGGCTGTGGTGGGCTGGGACAGGCTGTGGTGGGATGGGGACGGGCTGTGGTTGGTTGTGGTGGGCTGGGACGGGCTGTGGTGGGCTGGCACGGGCTGTGGTGGGCTGGGACGGGCTGTGGTGGGCTGTGGTGGGCTGGGATGGGCTGTCGTGGGCTGGGAAGGGCTGTCGTGGGCTTTGGCAGCCTGGGACATGCTGTGGTGGGCTGGGACGGGCTGGGACGTGCTGTGACGAGCTGTGACGGTCTGTGGTGTGTTGTAGTGGCCTGTGGTGTGCTGTAGTGGCCTGTGGTGGGCTGGGACGGGCTGTGGTGGGCTGGGACAAACTCTGGTGGGCTGTGGTGGGCTGGGATGAGCTGGGACAGGCTGGGACGGGCTGTGGTGGGCTGTGGTGGGCTGGGACGGGCTGTGGTGGGCTGGGACGGGCTGTGGTGGGCTGCGACGGGCTGGGACGGGCTGCGACGGGCTGTGGTGTGCTGGGACGGGCTGTGGTGGGTTGGGACGGGCTGTGGTGGGCTGGGACGGGCTGGGACGGGCCGTGGTGGGCTGGGACGGGCTCTGGTGGGCTTGGACAGGCTGTGGTGGGCTGGGACGAGCCGTAGTAGGCTGGGACGGGCCGTGGTGGGCCGCGACGGGCCGTGGTGGGTTGTTGTGGGCCGTGGTGGGCTGGGACGGGCTGTGGTGGGCTGTGGTTGACCGTGGTGGGCTGTGATGGGCTGTGGTAAGCTGGGATGGGATGTGGTAAGCTGGGACGGGCTTTCGTGGGCTGGGATGGGTTGTCGTGGGCTGGGACGGTCTGGGACGGGCCGTGGTGAGCTGGGACGGGCTGTGGTGGGCTGGGACAGGCTGTGTTTGGCTGGGACAGGCTGTGGTGAGCTGGGACGGGCCGTGGTGGGCCGGGACGGGCCGTGGTGGGCCGGGATGGGCCGTGGCGGGCTGGGACAAACTGTGGTGGGCTGGGATGAACTGTGGTGGTCTGTGGTGGGCTGGGACGAGCTGTGGTGATCCGGGACGGGCTGTGGTAGGCTGGGACAAACTGTGGCTGGCTGGGACGGGCCGTGGCGGGCTGGGACGGGCCGTGGCGGGCTGGGACAGGCTGTGTTGGGCTGGGACGGGCTGTGGTGGGCTGGGATGGGCTGTGATAAGCTGTAACCGGCTGTGGTGGGCTGTGGTGGTCTGGTACGGGTTGTGGTGAGCTGAGATGGGCTGTGGTGGGCTTTGGTGGGCTGGGGTGGGCTCGGACGGGCCGTGGTGGGCTGGGACGGGCTGTGGTGGGCTTCTATGGGCTGGTACTTTATGTGGTGGGCTGGGACGGGCTGTGACGGGCTGTGGTTGTCTGGGATGGCCTGGGACAGGCTGTGGTGGGCCGTGGTAAGCCGTGGTCGGGGGTGGTGGTCTGGGACGGGCTGTGGTGGGCTGTGGTGTGCCATGGTGGGCTGGGACAGGCTGCGGTGGGCTGGGACAGGCTGGGGTGGGCTGGAACGGGCTGTGGTGGGCTGGGACAGGCTGTGGTGGGATGGGGACGGGCTGTGGTTGGTTGTGGTGGGCTGGGACGGGCTGTGGTGGGCTGGGACGGGCTGTGGTGGGCTGGGACGAGCTGTGATGAGCTGAGACGGGCTGTGATGTGCCGGGGTGGGCCGGGACAGGCTCTGGTGGGCTGTGGAGGGCTGGGACGGGCTCTGGTGGGCTGGGACGGACTTGGACGCACTGTGGTGGGCTGGGACGGGCTGGGACGGCCTGTGTAGGGCTGGGAGGGGCTGTGGTGGGCTGTGGGGGGCTGGGAAGGGCTGTGGTGGGCTGGGACGGGCTGGGACGAGCTGTGCCGGGCTGGGACGGGCTGTGGTGGGCTGTGGTAGGCTGTGCTGTGCTGTAGTGGTCTGTGATGGGCTGGGACGGGCTGTCGTGGGCTGGGACGGGCTGTCGTGGGCTGGGACGGGCTGTCGTGGGCTGTGGGGACCTGGGACATGCTGTGGTGGGCTGGGACGGGCTCTGGTGGGCTGGGACGGGCTGTGGTGGGCTTCTATGGGCTGTTACTTTATGTGGTGAGCTGGGACGGGCTGTGACGGGCTGTGGTGGTCTGGGATTGGCTGGGACAGGCTGTGGTGGGCCGTGGTAAGCCATGGTGGGCTGTGGTGGGCTGGGACGGGCTGTGGTGGGCTGTGGTGTGCCATGGTGGGCTGGGACAGGCTGCGGTGGGCTGGAAAGGGCTGTGGTGGGCTGGGACAGGCTGTGGTGGGATGGGGACGGGCTGTGGTTGGTTGTGGTGGGCTGGGACGGGCTGTGGTGGGCTGGCACGGGCTGTGGTGGGCTGGGACGGGCTGTGGTGGGCTGTGGTGGGCTGGGATGGACTGTCGTGGGCTGGGAAGGGCTGTCGTGGGCTTTGGCAGCCTGGGACATGCTGTGGTGGGCTGGGACGGGCTGGGACGTGCTGTGACGAGCTGTGACGGTCTGTGGTGTGTTGTAGTGGCCTGTGGTGTGCTGTAGTGGCCTGTGGTGGGCTGGGACAAACTCTGGTGGGCTGTGGTGGGCTGGGATGAGCTGGGACAGGCTGGGACGGGCTGTGGTGGGCTGTGGTGGGCTGGGACGGGCTGTGGTGGGCTGGGACGGGCTGTGGTGGGCTGCGACGGGCTGGGACGGGCTGCGACGGGCTGTGGTGTGCTGGGACGGGCTGTGGTGGGTTGGGACGGGCTGTGGTGGGCTGGGACGGGCTGGGACGGGCCGTGGTGGGCTGGGACGGGCTCTGGTGGGCTTGGACAGGCTGTGGTGGGCTGGGACGAGCCGTAGTAGGCTGGGACGGGCCGTGGTGGGCCGCGACGGGCCGTGGTGGGTTGTTGTGGGCCGTGGTGGGCTGGGACGGGCTGTGGTGGGCTGTGGTTGACCGTGGTGGGCTGTGATGGGCTGTGGTAAGCTGGGATGGGATGTGGTAAGCTGGGACGGGCTTTCGTGGGCTGGGATGGGTTGTCGTGGGCTGGGACGGTCTGGGACAGGCCGTGGTGAGCTGGGACGGGCTGTGGTGGGCTGGGACAGGCTGTGTTTGGCTGGGACAGGCTGTGGTGAGCTGGGACGGGCCGTGGTGGGCCGGGACGGGCCGTGGTGGGCCGGGATGGGCCGTGGCGGGCTGGGACAAACTGTGGTGGGCTGGGATGAACTGTGGTGGTCTGTGGTGGGCTGGGACGAGCTGTGGTGATCCGGGACGGGCTGTGGTAGGCTGGGACAAACTGTGGCTGGCTGGGACGGGCCGTGGCGGGCTGGGACGGGCCGTGGCGGGCTGGGACGGGTTGTGGCGGGCTGGGACAGGCTGTGTTGGTCTGGGACGGGCTGTGGTGGGCTGGGATGGGCTGTGATAAGCTGTAACCGGCTGTGGTGGGCTGTGGTGGTCTGGTACGGGTTGTGGTGAGCTGAGATGGGCTGTGGTGGGCTTTGGTGGGCTGGGGTGGGCTCGGACGGGCCGTGGTGGGCTGGGACGGGCTGTGGTGGGCTTCTATGGGCTGGTACTTTATGTGGTGGGCTGGGACGGGCTGTGACGGGCTGTGGTTGTCTGGGATGGCCTGGGACAGGCTGTGGTGGGCCGTGGTAAGCCGTGGTCGGGGGTGGTGGTCTGGGACGGGCTGTGGTGGGCTGTGGTGTGCCATGGTGGGCTGGGACAGGCTGGGGTGGGCTGGAACGGGCTTTGGTGGGCTGGGACAGGCTGTGGTGGGATGGGGACGGGCTGTGGTTGGTTGTGGTGGGCTGGGACGGGCTGTGGTGGGCTGGGACGGGCTGTGGTGGGCTGGGACGAGCTGTGATGAGCTGAGACGGGCTGTGATGTGCCGGGGTGGGCCGGGACAGGCTCTGGTGGGCTGTGGAGGGCTGGGACGGGCTCTGGTGGGCTGGGACGGACTTGGACGCACTGTGGTGGGCTGGGACGGCCTGTGTAGGGCTGGGAGGGGCTGTGGTGGGCAGTGGGGGGCTGGGAAGGGCTGTGGTGGGCTGGGACGGGCTAGAACAGCTATGGTGGGCTGGGACGGGCTGTGGTGGGCTTGGATGGGCTGTGCTGTGCTGGAACGGTCTGGGACCAGTTGTGGTGAGTGTGGTGGGCTGGGACGGGCTGGGACGGACTGTGTTTAGCTGGGACGGGCTGTGGTGGGCCGTGGTGGGCTGGGACAGGCTGTGGTGAGCTGAGACGGGCTGTGGTGGGCTGTGTCGGGCTGGGACGAGCTGTGACGGGGTGGGACGGGCTGTGGTGGTCTGCGCTAGGCTGTGGTGTGCTGTAGTGGCCTGTGATGGGCTGGGTGGGGCTGTGGTGGGCTGGGACGGGCTGTGGTGGGCTGGGACGGGCTGTGGTGGGCTGGGATAAGCTGTGTTGGGCTGGGACGGGCTGTGTTAGGCTGGGACAGGCTGTGGAGGATTGGGACGGGCTATGGAGAGCTGTGGAGAGCTGGGACGGTTTGTGGTGGGCTGGCACAGGCTGTGGTGGGCTTGGACCTGCTGTGGTGGTCGGGGACGGGTTGTGGTAGGTCCGGGATGGGCTGTCGTGGTCCGGGACGGGCTGTGGTGGGCTGGGAAGGCCTGGGACGGGCTGGGACGAGCTGGGACGGGCTGTGGTGGGCGGGGACGGGCTGTGGTGGGCGGGGATGGGCTGTCGTGGGCTGGGAAGGGCTGTCGTGGGCTGTGGGGGCCTGGGACATGCTGGGGTGGGCTGTGGTGGGCTGGGACGTGCTGTGACGAGCTGGGACGAGCTGTGACGGGCTGTGGTGTGTTGTAGTGGCCTGTGGTATGCTGTAGTGGCCTGTGGTGGGCTGGGACGGGCTGTGGTGGGCTGGGACAAACTGTGGTGGGCTGTGGTGGGCTGGGATGAGCTGGGACAGGCTGGGACGGGCTGAGACGGGCTGTGGTGGGCTGGGACGGGCTGTGGTGGGCTGGGACGGGCTGTAGTGGGCTGTGGTGGGCTGTGGAGGGCTGGGACGGGCTGTAGTGTGCCGTGGTGGGCTGGGACGGGCCGGGTGGGCTGGGATGGGCTGGGACGGGCTGTGGTGGGCTGGGGCGGGCTGTGGTGGGCTGGGGCGGGCTGTGGTGGGTTGGGACGGGCTGTGGTGGGCTGGGACGGGCTGGGACGGGCCGTGGTGGGCTGGGACGGGCTGTGGTGGGCTGGGACGGGCTCTGGTGGGCTTGGACAGGCTGTGGTGGGCTGGGACGAGCCGTTGTAAGCTGGGACGGGCCGTGATGGGCCGCGACGGACCGTGGTGGGTTGTTATGGGCCGTGGTGGGCTGGGACGGGCTGTGGTGGGCTGTGGTGGACCGTGGTGGGCTGTGATGGGCTGTGGTAAGCTGGGACGGGATGTGGTAAGCTGGGACGGGCTTTCATGGGCTGGGATGGGTTGTCGTGGGCTGTGGTGGGCTAGGACAGGCTGTGGTGAGCTGGGACGGGCCGTGGTGGGCCGGGACGGGCCGTGGTGGGCCGGGACGGGCTGTGGCGGGCTGGGACGAACTGTGGTGGGCTGGGATGAACTGTGGTGGTCTGTGGTGGGCTGGGACGGGCTGTGGTGATCTGGGACGGGCTGTGGTAGGCTGGGACAAACTGTGGCGGTCTGGGACGGGCCGTGGTGGGCCGGGAAAGGCTGTGTTTGGCTGGGACAGGCTGTGTTTGGCTGGGACAGGCTGTGGTGGGCTGGGACGGGCCGTGGTGGGCCGGGACGGGCCGTGGCGGGCTGGGACGGGTTGTGGAGGACTGGGACGAACTGTGGTGGTCTGTGGTGGGCTGTGGTGGACCGTGGTGGGCTGTGATGGGCTGTGGTAAGCTGGGACGGGATGTGGTAAGCTGGGACGGGCTTTCGTGGGCTGGGACGGGTTGTCGTGGGCTGGGACGGGCTGGGATGGGCCGTGGTGAGCTGGGACGGGCCATGGTCGGCTGGGACAGCCCGTGGCGGGCTGGGACAGGCTGTGGTGAGCTGGGACGGGCCGTGGTGGGCCGGGACGGGCTGTGGTGGGCCGGGCCAGGCCGTGGCGGGCTGGGACGAACTGTGGTGGGCTGGGATGAACTGTGGTGGGCTGTGGTGGCCTGGGACGGGCTGTGGTGATCTGGGACGGGCTGTGGTAGGCTGGGACAAACTGTGGCGGGCTGGGACGGGCCGTGGCGGGTTGGGACGGGCCATGGCGGGCTGGGACGGGCCGTGGTGGGCTGGGACGGGCCGTGGTGGGCTGGGACGGGCCGTGGCGGGCTGGGACGGGTCGTGGCGGGCTGGGACAGGCTGTGGTGGGCTGGGATGGGCTGTGATAAGCTGTAACCGGCTGTGGTGGGCTGTGGTGGTCTGGTACAGGTTGTGGTGAGCTGAGATGGGCTGTGGTGGGCTTTGGTGGGCTGGGGTGGGCTCGGACGGACTGTGGTGGGCTGGGACAGGCTGTGGTGGGCTTCTATGGGCTGGTACTTTATGTCGTGGGCTGGGACGGGCTGTGACGGGCTGTGGTGGTCTGGGATGGCCTGGGACAGGCTGTGGTGGGCCGTGGTAAGCCATGGTCGGCTGTGGTGGTCTGGGACGGGCTGTGGTGGGCTGTGGTGTGCCATGGTGGGCTGGGACAGGCTGTGGTGGGCTGGAAAGGGCTGTGGTGGGCTGGAACGGGCTGTGGTGGGCTGGGACAGGCTGTGGTGGGATGGGGACGGGCTGTGGTTGGTTGTGGTGGGCTGGGACAGGCTGTGGTGGGCTGAGACGGGCTGTGGTGGGCTGGGACGAGCTGTGACGGGGTGGGACGGGCTGTGGTGGTCTGCGCTAGGCTGTGGTGTGCTGTAGTGGCCTGTGATGGGCTGGGTGGGGCTGTGGTGGGCTGGGACGGGCTGTGGTGGGCTGGGATAAGCTGTGTTGGGCTGGGACGGGCTGTGTTAGGCTGGGACAGGCTGTGGAGGATTGGGACGGGCTATGGAGAGCTGTGGAGAGCTGGGACGGTCTGTGGTTGGCGGGGACGGGCTGTGGTGGGCGGGGATGGGCTGGGACGAGCTGGGACGGGCTGTGGTGGATTGCGGTAGGCTGTGGTGCTCTGTAGTGGTCTGTGGTGTTCTGTAGTGGTCTGTGGTGGGCTGGGACGGGCTGTCGTGGGCTGGGATGGGCTGTCGTGGGCTGTGGGGGCCTGGGACATGCTGGGGTGGGCTTTGGTGGGCTGTGACGTGCTGTGACGAGCTGGGACGAGCTGTGACGGGCTGTGGTGTGTTGTAGTGGCCTGTGGTGGGCTGGGACAGGCTGGGGTGGGCTGGAACGGGCTGTGGTGGGCTGGGACAGGCTGTGGTGGGATGGGGACGGGCTGTGGTTGGTTGTGGTGGGCTGGGACGGGCTGGGACGGGTTGCGGTGGGCTGGGACGGGCTGCGCTGGGCTGGGACGGGCTGCGCTGGGCTGGGACGGGCTGCGCTGGGCTGGGACGGGCTGCGGTGGGCTGGGACATGCTGGGACGGGCTGTGGTAGGCTGAGACAGGCTGGTACGTGCTGTGGTGAGCAGAGACGGGCCATGGTGGGCTGGGACAAGCCGTGGTGGGCTAGGACGGACTGGTACTTGATGTGGTGGGCTGGTACGGGCTGTGGTGGGCTGGGACGGGCTGTGGTGGGCTGGGACGGGCTGGGACGGGCTGTTGTGGGCTGGGACGGGCTGCGGTGGGCTGGGACGGGCTGTGACGGGCTGTTGTGGGCTGGGATGGGCTGGGATGGTCTGGGACGGGCTGTGGTGGGCTGTGGTGGTTTGTGGTGAGCTGTGGTGGGCTGGGATGGGCTGTGGTGGGCGGGGAGAGATTTTGCTGGGCGGGGACAGGCTGTGGTGGGCGAGGACAGTTTATGGTGGGCGGAGACGGGCTGGGACGGGCTGTGGTGGGCTGTGGTGGGCTGGGACAGGCTGTGGTGTGCTGGGACGAGCTGTGGTGTGCTGGGACGGGCTGTGTTGGGCTGGCACGGGCTGCGCTGGGCTGGGACGGGCTGCGCTGGGCTGGGACGGGCTGTGGTGGGCTGGGACGGGCTGTGGTGGGCTGGGACGGGCTGTGGTGGGCTGGGACGGGCTGTGGTGGGCTGGGATAAGCTGTGTTGGGCTGGGACGGGCTGTGTTAGGCTGGGACAGGCTGTGGAGGATTGGGACGGGCTATGGAGAGCTGTGGAGAGCTGGGACGGTCTGTGGTTGGCGGGGACGGGCTGTGGTGGGCGGGGATGGGCTGGGACGAGCTGGGACGGGCTGTGGTGGATTGCGGTAGGCTGTGGTGCTCTGTAGTGGTCTGTGGTGTTCTGTAGTGGTCTGTGGTGGGCTGGGACGGGCTGTCGTGGGCTGGGATGGGCTGTCGTGGGCTGTGGGGGCCTGGGACATGCTGGGGTGGGCTTTGGTGGGCTGTGACGTGCTGTGACGAGCTGGGACGAGCTGTGACGGGCTGTGGTGTGTTGTAGTGGCCTGTGGTGGGCTGGGACAGGCTGGGGTGGGCTGGAACGGGCTGTGGTGGGCTGGGACAGGCTGTGGTGGGATGGGGACGGGCTGTGGTTGGTTGTGGTGGGCTGGGACGGGCTGGGACGGGTTGCGGTGGGCTGGGACGGGCTGCGCTGGGCTGGGACGGGCTGCGCTGGGCTGGGACGGGCTGCGCTGGGCTGGGACGGGCTGCGCTGGGCTGGGACGGGCTGCGGTGGGCTGGGACATGCTGGGACGGGCTGTGGTAGGCTGAGACAGGCTGGTACGTGCTGTGGTGAGCAGAGACGGGCCATGGTGGGCTGGGACAAGCCGTGGTGGGCTAGGACGGACTGGTACTTGATGTGGTGGGCTGGTACGGGCTGTGGTGGGCTGGGACGGGCTGTGGTGGGCTGGGACGGGCTGGGACTGGCTGTTGTGGGCTGGGACGGGCTGCGGTGGGCTGGGACGGGCTGTGACGGGCTGTTGTGGGCTGGGATGGGCTGGGATGGTCTGGGACGGGCTGTGGTGGGCTGTGGTGGTTTGTGGTGAGCTGTGGTGGGCTGGGATGGGCTGTGGTGGGCGGGGAGAGATTTTGCTGGGCGGGGACAGGCTGTGGTGGGCGAGGACAGTTTATGGTGGGCGGAGACGGGCTGGGACGGGCTGTGGTGGGCTGTGGTGGGCTGGGACAGGCTGTGGTGTGCTGGGACGAGCTGTGGTGTGCTGGGACGGGCTGTGGTGGGCTGGCACGGGCTGCGCTGGGCTGGGACGGGCTGCGCTGGGCTGGGACGGGCTGTGGTGGGCTGGGACGGGCTGTGGTGGGCTGGGATGGGCTGTGGTGGGTGTGGTGGACTGGGACGCGCTGTGGTGAGCTGAGACGGGCTATGGTGGGCTGGGATTTGCTGGGACAGCTTGGACGGGCTGCGGTGGGCTGGGACGGGCTGCGGTGGGCTGGGACGGGCTGCGGTGGGCTTGGACGGGCTGTGGTGGGCTGAGACGGGCTGTGGTGGGCTGGGACGGGCTGTGGTGGGCTGGGACGGGCTGCGGTGGGCTGGGACGGGCTGCGGTGGGCTTGGACGGGCTGTGGTTGGCTGAGACGGGCTGTGGTGGGCTGGGACGGGCTGTGGTGGGCTGGGACAGGCTGGGACCAGCTGTGGTGGGCTGGGACGAGCTGGGACGGGCTGTGACGGGCTGGGACGAGCTGGGACGGGCTGTGGTGGGCTGGGACGAGCTGGGACGGGCTGTGGTGGGCTGGGACGGGCTGTGGTGGGCTGGGACGAGCTGGGACGGGCTGGCACGGGCTGTGATGGGCTGGTACGGTCTGACACTGGCTGGGACGGGCTGTGGTGGGCTGGGACGGGCTGTGGTGGGCTTGGACGGGCTGTGGTGGCCTGGGAAGAGCTGTTTTGGGTTGAGGCAGGTTCTGGTGGGCTGGGATAGGCTGTGGTGGGTTGTGGTGGGCTGGGACGGGCTGTGGTGGGCTGGGACGGGCTGTGGTGGGCTGGGACGGGCTGTGGTGGGCTGGGACGGGCTGGGACGGGCTGTGGTGTGCTGGGAAGGGCCGTGGTGGGCTGAGGTGGGCCATGGTGGGCTGCGACGGACCGTGGTTGGCCGGGACGGACCGCTGTGGGCCGTGGTGGGCCACGACAGGCTGTGGTGGGCCGCTACGAGCCGTGGTGGGCTTGTTCGGGCCGTGGTGGGCTTGTTCGGGCCGTGGTGGGCTGTTTCGGGCCGTGGTGGGCTGGGACGGGCCGTGGTGGGCTGGAACGGGCCGTTGTGGGCTGAGACGGGCCGTGGTGGGCTGGGACGGGCTGTGGTCGACGGGGACTGGCTGTGGTGAGCTGGGACGAGCTGGGACGGGCTGTGGTGGGCTGGGACGAGCTGGGACGGGCTGTGGTGGGCTGGGACGAGCTGGGACGGGCTGTGGTGGGCTGGGACGAGCTGGGACCGGCTGTGGTGGGCTGGGACGAGCTGGGACGGGCTGGCACGGGCTGTGGTGGGCTGGTACGGTCTGACACTGGCTGGGACGGGCTGTGGTGGGCTGGGACGGGCTGTGGTGGGCTGGGACGGGCTGTGGTGGCCTGGGAAGAGCTGTTTTGGGTTGAGGCGGGTTCTGGTGGGCTGGGACAGGCTGTGGTGGGCTGCGGTGGGCTGTGGTGGGCTGGGACGGGCTGTGGTGGGCTGGGACGGGCTGTGGTGTGCTGGGAAGGGCCGTGGTGGGCTGAGGTGGGCCATGGTGGGCTGCGACGGACCGTGGTTGGCCGGGACGGACCGCTGTGGGCCGTGGTGGGCCGCGACGGGCTGTGGTGGGCCGCTACGAGCCGTGGTGGGCTTGTTCGGGCCGTGGTGGGCTTGGTCGGGCCGTGGTGGGCTTGGTCGGGCCGTGGCGGGCTGGGACAGGCCGTGGTGGGCTGTGGTGGGCCGTGGTGGTCTGGGACGGGCTGTGGTGGGCTGTGGTAGGTTCTGGTGAGTTTGACGAGCTGTGGTGGTCTGGGACGGGCTGGGATGGGCTGTAATGGGCGGGGACGGCCTGTGGTGGGCTGGGACGGGCTGTGGTGGGCTGGGACGGGCTGGGACGGGCTGTGGTGGGCTGGGACGGGCTAGTGGTGGGCTGGGACGGGCCGTGGTGGGCTGAGACGGGCCGTGGTGGGCTGGGATGGGCCGTGGTGGGCTGGGACGGGCCGTGGTGGGCTGGGACAGGCTGTGGTGGGCTGTGGTGGGTTGGGACTGGCTGTGGTGGGCTGTGGTGGGCTGTGGTGGGCTGGGACCATCTGCGGTGGGCTGTGGTGGGCTGCAATGGGCTGGGACGGGCTGTGGTGGGTGTGGTGGCCTGGGACGCGCTGTGGTGAGCTGAGACGGGCTGTGGTGGGCTGGGATTTGCTGGGACGGCTGGAAGGGGCTGTGGTGGGCTGGGACGGTCTGCGGTGGGCTGGGACGGGCTGGGACGGGCTGGGATTGGCCGCGGTGGGCTGGGACGGGCCGCGGTGGGCTGGGACGGGCCGTGGTGGGCCGGGACGAGCCGTGGTGGGCCGGGACGGGCCGTGGTGGGCCGGGACGGGCCTTGGTGGGCCGGGACGGGCCGTGGTGGGCCGGGACGGGCTGTGGTGGGCCGGGACGGGCCGTGGTGGGACGGGCCGGGCCGTGGTGGGCTGGGACGGGTCGTGGTGGGCTGGGACGGGCCGTGGCGGGCTGGGACGGGTTGTGGAGGACTGGGACGAACTGTGGTGGTCTGTGGTGGGCTGGGACGGGCCATGGTGGGCTGGGACGGGCTGGGACGAGCTGTGCCGGGCTGGGACTGGCTGTGGTGGGCTGCGGTAGGCTGTGGTGTGCTGTAGTGGTCTGTGATGGGCTGGGACGGGCTGTCGTGGGCTGGGACGGGCTGTCGTGGGCTGGGACGGGCTGTCGTGGGCTGTGGGGGCCTGGGACATGCTGTGGTGGGCTGGGAAGGGCTGGGACAAGCTGTGACGGGCTGGGACGAGCTGTGACGGGCTGTGGTGTGCTGTAGTGGCCTGTGGTGTGCTGTAGTGGCCTGTTGTGGGCTGGGACAAACTGTGGTGGGCTATGGTGGGCTGGGATGAGCTGGGACAGGCTGGGACGGGTTGTGGTGGGCTGTGGTGGGCTGGGACGGGCCGTGGTGCGCTGCGACGGACTGGTACTTGATGTGGTGGGCTGGTACGGGCTGTGGTGGGCTGGGACGGGCTGTGGTGGTCTGGGACAAGCTGGGACTGGCTGTGGTGGGCTGTGACGGGCTGTCGTGGGCTGGGATGGGCTGGGACAGGCTGTGGTGGGCTGTGGTGGGCTGGGACAAGCTGTGACTGGCTGCGGTGGGCTGGGACGGGCTGTGGTAGGCTGGGACGGGTTGTGGTGGGCTGGGACGGGCTGTGGTGGGTTGTGGTGGTCTGGGACGGGCGGTGGTGGGCTGGGACGGGCTGTGGTGGTCTGGGACGGGTTGTGGTGGGCTGGGATGGGCTGTGATAAGCTGTAACCGGCTGTGGTGGGCTGTGGTGGTCTGGGACGGGCCGTGGTGGGCTGGGACGGGCTGTGGTGGGCTGGGACAAGCTGTGGTGGGCTGGGACGGGCTGTCGTGGGCTGGGACGGTCTGTGGTGGGCTGGGACGGGCTGTCGTGGGCTGTGGGGGCCTGGGACATGCTGTGGTGGGCTGTGGTGGGCTGGGAAAAGCTGTGACGGGCTGGGACGAGCTGGGACGGGCTGTGGTGTGTTGTAGTGGCCTGTGGTGTGCTGTAGTGGCCTGTGGTGGGCTGGGACGGGCTGTGGTGGGCTGGGACAAACTGTGGTGGGCTATGGTGGGCTGGGATGAGCTGGGACAGGCTGGGACGGGTTGTGGTGGGCTGTGGTGGGCTGGGACGGGCTGTGGTGCACTGGGATGGTCTGTATTGGGCTGTGGTGTGCTGTGGAGGGCTGGGACGGGCTGTGATGTGCCGTGGTGGGCTGGGACGGGCCGTGGTGGGCTGGGATGGGCTAGGACGGGCTGTGGTGGGCTGGGACGGGCTGGGACTGGCTGTGGTTGGCTGTGGTGGGCTGGGACGCGCTGTGGTGGGCTGCGACAAGCTGGGACGGGCCGTGGTGGGATGGCACGGGCTGTGGTGGGCTGGGACGGGCTGTGGCGGGCTGGAGCGGGCTGTGGTGGGTTGTGGTGAGCTGGGACGGGCTGGCACGGGCTGTGGTGGGCTGTGGTAAGCTGGGACGGGTTGTGGTGGGCTGGGATGGGCTGGGACTTTCTGTGGTGAGCTGCGACGGTCTGTGGTGGGCTGGAACGGGCTGTGGTGGGCTGGGAAAGTCTGTGGTGGGCCGGGACGGGCCGTGGTGGGCCGGGACGGGGCGTAGTGGGCCGGGACGGGCCGTGGTGGGCCGGGACAGGCCATGGTGGGCTGTGGTGGGCCGTGGCGGTTTGGGACGGGTTGTGGCGGGCTGGGACTGGCTCTGGTTGGCTGGGACGGGCTGTGGTGGGCTGTGGTGGGCTGGGATGGATAGGTACGACCTGTGGTGGGCTTGGACGGGTTGTGGTGGGCTGGGACGGGCTGTGGTGGGCTGTGGTGGGCTGGGATGGACAGGCACGAGCTGTGGTGGGCTTGGACGGGCTGTGGTGGGCTGGGACTGGCTATGGTGTGCTGTGGTGGGCTGGGACGGGCTGTGGTTCGCTGGGACGGGCCGTGGTGAATTGGGACGGGCTGTGGTGGGCTGGGACGGGCTGTGGTGGGCTGGGACGGGCTGTGGTGGGCTGAGGTGGGCTGGGACGGGCCGTGGTGGGCTGGGACGGGCCGTGGTGGGCTGGGACAGGCTGTGGTGGGCCGTAATGGGCTGTGGTCAGCTGTGTTGGGACGGGACGAGCTGTGGTGAGCCGGGACGGGCTGTGGTGGGCTGGGACGGGCTGGGACGGGTTGCGGTGGGCTGGGACGGGCTGCGCTGGGCTGGGACGGGCTGCGCTGGGCTGTGACGGGCTGCGCTGGGCTGGGACGGGCTGCGGTGGGCTGGGACGGGCTGCGGTGGGCTGGGACATGCTGGGACGGGCTGTGGTAGGCTGAGACAGGCTGGTACGTGCTGTGGTGAGCAGAGACGGGCCGTGGTGGGCTGGGACAAGCCGTGGTGGGCTAGGACGGACTGGTACTTGATGTGGTGGGCTGGTACGGGCTGTGGTGGGCTGGGACGGGCTGGGACTGGCTGTTGTGGGCTGGGACGGGCTGCGGTGGGCTGTGACGGGCTGTGACGGGCTGTCGTGGGCTGGGATGGGCTGGGATGGTCTGGGACGGGCTGTGGTGGGCTGTGGTGGTTTGTGGTGAGCTGTGGTGGGCTGGGATGGGCTGTGGTGGGCGGGGAGAGATTTTGCTGGGCGGGGACAGGCTGTGGTGGGCGAGGACAGTTTGTGGTGGGCGGAGACGGGCTGGGACGGGCTGTGGTGGGCTGTGGTGGGCTGGGACGGGCTGTGGTGTGCTGGGACGAGCTGTGGTGTGCTGGGACGGGCTGTGGTGGGCTGGCACGGGCTGCGCTGGGCTGGGACGGGCTGCACTGGGCTGGGACGGGCTGTGGTGGGCTGGGACGGGCTGTGGTGGGCTAGGACGGGCTGCGGTGGGCGGGGACGGGCTGTGGTAGGCTGAGACAGGCTGGTACGTGCTGTGGTGAGTGGAGACAGGCCGTGGTGCGCTGGGACGGGCCGTGGTGGTCTGGGACGGGCCGTGGTGCGCTGGGACGGACTGGTACTTGATGTGGTGGGCTGGTACGGGCTGTGGTGGGCTGGGACGGGCTGTGGTGGTCTGGGACAAGCTGGGACTGGCTGTGGTGGGCTGTGACGGGCTGTCGTGGGCTGGGATGGGCTGGGACAGGCTGTGGTGGGCTGTGGTGGGCTGGGACAAGCTGTGACTGGCTGCGGTGGGCTGGGACGGGCTGTGGTAGGCTGGGACGGGTTGTGGTGGGCTGGGACGGGCTGTGGTGGGTTGTGGTGGTCTGGGACGGGCGGTGGTGGGCTGGGACGGGCTGTGGTGGGCTGGGACGGGTTGTGGTGGGCTGGGATGGGCTGTGATAAGCTGTAACCGGCTGTGGTGGGCTGTGGTGGTCTGGGACGGGCCGTGGTGGGCTGGGACGGGCTGTGGTGGGCTGGGACGGGCTGTGGTGGGCTGGGACGGGCTGTCGTGGGCTGGGACGGGCTGTGGTGGGCTGGGACGGGCTGTCGTGGGCTGTGGGGGCCTGGGACATGCTGTGGTGGGCTGTGGTGGGCTGGGAAAAGCTGTGACGGGCTGGGACGAGCTGGGACGGGCTGTGGTGTGCTGTAGTGGCCTGTGGTGTGCTGTAGTGGCCTGTGGTGGGCTGGGACGGGCTGTGGTGGGCTGGGACAAACTGTGGTGGGCTATGGTGGGCTGGGATGAGCTGGGACAGGCTGGGACGGGTTGTGGTGGGCTGTGGTGGGCTGGGACGGGCTGTGGTGCGCTGGGATGGGCTGTAGTGGGCTGTGGTGTGCTGTGGAGGGCTGGGACGGGCTGTGATGTGCCGTGGTGGGCTGGGACGGGCCGTGGTGGGCTGGGATGGGCTAGGACGGGCTGTGGTGGGCTGGGACAAGCTGGGATGGGCTGTGGTAGGCTGAGAAAGGCTGGTACGTGCTGTGGTGATCAGAGACGGGCCGTGGTGGGCTGGGACAAGCCGTGGTGGGCTAGGACGGACTGGTACTTGATGTGGTGGGCTGGTACGGGCTGTGGTGGGCTGGTACGGGCTGTGGTGGGCTGGGACGGGCTGGGACTGGCTGTTGTGGGCTGGGACGGGCTGCGGTGGGCTGGGACGGGCTGTGACGGGCTGTCGTGGGCTGGGATGGGCTGGGATGGTCTGGGACGGGCTGTGGTGGGCTGTGGTGGTTTGTGGTGAGCTGTGGTGGGCTGGGATGGGCTGTGGTGGGCGGGGAGAGATTTTGCTGGGCGGGGACAGGCTGTGGTGGGCGAGGACAGTTTATGGTGGGCGGAGACGGGCTGGGACGGGCTGTGGTGGGCTGTGGTGGGCTGGGACGGGCTGTGGTGTGCTAGGACGAGCTGTGGTGTGCTGGCACGGGCTGTGGCTGGCTGGCACGGGCTGCGCTGGGCTGGGACGGGCTGCGCTGGGCTGGGACGGGCTGTGGTGGGCTGGGACGGGCTGCGGTGGGCTGGGACGGGCTGTGGTAGGCTGAGACAGGCTGGTACGTGCTGTGGTGAGTGGAGACAGGCCGTGGTGCGCTGGGACGGGCCGTGGTGGTCTGGGACGGGCCGTGGTGCGCTGCGACGGACTGGTACTTGATGTGGTGGGCTGGTACGGGCTGTGGTGGGCTGGGACAGGCTGTGGTGGTCTGGGACAAGCTGGGACTGGCTGTGGTGGGCTGTGACGGGCTGTCGTGGGCTGGGATGGGCTGGGACAGGCTGTGGTGGGCTGTGGTGGGCTGGGACAAGCTGTGACTGGCTGCGGTGGGCTGGGACGGGCTGTGGTAGGCTGGGACGGGTTGTGGTGGGCTGGGACGGGCTGTGGTGGGTTGTGGTGGTCTGGGACGGGTTGTGGTGGGCTGGGACGGGCTGTGGTGGTCTGGGACGGGTTGTGGTGGGCTGGGATGGGCTGTGATAAGCTGTAACCGGCTGTGGTGGGCTGTGGTGGTCTGGGACGGGCCGTGGTGGGCTGGGACGGGCTGTGGTGGGCTGGGACGGGCTGTGGTGGGCTGGGACGGGCTGTCATGGGCTGGGACGGGCTGTGGTGGGCTGGGACGGGCTGTCGTGGGCTGTGGGGGCCTGGGACATGCTGTGGTGGGCTGTGGTGGGCTGGGAAAAGCTGTGACGGGCTGGGACGAGCTGGGACGGGCTGTGGTGTGCTGTAGTGGCCTGTGGTGTGCTGTAGTGGCCTGTGGTGGGCTGGGACGGGCTGTGGTGGGCTGGGACAAACTGTGGTGGGCTATGGTGGGCTGGGATGAGCTGGGACAGGCTGGGACGGGTTGTGGTGGGCTGTGGTGGGCTGGGACGGGCTGTGGTGCACTGGGATGGTCTGTATTGGGCTGTGGTGTGCTGTGGAGGGCTGGGACGGGCTGTGATGTGCCGTTGTGGGCTGGGACGGGCCGTGGTGGGCTGGGATGGGCTAGGACGGGCTGTGGTGGGCTGGGACGGGCTGGGACTGGCTGTGGTTGGCTGTGGTGGGCTGGGACGCGCTGTGGTGGGCTGCGACAAGCTGGGACGGGCCGTGGTGGGATGGCACGGGCTGTGGTGGGCTGGGACGGGCTGTGGTGGGCTGGTACGGGCTGTGGCGGGCTGGAGCGGGCTGTGGTGGGTTGTGGTGAGCTGGGACGGGTTGTGGTGGGCTGGGATGGGCTGGGACTTTCTGTGGTGAGCTGCGACGGTCTGTGGTGGGCTGTGGTGTGCCGGGACAGGCCGTGGTGGGCCGGGACGGGCCGTGGTGGGCCGGGACGGGGCGTATTGGGCCGGGACGGGCCGTGGTGGGCCGGGACGGGCCATGGTGGGCTGGGACGGGCCGTGGCGGTTTGGGACGGGTTGTGGCGGGCTGGGACGAACTGTGGTGGTCTGTTGTGGGCTGGGACGGGCCGTGGTGGGCTGGGACGGGCTGGGACGAGCTGTGACGGGCTGGGACGAGCTGTGACGGGCTAGGACTGGCTGTGGTGGGCTGCGGTAGGCTGTGGTGTGCTGTAGTGGTCTGTGGTGGGCTGGGACGGGCTGTCGTGGGATGGGACGGGCTGTCGTGGGCTGGGACGGGCTGTCGTGGGCTGTGGGGGCCTGGGACATGCTGTGGTGGGCTGGGAAGGGCTGGGACGAGCTGTGATGGGCTGGGACGGGCTGCGGTGGGCTGGGACATGCTGGGACGGGCTGTGGTAGGCTGAGACAGGCTGGTACGTGCTGTGGTGAGCGGAGACGGGCTGTGGTGGGCTTGGACGGGCCGTGGTGGGCTGGGACGGGCTGTAGTGGTCTGGGACAAGCTGGGACTGGCTGTTGTGGGCTGGGGCGGGCTGTGACCGGCTGTCGTGGGCTGGGATGGGCTGGGATGGTCTGGGACGGGCTGTAGTGGGCTGTGGTGGTTTGTGGTGAGCTGTGGTGGGCTGGGATTGGCTTTGGTGGGCGGGGAGAGATTTTGCTGGGCGGGGACAGGCTGTGGTGGGCGAGGACAGGTTGTGGTGGGCGGAGACGGGCTGTGGTGGGCTGTGGTGGGCTGTGGTGGGCTGGGACGGGCTGTGGTGGGCTGGGACGGGCTGTGGTTGGTAGGCACGGGCTGTGGTGGGCTGGGACTAGCTGGGACGGGTTGGCACGGGCTGGGACGGGCTGTGACGGGCTGTGGTGGGCTGGGACGGGCTATGGTGGGCTAGGACGGGCTGTGGTGTGCTGGGACAAGTTGTGGTGGGTTGTGGTGCGCCGTGGTGGGCCGGACAGGGCTGTGGTGGGCCGGGACGGGCTGTGGTGGGCTGGGAAGGCCTGGGACAGGCTGGGACGAGCTGTGCTGGGCGGGGACGGGCTCTGCTGTGCGGGGACGGGCTGTGGTGGGTTGTGGTGAGCTGGGACGGTCTGGGACGGGCTGACACGGGCTATGGTGGGCTGGGATGGACAGGTACGACCTGTGGTGGGCTTGGACGTGTTGTGGTGGGCTGGGACTGGCTCTGGTTGGCTGGGACGGGCTGTGGTGGGCTGGGATGGATAGGTACGACCTGTGGTGGGCTTGGACGGGTTGTGGTGGGCTGGGACTGCTTCTGGTTGGCTGGGACGGGCTGTGGTGGGCTGTGGTGGGCTGGGATGGACAGGCACGAGCTGTGGTGGGCTTGGACGGGCTGTGGTGGGCTGGGACTGGTTATGGTGGGCTGTGGTGGGCTGGGACGGGCTGTGGTTCGCTGGGACAGGCCGTGGTGGGCTGGGACGGGCCGTGGTGAATTGGGACGGGCTGTGGTGGGCTGGGACGGGCTGGGACGGGCCGTGGTGGGCTGGGACGGGCCGTGGTGGGCTGGGACGGGCCGTGGTGGGCTGGGACGGGCCGTGGTGGGCTGGGACAGGCTGTGGTGGGCCGTAATGGGCTGTGGTCGGCCGTGTTGGGACGGGACGAGCTGTAAGGAGCCGGGACGGGCTGTGGTGGGCTGGGACGGGCTGGGACGGGTTGCGGTGGGCTGGGACGGGCTGCGCTGGGCTGGGACGGGCTGCGCTGGGCTGGGACGGGCTGCGGTGGGCTGGGACGGGCTGCGGTGGGCTGGGACGGGCTGCGGTGGGCTGGGACATGCTGGGACGGGCTGTGGTAGGCTGAGACAGGCTGGTACGTGCTGTGGTGAGCAGAGACGGGCCGTGGTGGGCTGGGACAAGCCGTGGTGGGCTAGGACGGACTGGTACTTGATGTGGTGGGCTGGTACGGGCTGTGGTGGGCTGGGACGGGCTGTGGTGGGCTGGGACGGGCTGGGACTGGCTGTTGTGGGCTGGGACGGGCTGCGGTGGGCTGGGACGGGCTGTGACGGGCTGTTGTGGGCTGGGATGGGCTGGGATGGTCTGGGACGGGCTGTGGTGGGCTGTGGTGGTTTGTGGTGAGCTGTGATGGGCTGTGGTGGGCGGGGAGAGATTTTGCTGGGCGGGGACAGGCTGTGGTGGGCGAGGACAGTTTGTGGTGGGCTGTGGTGGGCTGGGACGGGCTGTGGTGGGCTGCGGTGTGCTGGGACGGGCTGTGGTGTGCTGGGACGAGCTGTGGTGTGCTGGGACGGGCTGTGGTGGGCTGGCACGGGCTGCGCTGGGCTGGGACGGGCTGCGCTGGGCTGGGACGGGCTGCGCTGGGCTGGGACGGGCTGTGGTGGGCTGGAATGGGCTGGGATGGGCTGTGGTGGATGTGGTGGACTGGGACGCGCTGTGGTGAGCTGAGACGGGCTATGGTGGGCTGGGATTTGCTGGGACGGCTTGGACGGGCTGCGGTGGGCTGGGACGGGCTTCGGTGGGCTGGGACGGGCTGCGGTGGGCTGGGACGGGCTGCGGTGGGCTTGGACGGGCTGTGGTGGGCTGAGACGGGCTGTGGTGGTCTGGGACGGGCTGTGGTGGGCTGGGACAGGCTGGGACCAGCTGTGGTCGGCTGGGACGAGCTGGGACGGTCTGTGGTGGGCTGGGACGAGCTGGGACGGGCTGTGGTGGGCTGGGACGAGCTGGGACGGGCTGTGGTGGGCTGGGACGGGCTGTGGTGGGCTGGGACGAGCTGGGACGGGCTGGCACGGGCTGTGGTGGGCTGGTACGGTCTGACACTGGCTGGGATGGGCTGTGGTGGGCTGGGACGGGCTGTGGTGGGCTTGGACGGGCTGTGGTGGCCTGGGAAGAGCTGTTTTGGGTTGAGGCAGGTTCTGGTGGGCTGGGATAGGCTGTGGTGGGTTGTGGTGGGCTGGGACGGGCTGTGGTGGGCTGGGACGGGCTGTGGTGGGCTGGGACGGGCTGTGGTGAGCTGGGACGGGCTGTGGTGTGCTGGGAAGGGCCGTGGTGGGCTGAGGTGGGCCATGGTGGGCTGCGACGGACCGTGGTTGGCCGGGACGGACCGCTGTGGGCCGTGGTGGGCCACGATGGGCTGTGGTGGGCCGCTACGAGCCGTGGTGGGCTTGTTCGGGCCGTGCTGGGCTTGTTCGGGCCGTGCTGGGCTTGTTCGGGCCGTGGTGGGCTGTTTCGGGCCGTGGTGGGCTGGGACGGGCCGTGGTGGGCTGGGACGGGTTGTTGTGGGCTGAGACGGGCCGTGGTGGGCTGGGACGGGCTGTGGTCGACGGGGACTGGCTGTGGTGAGCTGGGACGAGCTGGGACGGGCTGTGGTGGGCTGGGACGAGCTGGGACGGGCTGTGGTGGGCTGGGACGAGCTGGGACGGGCTGTGGTGGGCTGGGACGAGCTGGGACGGGCTGTGGTGGGCTGGGACGAGCTGGGACGGGCTGTGGTGGGCTGGGACGAGCTGGGATGGGCTGTGGTGGGCTGGGACGAGCTGGGACGGGCTGGCACGGGCTGTGGTGGGCTGGTACGGTCTGACACTGGCTGGGGTGGGCTGTGGTGGGCTGGGACGGGCTGTGGTGGGCTGGGACGGGCTGTGGTGGCCTGGGAAGAGCTGTTTTGGGTTGAGGCGGGCCATGGTGGGCTGCGACGGACCGTGGTTGGCCGGGACGGACCGCTGTGGGCCGTGGTGGGCTGCGACGGGCTGTGGTGGGCCGCTACGAGCCGTGCTGGACTTGTTCGGGCCGTGCTGGGCTTGTTCGGGCCGTGCTGGGCTTGTTCGGGCCGTGGTGGGCTGTTTCGGGCCGTGGTGGGCTGGGACGGGCCGTGGTGGGCTGGGACGGGCCGTGGTGGGCTGGGACGGGCCGTTGTGGGCTGAGACGGGCCGTGGTGGGCTGGGACGGGCTGTGGTCGACGGGGACTGGCTGTGGTGGGCTGGGACGAGCTGGGACGGGCTGTGGTGGGCTGGGACGGGCTGTGGTGGGCTGGGAAGAGCTGGGACGGGCTGTGGTGGGCTGGGACGAGCTGGGACGGGCTGTGGTGGGCTGGGACGAGCTGGGACGGGCTGTGGTGGGCTGGGACGAGCTGGGACGGGCTGGCACGGGCTGTGGTGGGCTGGTACGGTCTGACACTGGCTGGGACGGGCTGTGGTTGGCTGGGACGGGCTGTGGTGGGCTTGGACGGGCTGTGGTGGCCTGGGAAGAGCTGTTTTGGATTGAGGCGTGTTCTGGTGGGCTGGGACAGGCTGTGGTGGGCTGGGACGGGCTGCGGTGGGCTGTGGTGGGCTGGGACGGGCTGTGGTGGGCTGGGACGGGCTGTGGTGGGCTGGGAAGGGCCGTGGTGGGCTGAGGTGGGCCATGGTCGGCTGCCACGGACCGTGGTTGGCCGGGACGGACCGCTGTGGGCCGTGGTGGGCCGCGACGGGCTGTGGTGGGCCGCTACGAGCCGTGGTGGGCTTGTTCGGGCCGTGGTGGGCTTGTTCGGGCCGTGGTGGGCTGGGACGGGCCGTGGTGGTCTGGGACGGGCTGTGGTGGGCTGTGGTAGGTTCTGGTGAGCTTGAGACGGGCTGTGGTGGTCTGGGACGGGCTGGGATGGGCTGTAATGGGCGGGGACGGCCTGTGGTGGGCTGGGACGGGCTGTGGTGGGCTGGGACGGGCTGGGACGGGCTGTGGTGGGCTGGGACGGGCTAGTGGTGGGCTGGGACGGGCCGTGGTGGGCTGGGATGGGCCGTGGTGGGCTGGGATGGGCCGTGGTGGGCTGGGACGGGCTGTGGTGCTCAGGGACGGGCTGTGGTGGGCTGGGACGGGCTGTGGTGGGCTGTGGTGGGCTGGGACGGGCTGTGGTGTGCTGGGACGGGCCGTGGTGGGCTGAGGTGGGCCATGGTGGGCTGCGACGGACCGTGGTTGGCCGGGACGGACCGCTGTGGGCCGTGGTGGGCTGGGATGGGCCGTGGTGGGCTGAGACGGGCCGTGGTGGGCTGGGACGGGCTGTGGTGGGCGGGGACGGGCTGTGGTGGGCTGGGATGGGCCGTGGTGGGCTGGGACGGGCCGTGGTGGGCTGGGACGGGCTGTGGTGCTCAGGGACGGGCTGTGGTGGGCTGGGATGGGCTGTGGTGGGCTGTGGTGGGCTGGGACGAGTTGTACTGGGCTGGGACAGACTGTGGTGGGCTGTGGTGGGCTGGGAAGGGCTGTGGTGGTTTGGGACGGGCTGTGGTGGTCTGTGGTGGGCTGGGACGGGCCGTGGTGGGCTGGGACGGCCTGTGGTCAGTTGTCGTGGGCTGGGACGGGCCGTGGTGGCTTGGGACGGACTCTGGTGGGCCGGGACAAGCTCTGGTGGCCTCTGACTGGCTGTGACGGGCTGTGGTGTGCTGTATTGGGCTGTGGTGGGCTGGGACGGCCTCTGGTGGGCTGGGAAGGGCTGGGATGGGCTGTGGTGGCCTGTGGTGGGCTGGGACGAGTTGTAGTGGGCCGGGACGGGCTGTGGTGGGCTGAGACGGGCTGTGGTGGGCTGTGCTAAGTTGGGACGGGCTCTGGTGGGCTGGGACGGGCTGTGGTGTGCTGTGGTGGGCTGAGACGGGCTGTGGTGGGCTGAGACGGGCTGCGGTGGGCTGTGGTGGGCTGGGACGGGCTGTGGTGGGCTGGGACGGGCTGTGGTGGGCTGGGATGGGCCGTGGTGGGCTGGGACGGGCTGTGGTGCTCAGGGACGGGCTGTGGTGGGCTGGGACGGGCTGTGGTGGGCTGTGGTGGGCTGGGACGAGTTGTAGTGGGCCGGGACGGACTGTGGTGGGCTGTGGTGGGCTGGGACGGGCTGTGGTGGTTTGGGACGGGCTGTGGTGGTCTGTGGTGGGCTGGGATGGGCTGTGGTGGGCTGGGACGGGTTGTGGTGGGCTGGGACGGGCTGTGGTGAGCTGGGACGGGCTGTGGTGGGCCGGGACAGGCTGTGGTGGGCTGTGGTGGGCTGGGACGAGTTGTAGTGGGCCGGGACGGGCTGTGGTGGGCTGTGGTGTGCTGGGATTGTCTGTGGGGGGCTGGGACGGGCCGTGGTGGGCTGAGATGGGCCGTGGTGTGCTGGGATGGGCCGTGGTGGGCTGGGACGGGCCGTGGTGGGCAGGGACGGGCCGTGGTGGGCGGGGACGGGCCGTGGTGGGCTGGGATGGGCCGTGGTGGGCTGGGACGGGCCGTGGTGGGCTGGGACGGGCTGTGGTGGGCTGGGACGAGCTGTGGTGGGCTGTGGTGGGCTGGGACGAGTTGTACTGGGCTGGGACAGACTGTGGTGGGCTGTGTTGGGCTGGGAAGGGCTGTGGTGGTTTGGGACGGGCTGTGGTGGTCTGTGGTGGGCTGGGACGGGCTGTGGTGGGCTGGGACGGGCCGTGGTGGGCTGGGACGGCCTGTGGTCAGTTATCGTGGGCTGGGACGGGCCGTGGTGGCTTGGGACGGACTCTGGTGGGCCGGGACAAGCTCTGGTGGCCTCTGACGGGCTGTGACGGGCTGTGGTGTGCTGTATTGGGCTGTGGTGGGCTGGGACGGCCTCTGGTGGGCTGGGAAGGGCTGGGTGGGCTGTGGTGGCCTGTGGTGGGCTGGGACGAGTTGTAGTGGGCCGGGACGGGCTGTGGTGGGCTGAGACGGGCTGTGGTGGGCTGTGGTGGGCTGGGACGGGCTGTGGTGTACTGTGGTGGGCTGAGACGGGCTGTGGTGGGCAAGGACGGGCTGCGGTGGGCTGTGGTGGGCTGGGACGGGCTGTGGTGGGCTGGGACGGGCTGTGGTGGGCTGGGATGGGCCGTGGTGGGCTGGGACGGGCTGTGGTGCTCAGGGACGGGCTGTGGTGGGCTGGGACGAGCTGTGGTGGGCTGTGGTGGGCTGGGACGAGTTGTAGTGGGCCGGGACGGGCTGTGGTGGGCTGTGGTGGGCTGCGACGGGCTGTGGTGGTTTGGGACGGGCTGTGGTGGTCTGTGGTGGGCTGGGACGGGCTGTGGTGGTCTGGGACGGGTTGTGGTGGGCTGGGACGGGCTGTGGTGGGCTGGGACGGGCTGTGGTGGGTCGGGACGGGCTGTGGTGGGCTGTGGTGGGCTGGGACGAGTTGTAGTGGGCCGGGACGGGCTGTGGTGGGCTGTGGTAAGCTGGGATGGGCTGTGGTGTGCTGGGATTGTCTGTGTGGGGCTGGGAGGGGTGGTGGGCTGGGACGGGCTGTGGTGGGCTGGGACGGGCTGTGGTGTGCTGGGACGGGCTGTGGTGTGCTGGGACGAGCTGTGGTGTGCAGGGACAGGCTGGGACGGGCTGGGACGTGCTGGGACGGGCTGTGGTGGGCTGGGACTCGGTGTGGTGGAATGGGACGGGCTGGGACAGGCTGTGGTGGGCTGGGACGGGCTGTGGTGGGCTGTGGAGGGCTGGGACGGGCTGTGGTGGGCTCGACGGGCTGTGGTTGGCTGGGACCGTCTGTTTTGGGCTGGGATGGCCTGCGGTGGCCTGTGGTGGGCTGTGGTGGGCTGGGACGGGCTGTGGTGGGTTGGGACGGGCTGGGACGGGCTGGGACGGGCAGTGGCGGGTTGGGACGGGCAGTGGTGGGCTGGGACGGGCTGTTGTGGGCTGCGACGGGCTGTGGTGGGCTGGGACGGTCTGTGGTGGGCTGGGACGGTCTGTGGTGGGCTGTGGTAAGCTGGGACAGGCTGTGGTGGGCTGTGGTGTGCTGGGACGGGCTGTGGTGGGCCGGGACGGGCCGTGGTGGGCTGTGGTGCGCCGTGTTTATCTGGGACGAGCTGTGGTGGGCCATGGCGGGCCGTGGTGGGCTGGGACGGGCCGTGGTTTGCCGTGGTGGGCTGAAACAGGCTGTGGTGACCTGTGGTGGGCTGTGGTGACCGGTGGTGGGCTGTGGTGACCTGTGGTGGGCTGTGGTGGGCTGGGACGGGTTGCGGTGGGCTGGGACGGGTTTCGGTGGGCTAGGACGGGCTGCGGTGGGCTGGGATGAGCTGTGTTGGGCTGCGACGGGCTGTGGTAGGCTGGGATGAGCTGTGGAGGGTTGGGACGGGCTGTGGAGGATTGTGGAGGGCTGTGCTGGGCTTGGACAGGCTGTGGTGGGCTGAGATGGGCCGTGGTGGTCCGTGGTGGGCTGGGACGGGCCGTGCTGGGCTAGGACGGGCTGTGGTGAACTGCGGTGGGCTGTGATGGGCCGTGGTGGGCTGCGACGGGCCTTGGTGGGCTGGGACGGGCCGTGGTAGGCTGGGACCGGCTGTTTTGGGCTGGGATGGCCTACGGTGGCCTGTGGTGGGCTGTGGTGGGCTGGGACGGGCTGTGGTGGGTTGGGACGGGCTGGGACGGGCTGGGACGGGCAGTGGTGGGTTGGGACGGGCAGTGGTGGGCTGGGACGGGCTGTGGTGGGCTGTGATGGGCTGTGGTGGGCTGTGGTGTGCTGGGATATGCTGTGGTGGGCCGGGACGGGCCGTTGTGGGCTGTGGTGTGCTGTGTTTATCTGGGACGTGCTGTGGTGGGCCATGGCGGGCCGTGGTGGGCTGGGACGGGCCGTGGTGGGCTGGGACGGGCTGTGGAGGGTTGTGGAGGGCTGTGCTGGGCCGTAGTGGGCTGTGGTGTGCTGGGACGGGCTGTAGTGGTCTGTGACAAGCTCTTGTGGGCTGTGGTGGGCTGGGACGAGCTGTGGTGGGCTCTGGTGGGCTGGGACGGGCTGTCGTGGGCTGGGACGGGCTGTCGTGGGCTGTGGTAGGCTGGGACGGGCCGTGGTGTGCTGGGACGGGCCGTGGTGGGCTGGGACGGGCCGTGGTGGGCTGGGACGGGTTGGGATAGGCTGCGGTGGGCCGTGGTGTGCTGTGGTGGGCCGTGGTGGGCTGGGATAGGCTCTGGTGAGCTGAGACGGGCTCTGGAGGTCTGTGGTGGGCTAGGACGGGCTGTGGTGGGCTGGGACGGGCTGTGGTGGGCTGTGGTGGGCTTTCGTGGGCCGTGGTGGGCTGGGACGGGCTGTGGTGGGCTGGGACGGGCTGTGGTGGGCTGGGACGGGCTGTGGTGGGCTGGGACGGGCTGGGACGGGCTGTGGTGTGCTGGGAAGGGCCGTGGTGGGCTGAGGTGGGCCATGGTGGGCTGCGACGGACCGTGGTTGGCCGGGACGGACCGCTGTGGGCCGTGGTGGGCCACGATGGGCTGTGGTGGGCCGCTACGAGCCGTGGTGGGCTTGTTCGGGCCATGCTGGGCTTGTTCGGGCCGTGCTGGGCTTGTTCGGGCCGTGGTGGGCTGTTTCGGGCCGTGGTGGGCTGGGACGGGCCGTGGTGGGCTGGGACGGGCCGTTGTGGGCTGAGACGGGCCGTGGTGGGCTGGGACGGGCTGTGGTCGACGGGGACTGGCTGTGGTGAGCTGGGACGAGCTGGGACGGGCTGTGGTGGGCTGGGACGAGCTGGGACGGGCTGTGGTGGGCTGGGACGAGCTGGGACGGGCTGTGGTGGGCTGGGACGAGCTGGGACGGGCTGTGGTGGGCTGGGACGAGCTGGGACGGGCTGTGGTGGGCTGGGACGAGCTGGGACGGGCTGGCACGGGCTGTGGTGGGCTGGTACGGTCTGACACTGGCTGGGACGGGCTGTGGTGGGCTGGGACGGGCTGTGGTGGCCTGGGACGGGCTGTGGTGGCCTGGGAAGAGCTGTTTTGGGTTGAGGCGGGTTCTGGTGGGCTGGGACAGGCTGTGGTGGGCTGCGGTGGTCTGTGGTCGGCTGCGACGGACCGTGGTTGGCCTGGACGGACCGCTGTGGGCCGTGGTGGGCCGCGACGGGCTGTGGTGGGCCGCTACGAGCCGTGGTGGGCTTGTTCGGGCCGTGGTGGGCTTGGTCGGGCCGTGGTGGGCTGGGACGGGCCGTGGTGGGCTGTGGTGGGCCGTGGTGGTCTGGGACGGGCTGTGGTGGGCTGTGGTAGGTTCTGGTGAGCTTGAGACGGGCTGTGGTGGTCTGGGACGGGCTGGGATGGGCTGTAATGGGCGGGGACGGCCTGTGGTGGGCTGGGACGGGCTGTGGTGGGCTGGGACGGGCTGGGAAGGGCCATGGTGGGCCGTGGTGTGCTCTGGTGGGCCATGGTGGACCGTGGTTGGCCGTGGTGGGCCGGGACAGGCCGTGGTTAGCCGTGCTGGGCTGAAACAGGCTGGGACGGGCTCTGGTGGGCTGGGACGGGATGTGGTGGGCTGGGACGGGCCGTGGTGGGCTGGGACGGGCTGTGGTGGGCTGTGGTGGGCTGGGACGAGCTGTGGTCGTCTGGGACGGGTTGTGGTGAGCTGAGACGGGCCGTGGTGGGCTGAGACGGGCCGTGGTGGGCTGAGACGGGCCGTGGTGGTCTGGGACGGGCTGGTACTTGCTGTGGTGGGCTGTTACGGGCTGTGGTGTGCTGTGAGAGGCTGTGGTGGTCTGGGATGAGCTGGGACGGGCTGTGGTGGGCTGGGACGGGCTGTGGTGGGCTGGGACAAGCTGTGGTGGGCTGGGACGGGCTGTGGTTGGCTGGGACGGGCTGTGGTGGGCCGTAGTGGGCTGTGGTGGGCTGGGACGGGCTGTGGTGGGCTCTGGTGGGCTCTGGTGGGCTGGGACGGGCTGTCGTGGGCTGGGACGGGCTGGGACGGGCCGTGGTGGGCTGGGACGGGCTGTGGTGGGCTGGGACGGGCCGTGGTGGGCTGGGACGGGTTGGGATAGGCTGCGGTGGGCCGTGGTGTGCTGTGGTGGGCCGTGGTGGGCTGGGATAGGCTGTGGTGAGCTGAGACGGGCTCTGGATGTCTGTGGTGGGCTAGGACGGCTTGTGGTGGGCTGGGACGGGCTGTGGTGGGCCGTGGTGGGCTGTGGTGGGCTTTTGTGGGCCGTGGTGGGCTGGGACGGGCTGCGGTGGGTTGTGGAGAGCTGGGACGGGCTGTGACGGGCTGTGGTGGGCTGCGACGGGCTCTGGGACAGGCTTGGACGAGCTGGGACAGCCTGGGACAGGCTGTGGTGGGCTAAACGGGCTGTGGTGGGCTGGGACGGGCTGTGGTGGTCTGGGACATACTGTGGTGGGCTGGGACGGGCTGGGACGGGCTGTGGTGCTCTGTGGTGGGCTGGGACGTGCCGTGGTGGACCGTGGTGGGCTTGGATGGGCCGTGGTGGGCTTGGATGGGCCGTGGTGGGCTGGGATGGGCTGCGGTGGGCTGTGGTGGGCTGGGACAGGCTGTGGTGAGCTGAGACGGGCTCTGGAGGGCTGTGGTGGGCTGGGACGGGCTGTTGTGGGCTGTGGTGTGTTGTGACGGGTTGGCACGGGCTGGGACGGGCCGTGGTGGGCTGGGATGGGCTGCGGTGGGCTGTGGTGGGCTGGGACAGGCTGTGGTGAGCTGAGACGGGCTCTGGAGGGCTGTGGTGGGCTGGGACGGGCTGTGGGGAACTGTGGTGGGCTGTGGTGGGCTTTCGTGGGCTGTGGTGGGCTGGGACGGTCTGTGGTGGGCTGTGGTAAGCTGGGACGGGCTGTGGTGGGTTGTGGAGAGCTGTGACGGGCTGTGGTGGGCTGCGACGGGCTCTGGTGGTCTGGGACAGGCTGGGAGGGGCTGGGACGGGCTGTGGTGGTCTGGGAGGGGCTGGGACGGGCTGTGGTGGGCTGGGACGGTCTGTGGTGGGCCGTGGTGGGCTGTGGTGGGCTTTCGTGGGCCGTGGTGGGCTGGGGCGGGCTGTGGTGGGCTGGGACGGGCTGGGAAGGGCTGTGGTGGGTTGTGGAGAGCTGGGACGGGCTGTGACGGGCTGTGGTGGGCTGCGATGGGCTCTGGGGGTCTGGGACAGGCTTGGACGAGCTGGGACAGGCTGTCGTGGGCTGAGACGGGCTGGGAGGGGCTGGGACGGGCTGTGTTGGGTGGGGACGCGCTGTGGTGGGCTGGGACGGGCTGTGGTGGTCCGGGACGGCCTCTGGTGGGCTGTGGTGGGGTGGGACGGGCTGTGGTGAGCTGAGACGGGCTGGGACGGGCTGTGGTGGGCTGGGACGGGCTGTGGTGGGCTGGGACGGGCTGTGGTGGGCTGGGACGGTCTGGGACGGGCCGTGACGGGCTGTGGTGGGCCGTGGTTGGCTGGGAAGGGCTGTGGTGGGCTGGGATGGGCCGTGGCAAGCCGTGGTGGGCCGTGGTAAGCTGTGACGGGCCGTGGTGGGCTGGGACGGACTCTGGTGTGGTGGGACGGGCTGTGGTGGGCTGGGACAGGCTGCGGTGGGGTGTGGTGGGCTGGGACCGTCTGCGGTGAGCTGTGGTGGGCTGGTACTGGCTGTGGTGGGCTGGGACGGGCTCTGGTGGGCTGGGACAGGCTGTGGTCGGCTGGGACGTGCCGTAGTACGCCGGGACGGGCCGTGGTGGGCCGGGACGGTCCGTGGTGGGTTGTTATGGGCCGTGGTGGGCTGGGACGGGCTGTGGTGGGCTGTGGTGGACCGCGGTGGGCTGTGATGGGCTGTGGTAAGCTGGGACGGGATGTGGTAAGTTGGGACGGGCTCTGGTGGGTTGGGACGGGCTGTGGTGCGCTGTGGTTGGCGGGGACGGGCTGTGGTGGGCTGTGGTGAGCTGGGACGGGCTCTGGTGGGTTGGGACGGGGCGTGGTGGGGTGTGGTGGGCTGGGACGGGCTCTGGTGGTCTGGGACATACTGTGGTGGGCTGGGACGGGCTGGGACGGGCTGTGGTGCTCTGTGGTGGGCTGGGACGTGCCGTGGTGGACCGTGGTGGGCTTGGATGGGCCGTGGTGGGCTGTGGTCGGCCGTGGTGGGCTGTGGTCGGCCGTGGTGGGCTGTGGTGGGCTGAGATGGGATGTGGTCGTCTGGGACAGGCTGTAATGGGCTGGGATGGGCTGTGGTGCGCCTTGGTGGGCTGTGTTGGGCCCGGATGGGCCGTGGTGGGCCGTGGTGGGCTGGGACGGGCTGTGGTGGGCTGGGACGAGCCGTGGTTGGCTGGGACGGGCTGTGGTGGGCTGTGGTGTGATGGGACGGGCTGTGGTGGGCTGGGATTGGCTGGGATAGGCTGTGGTTGGTTATGGTGGGCTGGGAAGAGCTGTGGTGGTCTGGGACAAGCTGTGGTGGGCTGTGATGGGCTGGGACGGGCTGTGGTAGGCTGGGATGGGCTGTAGTGGGCTGAGGCGGGCTGTGGTGGGGTGGCACGGGCTGTGTTGGGCTGTGGTGGTCTGTGGTGGCCTGGGACGGGCTGTGGTGGGCTGTGGTGGGTTCTGAAGGGCTGTGGTGGGCTGTGGTGGGTTGGGACACGCTGTGGTGGGTAGGGACGGGCTGTGGTGGGCTGTGGTGTGTTGTGACGGGTTGGCACGGGCTGGGACGGGCCGTGGTGGGCTGGGATGGGCTGCGGTGGGCTGTGGTGGGCTGGGACAGGCTGTGGTGAGCTGAGACGGGCTCTGGAGGGCTGTGGTGGGCTGGGACGGGCTGTGGTGAACTGTGGTGGGCCGTGGTGGGCTTTCGTGGGCTGTGGTGGGCTGGGACAGTCTGTGGTGGGCTGTGGTAAGCTGGGACCGGCTGTGGTGGGTTGTGGAGAGCTGTGACGGGCTGTGGTGGGCTGCGACGGGCTCTGGTGGTCTGGGACGGGCTGGGAGGGGCTGGGACGGGCTGTGGTGGTCTGGGAGGGGCTGGGACGGGCTGTGGTGGGCTGGGACGGTCTGTGGTGGGCCGTGGTGGGCTGTGGTGGGCTTTCGTGGGCCGTGGTGGGCTGGGGCGGGCTGTGGTGGGCTGGGACGGGCTGGGAAGGGCTGTGGTGGGTTGTGGAGAGCTGGGACGGGCTGTGACGGGCTGTGGTGGGCTGCGATGGGCTCTGGGGGTCTGGGACAGGCTTGGACGAGCTGGGACAGGCTGTCGTGGGCTGAGACGGGCTGGGAGGGGCTGGGACGGGCTGTGTTGGGTGGGGACGCGCTGTGGTGGGCTGGGACGGGCTGTGGTGGTCCGGGACGGCCTCTGGTGGGCTGTGGTGGGGTGGGACGGGCTGTGGTGAGCTGAGACGGGCTGGGACGGGCTGTGGTGGGCTGGGACGGGCTGTGGTGGGCTGGGACGGGCTGTGGTGGGCTGGGACGGTCTGGGACGGGCCGTGACGGGCTGTGGTGGGCCGTGGTTGGCTGGGAAGGGCTGTGGTGGGCTGGGATGGGCCGTGGCAAGCCGTGGTGGGCCGTGGTAAGCTGTGACGGGCCGTGGTGGGCTGGGACGGACTCTGGTGTGGTGGGACGGGCTGTGGTGGGCTGGGACAGGCTGCGGTGGGGTGTGGTGGGCTGGGACCGTCTGCGGTGAGCTGTGGTGGGCTGGTACTGGCTGTGGTGGGCTGGGACGGGCTCTGGTGGGCTGGGACAGGCTGTGGTCGGCTGGGACGTGCCGTAGTACGCCGGGACGGGCCGTGGTGGGCCGGGACGGTCCGTGGTGGGTTGTTATGGGCCGTGGTGGGCTGGGACGGGCTGTGGTGGGCTGTGGTGGACCGCGGTGGGCTGTGATGGGCTGTGGTAAGCTGGGACGGGATGTGGTAAGTTGGGACGGGCTCTGGTGGGTTGGGACGGGCTGTGGTGCGCTGTGGTTGGCGGGGACGGGCTGTGGTGGGCTGTGGTGAGCTGGGACGGGCTCTGGTGGGTTGGGACGGGGCGTGGTGGGGTGTGGTGGGCTGGGACGGGCTCTGGTGGTCTGGGACATACTGTGGTGGGCTGGGACGGGCTGGGACGGGCTGTGGTGCTCTGTGGTGGGCTGGGACGTGCCGTGGTGGACCGTGGTGGGCTTGGATGGGCCGTGGTGGGCTGTGGTCGGCCGTGGTGGGCTGTGGTCGGCCGTGGTGGGCTGTGGTGGGCTGAGATGGGATGTGGTGGTCTGGGACAGGCTGTAATGGCCTGGGATGGGCTGTGGTGCGCCTTGGTGGGCTGTGTTGGGCCCGGATGGGCCGTGGTGGGCCGTGGTGGGCTGGGACGGGCTGTGGTGGGCTGGGACGGGCCGTGGTTGGCTGGGACGGGCTGTGGTGGGCTGTGGTGTGATGGGACGGGCTGTGGTGGGCTGGGATCGGCTGGGATAGGCTGTGGTTGGTTATGGTGGGCTGGGAAGAGCTGTGGTGGTCTGGGACAAGCTGTGGTGGGCTGTGGTGGGCTGGGACGGGCTGTGGTGGGCTGGGACAGGCTGTCGTGGGCTGAGGCGGGCTGTGGTGGGCTGGCACGGGCTGTGGTGGGCTGTGGTGGTCTGTGGTGGCCTGGGACGAGCTGTGGTGGGCTGGGACGGGCTGTGGTGGGTTCTGAAGGGCTGTGGTGGGCTGTGGTGGGTTGGGACACGCTGTGGTGGGTAGGGACGGGCTGTGGTGAGCTGAGACGGGCTGTGGTGGGCTGGGATTTGCTGGGACGGCTGGGACGGGCTGTGGTGGGCTGGGACGGGCTGCGGTGGGCTGGGACGGGCCGTGGTGGGCTGGGACGGACTGGTACTTGATGTGGTGGGCTGGGACGGGCTGCGGTGGGCTGGGACGGTCTGTGGTGGTCTGGGACAAGCTGGGAAAAGCTGTGGTCGGCTGGGACAGGCTGTGGCGGGCTGGGACAGGCTGTGACGGGCTGTCGTGGGCTGGGATGGGCTGGGACAGGCTGTGGTGGGCTGTGACCAGCTGTGGTGGGCTGTGGTGGGCTGGGACGAGCGGGGACGGGCTGGGACGGGCCGTGGTGGGCTGGGCTGGTCCGTGGTGGGCTGGGACGGGCCGTGGTGGGCTGGGACGGGCCGTGGTGGGCTGGGACGGGCCGTGGTGGGCTGGGACGGGCTGTGGTGAGCTCAGATGGGCTGTGGTGGGCTTTGGTGGGCTGGGGTGGGCTTGGACGGGCCGTGGTGGGCTGGGATAGGCTGTGGTTGGTTATGGTGGGCTGGTACTTTATGTGGTGGGCTGGGACGGCCTGTGACGGGCTGTGGTGGGCTAGGATGAGCTGGGACAAGCTGAGGTGGGCCGGGCCGGGCTCTGGTGGGCTGGGACGGGCTATTGTGTGCTGGGACGGGCTATGGTGGCCTGTGGTGGGCTGGGACGGGCTGTGGTGGGCTGGGATGGGCTGGGACAGGCTGTGGTGCGCCGTGGTAAGCCATGGTGGGCTGTGGTGGGTTGGGACGGGCTGTGGTGGTCTGTGGTGGGCTGGGACGGGCTGTGGTGGTCTGGGACGGGTTGTGGTGGGCTGGAACAGGCTGTGGTGGGCTTGCACCTGCTGTTGTGGTCGAGGATGGGTTGTGGTAGGTCCGGGACGGGCTGTCGTGGTCCGGGACAGGCTGTGGTGGGCGGGGAAGGCCTGGGACGGGCTGGGACGAGCTGGGACGGGCTGTGGTGGGCTGGGACGGGCTGTGGTGGGCGGGGGACGGGCTGTGGTGGGCTGGGACAGGCTCTGGTGGTCTCAAACCGGCTGTGGTGGGTTGGGTATGGCTGGAATGGGCTTTGGTGGGTTGGGACGGGCTTTTGGTGGGCTGGGACGGGCTGTGGTGGGCTGGGACGGGCTGTGGTGGGCTGGGACGGTCTGGGACAGCCTGTGTAGGGCTGGGAGGGGCTGTGGTGGGCTGTGGTGGGCTGGGAAGGGCTGTGGTGGGCTGGGACGGGCTAGAACGGCTATGGTGGGCTGGGACGGGCTGTGGTGGGCTTGGATGGGCTGTGCTGTGCTGGAACGGTCTGGGACAAGTTGTGGTGAGTGTGGTGGGCTGGGACGGACTGTGTTTAGCTGGGACGGGCTGTGGTGGGCCGTGGTGGGCTGGGACAGGCTGTGGTGAGCTGAGACGGGCTGTGGTGGGCTGTGTCGGGCTGGTACGAGCTGTGATGGGCTGGGACGGCCTGTGGTGGTCTGCGGTAGGTTGTGGTGTGCTGTAGTGGCCTGTGATGGGCTGGGTGGGGCTGTGGTGGGCTGGGACGGGCTGTAGTGGGCTGGGATAATCTGTGTTGGGCTGGGACGGGCTGTGTTAGGCTGGGATGGGCTGTGGAGGATTGGGACGGGCTATGGAGAGCTGTGGAGAGCTGGGACGGTCTGTGGTGGGCTGGGACAGGCTGTGGTGGGCTTGGACCTGCTGTGGTGGTCGGGGACGGGTTGTGGTAGGTCCGGGATGGGCTGTCGTGGTCCGGGACGGGCTGTGGTGGGCTGGGAAGGCCTGGGACGGGCTGTGGTGGGCGGGGACGGGCTTGGACGAGCTGGGACGGGTTGTGGTGGGCTGCGGTAGGCTGTGGTGTTCTGTAGTGGTCTGTGGTGTTCTGTAGTGGTCTGTGGTGGGCTTGGACGGGCTGTCTTGGTCTGGGATGGGCTGTCGTGGGCTGTGGGGGCCTGGGGCATGCTGGGGTGGGCTGGGAAGGGCTGGGACGAGCTGTGACGGGCTGTGGTGTGTTGTAATTGCCTGTGGTGTGCTGTAGTGGCCTGTGGACGGCTGGGACGGGCTGTGGTGGGCTGGGACGGGCTGTGGTGGGCTGGGACGGGCTGTGGTGGGCTGGGACAGGCTGTGGTGGGCTGGGACGGGCTGTGGTGGGCTGGGACGTGCTGGGACGGGCCGTGGTGAGCTGGGACGAGCGGTGGTGGGCTGGGATGGGCTCTGGTGGGCTGGGGTAGGCTGTGGTGGGCTGGGACGAGCCGTAGTAGGCCGGGACGGGCCGTGGTGGGTTGTTTCAGGCCATGGTGGGCTGGGACGGGCTGTGGTGCGCTGTGGTGGACCGTGGTGGGCTGTGATGGGCTATGGTAAGCTGGGACGGGATGTGGTAAGCTGGGACGAGCTTTCGTGGGCTGGGACGGGCTTTCGTGGGCTGGGACGGGCCGTGGTGGGCCGTGGTGGGCTGGGACGGGCCGTGGCGGGCCGGGACGGGCCGTAGCGGGCTGGGACGAACTGTGGTGGGCTGGGATGAACTGTGGTGGTCAGTGGTGGGCTGGGACGGGCTGTGGTGAGCTGGGACGGGCCGTGGTGGGCTGGGACGGGCCGTGGTGGGCTGGGACGGGCCGTGGCGGGCTGGGACGGGCCGTGGCGGGCTGGGACGGGCCGTGGCGGGTTGGGACAGGCCGAGACGGGCTGGGACGGGCCGTGGTGGGCTGGGACGGGCAGTGGTGTGGTGGGACGGGCTGTGGTGGGCTGGGACCGGCTGCGGTGTGGTGTGGTGGGCTGGGACCGGCTGCGGTGGGGTGTGGTGGGCTGGGACCGGGCTGCGGTGGGCTGTGGTGGGCTGGATTGGGCTGGGACGGGCTGTGGTGGGTGTGGTGGACTGGGACGCGCTGTGGTGAACTGAGACGGGCTGTGGTGGGCTGGGATTTGCTGGGACAGCTGGAAGGGGCTGTGGTTGGCTGGGACGGGCTGCGGTGGGCTGGGACGGGCTGCGGTGGACTGGGACGGACTGCGGTGGGCTGGGACGGGCTGTGGTGGTCTGGGACGGGCTGTGGTGGGCTGGGACGGGCTGTGGTGGGCTGGGACGAGCTAAGGTTGGCTGGGACGGGCTGCGGTGGGCTGGGACGAGCTGGGACGGGCTGCGGTGGGTTGGGACGGGCTGCGGTGGTCTGGGACGAGCCGTAGTAGGCCGGGACGGGCAGTGGTGGGCTGGGACGGGCCGTGGTGGGTTGTTACAGGCCATGGTGGGCTGGGACAGGCTGTGGTGCACTGTGGTGGACCGTGGTGGGCTGTGATGGGCTATGGTAAGCTGGGACGGGATGTGGTAAGCTGGGACGGGCTTTCGTGGGCGGGGACGGGCTCCGGTGGGCGGGGACGGGCTGCGGTGGGCTGGGACGGGCTGGGGTGGGCTGGGAAGGCCTGGGACGGGCTGGGACGAGCTGTGACGGGCTGGGACGGGCTGCGGTGGGCTGGGAAGGCCTGGGACGGGACGGGACGAGCTGCAACGGGACGGGACAGGCTGGGACGGGCTGTGCTGGGAAGGGACGGGACGGGTTGTGGTGGGCTGGGACGGGATGGGCTGTTCTGGGACGGGACGGGACGAGCTGGGACGGGACGAGACGGGCTGGGATGGGCCGGGACTGGCTCTGGTGGGCCGTGGTGGGCCGGGACGGGCCGGGACGGGCCCATGGGGGGCCGGGATGGGCCGTGGTGGGGTGGGACGGGCTGTGGTGGGCTGGGACGGGCTGTGGTGGGTGTGGTGGGCTGGGAAGGGCTGTGGTGAGCTGAGACGGGCTGTGGTGGGCTGCGATGGAAAAGATGGTGGCAGACCTGGTAAGGAGGTCTGCCTGCTCTTCCCTTCTACGTGCCTGGATAACCCTGGGGCAAAGCAGAGCTCTACTGGCTTGGGTAGAGCTAAAACACCTCAAGAGGAGGGAGCTGTCGGCGCTGTTTTGGCTGAATGGAGGCAGGGGGTAGTACCTGTTATGGGAAGGCTATAGGGGAACGTCCTTGCCTTTGTTTAGTCTTACAAAAGTCCCTCGTATAGAGAACTTCCTTGGGTCTGTTTTCAAAAGCTCGTTTATCAGAGCTCCTGAAGTCGGGCCTCCCTTGCCACGACAGTGTAATCTTCAGGTCTCCCTTCCTTTCTCCCTTAGGTTGAAAACAGCTTTTCTATTTCTGTCCCCATCTGCAAACAGTTCCACAAGAACATCATAGCGAAAGGAGGTGCCAAAATCAAGAAGGTGAGATACTGTTCCTAACACAGGTGGGCCGGGACGGGCCGCGGTGGGCCGGGACGGGCTGGGACAGGCTGTAACCGGCTGTGGTGGGCTGTGGTGGGCTGTCGTGAGCCATGGCGAGCCATGGTGGGCCGTAGTGGGCTGTGGTGGGCGGGGACGGGCTGTGGTGGGCGGGGACGGGCTGTGGTGGGCGGGGACGGGCTGTTGTGGGCTGGGACGGGCTGTGGTGGGCTGTGGTGGGCTGTGGTGGGCTGGGACGGTCTGTGGTGGGCTGGGACGGTCTGTGGTGGGCTGGGACGGGCTGGGACAGGCTGGGATAGGCTGAGACATTCTGTGGTGTGCTGTGGTGGGCTCTGGTGGTCCGGGACGGGCTGTGGTTGGGCTGGGACGGGCTGTCGTGGGCTGGGACAAGCTGTGGTTTGCGGGGACAAGCTGTGGTGGGCGGGGACGGGCTGTGGTGGTCCGGGAGGGGCTGTCGTGGTCCAGGAGGGGCTGTCGTGGTCCGGGAGGGGCTGTCGTGGTCCGGGACGGGCTGTCGTGGTCCGGGACGGGCTGTCGTGGTCCGGGACGGGCTGTGGTGGGCGGGTATGGTCTGTGGTGGGCGGGTACGGTCTGTGGTGGGCTGGGACGGTCTGTGGTGGGCTGGGACGGTCTGTGGTGGGCTGGGACGGGCTGGAACGGGCTGGGACAGGCTGGGATAGGCTGAGACATTCTGTGGTGGGCTGTGGTGGGCTCTGGTCGTCTGGAACGGGCTGTGGTTGGGCTGGGACGGGCTGTGGTGGGCTGGGACAAGCTGTGGTTTGCGGGGACGGGCTGTGGTGGGCGGGGACGGGCTGTGGTGGGCGGGGACGGGCTGTGGTGGGCGGAGACGGGCTGTGGTGGGCGGAGACGGCCTGGGACGGTCTATGGTGGGCTGGGACATTCTGTGGTGGGCTGGGACGGGCTGGGAGGAGCAGGGACGGGCTGTGGTGGGCGGTGAAGGGCTGTGGTGGGCTGGGACGGGCTAGGATAGGCTGAGACAGGCTGTGGTGGCCTGGGACATTCTGTGGTGGGCTGGGACGGGCTCTGGTGGTCTGGGACATACTGTGGTGGGCCGGGACGGGCTGTGGTGGGCCGGGACGGGCTGTGGTGGGCCGGGATGGGCTGTGGTGGGCGGGGATGAGCTGTGGTGGGCGGGGATGGTCTGTGGTGGGCGGAGACGGGTTGTGGTGGGCTGGGGCGGGCTGTGATGGGCTGTGGTGGGCCTGGATGGGCTGTGGTGGGCTGGGACGGGCTGTGGTGGGCTGGGACGGGCTGTGGTGGGCTGGGACATTCTGTGGTGGGCTGGGACGGGCTGGGACGGGCTGTGTTGGGCTGGGACGGGCTGTGTTGTGCGGGGACGGGCTGTGGCTGGCGGTGATGGGCTGTGGTGCGCTGGGACAGGCTGTGAAGGGCTGTGGTGTGCGGTGACGGTCTGTAGTGAGCTGGGACAGGCTGGGAAGGGCTGTGGTGGGCTGTGGTGGGCTGGAACGGTTTGTGGTGATCTGGAACGGGCTGTGATGGGCTGGGACGGGCTGGGACGGGCTGGGGCGGGCTGTGGTGTGCTGGGAAGGGCTGTGGTGGGCTGGGACGGGCTTGGACAGGCTGGGACGGGCTGTGGTGGGCTGGGACGGGCTGCGGTGTGCTGGGACGGGCTGTGGTTTGCTGGGGTCATGTGTGAATGGCTGGAACGGGCTGTGGTGGACTGCGATAAGCTGTGGTGCGCTGGGACGGGCTGTGGTGCGCTGGGACGGGCTGTGGTGGGCTGGGACGGGCTGTGGTGGGCTGGAACAGGCCGTGGTGGGCTGGGCTGGGCTGTGGTGGGGTGTGGTGAGCTGAGACGGTCTGAGAGGGGCTGAAACGGGCTGGGCCGGCTCTGGGGGTCTGGGAGGGGCTGGGAAGGCCTGTGGTGGGCTGGGACGAGCTGGGACGGGCTGAGACGGGCTGTGGTGGGCTGGGACGGGCTGTGGTGGGCTGGGACGGGCAGTGGTGGGCTGGGACGGGCAGTGGTGGGCTGGGACGGGCTGTGGTGGGCTGGGACGCGCTGTGGTGGGCTGGGACGCGCTGTGGTGTGCTGGGACGGGCTGCGGTGGGCTGGGACGGACTGTGGTGGGCTGGGACAAGCTGTGGTGGGCTGGGAAGGGCTGGGACGGGCTGTGGTGGGCTGGGAAGGGCTGGGATGGGCTGTGGTGGGCTGGGACGGGCTGTGGTTGGCTGGGATGGGCTGTGGTGGGCTGGGACTGGCTCTGGTGGGCCGGGACGTGCTGTGGTAGGCTGTGGTGTGCTGGGATGGGCTGTCGTGGGCTGGGACGGGCTGTGGTGGGCTGGGACGGGCTGGCACGGGCTGGGAAGGGCTGTCGTGGGCTGTGGTGTGCTGGGACGGGCTGTGGTGGGCTGGGACGGGCTGTGGTGGGCTGGGACAAGTTGGGGTGGACTGTGGTGGGCTGAGACGGGCTGTGGTGGGCTGGGACGGGCTCTGGTTGGCTCGGACAAGCTGTGGTGGGCTGTGGTGGGCTGGGACGGGCTGTGGTGGGCTGGGACGGGCTGTGGTGGGCTGGGACGGGCTGTGGTGGTCTGGGACGGGCTGTGGTGGGCTGGGACGGGATGCGGTGGGCCGTGGTGGGCTGTGGTGGGCCGTGGTGGGCTGGGACAGCCTGTGGTGGGCTATGACGTGCCGTGGTGTTCCGTGGTGAACTGTGGTGGGCTGTGGTAAGCCGTGGTGGGTTGTGGTGGGCCGTGGTGGGCTGTGGTCGGACGTGGTGGGCTGGGACGGGCTGTGGTGGGCTGGGACGGGCCGTGGTGGGCCAGGACCGGCCTTGGTTGGCCGTGACGGGCCGTGGTGGGCCGGGCCGGGCTGTAGTGGGCGGGGACAAGTTGTGGTGGGCGGGGACAGGCTGTGGTGAGCAGGGAAGGGCTGTGGTGGCCTGGGACGGGCTGGGACGGGCTGTGGTGAGCGGGGACGGGCTTTGGTGGGCTCTGGTGGGCTGGAACGGGCTCTGGTAGGCTGGGACGGGCTGTGGTGGGCTGTGGTGGGACGGGACAGGCTGTGGTGGGCTGGGACGGGCTGTGGTGGTCTACGGTAGCCTGTGGTGTGCTGTAGTGGCCTGTGGTGGGCTGGGACGGGCTGTGGTGGGCTGTGGTTGGACGGGACGGGCAGCGGTGAGCCAGGACAGGCTGTGGTGTGCTGAGACGGGCTCTGGTGGGCCGGGACGGGCTGTGGTGGGCCGGGATGGGCTATGGTGGGCCGGGACAAGCTGTGGTAGGTTGGGACGGGCTCTGGTGGACTGGGACGGGCTCTGGTGGGCTGGAACAGGCCGTGGTGGGCTGGGCTGGGCTGTGGTGGGGTGTGGTGAGCTGAGACGGTCTGGGAGGGGCTGAAACGGGCTGGGCCGGCTCTGGAGGTCTGGGAGGGGCTGGGAAGGCCTGTGGTGGGCTGGGACGAGCTGGGACGGGCTGGGACGGGCTGTGGTGGGCTGGGACGGGCTGTGGTGGGCTGGGACGGGCAGTGGTGGGCTGGGACGGGCTGTGGTGGGCTGGGACGGGCTGTGGTGGGCTGGGACGTGCTGTGGTGTGCTGGGACGCGCTGTGGTGGGCTGGGACGCGCTGTGGTGGGCTGTGGTGGGCTGGGACGGGCTGTGGTGGGCTGGGACGGGTCGTGGTGGGCCAGGACCCGCCTTGGTTGGCCGTGACGGGCTGTGGTGGGCCGGGCCGGTCTGTAGTGGGCGGGGACAAGTTGTGGTGGGCGGGGACAAGCTGTGGTGTGCTGGGACGGGCTGTGGTGGGCTGGGACGGGCTGTGGTGGGCTGGGATGGGCTGTGGTGGGCTGGGACAGGCTCTGGTGGGCCGGTACGTGCTGTGGTAGGCTGTGGTGTGCTGGGATGGGCTGTCGTGTGCTGGGAAGGGCTGTGGTGGGCTGGGACGGGCTGTGGTGGGCTGGGACAGGCTCTGGTGGGCCGGTACGTGCTGTGGTAGGCTGTGGTGTGCTGGGATGGGCTGTCCTGTGCTGGGAAGGGCTGTGGTGGGCTGGGACGGGCTGTGGTGGGCTGGGACGGGCTGTGGTGGGCTGTTACGGGCTGGGACGGGCTGTGGTGGTCTGGGACAAGCTGTGGTGGGCTCTGGTGGGATGGAACGGGCTGTCGTGGGCTTTGGTGGGCTGGGACTGGATGTGGTGGGCTGGGAAGGGCTGTGGTGGGCTGGGACAGGCTGGCACGGGCTGTGGTGGGCTGGTATTGGCTGGCACGAACTGGGACGGGCCGTGGTGGGCTGGGACGGGCCGTGGTGGGCTGGGACGGGCCGTGGTGGGCTGGGACGGGCTGTGGTGGGCCGCGGTGGGCCGTTGTGGGCTGGGACGGGCCGTGGTGAACTGTGGTGAGCTGTGGTGTCCTGGGATGGGCTGTGGGGGGCTATGACGGGATGTGGTGAGCTGGGACGGGCTGTGGTGAGCTGGATCGGGCTGAGACGGGCTGTGGTGGGCCGGGACGGGCTGGGACGGGCTGTGGTGGGCTGTGGTGGGATGGGACGAGCAGTGGTGGTCTATGGTGGGATGGGACGGGCTGGGACGGGATGTGGTGGGCCGCAATGGACTGGGACAGGCTGGGACGGGCTGTTGTGGGCTGGGACGAGTTGTGGTGGGCTGGGACGGGCTGACATGGGCTGGGACGGGTTGGGACGCCTTGGACGGGTTGTGGTGGGCGGTGACGTGTTGTGGTGGGCGGGGACGGGCTTTGGTGGGCGGGGACGGGCTTTGGTGGGCTGTGGTGGGCTGGAACGGGCTTTGGTGAGCTGGGACGGGCTGTGGTGGGCTGGGACGAGCTGTGGTGGGCTGGGACGAGTTCTGGTGGGCTGGGACGGGCTGAGATGGGCTGGGACGGGCTGGGACGCCTTGGACGGGCTGTGGTGGACGGTGACGGGTTGTGGTGGGCGGTGACGGGTTGTGGTGGGCTGGGACGGGCTTGGGTGTGCTGTGGTGGGCGGGCACGGTCTGTGGTGGGCTGGAACAGGCTGTGGTGGGTTGGGATGGGCTGTGGTGGGCCGGGACCGGTCTTGGTTGGCTGGGACGGGCCGTGGTGGGCCGGGAAGGGCCGTAGTGTGTGGGGACTAGTTGTGGTGGGCAGGGACGGGCTGTGGTGGGCGGGGACGGGCTGTGGTGGGCGGGGATGGGCTGTGGTGGGCGGGGACGGGATTTGGTGGCCTGTGGTGGGCTGGGACGAGCTGTGGTGGGCTGGGACGGGCTGTGGTGGGCTGTGGTGGGCTGGGACGGGCTGTGGTGTCCTGGGACGGGCTGTGGTGGGCTGGGACGGGCTGTGGTGGGATGGGACAAGCTGTGGTGGGCTCTGGTGGGCTGGGACGGGCTGTGGTGGGGTGGGACGGGCTCTGGTGTACTGGGACAAGCTGTGGTGGGCTGTGGTGGGCTGGGATGCGCTGTGGTGGGCTGGGATGCACTATGGTGGGCTGGGATGCGCTGTGGTGGGCTGGGACGCGCTGTGGTGGGCTGGGAAGGGCTGGGACGGGCTGTGGTGGGCTGGGACGGGCTGTGGTTGGCTGGGATGGGCTGTGGTGGGCTGGGACTGGCTCTGGTGGGCCGGGACGTGCTGTGGTAGGCTGTGGTGTGCTGGGACGGGCTGTGGTGTGCCGTGGTGGGCTGTGGTGTGCCGTGGTGTGCTGGGATAGGCTGTGGTGGGCTGGGACGGACTGTGGTGGGCTGGGACAAGCTGTGGTGGGCTGTGGTGGGCTGAGATGGTCTGTGGCGGGCTGTGGAGGGCTGGGACATGCTGTGTTGGTCTGGAAGGGGCCGTGGTGGGCCGTGGTGGGCTGTGGGTGGCCGTGGTGGGCTGTGGTGGGCTGTGCTGGGCTGGGACGGGCTGTGCTGGGCTGGGACGGGCTGTGCTGGGCTGGGACGGACTGCGGTGGGCTGTGGTGGGCCGTGGTGGGCCGGGATGGTCTGTGGTGGGCTGGGAAAGGCTGGGACGGGCTGTGGTGGGCCGGGACGGGCTGGGACGTGCTGGGACGGGCTGTGGTGGGCTGGGACGAGCTGTGGTGGTCTATGGTAAGATGGGACGGGCTGGGACGGGATGTGGTGGGCCGCAATGGACTGGGACAGGCTGGGACGGGCTGTGGTGGGCTGGGACAGGCTGGGACGGGCTGTGGTGGGCTGGGACGAGTTGTGGTGGGCTGGGACGGGCTGACATGGGCTGGGACGGGCTGGGACGCCTTGGACGGGTTGTGGTGGGCGGTGACGGGTTGTGGTGGGCGGGGAAGGGCTTTGGTGGGCTGGAACGGGCTTTGGTGGGCTGGGCCGTGCCGTGGTGTGCCGGGACCGGTCTTGGTTGGCTGGGACGGGCCGTGGTGGGCCGGGAAGGGCAGTAGTGGGTGGGGACAAGTTGTGGTGGGCGGGGACAAGTTGTAGTGGGCGGGGACGGGCTGTGGTGGGCGGGGACGGGCTGTGGTGGGCGGGGACGGGCTGTGGTCGGCGGGGACGGGGTGTGGTGAGCGGGGACGGGCTGTGGTGGGCTGTGGTGAGCTGGGAGGGGCTATGGTGGGCTGGGACGGGCTGCGGTGGGCTGGGACGGACTGCGGTGGGCTGGGACAAGCTGTGGTGGGCTCTGGTGGGCTGGGACGGGCTCTGGTGGGCTGGGATGCGCTGTGGTGGGCTGGGATGCGCTGTGGTGGGCTGGGACGTGCTGTGGTGGGCTGGGAAGGGCTGGGACGGGCTGTGGTGGGCTGGGACGGGCTGTGGTTGGCTGTGGTGGGCTGCGGTGGGCTGGGACGGACTGTGGTGGGCTGGGACGGGCTGTGGTGGGCGGGGACGGGCTGTGGTCGGCGGGGACGGGGTGTGGTGAGCGGGGACGGGCTGTGGTGGGCTGTGGTGAGCTGGGACGGGCTATGGTGGGCTGGGACGGGCTGCGGTGGGCTGGGACGGACTGCGGTGGGCTGGGACAAGCTGTGGTGGGCTCTGGTGGGCTGGGACGGGCTCTGGTGGGCTGGGATGCGCTGTGGTGGGCTGGGATGCGCTGTGGTGGGCTGGGACGTGCTGTGGTGGGCTGGGAAGGGCTGGGACGGGCTGTGGTGGGCTGGGACGGGCTGTGGTTGGCTGTGGTGGGCTGCGGTGGGCTGGGACGGACTGTGGTGGGCTGGGACGGACTGTGGTGTGCTGGGACGGGCTGCGGTGGGCTGGGACGGACTGTGGTGGGCTGGGACAAGCTGTGGTGGGCTGGGAAGGGCTGGGACGGGCTGTGGTGGGCTGGGAAGGGCTGGGACGGGCTGTGGTGGGCTGGGACGGGCTGTGGTTGGCTGGGATGGGCTGTGGTGGGCTGGGACTGGCTCTGGTGGGCCGGGACGTGCTGTGGTAGGCTGTGGTGTGCTGGGATGGGCTGTCGTGGGCTGGGACGGGCTGTGGTGGGCTGGGACGGGCTGTGGTGGGCTGGGACGGGCTGGGACGGGCTGGGAAGGGCTGTCGTGGGCTGTGGTGTGCTGGGACGGGCTGTGGTGGGCTGGGACGGGCTGTGGTGGGCTGGGACAAGTTGGGGTGGACTGTGGTGGGCTGAGACGGGCTGTGGTGGGCTGGGACGGGCTCTGGTTGGCTCGGACAAGCTGTGGTGGGCTGTGGTGGGCTGAAAAGGGCTGTGGTGGGCTGGGACGGGCTGTGGTGGGCTGGGACTGGCTGTGGTGGTCTGGGACGGGCTGTGGTGGGCTGGGACGGGATGCGGTGGGCCGTGGTGGGCTGTGGTGGGCCGTGGTGGGCTGGGACAGCCTGTGGTGGGCTATGACGTGCCGTGGTGTTCCGTGGTGAACTGTGGTGGGCTGTGGTAAGCCGTGGTGGGTTGTGGTGGGCCGTGGTGGGCTGTGGTCGGACGTGGTGGGCTGGGACGGGCTGTGGTGGGCTGGGACGGGCCGTGGTGGGCCAGGACCGGCCTTGGTTGGCCGTGACGGGCTGTGGTGGGCCGGGCCGGGCTGTAGTGGGCGGGGACAAGTTGTGGTGGGCGGGGACAGGCTGTGGTGAGCAGGGAAGGGCTGTGGTGGCCTGGGACGGGCTGGGACGGGCTGTGGTGAGCGGGGACGGGCTTTGGTGGGCTCTGGTGGGCTGGAACGGGCTCTGGTAGGCTGGGACGGGCTGTGGTGGGCTGTGGTGGGACGGGACAGGCTGTGGTGGGCTGGGACGGGCTGTGGTGGTCTACGGTAGCCTGTGGTGTGCTGTAGTGGCCTGTGGTGGGCTGGGACGGGCTGTGGTGGGCTGGGACGGGCTGTGGTGGGCTGTGGTTGGACGGGACGGGCTGCGGTGAGCCAGGACAGGCTGTGGTGTGCTGAGACGGGCTCTGGTGGGCCGGGACGGGCTGTGGTGGGCCGGGATGGGCTATGGTGGGCCGGGACAAGCTGTGGTAGGTTGGGACGGGCTCTGGTGGACTGGGACGGGCTCTGGTGGGCTGGAACAGGCCGTGGTGGGCTGGGCTGGGCTGTGGTGGGGTGTGGTGAGCTGAGACGGTCTGGGAGGGGCTGAAACGGGCTGGGCCGGCTCTGGGGGTCTGGGAGGGGCTGGGAAGGCCTGTGGTGGGCTGGGACGAGCTGGGACGGGCTGAGACGGGCTGTGGTGGGCTGGGACGGGCTGTGGTGGGCTGGGACGGGCAGTGGTGGGCTGGGACGGGCAGTGGTGGGCTGGGACGGGCTGTGGTGGGCTGGGACGCGCTGTGGTGGGCTGGGACGCGCTGTGGTGTGCTGGGACGGGCTGCGGTGGGCTGGGACGGACTGTGGTGGGCTGGGACAAGCTGTGGTGGGCTGGGAAGGGCTGGGACGGGCTGTGGTGGGCTGGGAAGGGCTGGGATGGGCTGTGGTGGGCTGGGACGGGCTGTGGTTGGCTGGGATGGGCTGTGGTGGGCTGGGACTGGCTCTGGTGGGCCGGGACGTGCTGTGGTAGGCTGTGGTGTGCTGGGATGGGCTGTCGTGGGCTGGGACGGGCTGTGGTGGGCTGGGACGGGCTGTGGTGGGCTGGGACGGGCTGTGGTGGGCCGTGGTGGGCTGGGACGGGCTGGGAAGGGCTGTCGTGGGCTGTGGTGTGCTGGGACGGGCTGTGGTGGGCTGGGACGGGCTCTGGTTGGCTCGGACAAGTTGGGGTGGACTGTGGTGGGCTGAGACGGGCTGTGGTGGGCTGGGACGGGCTCTGGTTGGCTCGGACAAGCTGTGGTGGGCTGTGGTGGGCTGGGACGGGCTGTGGTGGGCTGGGACGGGCTGTGGTGGTCTGGGACGGGCTGTGGTGGGCTGGGACGGGATGCGGTGGGCCGTGGTGGGCTGTGGTGGGCCGTGGTGGGCTGGGACAGCCTGTGGTGGGCTATGACGTGCCGTGGTGTTCCGTGGTGAACTGTGGTGGGCTGTGGTAAGCCGTGGTGGGTTGTGGTGGGCCGTGGTGGGCTGTGGTCGGACGTGGTGGGCTGGGACGGGCTGTGGTGGGCTGGGACGGGCCGTGGTGGGCCAGGACCGGCCTTGGTTGGCCGTGACGGGCTGTGGTGGGCCGGGCCGGGCTGTAGTGGGCGGGGACAAGTTGTGGTGGGCGGGGACAGGCTGTGGTGAGCAGGGAAGGGCTGTGGTGGCCTGGGACGGGCTGGGACGGGCTGTGGTGAGCGGGGACGGGCTTTGGTGGGCTCTGGTGGGCTGGAACGGGCTCTGGTAGGCTGGGACGGGCTGTGGTGGGCTGTGGTGGGACGGGACAGGCTGTGGTGGGCTGGGACGGGCTGTGGTGGTCTACGGTAGCCTGTGGTGTGCTGTAGTGGCCTGTGGTGGGCTGGGACGGGCTGTGGTGGGCTGTGGTTGGACGGGACGGGCAGCGGTGAGCCAGGACAGGCTGTGGTGTGCTGAGACGGGCTCTGGTGGGCCGGGACGGGCTGTGGTGGGCCGGGATGGGCTATGGTGGGCCGGGACAAGCTGTGGTAGGTTGGGACGGGCTCTGGTGGACTGGGACGGGCTCTGGTGGGCTGGAACAGGCCGTGGTGGGCTGGGCTGGGCTGTGGTGGGGTGTGGTGAGCTGAGACGGTCTGGGAGGGGCTGAAACGGGCTGGGCCGGCTCTGGGGGTCTGGGAGGGGCTGGGAAGGCCTGTGGTGGGCTGGGACGAGCTGGGACGGGCTGGGACGGGCTGTGGTGGGCTGGGACGGGCTGTGGTGGGCTGGGACGGGCAGTGGTGGGCTGGGACGGGCTGTGGTGGGCTGGGACGGGCTGTGGTGGGCTGGGACGTGCTGTGGTGTGCTGGGACGCGCTGTGGTGGGCTGGGACGCGCTGTGGTGGGCTGGGAAGGGCTGGGACGGGCTGTGGTGGGCTGGGACGGGTCGTGGTGGGCCAGGACCCGCCTTGGTTGGCCGTGACGGGCTGTGGTGGGCCGGGCCGGTCTGTAGTGGGCGGGGACAAGTTGTGGTGGGCGGGGACAAGCTGTGGTGTGCTGGGACGGGCTGTGGTGGGCTGGGACGGGCTGTGGTGGGCTGGGATGGGCTGTGGTGGGCTGGGACAGGCTCTGGTGGGCCGGTACGTGCTGTGGTAGGCTGTGGTGTGCTGGGATGGGCTGTCGTGTGCTGGGAAGGGCTGTGGTGGGCTGGGACGGGCTGTGGTGGGCTGGGACAGGCTCTGGTGGGCCGGTACGTGCTGTGGTAGGCTGTGGTGTGCTGGGATGGGCTGTCCTGTGCTGGGAAGGGCTGTGGTGGGCTGGGACGGGCTGTGGTGGGCTGGGACGGGCTGTGGTGGGCTGTTACGGGCTGGGACGGGCTGTGGTGGTCTGGGACAAGCTGTGGTGGGCTCTGGTGGGATGGAACGGGTTGTCGTGGGCTTTGGTGGGCTGGGACTGGATGTGGTGGGCTGGGAAGGGCTGTGGTGGGCTGGGACAGGCTGGCACGGGCTGTGGTGGGCTGGTATTGGCTGGCACGAACTGGGACGGGCCGTGGTGGGCTGGGACGGGCCGTGGTGGGCTGGGACGGGCCGTGGTGGGCTGGGACGGGCTGTGGTGGGCCGCGGTGGGCCGTTGTGGGCTGGGACGGGCCGTGGTGAACTGTGGTGAGCTGTGGTGTCCTGGGATGGGCTGTGGGGGGCTATGACGGGATGTGGTGAGCTGGGACGGGCTGTGGTGAGCTGGATCGGGCTGAGACGGGCTGTGGTGGGCCGGGACGGGCTGGGACGGGCTGTGGTGGGCTGTGGTGGGATGGGACGAGCTGTGGTGGTCTATGGTGGGATGGGACGGGCTGGGACGGGATGTGGTGGGCCGCAATGGACTGGGACAGGCTGGGACGGGCTGTTGTGGGCTGGGACGAGTTGTGGTGGGCTGGGACGGGCTGACATGGGCTGGGACGGGTTGGGACGCCTTGGACGGGTTGTGGTGGGCGGTGACGTGTTGTGGTGGGCGGGGACGGGCTTTGGTGGGCGGGGACGGGCTTTGGTGGGCTGTGGTGGGCTGGAACGGGCTTTGGTGAGCTGGGACGGGCTGTGGTGGGCTGGGACGAGCTGTGGTGGGCTGGGACGAGTTCTGGTGGGCTGGGACGGGCTGAGATGGGCTGGGACGGGCTGGGACGCCTTGGACGGGCTGTGGTGGACGGTGACGGGTTGTGGTGGGCGGTGACGGGTTGTGGTGGGCTGGGACGGGCTTGGGTGTGCTGTGGTGGGCGGGCACGGTCTGTGGTGGGCTGGAACAGGCTGTGGTGGGTTGGGATGGGCTGTGGTGGGCCGGGACCGGTCTTGGTTGGCTGGGACGGGCCGTGGTGGGCCGGGAAGGGCCGTAGTGTGTGGGGACTAGTTGTGGTGGGCAGGGACGGGCTGTGGTGGGCGGGGACGGGCTGTGGTGGGCGGGGATGGGCTGTGGTGGGCGGGGACGGGATTTGGTGGCCTGTGGTGGGCTGGGACGAGCTGTGGTGGGCTGGGACGGGCTGTGGTGGGCTGTGGTGGGCTGGGACGGGCTGTGGTGTCCTGGGACGGGCTGTGGTGGGCTGGGACGGGCTGTGGTGGGATGGGACAAGCTGTGGTGGGCTCTGGTGGGCTGGGACGGGCTGTGGTGGGGTGGGACGGGCTCTGGTGTACTGGGACAAGCTGTGGTGGGCTGTGGTGGGCTGGGATGCGCTGTGGTGGGCTGGGATGCACTATGGTGGGCTGGGATGCGCTGTGGTGGGCTGGGACGCGCTGTGGTGGGCTGGGAAGGGCTGGGACGGGCTGTGGTGGGCTGGGACGGGCTGTGGTTGGCTGGGATGGGCTGTGGTGGGCTGGGACTGGCTCTGGTGGGCCGGGACGTGCTGTGGTAGGCTGTGGTGTGCTGGGACGGGCTGTGGTGTGCCGTGGTGGGCTGTGGTGTGCCGTGGTGTGCTGGGATAGGCTGTGGTGGGCTGGGACGGACTGTGGTGGGCTGGGACAAGCTGTGGTGGGCTGTGGTGGGCTGAGATGGTCTGTGGCGGGCTGTGGAGGGCTGGGACATGCTGTGTTGGTCTGGAAGGGGCCGTGGTGGGCCGTGGTGGGCTGTGGGTGGCCGTGGTGGGCTGTGGTGGGCTGTGCTGGGCTGGGACGGGCTGTGCTGGGCTGGGACGGGCTGTGCTGGGCTGGGACGGACTGCGGTGGGCTGTGGTGGGCCGTGGTGGGCCGGGATGGTCTGTGGTGGGCTGGGAAAGGCTGGGACGGGCTGTGGTGGGCCGGGACGGGCTGGGACGTGCTGGGACGGGCTGTGGTGGGCTGGGACGAGCTGTGGTGGTCTATGGTAAGATGGGACGGGCTGGGACGGGATGTGGTGGGCCGCAATGGACTGGGACAGGCTGGGACGGGCTGTGGTGGGCTGGGACAGGCTGGGACGGGCTGTGGTGGGCTGGGACGAGTTGTGGTGGGCTGGGACGGGCTGACATGGGCTGGGACGGGCTGGGACGCCTTGGACGGGTTGTGGTGGGCGGTGACGGGTTGTGGTGGGCGGGGAAGGGCTTTGGTGGGCTGGAACGGGCTTTGGTGGGCTGGGCCGTGCCGTGGTGTGCCGGGACCGGTCTTGGTTGGCTGGGACGGGCCGTGGTGGGCCGGGAAGGGCAGTAGTGGGTGGGGACAAGTTGTGGTGGGCGGGGACAAGTTGTAGTGGGCGGGGACGGGCTGTGGTGGGCGGGGACGGGCTGTGGTGGGCGGGGACGGGGTGTGGTCGGCGGGGACGGGGTGTGGTGAGCGGGGACGGGCTGTGGTGGGCTGTGGTGAGCTGGGAGGGGCTATGGTGGGCTGGGACGGGCTGCGGTGGGCTGGGACGGACTGCGGTGGGCTGGGACAAGCTGTGGTGGGCTCTGGTGGGCTGGGACGGGCTCTGGTGGGCTGGGATGCGCTGTGGTGGGCTGGGATGCGCTGTGGTGGGCTGGGACGTGCTGTGGTGGGCTGGGAAGGGCTGGGACGGGCTGTGGTGGGCTGGGACGGGCTGTGGTTGGCTGTGGTGGGCTGCGGTGGGCTGGGACGGACTGTGGTGGGCTGGGACGGGCTGTGGTGGGCGGGGACGGGCTGTGGTGGACAGGGACGGGTTCTGGTAGGTCCGGACAAGCTGTCGTGGTCCAGGACGGGCTGTGGTGGGCTGTGGTGGGCGGGGACGGGCTGTGGTGAGCGGGGACGGGCTGTGGTGGGCTGTGGTGAGCTGGGAGGGGCTATGGTGGGCTGGGACGGGCTGCGGTGGGCTGGGACGGACTGCGGTGGGCTGGGACAAGCTGTGGTGGGCTCTGGTGGGCTGGGACGGGCTCTGGTGGGCTGGGATGCGCTGTGGTGGGCTGGGATGCGCTGTGGTGGGCTGGGACGTGCTGTGGTGGGCTGGGAAGGGCTGGGACGGGCTGTGGTGGGCTGGGACGGGCTGTGGTTGGCTGTGGTGGGCTGCGGTGGGCTGGGACGGACTGTGGTGGGCTGGGACGGGCTGTGGTGGGCGGGGACGGGCTGTGGTCGGCGGGGACGGGGTGTGGTGAGCGGGGACGGGCTGTGGTGGGCTGTGGTGAGCTGGGACGGGCTATGGTGGGCTGGGACGGGCTGTGGTGTGCCGTGGTGGGCTGTGGTGTGCCGTGGTGTGCTGGGATAGGCTGTGGTGGGCTGGGACGGACTGTGGTGGGCTGGGACAAGCTGTGGTGGGCTGTGGTGGGCTGAGATGGTCTGTGGCGGGCTGTGGAGGGCTGGGACATGCTGTGTTGGTCTGGAAGGGGCCGTGGTGGGCCGTGGTGGGCTGTGGGTGGCCGTGGTGGGCTGTGGTGGGCTGTGCTGGGCTGGGACGGGCTGTGCTGGGCTGGGACGGGCTGTGCTGGGCTGGGACGGACTGCGGTGGGCTGTGGTGGGCCGTGGTGGGCCGGGATGGTCTGTGGTGGGCTGGGACAGGCTGGGACGGGCTGTGGTGGGCCGGGACGGGCTGGGACGTGCTGGGACGGGCTGTGGTGGGCTGGGACGAGCTGTGGTGGTCTATGGTAAGATGGGACGGGCTGGGACGGGATGTGGTGGGCCGCAATGGACTGGGACAGGCTGGGACGGGCTGTGGTGGGCTGGGACAGGCTGGGACGGGCTGTGGTGGGCTGGGACGAGTTGTGGTGGGCTGGGACGGGCTGACATGGGCTGGGACGGGCTGGGACGCCTTGGACGGGTTGTGGTGGGCGGTGACGGGTTGTGGTGGGCGGGGAAGGGCTTTGGTGGGCTGGAACGGGCTTTGGTGGGCTGGGCCGTGCCGTGGTGTGCCGGGACCGGTCTTGGTTGGCTGGGACGGGCCGTGGTGGGCCGGGAAGGGCAGTAGTGGGTGGGGACAAGTTGTGGTGGGCGGGGACAAGTTGTAGTGGGCGGGGACGGGCTGTGGTGGGCGGGGACGGGCTGTGGTGGGCGGGGACGGGCTGTGGTCGGCAGGGACGGGGTGTGGTGAGCGGGGACGGGCTGTGGTGGGCTGTGGTGAGCTGGGACGGGCTATGGTGGGCTGGGACGGGCTGCGGTGGGCTGGGACGGACTGCGGTGGGCTGGGACAAGCTGTGGTGGGCTCTGGTGGGCTGGGACGGGCTCTGGTGGGCTGGGACAAGCTGTGGTGGGCTGTGGTGGGCTGAAACGGGCTGTGGTGGGCTGGGATGCGCTGTGGTGGGCTGGGATGCGCTGTGGTGGGCTGGGACGTGCTGTGGTGGGCTGGGAAGGGCTGGGACGGGCTGTGGTGGGCTGGGACGGGCTGTGGTTGGCTGTGGTGGGCTGCGGTGGGCTGGGACGGACTGTGGTGGGCTGGGACGGACTGTGGTGTGCTGGGACGGGCTGCGGTGGGCTGGGACGGACTGTGGTGGGCTGGGACAAGCTGTGGTGGGCTGGGAAGGGCTGGGACGGGCTGTGGTGGGCTGGGAAGGGCTGGGACGGGCTGTGGTGGGCTGGGACGGGCTGTGGTTGGCTGGGATGGGCTGTGGTGGGCTGGGACTGGCTCTGGTGGGCCGGGACGTGCTGTGGTAGGCTGTGGTGTGCTGGGATGGGCTGTCGTGGGCTGGGACGGGCTGTGGTGGGCTGGGACGGGCTGTGGTGGGCTGGGACGGGCTGGGACGGGCTGGGAAGGGCTGTCGTGGGCTGTGGTGTGCTGGGACGGGCTGTGGTGGGCTGGGACGGGCTGTGGTGGGCTGGGACAAGTTGGGGTGGACTGTGGTGGGCTGAGACGGGCTGTGGTGGGCTGGTACGGGCTCTGGTTGGCTCGGACAAGCTGTGGTGGGCTGTGGTGGGCTGAAAAGGGCTGTGGTGGGCTGGGACGGGCTGTGGTGGGCTGGGACGGGCTGTGGTGGTCTGGGACGGGCTGTGGTGGGCTGGGACGGGATGCGGTGGGCCGTGGTGGGCTGTGGTGGGCCGTGGTGGGCTGGGACAGCCTGTGGTGGGCTATGACGTGCCGTGGTGTTCCGTGGTGAACTGTGGTGGGCTGTGGTAAGCCGTGGTGGGTTGTGGTGGGCCGTGGTGGGCTGTGGTCGGACGTGGTGGGCTGGGACGGGCTGTGGTGGGCTGGGACGGGCCGTGGTGGGCCAGGACCGGCCTTCGTTGGCCGTGACGGGCTGTGGTGGGCCGGGCCGGGCTGTAGTGGGCGGGGACAAGTTGTGGTGGGCGGGGACAGGCTGTGGTGAGCAGGGAAGGGCTGTGGTGGCCTGGGACGGGCTGGGACGGGCTGTGGTGAGCGGGGACGGGCTTTGGTGGGCTCTGGTGGGCTGGAACGGGCTCTGGTAGGCTGGGACGGGCTGTGGTGGGCTGTGGTGGGACGGGACAGGCTGTGGTGGGCTGGGACGGGCTGTGGTGGTCTACGGTAGCCTGTGGTGTGCTGTAGTGGCCTGTGGTGGGCTGGGACGGGCTGTGGTGGGCTGGGACGGGCTGTGGTGGGCTGTGGTTGGACGGGACGGGCTGCGGTGAGCCAGGACAGGCTGTGGTGTGCTGAGACGGGCTCTGGTGGGCCGGGACGGGCTGTGGTGGGCCGGGATGGGCTATGGTGGGCCGGGACAAGCTGTGGTAGGTTGGGACGGGCTCTGGTGGACTGGGACGGGCTCTGGTGGGCTGGAACAGGCCGTGGTGGGCTGGGCTGGGCTGTGGTGGGGTGTGGTGAGCTGAGACGGTCTGGGAGGGGCTGAAACGGGCTGGGCCGGCTCTGGGGGTCTGGGAGGGGCTGGGAAGGCCTGTGGTGGGCTGGGACGAGCTGGGACGGGCTGAGACGGGCTGTGGTGGGCTGGGACGGGCTGTGGTGGGCTGGGACGGGCAGTGGTGGGCTGGGACGGGCAGTGGTGGGCTGGGACGGGCTGTGGTGGGCTGGGACGCGCTGTGGTGGGCTGGGACGCGCTGTGGTGTGCTGGGACGGGCTGCGGTGGGCTGGGACGGACTGTGGTGGGCTGGGACAAGCTGTGGTGGGCTGGGACGGGCTGTGGTGGGCTGGGAAGGGCTGGGATGGGCTGTGGTGGGCTGGGACGGGCTGTGGTTGGCTGGGATGGGCTGTGGTGGGCTGGGACTGGCTCTGGTGGGCCGGGACGTGCTGTGGTAGGCTGTGGTGTGCTGGGATGGGCTGTCGTGGGCTGGGACGGGCTGTGGTGGGCTGGGACGGACTGTGGTGGGCTGGGACGGGCTGTGGTGGGCCGTGGTGGGCTGGGACGGGCTGGGAAGGGCTGTCGTGGGCTGTGGTGTGCTGGGACGGGCTGTGGTGGGCTGGGACGGGCTGTGGTGGGCTGGGACAAGTTGGGGTGGACTGTGGTGGGCTGAGACGGGCTGTGGTGGGCTGGGACGGGCTCTGGTTGGCTCGGACAAGCTGTGGTGGGCTGTGGTGGGCTGGGACGGGCTGTGGTGGGCTGGGACGGGCTGTGGTGGTCTGGGACGGGCTGTGGTGGGCTGGGACGGGATGCGGTGGGCCGTGGTGGGCTGTGGTGGGCCGTGGTGGGCTGGGACAGCCTGTGGTGGGCTATGACGTGCCGTGGTGTTCCGTGGTGAACTGTGGTGGGCTGTGGTAAGCCGTGGTGGGTTGTGGTGGGCCGTGGTGGGCTGTGGTCGGACGTGGTGGGCTGGGACGGGCTGTGGTGGGCTGGGACGGGCCGTGGTGGGCCAGGACCGGCCTTGGTTGGCCGTGACGGGCTGTGGTGGGCCGGGCCAGGCTGTAGTGGGCGGGGACAAGTTGTGGTGGGCGGGGACAGGCTGTGGTGAGCAGGGAAGGGCTGTGGTGGCCTGGGACGGGCTGGGACGGGCTGTGGTGAGCGGGGACGGGCTTTGGTGGGCTCTGGTGGGCTGGAACGGGCTCTGGTAGGCTGGGACGGGCTGTGGTGGGCTGTGGTGGGACGGGACAGGCTGTGGTGGGCTGGGACGGGCTGTGGTGGTCTACGGTAGCCTGTGGTGTGCTGTAGTGGCCTGTGGTGGGCTGGGACGGGCTGTGGTGGGCTGGGACGGGCTGTGGTGGGCTGTGGTTGGACGGGACGGGCAGCGGTGAGCCAGGACAGGCTGTGGTGTGCTGAGACGGGCTCTGGTGGGCCGGGACGGGCTGTGGTGGGCCGGGATGGGCTATGGTGGGCCGGGACAAGCTGTGGTAGGTTGGGACGGGCTCTGGTGGACTGGGACGGGCTCTGGTGGGCTGGAACAGGCCGTGGTGGGCTGGGCTGGGCTGTGGTGGGGTGTGGTGAGCTGAGACGGTCTGGGAGGGGCTGAAACGGGCTGGGCCGGCTCTGAGGGTCTGGGAGGGGCTGGGAAGGCCTGTGGTGGGCTGGGACGAGCTGGGACAGGCTGGGACGGGCTGTGGTGGGCTGGGACGGGCTGTGGTGGGCTGGGACGGGCAGTGGTGGGCTGGGACGGGCTCTGGTGGTATGGACCGGGCTGTGGTGGGCTGGGACGCGCTGTGGTGTGCTGGGACGCGCTGTGGTGGGCTGGGACGCGCTGTGGTGGGCTGGGAAGGGCTGGGACGGGCTGTGGTGGGCTGGGACGGGTCGTGGTGGGCCAGGACCCGCCTTGGTTGGCCGTGACGGGCTGTGGTGGGCCGGGCCGGTCTGTAGTGGGCGGGGACAAGTTGTGGTGGGCGGGGACAAGCTGTGGTGTGCTGGGACGGGCTGTGGTGGGCTGGGACGGGCTGTGGTGGGCTGGGATGGGCTGTGGTGGGCTGGGACAGGCTCTGGTGGGCCGGTACGTGCTGTGGTAGGCTGTGGTGTGCTGGGATGGGCTGTCGTGTGCTGGGAAGGGCTGTGGTGGGCTGGGACGGGCTGTGGTGGGCTGGGACAGGCTCTGGTGGGCCGGTACGTGCTGTGGTAGGCTGTGGTGTGCTGGGATGGGCTGTCCTGTGCTGGGAAGGGCTGTGGTGGGCTGGGACGGGCTGTGGTGGGCTGGGACGGGCTGTGGTGGGCTGTGGTGGGATGGGACGAGCTGTGGTGGTCTATGGTGGGATGGGACGGGCTGGGACGGGATGTGGTGGGCCGCAATGGACTGGGACAGGCTGGGACGGGCTGTTGTGGGCTGGGACGAGTTGTGGTGGGCTGGGACGGGCTGACATGGGCTGGGACGGGTTGGGACGCCTTGGACGGGTTGTGGTGGGCGGTGACGTGTTGTGGTGGGCGGGGACGGGCTTTGGTGGGCGGGGACGGGCTTTGGTGGGCTGTGGTGGGCTGGAACGGGCTTTGGTGAGCTGGGACGGGCTGTGGTGGGCTGGGACGAGCTGTGGTGGGCTGGGACGAGTTCTGGTGGGCTGGGACGGGCTGAGATGGGCTGGGACGGGCTGGGACACCTTGGACGGGCTGTGGTGGACGGTGACGGGTTGTGGTGGGCGGTGACGGGTTGTGGTGGGCTGGGACGGGCTTGGGTGTGCTGTGGTGGGCGGGCACGGTCTGTGGTGGGCTGGAACAGGCTGTGGTGGGTTGGGATGGGCTGTGGTGGGCCGGGGACCGGTCTTGGTTGGCTGGGACGGGCCGTGGTGGGCCGGGAAGGGCCGTAGTGTGTGGGGACAAGTTGTGGTGGGCAGGGACGGGCTGTGGTGGGCGGGGATGGGCTGTGGTGGGCGGGGACGGGATTTGGTGGCCTGTGGTGGGCTGGGACGAGCTGTGGTGGGCTGGGACGGGCTGTGGTGGGCTGTGGTGGGCTGGGACGGGCTGTGGTGTCCTGGGACGGGCTGTGGTGGGCTGGGACGGGCTGTGGTGGGCTGGGACAAGCTGTGGTGGGCTCTGGTGGGCTGGGACGGGCTGTGGTGGGGTGGGACGGGCTCTGGTGTACTGGGACAAGCTGTGGTGGGCTGTGGTGGGCTGGGATGCGCTGTGGTGGGCTGGGATGCGCTATGGTGGGCTGGGATGCGCTGTGGTGGGCTGGGACGCGCTGTGGTGGGCTGGGAAGGGCTGGGACGGGCTGTGGTGGGCTGGGACGGGCTGTGGTTGGCTGGGATGGGCTGTGGTGGGCTGGGACTGGCTCTGGTGGGCCGGGACGTGCTGTGGTAGGCTGTGGTGTGCTGGGACGGGCTGTGGTGTGCCGTGGTGGGCTGTGGTGTGCCGTGGTGTGCTGGGATAGGCTGTGGTGGGCTGGGACGGACTGTGGTGGGCTGGGACAAGCTGTGGTGGGCTGTGGTGGGCTGAGACGGGCTGTGGAGGGCTGGGACGGGCTGTGGTGGTCTGGGACGGGCTGTGGTGGGCTGGGACGGGATGCGGTGGGCCGTGGTGGGCTGGGACAGGCTGTGGTAAGCTATGGCGTGCCGTGGTGTGCCGTGGTGAACTGTGGTGGGCTGTGGTAAGCCGTGGTGGGTTGTGGTGGGCCGTGGTGGGCTGTGGTGGGCTGTGGTGGGACGGGACAGGCTGTGGTGGGCTGGGACGGGCTGTGGTGGTCTACGGTAGCCTGTGGTGTGCTGTAGTGGCCTGTGGTGGGCTGGGACGGGCTGTGGTGGGCTGGGACGTGCTGTGGTGGGCTGTGGTTGGACGGGACGGGCTGCGGTGAGCCAGGACAGGCTGTGGTGTGCTGAGACGGGCTCTGGTGGGCCGGGACGGGCTGTGGTGGGCCGGGATGGGCTATGGTGGGCCGGGACAAGCTGTGGTAGGTTGGGACGGGCTCTGGTGGACTGGGACGGGCTCTGGTGGGCTGGAACAGGCCGTGGTGGGCTGGGCTGGGCTGTGGTGGGGTGTGGTGAGCTGAGACGGTCTGGGAGGGGCTGAAACGGGCTGGGCTGGCTCTGGGGGTCTGGGAGGGGCTGGGAAGGCCTGTGGTGGGCTGGGACGAGCTGGGACGGGCTGGGACGGGCTGTGGTGGGCTGGGACGGGCTGTGGTGGGCTGGGACGGGCAGTGGTGGGCTGGGACGGGCTGGGACGTGCTGGGACGGGCTGTGGTGGGCTGGGACGAGCTGTGGTGGTCTATGGTAAGATGGGACGGGCTGGGACGGGATGTGATGGGCCGCAATGGACTGGGACAGGCTGGGACGGGCTGTGGTGGGCTGGGACAGGCTGGGACGGGCTGTGGTGGGCTGGGACGAGTTGTGGTGGGCTGGGACGGGCTGACATGGGCTGGGACGGGCTGGGACGCCTTGGACGGGTTGTGGTGGGCGGTGACGGGTTGTGGTGGGCGGGGAAGGGCTTTGGTGGGCTGGAACGGGCTTTGGTGGGCTGGGCCGTGCCGTGGTGTGCCGGGACCGGTCTTGGTTGGCTGGGACGGGCCGTGGTGGGCCGGGAAGGGCAGTAGTGGGTGGGGACAAGTTGTGGTGGGCGGGGACAAGTTGTAGTGGGCAGGGACGGGCTGTGGTGGGCGGGGACGGGCTGTGGTGGGCGGGGACGGGCTGTGGTCGGCGGGGACGGGGTGTGGTGAGCGGGGACGGGCTTTGGTGGGTTGTGGTGAGCTGGGACGGGCTATGGTGGGCTGGGACGGGCTGCGGTGGGCTGGGACGGACTGCGGTGGGCTGGGACAAGCTGTGGTGGGCTCTGGTGGGCTGGGACGGACTGCGGTGGGCTGGGACAAGCTGTGGTGGGCTGTGGTGGGCTGAAACGGGCTGTGGTGGGCTGGGATGCGCTGTGGTGGGCTGGGATGCGCTGTGGTGGGCTGGGACGTGCTGTGGTGGGCTGGGACGGGCTGTGGTGGGCTGGGACGGGCTGTGGTTGGCTGTGGTAGGCTGGGAAGGGCTGGGACGGGCTGTGGTGGGCTGGGACGGACTGTGGTGTCCTGGGACGGGCTGCGGTGGGCTGGGACGGACTGCGGTGGGCTGGGACAAGCTGTGGTGGGCTGGGAAGGGCTGGGACGGGCTGTGGTGGGCTGGGAAGGGCTGGGATGGGCTGTGATGGGCTGGGACGGGCTGTGGTTGGCTGGGATGGGCTGTGGTGGGCTGGGACTGGCTCTGGTGGGCCGGGACGTGCTGTGGTAGGCTGTGGTGTGCTGGGATGGGCTGTCGTGGGCTGGGACGGGCTGTGGTGGGCTGGGACGGGCTGTGGTGGGCTGGGACGGGCTGTGGTGGGCTGGGACGGGCTGGGACGGGCTGGGAAGGGCTGTCGTGGGCTGTGGTGTGCTGGGACGGGCTGTGGTGGGCTGGGACGGGCTGTGGTGGGCTGGGACAAGTTGGGGTGGACTGTGGTGGGCTGAGACGGGCTGTGGTGGGCTGGGACGGGCTCTGGTTGGCTCGGACAAGCTGTGGTGGGCTGTGGTGGGCTGGGACGGGCTGTGGTGGGCTGGGACGGGCTGTGGTGGGCTGGGACGGGCTGTGGTGGTCTGGGACGGGCTGTGGTGGGCTGGGACGGGATGCGGTGGGCCGTGGTGGGCTGTGGTGGGCCGTGGTGGGCTGGGACAGCCTGTGGTGGGCTATGACGTGCCGTGGTGTTCCGTGGTGAACTGTGGTGGGCTGTGGTAAGCCGTGGTGGGTTGTGGTGGGCCGTGGTGGGCTGTGGTCGGACGTGGTGGGCTGGGACAAGCTGTGGTGGGCTGGGACGGGCAGTGGTGGGCTGGGACGGGCTCTGGTGGTATGGACCGGGCTGTGGTGGGCTGGGACGCGCTGTGGTGTGCTGGGACGCGCTGTGGTGGGCTGGGACGCGCTGTGGTGGGCTGGGAAGGGCTGGGACGGGCTGTGGTGGGCTGGGACGGGTCGTGGTGGGCCAGGACCCGCCTTGGTTGGCCGTGACGGGCTGTGGTGGGCCGGGCCGGTCTGTAGTGGGCGGGGACAAGTTGTGGTGGGCGGGGACAAGCTGTGGTGTGCTGGGACGGGCTGTGGTGGGCTGGGACGGGCTGTGGTGGGCTGGGATGGGCTGTGGTGGGCTGGGACAGGCTCTGGTGGGCCGGTACGTGCTGTGGTAGGCTGTGGTGTGCTGGGATGGGCTGTCGTGTGCTGGGAAGGGCTGTGGTGGGCTGGGACGGGCTGTGGTGGGCTGGGACAGGCTCTGGTGGGCCGGTACGTGCTGTGGTAGGCTGTGGTGTGCTGGGATGGGCTGTCCTGTGCTGGGAAGGGCTGTGGTGGGCTGGGACGGGCTGTGGTGGGCTGGGACGGGCTGTGGTGGGCTGTGGTGGGATGGGACGAGCTGTGGTGGTCTATGGTGGGATGGGACGGGCTGGGACGGGATGTGGTGGGCCGCAATGGACTGGGACAGGCTGGGACGGGCTGTTGTGGGCTGGGACGAGTTGTGGTGGGCTGGGACGGGCTGACATGGGCTGGGACGGGTTGGGACGCCTTGGACGGGTTGTGGTGGGCGGTGACGTGTTGTGGTGGGCGGGGACGGGCTTTGGTGGGCGGGGACGGGCTTTGGTGGGCTGTGGTGGGCTGGAACGGGCTTTGGTGAGCTGGGACGGGCTGTGGTGGGCTGGGACGAGCTGTGGTGGGCTGGGACGAGTTCTGGTGGGCTGGGACGGGCTGAGATGGGCTGGGACGGGCTGGGACACCTTGGACGGGCTGTGGTGGACGGTGACGGGTTGTGGTGGGCGGTGACGGGTTGTGGTGGGCTGGGACGGGCTTGGGTGTGCTGTGGTGGGCGGGCACGGTCTGTGGTGGGCTGGAACAGGCTGTGGTGGGTTGGGATGGGCTGTGGTGGGCCGGGACCGGTCTTGGTTGGCTGGGACGGGCCGTGGTGGGCCGGGAAGGGCCGTAGTGTGTGGGGACTAGTTGTGGTGGGCAGGGACGGGCTGTGGTGGGCGGGGACGGGCTGTGGTGGGCGGGGATGGGCTGTGGTGGGCGGGGACGGGATTTGGTGGCCTGTGGTGGGCTGGGACGAGCTGTGGTGGGCTGGGACGGGCTGTGGTGGGCTGTGGTGGGCTGGGACGGGCTGTGGTGTCCTGGGACGGGCTGTGGTGGGCTGGGACGGGCTGTGGTGGGCTGGGACAAGCTGTGGTGGGCTCTGGTGGGCTGGGACGGGCTGTGGTGGGGTGGGACGGGCTCTGGTGTACTGGGACAAGCTGTGGTGGGCTGTGGTGGGCTGGGATGCGCTGTGGTGGGCTGGGATGCGCTATGGTGGGCTGGGATGCGCTGTGGTGGGCTGGGACGCGCTGTGGTGGGCTGGGAAGGGCTGGGACGGGCTGTGGTGGGCTGGGACGGGCTGTGGTTGGCTGGGATGGGCTGTGGTGGGCTGGGACTGGCTCTGGTGGGCCGGGACGTGCTGTGGTAGGCTGTGGTGTGCTGGGACGGGCTGTGGTGTGCCGTGGTGGGCTGTGGTGTGCCGTGGTGTGCTGGGATAGGCTGTGGTGGGCTGGGACGGACTGTGGTGGGCTGGGACAAGCTGTGGTGGGCTGTGGTGGGCTGAGACGGGCTGTGGAGGGCTGGGACGGGCTGTGGTGGTCTGGGACGGGCTGTGGTGGGCTGGGACGGGATGCGGTGGGCCGTGGTGGGCTGGGACAGGCTGTGGTAAGCTATGGCGTGCCGTGGTGTGCCGTGGTGAACTGTGGTGGGCTGTGGTAAGCCGTGGTGGGTTGTGGTGGGCCGTGGTGGGCTGTGGTGGGCTGTGGTGGGACGGGACAGGCTGTGGTGGGCTGGGACGGGCTGTGGTGGTCTACGGTAGCCTGTGGTGTGCTGTAGTGGCCTGTGGTGGGCTGGGACGGGCTGTGGTGGGCTGGGACGTGCTGTGGTGGGCTGTGGTTGGACGGGACGGGCTGCGGTGAGCCAGGACAGGCTGTGGTGTGCTGAGACGGGCTCTGGTGGGCCGGGACGGGCTGTGGTGGGCCGGGATGGGCTATGGTGGGCCGGGACAAGCTGTGGTAGGTTGGGACGGGCTCTGGTGGACTGGGACGGGCTCTGGTGGGCTGGAACAGGCCGTGGTGGGCTGGGCTGGGCTGTGGTGGGGTGTGGTGAGCTGAGACGGTCTGGGAGGGGCTGAAACGGGCTGGGCTGGCTCTGGGGGTCTGGGAGGGGCTGGGAAGGCCTGTGGTGGGCTGGGACGAGCTGGGACGGGCTGGGACGGGCTGTGGTGGGCTGGGACGGGCTGTGGTGGGCTGGGACGGGCAGTGGTGGGCTGGGACGGGCTGGGACGTGCTGGGACGGGCTGTGGTGGGCTGGGACGAGCTGTGGTGGTCTATGGTAAGATGGGACGGGCTGGGACGGGATGTGGTGGGCCGCAATGGACTGGGACAGGCTGGGACGGGCTGTGGTGGGCTGGGACAGGCTGGGACGGGCTGTGGTGGGCTGGGACGAGTTGTGGTGGGCTGGGACGGGCTGACATGGGCTGGGACGGGCTGGGACGCCTTGGACGGGTTGTGGTGGGCGGTGACGGGTTGTGGTGGGCTGGGACGGGATGCGGTGGGCCGTGGTGGGCTGTGGTGGGCCGTGGTGGGCTGGGACAGCCTGTGGTGGGCTATGACGTGCCGTGGTGTTCCGTGGTGAACTGTGGTGGGCTGTGGTAAGCCGTGGTGGGTTGTGGTGGGCCGTGGTGGGCTGTGGTCGGACGTGGTGGGCTGGGACAAGCTGTGGTGGGCTGGGACGGGCAGTGGTGGGCTGGGACGGGCTCTGGTGGTATGGACCGGGCTGTGGTGGGCTGGGACGCGCTGTGGTGTGCTGGGACGCGCTGTGGTGGGCTGGGACGCGCTGTGGTGGGCTGGGAAGGGCTGGGACGGGCTGTGGTGGGCTGGGACGGGTCGTGGTGGGCCAGGACCCGCCTTGGTTGGCCGTGACGGGCTGTGGTGGGCCGGGCCGGTCTGTAGTGGGCGGGGACAAGTTGTGGTGGGCGGGGACAAGCTGTGGTGTGCTGGGACGGGCTGTGGTGGGCTGGGACGGGCTGTGGTGGGCTGGGATGGGCTGTGGTGGGCTGGGACAGGCTCTGGTGGGCCGGTACGTGCTGTGGTAGGCTGTGGTGTGCTGGGATGGGCTGTCGTGTGCTGGGAAGGGCTGTGGTGGGCTGGGACGGGCTGTGGTGGGCTGGGACAGGCTCTGGTGGGCCGGTACGTGCTGTGGTAGGCTGTGGTGTGCTGGGATGGGCTGTCCTGTGCTGGGAAGGGCTGTGGTGGGCTGGGACGGGCTGTGGTGGGCTGGGACGGGCTGTGGTGGGCTGTGGTGGGATGGGACGAGCTGTGGTGGTCTATGGTGGGATGGGACGGGCTGGGACGGGATGTGGTGGGCCGCAATGGACTGGGACAGGCTGGGACGGGCTGTTGTGGGCTGGGACGAGTTGTGGTGGGCTGGGACGGGCTGACATGGGCTGGGACGGGTTGGGACGCCTTGGACGGGTTGTGGTGGGCGGTGACGTGTTGTGGTGGGCGGGGACGGGCTTTGGTGGGCGGGGACGGGCTTTGGTGGGCTGTGGTGGGCTGGAACGGGCTTTGGTGAGCTGGGACGGGCTGTGGTGGGCTGGGACGAGCTGTGGTGGGCTGGGACGAGTTCTGGTGGGCTGGGACGGGCTGAGATGGGCTGGGACGGGCTGGGACACCTTGGACGGGCTGTGGTGGACGGTGACGGGTTGTGGTGGGCGGTGACGGGTTGTGGTGGGCTGGGACGGGCTTGGGTGTGCTGTGGTGGGCGGGCACGGTCTGTGGTGGGCTGGAACAGGCTGTGGTGGGTTGGGATGGGCTGTGGTGGGCCGGGACCGGTCTTGGTTGGCTGGGACGGGCCGTGGTGGGCCGGGAAGGGCCGTAGTGTGTGGGGACTAGTTGTGGTGGGCAGGGACGGGCTGTGGTGGGCGGGGACGGGCTGTGGTGGGCGGGGATGGGCTGTGGTGGGCGGGGACGGGATTTGGTGGCCTGTGGTGGGCTGGGACGAGCTGTGGTGGGCTGGGACGGGCTGTGGTGGGCTGTGGTGGGCTGGGACGGGCTGTGGTGTCCTGGGACGGGCTGTGGTGGGCTGGGACGGGCTGTGGTGGGCTGGGACAAGCTGTGGTGGGCTCTGGTGGGCTGGGACGGGCTGTGGTGGGGTGGGACGGGCTCTGGTGTACTGGGACAAGCTGTGGTGGGCTGTGGTGGGCTGGGATGCGCTGTGGTGGGCTGGGATGCGCTATGGTGGGCTGGGATGCGCTGTGGTGGGCTGGGACGCGCTGTGGTGGGCTGGGAAGGGCTGGGACGGGCTGTGGTGGGCTGGGACGGGCTGTGGTTGGCTGGGATGGGCTGTGGTGGGCTGGGACTGGCTCTGGTGGGCCGGGACGTGCTGTGGTAGGCTGTGGTGTGCTGGGACGGGCTGTGGTGTGCCGTGGTGGGCTGTGGTGTGCCGTGGTGTGCTGGGATAGGCTGTGGTGGGCTGGGACGGACTGTGGTGGGCTGGGACAAGCTGTGGTGGGCTGTGGTGGGCTGAGACGGGCTGTGGAGGGCTGGGACGGGCTGTGGTGGTCTGGGACGGGCTGTGGTGGGCTGGGACGGGATGCGGTGGGCCGTGGTGGGCTGGGACAGGCTGTGGTAAGCTATGGCGTGCCGTGGTGTGCCGTGGTGAACTGTGGTGGGCTGTGGTAAGCCGTGGTGGGTTGTGGTGGGCCGTGGTGGGCTGTGGTGGGCTGTGGTGGGACGGGACAGGCTGTGGTGGGCTGGGACGGGCTGTGGTGGTCTACGGTAGCCTGTGGTGTGCTGTAGTGGCCTGTGGTGGGCTGGGACGGGCTGTGGTGGGCTGGGACGTGCTGTGGTGGGCTGTGGTTGGACGGGACGGGCTGCGGTGAGCCAGGACAGGCTGTGGTGTGCTGAGACGGGCTCTGGTGGGCCGGGACGGGCTGTGGTGGGCCGGGATGGGCTATGGTGGGCCGGGACAAGCTGTGGTAGGTTGGGACGGGCTCTGGTGGACTGGGACGGGCTCTGGTGGGCTGGAACAGGCCGTGGTGGGCTGGGCTGGGCTGTGGTGGGGTGTGGTGAGCTGAGACGGTCTGGGAGGGGCTGAAACGGGCTGGGCTGGCTCTGGGGGTCTGGGAGGGGCTGGGAAGGCCTGTGGTGGGCTGGGACGAGCTGGGACGGGCTGGGACGGGCTGTGGTGGGCTGGGACGGGCTGTGGTGGGCTGGGACGGGCAGTGGTGGGCTGGGACGGGCTGGGACGTGCTGGGACGGGCTGTGGTGGGCTGGGACGAGCTGTGGTGGTCTATGGTAAGATGGGACGGGCTGGGACGGGATGTGGTGGGCCGCAATGGACTGGGACAGGCTGGGACGGGCTGTGGTGGGCTGGGACAGGCTGGGACGGGCTGTGGTGGGCTGGGACGAGTTGTGGTGGGCTGGGACGGGCTGACATGGGCTGGGACGGGCTGGGACGCCTTGGACGGGTTGTGGTGGGCGGTGACGGGTTGTGGTGGGCGGGGAAGGGCTTTGGTGGGCTGGAACGGGCTTTGGTGGGCCGGGCCGTGCCGTGGTGTGCCGGGACCGGTCTTGGTTGGCTGGGACGGGCCGTGGTGGGCCGGGAAGGGCAGTAGTGGGTGGGGACAAGTTGTGGTGGGCGGGGACAAGTTGTAGTGGGCAGGGACGGGCTGTGGTGGGCGGGGACGGGCTGTGGTGGGCGGGGACGGGCTGTGGTCGGCGGGGACGGGGTGTGGTGAGCGGGGACGGGCTTTGGTGGGTTGTGGTGAGCTGGGACGGGCTATGGTGGGCTGGGACGGGCTGCGGTGGGCTGGGACGGACTGCGGTGGGCTGGGACAAGCTGTGGTGGGCTCTGGTGGGCTGGGACGGACTGCGGTGGGCTGGGACAAGCTGTGGTGGGCTGTGGTGGGCTGAAACGGGCTGTGGTGGGCTGGGATGCGCTGTGGTGGGCTGGGATGCACTGTGGTGGGCTGGGACGTGCTGTGGTGGGCTGGGACGGGCTGTGGTGGGCTGGGACGGGCTGTGGTTGGCTGTGGTAGGCTGGGAAGGGCTGGGACGGGCTGTGGTGGGCTGGGACGGACTGTGGTGTCCTGGGACGGGCTGCGGTGGGCTGGGACGGACTGCGGTGGGCTGGGACAAGCTGTGGTGGGCTGGGAAGGGCTGGGACGGGCTGTGGTGGGCTGGGAAGGGCTGGGATGGGCTGTGATGGGCTGGGACGGGCTGTGGTTGGCTGGGATGGGCTGTGGTGGGCTGGGACTGGCTCTGGTGGGCCGGGACGTGCTGTGGTAGGCTGTGGTGTGCTGGGATGGGCTGTCGTGGGCTGGGACGGGCTGTGGTGGGCTGGGACGGGCTGTGGTGGGCTGGGACGGGCTGTGGTGGGCTGGGACGGGCTGGGACGGGCTGGGAAGGGCTGTCGTGGGCTGTGGTGTGCTGGGACGGGCTGTGGTGGGCTGGGACGGGCTGTGGTGGGCTGGGACAAGTTGGGGTGGACTGTGGTGGGCTGAGACGGGCTGTGGTGGGCTGGGACGGGCTCTGGTTGGCTCGGACAAGCTGTGGTGGGCTGTGGTGGGCTGGGACGGGCTGTGGTGGGCTGGGACGGGCTGTGGTGGGCTGGGACGGGCTGTGGTGGTCTGGGACGGGCTGTGGTGGGCTGGGACGGGATGCGGTGGGCCGTGGTGGGCTGTGGTGGGCCGTGGTGGGCTGGGACAGCCTGTGGTGGGCTATGACGTGCCGTGGTGTTCCGTGGTGAACTGTGGTGGGCTGTGGTAAGCCGTGGTGGGTTGTGGTGGGCCGTGGTGGGCTGTGGTCGGACGTGGTGGGCTGGGACAAGCTGTGGTGGGCTGGGACGGGCCGTGGTGGGCCAGGACCGGCCTTGGTTGGCCGTGACGGGCTGTGGTGGGCCGGGCCGGGCTGTAGTGGGCGGGGACAAGTTGTGGTGGGCGGGGACAGGCTGTGGTGAGCAGGGAAGGGCTGTGGTGGCCTGGGACGGGCTGGGACGGGCTGTGGTGAGCGGGGACGGGCTTTGGTGGGCTCTGGTGGGCTGGAACGGGCTCTGGTAGGCTGGGACGGGCTGTGGTGGGCTGTGGTGGGACGGGACAGGCTGTGGTGGGCTGGGACGGGCTGTGGTGGTCTACGGTAGCCTGTGGTGTGCTGTAGTGGCCTGTGGTGGGCTGGGACGGGCTGTGGTGGGCTGGGACGGGCTGTGGTGGGCTGTGGTTGGACGGGACGGGCTGCGGTGAGCCAGGACAGGCTGTGGTGTGCTGAGACGGGCTCTGGTGGGCCGGGACGGGCTGTGGTGGGCCGGGATGGGCTATGGTGGGCCGGGACAAGCTGTGGTAGGTTGGGACGGGCTCTGGTGGACTGGGACGGGCTCTGGTGGGCTGGAACAGGCCGTGGTGGGCTGGGATGGGCTGTGGTGGGGTGTGGTGAGCTGAGACGGTCTGGGAGGGGCTGAAACGGGCTGGGCCGGCTCTGGGGGTCTGGGAGGGGCTGGGAAGGCCTGTGGTGGGCTGGGACGAGCTGGGACGGGCTGGGACGGGCTGTGGTGGGCTGGGACGGGCAGTGGTGGGCTGGGACAGGCTGTGGTGGGCTGGGACGGGCTGTGGTGGGCTGGGACGCGCTGTGGTGTGCTGGGACGCGCTGTGGTGGGCTGGGACGCGCTGTGGTGGGCTGGGAAGGGCTGGGACGGGCTGTGGTGGGCTGGGACGGGTCGTGGTGGGCCAGGACCCGCCTTGGTTGGCCGTGACGGGCTGTGGTGGGCCGGGCCGGTCTGTAGTGGGCGGGGACAAGTTGTGGTGGGCGGGGACAAGCTGTGGTGTGCTGGGACGGGCTGTGGTGGGCTGGGACGGGCTGTGGTGGGCTGGGATGGGCTGTGGTGGGCTGGGACAGGCTCTGGTGGGCCGGTACGTGCTGTGGTAGGCTGTGGTGTGCTGGGATGGGCTGTCGTGTGCTGGGAAGGGCTGTGGTGGGCTGGGACGGGCTGTGGTGGGCTGTTACGGGCTGGGATGGGCTGTGGTGGTCTGGGACAAGCTGTGGTGGGCTCTGGTGGGATGGGACGGGCTGTCGTGGGCTTTGGTGGGCTGGGACTGGATGTGGTGGGCTGGGAAGGGCTGTGGTGGGCTGGGACAGGCTGGCACGGGCTGTGGTGGGCTGGTATTGGCTGGCACGAACTGGGACGGGCCGTGGTGGGCTGGGACGGGCCGTGGTGGGCTGGGACGGGCTGTGGTGGGCCGCGGTGGGCCGTTGTGGGCTGGGACGGGCCGTGGTGAACTGTGGTGAGCTGTGGTGTCCTGGGATGGGCTGTGGGGGGCTATGACGGGATGTGGTGAGCTGGGACGGGCTGTGGTGAGCTGGATCAGGCTGAGACGGGCTGTGGTGGGCCGGGACGGGCTGGGACGGGCTGTGGTGGGCTGTGGTGGGATGGGACGAGCTGTGGTGGTCTATGGTGGGATGGGACGGGCTGGGACGGGATGTGGTGGGCCGCAATGGACTGGGACAGGCTGGGACGGGCTGTGGTGGGCTGGGACGAGTTGTGGTGGGCTGGGACGGGCTGACATGGGCTGGGACGGGTTGGGACGCCTTGGACGGGTTGTGGTGGGCGGTGACGTGTTGTGGTGGGCGGGGATGGGCTTTGGTGGGCGGGGACGGGCTTTGGTGGGCTGTGGTGGGCTGGAACTGGCTTTGGTGAGCTGGGACGGGCTGTGGTGGGCTGGGACGAGCTGTGGTGGGCTGGGACGAGTTCTGGTGGGCTGGGACGGGCTGAGATGGGCTGGGACGGGCTGGGACGCCTTGGACGGGCTGTGGTGGACGGTGACGGGTTGTGGTGGGCGGTGACGGGTTGTGGTGTGCTGGGACGGGCTTGGGTGTGCTGTGGTGGGCGGGCACGGTCTGTGGTGGGCTGGAACAGGCTGTGGTGGGTTGGGATGGGCTGTGGTGGGCCGGGACCAGTCTTAGTTGGCTGGGACGGGCCGTGGTGGGCCGGGAAGGGCCGTAGTGTGTGGGGACAAGTTGTGGTGGGCAGGGACGGGCTGTGGTGGGCGGGGACGGGCTGTGGTGGGCGGGGATGGGCTGTGGTGGGCGGGGACGGGATTTGGTGGCCTGTGGTGGGCTGGGACGAGCTGTGGTGGGCTGGGACGGGCTGTGGTGGGCTGTGGTGGGCTGGGACGGGCTGTGGTGTCCTGGGACGGGCTGTGGTGGGCTGGGACGGGCTGTGGTGGGCTGGGACAAGCTGTGGTGGGCTCTGGTGGGCTGGGACGGGCTGTGGTGGGGTGGGACGGGCTCTGGTGGGCTGGGACAAGCTGTGGTGGGCTGTGGTGGGCTGGGATGCGCTGTGGTGGGCTGGGATGCGCTATGGTGGGCTGGGATGCGCTGTGGTGGGCTGGGACGCGCTGTGGTGGGCTGGGAAGGGCTGGGATGGGCTGTGGTGGGCTGGGACGGGCTGTGGTTGGCTGGGAAGGGCTGTGGTGGGCTGGGACTGGCTCTGGTGGGCCGGGACGTGCTGTGGTAGGCTGTGGTGTGCTGGGATGGGCTGTGGTGGGCTGGGACAAGCTGTGGTGGGCTGGGACGGGCTGTGGTGGGCTGGGATGGGTTGTGGTGGGCTGGGACGGGCTGGGACGGGCTGGGACGGGCTGGGACGGGCTGTGGTGTGCTGGGATAGGCTGTGGTGGGCTGGGACGGACTGTGGTGGGCTGGGACAAGCTGTGGTGGGCTGTGGTGGGCTGAGACGGGCTGTGGAGGGCTGGGATGGGCTGTGGTGGTCTGGGACGGGCTGTGGTGGGCTGGGACGGGATGCGGTGGGCCGTGGTGGGCTGGGACAGGCTGTGGTGGGCTATGGCGTGCCGTGGTGTGCCGTGGTGAACTGTGGTGGGCTGTGGTAAGCCGTGGTGGGTTGTGGTGGGCCGTGGTGGGCCGTGGTGGGCTGTGGTGGGACGGGACAGGCTGTGGTGGGCTGGGACGGGCTGTGGTGGTCTACGGTAGCCTGTGGTGTGCTGTAGTGGCCTGTGGTGGGCTGGGACGGGCTGTGGTGGGCTGGGACGGGCTGTGGTGGGCTGTGGTTGGACGGGACGGGCAGCGGTGAGCCAGGACAGGCTGTGGTGTGCTGAGACGGGCTCTGGTGGGCCGGGACGGGCTGTGGTGGGCCGGGATGGGCTATGGTGGGCCGGGACAAGCTGTGGTAGGTTGGGACGGGCTCTGGTGGACTGGGACGGGCTCTGGTGGGCTGGAACAGGCCGTGGTGGGCTGGGATGGGCTGTGGTGGGGTGTGGTGAGCTGAGACGGTCTGGGAGGGGCTGAAACGGGCTAAGCCGGCTCTGGGGGTCTGGGAGGGGCTGGGAAGGCCTGTGGTGGGCTGGGACGAGCTGGGACGGGCTGGGACGGGCTGTGGTGGGCTGGGACGGGCTGTGGTGGGCTGGGACGGGCAGTGGTGGGCTGGGACGGGCTGTGGTGGGCTGGGACGGGCTGTGGTGGGCTGGGACGGGCTGTGGTGGGCTGGGACGCGCTGTGGTGTGCTGGGACGCGCTGTGGTGGGCTGGGACGCGCTGTGGTGGGCTGGGACGCGCTGTGGTGGGCTGGGAAGGGCTGGGACGGGCTGTGGTGGGCCAGGACCCGCCTTGGTTGGCCGTGACGGGCTGTGGTGGGCCGGGCCGGTCTGTAGTGGGCGGGGACAAGTTGTGGTGGGCGGGGACAAGCTGTGGTGTGCTGGGACGGGCTGTGGTGGGCTGGGACGGGCTGTGGTGGGCTGGGATGCGCTGTGGTGGGCTGGGACAGGCTCTGGTGGGCCGGTACGTGCTGTGGTAGGCTGTGGTGTGCTGGGATGGGCTGTCGTGTGCTGGGAAGGGCTGTGGTGGGCTGGGACGGGCTGTGGTGGGCTGGGACGGGCTGTGGTGGGCTGTTACGGGCTGGGACGGGCTGTGGTGGTCTAGGACGTGCTGTGGTGAGCGTGGACGCGCTGTGGTGGGCGTGGACGCGCTGTGGTGGTCTGGGACGGGCTGTGGTGAGTTGAGACGGGCTGTGGTGGGCTGGGACACGATGTGGTGGGCTGGGCCGGGCTGTGGTGGGTTGGGACGGGCTGTAGTGCGCTGTGTTGGGTTGTGATGAGCTGAGACAGTCTGTGGTGGGTTGGGGCGGGCTGTGGAGGGCTGTGGAGGGCTGTGGTGGGCTGTGGCAGGCTGTGGTGGGTTGAGATCTGTCGTGGTGGGCCATGGTGGGCTGGGACGGGCCGTGGTGTGCTGGGATGGGCCGTGGTGGGCTGGGATGGGCCGTGGTGGGCCTGGACGGGCCGTGGTGGGCCGGGACGGGCAGTGGTGGGACGGGACGGTCCGTGGTAATCAGGGACGGGCCGTGGTGGGCTGGGACGGGCTGTGGTGGGCTGGGACCAGCTGTGATGGGCTGGGATGAGCTGTGACGGGCTGGGACAGGCAGTGGTGGGCTGGGACGGGCTGTGGTGGGCTGTGGTGGTCTGGGACGGGCTGGGACGGGCTGTGGTGGGCTGTGGTGGGTTCTGCTGAGCTTGAGACGGGCTGTGGTGGGCTGGAACGAGCTGGGATGGGTTGTGGTGGGCTGGGACGGGCTGTGGTGGGCTGCGACGCGCTGTGGTGGGCTGGGACGGGCTCTGGTGGGCCGGTACGTGCTGTGGTAGGCTGTGGTGGGCTGGGATGGGCTGTGGTGGTCTGGGACGGGCTGTGGTGGGCTGGGACGGGCTGTGGTGGGCTGGGACGGGCTGGGACGGGCTGTGGTGGGCTGGGACGGGCTGTGGTGGGCTGGGACGGGCTGGGACGGGCTGTGGTGGGCTGGGACGGGCTGTGGTGGGCTGGGACGGGCTGTGGTGGGCTGAGGTGGGCTGTGGAGGGCTGGGACGGGCTGTGGTGGGCTGGGACGGGCTGTGGTGGTCTGCGGTAGGCTGTGGTGTGCTGTAGTGTCCTGTGGTGGGCTGGGACGGGCTGTGGTGGGCTGGGACAAGCTGTGGTGGGCTGGGACGGGCTGTGGTGGGCCGTGTTTGGCTGTGGTGGGTTGTGGTGGGCTGGGACAGGCTGTGGTGAGTTGAGACGGGCTGTGGTGTGCTGGGACACGATTTGGTGGGCTGGGCCGGGCTGTGGTGGGTTGGGATGGGCTCTGGTGCACTGTGTTGGGTTGTGATGAGCTGAGACAGTCTGTGGTGGGTTGGGGCGTGCTGTGGAGAGCTGTGGAGGGCTGTGGTGGGCTTGGACAGGCTGTGGTGGGTTGTGATCTGTCGTGGTGGGCCGTGGTGTGCTGGGACGGGCCGTGGTGGGCCGGGACGGGCCGTGGTGGGCCGGGACGGGCTATGGTAATCAGGGACGGGCCGTGGTGGGCTGGGACGGGCTGTGATGGGCTGGGACGAGCTGTGACGGGCTGGGACCGGCTGTGGTGGCCTGGGATGGGCTGTGGTGGGCTGGGACGGGCTCTGGTGGGCTGGGACGGGATGCGGTGGGCCGTGGTGGGCTGTGGTGGGCCGTGGTGGGCTGGGACAGGCTGTGGTGGGCTATGACGTGCCGTGGTGTGCCGTGGTGAACTGTGGTGGGCTGTGGTAAGCCGTGGTGGGTTGTGGTGGGCCGTGGTGGGCTGTGGTCGGACGTGGTGGGCTGGGACAAGCTGTGGTGGGCTGGGACGGGCCGTGGTGGGCCAGGACGGGCCGTGGTGGGCCAGGACTGGCCTTGGTTGGCCGTGACGGGCCGTGGTGGGCTGGGCCGGGCTGTAGTGGGCCGGGTCAAGTTGTGGTGGGCGGGGACAGGCTGTGGTGAGCAGGGAAGGGCTGTGGTGGCCTGGGACGGGCTGTGGTGAGCGGGGACGGGCTGTGTTGGGCGGGGATGGGCTTTGGTGGGCTCTGGTGGGCTGGAACGGGCTCTGCTGGGCTGGAACAGGATGGAAAGAGCTGTAATGGGCTGTGGTGGGCTTGGACGGGTTGTGGTGGGTTGTGGTGAGCTGAGATGGGCTGGGACGGGCTGGGACGGGCTGTGGTGGGCTGTATTGGGCTATGGTGGGCTGTGGTGGGCTGGGACGGGCTGTGGTGGGCTGGGACGGGCTGGGACAGGCTGTGGTGGGCTGGGACGGGCTGTGGTGGGCTGGGACGGGCTGTGGTGGGCTGAGGTGGGCTGTGGAGGGCTGGGACGGGCTGTGATGGGCTGGGACGGGCTGTGGTGGGCTGGGACGGGCTGTGGTGGGCTGGGACGGGCTGTGGTGGGCTGGGACGGGCTGTGGTGGTCTGCGGTAGGCTGTGGTGTGCTGTAGTGTCCTGTGGTGGGCTGGGACGGGCTGTGGTGGGCTGGGACAAGCTGTGGTGGGCTGGGACGGGCTGTGGTGGGCCGTGTTTGGCTGTGGTGGGTTGTGGTGGGCTGGGACAGGCTGTGGTGAGTTGAGACGGGCTGTGGTGTGCTGGGACACGATTTGGTGGGCTGGGCCGGGCTGTGGTGGGTTGGGATGGGCTCTGGTGCGCTGTGTTGGGTTGTGATGAGCTGAGACAGTCTGTGGTGGGTTGGGACGTGCTGTGGAGAGCTGTGGAGGGCTGTGGTGGGCTTGGACAGGCTGTGGTGGGTTGTGATCTGTCGTGGTGGGCCGTGGTGTGCTGGGACGGGCCGTGGTGGGACGGGACGGTCCGTGGTAATCAGGGACGGGCCGTGGTGGGCTGGGACGGGCTGTGGTGGGCTGGGACCAGCTGTGATGGGCTGGGATGAGCTGTGACGGGCTGGGACGGGCTGTGGTGGGCTGGGACGGGCTGTGGTGGGCTGTGGTGGTCTGGGACGGGCTGGGACGGGCTGTGGTGGGCTGCGGTAGGCTGTGGTGTGCTGTAGTGGTCTGTGGTGGGCTGGGACGGGCTGTCGTGGGATGGGACGGGCTGTCGTGGGCTGGGACGGGCTGTCGTGGGCTGTGGGGGCCTGGGACATGCTGTGGTAGGCTGGGAAGGGCTGGGACGAGCTGTGACGGGCTGGGGCGAGCTGTGATGGGCTGGGACGGGCTGCGGTGGGCTGGGACATGCTGGGACGGGCTGTGGTAGGCTGAGACAGGCTGGTACGTGCTGTGGTGAGCGGAGACGGGCTGTGGTGGGCTTGGACGGGCCGTGGTGGGCTAGGACGGACTGGTACTTGATGTGGTGGGCTGGTACGGGCTGTGGTGGGCTGGGACGGGCTGTGGTGGTCTGGGACAAGCTGGGACTGGCTGTTGTGGGCTGGGACGGGCTGTGACGGGCTGTCGTGGGCTGGGATGGGCTGGGATGGTCTGGGACGGGCTGTAGTGGGCTGTGGTGGTTTGTGGTGAGCTGTGGTGGGCTGGGATTGTCTTTGGTGGGCGGGGAGAGATTTTGCTGGGCGGGGACAGGCTGTGGTGGGCGAGGACAGTTTGTGGTGGGCGGAGACGGGCTGTGGTGGGCTGTGGTGGGCTGGGACGGGCTGTGGTGGGCTGTGGTGGGCTGGGACGGGCTGTGGTGGGCTGGGACGGGCTGTGGTGGGTAGGCACGGGCTGTGGTGGGCTGGGACGGGCTGGGACGGGTTGGCACGGGCTGTGACGGGCTGTGGTGGGCTGGGACGGGCTGTGGTGGGCTAGGACGGGCTGTGGTGTGCTGGGACAAGTTGTGGTGGGTTGTGGTGCGCCGTGGTGGGCCGGACAGGGCTGTGGTGGGCCGGGACGGGCTGTGGTGGGCTGGGAAGGCCTGGGACAGGCTGGGACGAGCTGTGCTGGGCGGGGACGGGCTCTTCTGCGCGGGGACGGGCTCTGCTGGGCGGGGACGGGCTGTGGTGGGTTGTGGTGAGCTGGGACGGTCTGGGACGGGCTGACACGGGCTGTGGTGGGCTGGAATGGACAGGTACGACCTGTGGAGGGCTTGGACGGGTTGTGGTGGGCTGGGACGGGCTGTGGTGGGCTGTGGTGGGCTGGGATGGACAGGCACGAGCTGTGGTGGGCTTGGACTGACTATGGTGGGCTGGGACGGGCTGCGGTTCGCTGGGACAGGCCGTGGTGGGCTGGGACGGGCCGTGGTGAATTGGGACGGGCTGTGGTGGGCTGGGACGGGCTGTGGTGGGCTGAGGTGGGCTGGGACGGGCCGTGGTAGGCTGGGACGGGCCGTGGTGGGCTGGGACGGACCGTGGTGGGCTGGGACAGGCTGTGGTGGGCCGTAATGGGCTGTGGTCGGCCGTGTTGGGACGGGACGTGCTGTGGTGAGCCGGGACGGGCTGTGGTGGGCTGGGACAGGCTGTGACGGGCTGTGGTGGGCTGGGACGGGCTGCGCTGGGCTGGGACGGGCTGCGCTGGGCTGGGACGGGGTGCGGTGGGCTGGGACGGGCTGCGGTGGGCTGAGACAGGCTGGTACGTGCTGTGGTGAGCAGAGACGGGCCGTGGTGGGCTGGGACAAGCCGTGGTGGGCTAGGACGGACTGGTACTTGATGTGGTGGGCTGGTACGGGCTGTGGTGAGCCGGGACGGGCTGTGGTGGGCTGGGACGGGCTGGTACGTGCTGCGGTGGGCTGGGACGGGCTGCGCTGGGCTGGGACGGGCTGTCGTGGGCTGTGACGGGCTGCGCTGGGCTGGGACGGGCTGCGGTGGGCTGGGACGGGCTGCGGTGGGCTGGGACATGCTGGGACGGGCTGTGGTAGGCTGAGACAGGCTGGTACGTGCTGTGGTGAGCAGAGACGGGCCGTGGTGGGCTGGGACAAGCCGTGGTGGGCTAGGACGGACTGGTACTTGATGTGGTGGGCTGGTACGGGCTGTGGTGGGCTGGGACGGGCTGGGACTGGCTGTTGTGGGCTGGGACGGGCTGCGGTGGGCTGTGACGGGCTGTGACGGGCTGTCGTGGGCTGGGATGGGCTGGGATGGTCTGGGACGGGCTGTGGTGGGCTGTGGTGGTTTGTGGTGAGCTGTGGTGGGCTGGGATGGGCTGTGGTGGGCGGGGAGAGATTTTGCTGGGCGGGGACAGGCTGTGGTGGGCGAAGACAGTTTGTGGTGGGCGGAGACGGGCTGGGACGGGCTGTGGTGGGCTGTGGTGGGCTGGGACGGGCTGTGGTGTGCTGGGACGAGCTGTGGTGTGCTGGGACGGGCTGTGGTGGGCTGGCACGGGCCGTGGTGGGTTGTGGTGGTCTGGGACGGGCTGTGGTGGTCTGGGATGGGCTGTGGTGGGCTGGGACGGGTTGTGGTGGGCTGGGATGGGCTGTGATAAGCTGTAACCGGCTGTGGTGGGCTGTGGTGGTCTGGGACGGGCCGTGGTGGGCTGGGACGGGCTGTGGTGGGCTGGGACGGGCTGTGGTGGGCTGTGGTAAGTTGAGACGGGCCGTGGTGGGCTGGGAGGGGCTGGTACTTGCTGTGGTGGGCTGTTACGGGCTGTGGTGGGATGTGGTGGTCTGGGACGAGCTGGGACGGGCTGTGGTGGGCTGGGACGGGCTGTGGTGGGCTGGGACGGGCTGTGGTGGGCCGTAGTGGGCTGTGGTGGGCTGACACGGGCTGGGAGGGGCTGGGACGGGCTGTGGTGGGCTGTGACGGTCTGTGGTGGGCTGTGGTAAGCTGGGACGGGCTGTGGTGGGTTGTGATGGACTGTGGTGGGCTGTGGTGTGCTGGGACGGGCTGTGGTGGGCCGGGACGGGCCGTGGTGGGCTGTGGTGCGCCGTGTTTATCTGGGACGAGCTGTGGTGGGCCATGGCGGGCCGTGGTGGGCTGGGACGGGCCGTGGTTTGCCGTGGTGGGCTGAAACAGGCTGTGGTGACCTGTGGTGGGCTGTGGTGACCGGTGGTGGGCTGTGGTGCGCTGGGACGGGTTGCGGTGGGCTGGGACGGGTTTCGGTGGGCTAGGACGGGCTGCGGTGGGCTGGGATAAGCTGTGTCGGGCTGTGACGGGCTGTGGTAGGCTGGGATGAGCTGTGGAGGGTTGGGACGGGCTGTGGAGGGTTGTGGAGGGCTGTGCTGGGCTTGGACAGGCTGTGGTGGGCTGAGATGGGCCGTGGTGGTCCGTGGTTGGCTGGGACGGGCCGTGCTGGGCTAGGACGGGCTGTGGTGAACTGCGGTGGGCTGGGATGGGCCGTGGTGGGCTGGGACGGGCCGTGGTGGGCTCGACGAGCTGTGGTTGGCCATGACCGGCTGTTTTGGACTGGGATGGCCTGCGGTGGCCTGTGGTGGGCTGTGGTGGGCTGGGACGGGCTGTGGTGGGTTGGGACAGGCTGGGACGGGCTGGGACGGGCAGTGGTGGGTTGGGACGGGCAGTGGTGGGCTGGGACGGGCTGTGGTGGGCTGGCACGGGCTGTGGTGTGCTGGGACGGTCTGTGGTGGGCTGTGGTAAGCTGTGACGGCCTGTGATGGGCTGTGGTGGGCTGTGGTGTGCTGGGACGGGCTTTGGAGGGTTGGGACGGGCTGGGACGGGCTGGGACGGGCAGTGGTGGGCTGGGACGGGCTGGTACTTGCTGTGGTGGGCTGTTACGGGCTGTGGTGTGCTGTGAGAGGCTGTGGTGGTCTGGGACGGGCTGTGGTGGGCTGGGACGGTCTGTGGTGGGCTGGGATGGGCTGTGGTGGGCCGTAGTGGGCTGTGGTGGGCTTGGACGGGCTGTGGTGGTCTGTGACAAGCTCTTCTGGGCTGTGGTGGGCTGGGACGAGCTGTGGTGGGCTCTGGTGGGCTGGGACGGACTGTCGTGGGCTGGGCTGGGCTGTCGTGGGCTGGGACGGGCTGGGACGGGCCGTGGTGGGCTGGGACGGGCAGTGGTGGGCTGGGACGGGGTGTGGTGGGCTGGGACGGTCTGTGGTGGGCTGGGACGGTCTGTGGTGGGCTGTGGTAAGCTGGGATGGGCTGTGGTGGGCTGGGACGGTCTGTGGTGGGCTGTGGTAAGCTGGGACGGGCTGTGGTGGGCCGGGACGGGCCATGGTGGGCTGTGGTGCGCCGTGTTTATCTGGGACGAGCTGTGGTGGGCCATGGCGGGCCGTGGTGGGCTGGGACGGGCCGTGGTTTGCCGTGGTGGGCTGAAACAGGCTGTGGTGACCTGTGGTGGGCTGTGGTGACCGGTGGTGGGCTGTGGTGGGCTGGGACGGGTTGCGGTGGGCTGGGACGGGTTTTGGTGGGCTAGGACGGGCTGCGGTGGGCTGGGACGGGCTGCGGTGGGCTGGGATAAGCTGTGTTGGGCTGCGACGGGCTGTGGTAGGATGGGATGAGCTGTGGAGGGTTGGGACGGGCTGTGGAGGGTTGTGGAGGGCTGTGCTGGGCTTGGACAGGCTGTGGTGGGCTGAGATGGGCCGTGGTGGTCCGTGGTGGGCTGGGACGGGCCGTGGTGGGCTAGGACGGGCTGTGGTGAACTGTGGTGGGCTGTGATGGGCCGTGGTGGGCTGGGACGGGCCATGGTGGGGTGCGACGGGCCATGGTGGGCTGCGACGGGCCGTGGTGGGCTGGGACGGGCCGTGGTGGGCTGGGACAGGCTGTGGTGGGCTGTGGTGGACTGGGAAGGGCCGTGGTGGGTTGTGGTGGTCTGGGACGGGCTGTGGTGGTCTGGGATGGGCTGTGGTGGGCTGGGACGGGTTGTGGTGGGCTGGGATGGGCTGTGATAAGCTGTAACCGGCTGTGGTGGGCTGTGGTGGTCTGGGACGGGCCGTGGTGGGCTGGGACGGGCTGTGGTGGGCTGGGACGGGCTGTGGTGGGCTGTGGTAAGTTGAGACGGGCCGTGGTGGGCTGGGAGGGGCTGGTACTTGCTGTGGTGGGCTGTTACGGGCTGTGGTGGGATGTGGTGGTCTGGGACGAGCTGGGACGGGCTGGGGCGAGCTGTGATGGGCTGGGACGGGCTGCGGTGGGCTGGGACATGCTGGGACGGGCTGTGGTAGGCTGAGACAGGCTGGTACGTGCTGTGGTGAGCGGAGACGGGCTGTGGTGGGCTTGGACGGGCCGTGGTGGGCTAGGACGGACTGGTACTTGATGTGGTGGGCTGGTACGGGCTGTGGTGGGCTGGGACGGGCTGTGGTGGTCTGGGACAAGCTGGGACTGGCTGTTGTGGGCTGGGACGGGCTGTGACGGGCTGTCGTGGGCTGGGATGGGCTGGGATGGTCTGGGACGGGCTGTAGTGGGCTGTGGTGGTTTGTGGTGAGCTGTGGTGGGCTGGGATTGTCTTTGGTGGGCGGGGAGAGATTTTGCTGGGCGGGGACAGGCTGTGGTGGGCGAGGACAGTTTGTGGTGGGCGGAGACGGGCTGTGGTGGGCTGTGGTGGGCTGGGACGGGCTGTGGTGGGCTGTGGTGGGCTGGGACGGGCTGTGGTGGGCTGGGACGGGCTGTGGTGGGTAGGCACGGGCTGTGGTGGGCTGGGACGGGCTGGGACGGGTTGGCACGGGCTGTGACGGGCTGTGGTGGGCTGGGACGGGCTGTGGTGGGCTAGGACGGGCTGTGGTGTGCTGGGACAAGTTGTGGTGGGTTGTGGTGCGCCGTGGTGGGCCGGACAGGGCTGTGGTGGGCCGGGACGGGCTGTGGTGGGCTGGGAAGGCCTGGGACAGGCTGGGACGAGCTGTGCTGGGCGGGGACGGGCTCTTCTGCGCGGGGACGGGCTCTGCTGGGCGGGGACGGGCTGTGGTGGGTTGTGGTGAGCTGGGACGGTCTGGGACGGGCTGACACGGGCTGTGGTGGGCTGGAATGGACAGGTACGACCTGTGGAGGGCTTGGACGGGTTGTGGTGGGCTGGGACGGGCTGTGGTGGGCTGTGGTGGGCTGGGATGGACAGGCACGAGCTGTGGTGGGCTTGGACTGACTATGGTGGGCTGGGACGGGCTGCGGTTCGCTGGGACAGGCCGTGGTGGGCTGGGACGGGCCGTGGTGAATTGGGACGGGCTGTGGTGGGCTGGGACGGGCTGTGGTGGGCTGAGGTGGGCTGGGACGGGCCGTGGTAGGCTGGGACGGGCCGTGGTGGGCTGGGACGGACCGTGGTGGGCTGGGACAGGCTGTGGTGGGCCGTAATGGGCTGTGGTCGGCCGTGTTGGGACGGGACGTGCTGTGGTGAGCCGGGACGGGCTGTGGTGGGCTGGGACAGGCTGTGACGGGCTGTGGTGGGCTGGGACGGGCTGCGCTGGGCTGGGACGGGCTGCGCTGGGCTGGGACGGGGTGCGGTGGGCTGGGACGGGCTGCGGTGGGCTGAGACAGGCTGGTACGTGCTGTGGTGAGCAGAGACGGGCCGTGGTGGGCTGGGACAAGCCGTGGTGGGCTAGGACGGACTGGTACTTGATGTGGTGGGCTGGTACGGGCTGTGGTGAGCCGGGACGGGCTGTGGTGGGCTGGGACGGGCTGGTACGTGCTGCGGTGGGCTGGGACGGGCTGCGCTGGGCTGGGACGGGCTGTCGTGGGCTGTGACGGGCTGCGCTGGGCTGGGACGGGCTGCGGTGGGCTGGGACGGGCTGCGGTGGGCTGGGACATGCTGGGACGGGCTGTGGTAGGCTGAGACAGGCTGGTACGTGCTGTGGTGAGCAGAGACGGGCCGTGGTGGGCTGGGACAAGCCGTGGTGGGCTAGGACGGACTGGTACTTGATGTGGTGGGCTGGTACGGGCTGTGGTGGGCTGGGACGGGCTGGGACTGGCTGTTGTGGGCTGGGACGGGCTGCGGTGGGCTGTGACGGGCTGTGACGGGCTGTCGTGGGCTGGGATGGGCTGGGATGGTCTGGGACGGGCTGTGGTGGGCTGTGGTGGTTTGTGGTGAGCTGTGGTGGGCTGGGATGGGCTGTGGTGGGCGGGGAGAGATTTTGCTGGGCGGGGACAGGCTGTGGTGGGCGAAGACAGTTTGTGGTGGGCGGAGACGGGCTGGGACGGGCTGTGGTGGGCTGTGGTGGGCTGGGACGGGCTGTGGTGTGCTGGGACGAGCTGTGGTGTGCTGGGACGGGCTGTGGTGGGCTGGCACGGGCCGTGGTGGGTTGTGGTGGTCTGGGACGGGCTGTGGTGGTCTGGGATGGGCTGTGGTGGGCTGGGACGGGTTGTGGTGGGCTGGGATGGGCTGTGATAAGCTGTAACCGGCTGTGGTGGGCTGTGGTGGTCTGGGACGGGCCGTGGTGGGCTGGGACGGGCTGTGGTGGGCTGGGACGGGCTGTGGTGGGCTGTGGTAAGTTGAGACGGGCCGTGGTGGGCTGGGAGGGGCTGGTACTTGCTGTGGTGGGCTGTTACGGGCTGTGGTGGGATGTGGTGGTCTGGGACGAGCTGGGACGGGCTGTGGTGGGCTGGGACGGGCTGTGGTGGGCTGGGACGGGCTGTGGTGGGCCGTAGTGGGCTGTGGTGGGCTGACACGGGCTGGGAGGGGCTGGGACGGGCTGTGGTGGGCTGTGACGGTCTGTGGTGGGCTGTGGTAAGCTGGGACGGGCTGTGGTGGGTTGTGATGGACTGTGGTGGGCTGTGGTGTGCTGGGACGGGCTGTGGTGGGCCGGGACGGGCCGTGGTGGGCTGTGGTGCGCCGTGTTTATCTGGGACGAGCTGTGGTGGGCCATGGCGGGCCGTGGTGGGCTGGGACGGGCCGTGGTTTGCCGTGGTGGGCTGAAACAGGCTGTGGTGACCTGTGGTGGGCTGTGGTGACCGGTGGTGGGCTGTGGTGCGCTGGGACGGGTTGCGGTGGGCTGGGACGGGTTTCGGTGGGCTAGGACGGGCTGCGGTGGGCTGGGATAAGCTGTGTCGGGCTGTGACGGGCTGTGGTAGGCTGGGATGAGCTGTGGAGGGTTGGGACGGGCTGTGGAGGGTTGTGGAGGGCTGTGCTGGGCTTGGACAGGCTGTGGTGGGCTGAGATGGGCCGTGGTGGTCCGTGGTTGGCTGGGACGGGCCGTGCTGGGCTAGGACGGGCTGTGGTGAACTGCGGTGGGCTGGGATGGGCCGTGGTGGGCTGGGACGGGCCGTGGTGGGCTCGACGAGCTGTGGTTGGCCATGACCGGCTGTTTTGGACTGGGATGGCCTGCGGTGGCCTGTGGTGGGCTGTGGTGGGCTGGGACGGGCTGTGGTGGGTTGGGACAGGCTGGGACGGGCTGGGACGGGCAGTGGTGGGTTGGGACGGGCAGTGGTGGGCTGGGACGGGCTGTGGTGGGCTGGCACGGGCTGTGGTGTGCTGGGACGGTCTGTGGTGGGCTGTGGTAAGCTGTGACGGCCTGTGATGGGCTGTGGTGGGCTGTGGTGTGCTGGGACGGGCTTTGGAGGGTTGGGACGGGCTGGGACGGGCTGGGACGGGCAGTGGTGGGCTGGGACGGGCTGGTACTTGCTGTGGTGGGCTGTTACGGGCTGTGGTGTGCTGTGAGAGGCTGTGGTGGTCTGGGACGGGCTGTGGTGGGCTGGGACGGTCTGTGGTGGGCTGGGATGGGCTGTGGTGGGCCGTAGTGGGCTGTGGTGGGCTTGGACGGGCTGTGGTGGTCTGTGACAAGCTCTTCTGGGCTGTGGTGGGCTGGGACGAGCTGTGGTGGGCTCTGGTGGGCTGGGACGGACTGTCGTGGGCTGGGCTGGGCTGTCGTGGGCTGGGACGGGCTGGGACGGGCCGTGGTGGGCTGGGACGGGCAGTGGTGGGCTGGGACGGGGTGTGGTGGGCTGGGACGGTCTGTGGTGGGCTGGGACGGTCTGTGGTGGGCTGTGGTAAGCTGGGATGGGCTGTGGTGGGCTGGGACGGTCTGTGGTGGGCTGTGGTAAGCTGGGACGGGCTGTGGTGGGCCGGGACGGGCCATGGTGGGCTGTGGTGCGCCGTGTTTATCTGGGACGAGCTGTGGTGGGCCATGGCGGGCCGTGGTGGGCTGGGACGGGCCGTGGTTTGCCGTGGTGGGCTGAAACAGGCTGTGGTGACCTGTGGTGGGCTGTGGTGACCGGTGGTGGGCTGTGGTGGGCTGGGACGGGTTGCGGTGGGCTGGGACGGGTTTTGGTGGGCTAGGACGGGCTGCGGTGGGCTGGGACGGGCTGCGGTGGGCTGGGATAAGCTGTGTTGGGCTGCGACGGGCTGTGGTAGGATGGGATGAGCTGTGGAGGGTTGGGACGGGCTGTGGAGGGTTGTGGAGGGCTGTGCTGGGCTTGGACAGGCTGTGGTGGGCTGAGATGGGCCGTGGTGGTCCGTGGTGGGCTGGGACGGGCCGTGGTGGGCTAGGACGGGCTGTGGTGAACTGTGGTGGGCTGTGATGGGCCGTGGTGGGCTGGGACGGGCCATGGTGGGGTGCGACGGGCCATGGTGGGCTGCGACGGGCCGTGGTGGGCTGGGACGGGCCGTGGTGGGCTGGGACAGGCTGTGGTGGGCTGTGGTGGACTGGGAAGGGCCGTGGTGGGCCGTGGTGTGCTCTGGTGGGCCATGGTTGACCGTGGTTGGCCGTGGTGGGCCGGGACAGGCCGTGGTTAGCCGTGCTGGGCTGAAACAGGCTGGGACGGGCTCTGGTGGGCTGGGACGGGATGTGGTGGGCTGGAACGGGCCGTGGTGGGCTGGGACGGGCTGTGGTGAGCTGTGGTGGGCTGGGACGGGCTGTGGTCGTCTGGGACGGGTTGTGGTGAGCTGAGACGGGCCGTGGTGGGCTGAGACGGGCCGTGGTGGGCTGAGACGGGCTGGTACTTGCTGTGGTGGGCTGTTACGGGCTGTGGTGTGCTGTGAGAGGCTGTGGTGGTCTGGGACGAGCTGGGACGGGCTGTGGTGGGCTGGGACGGTCTGTGGTGAGCTGTGGTGGGCTGGGACGGGCTGTGGTGGTCTGGGACAAGCTGTGGTGGGCTCTGGTGGGCTGGGACGAGCTGTGGTGGGCTCTGGTGGGCTGTGGTGGGCTGGGACGGGCTGTGGTGGGCTGGGATGGGCTCTGGTGGGCTGGGACGGGCTGTCGTGGGCTGGGACGGGCTGGGACGGGCCGTGGTGGTCTGGGACGGGCCGTGGTGGGCTGGGACGGGCCGTGGTGGGCTGGGACGGGTTGGGATAGGCTGCGGTGGGCCGTGGTGTGCTGTGGTGGGCCGTGGTGGGCTGGGATAGGCTGTGGTGAGCTGAGACGGGCTCTGGAGGTCTGTGGTGGGCTAGGACGGCTTAGTGGTGAGCTGGGACGGGCTGTGGTGGGCTGTGGTGGGCTGGGACGGGCTGTGGTGGGCTGGGACGGGCTGTGATGGGCTGGGACGAGCTGTGACGGGCTGGGACCGGCTGTGGTGGCCTGGGATGGGCTGTGGTGGGCTGGGACGGGCTGTGGTGGGCTGGGACGGGATGCGGTGGGCCGTGGTGGGCTGTGGTGGGCCGTGGTGGGCTGGGACAGGCTGTGGTGGGCTATGACGTGCCGTGGTGTGCCGTGGTGAACTGTGGTGGGCTGTGGTAAGCCGTGGTGGGTTGTGGTGGGCCGTGGTGGGCTGTGGTCGGACGTGGTGGGCTGGGACAAGCTGTGGTGGGCTGGGACGGGCCGTGGTGGGCCAGGACGGGCCGTGGTGGGCCAGGACTGGCCTTGGTTGGCCGTGACGGGCCGTGGTGGGCCGGGCCGGGCTGTAGTGGGCCGGGTCAAGTTGTGGTGGGCGGGGACAGGCTGTGGTGAGCAGGGAAGGGCTGTGGTGGCCTGGGACGGGCTGTGGTGAGCGGGGACGGGCTGTGTTGGGCGGGGATGGGCTTTGGTGGGCTCTGGTGGGCTGGAACGGGCTCTGCTGGGCTGGAACAGGATGGAAAGAGCTGTAATGGGCTGTGGTGGGCTTGGACGGGTTGTGGTGGGTTGTGGTGAGCTGAGATGGGCTGGGACGGGCTGGGACGGGCTGTGGTGGGCTGTATTGGGCTATGGTGGGCTGTGGTGGGCTGGGACGGGCTGTGGCGGGCTGGGACGGGCTGCGGTGGGCTGTGGTGGGACGGGACAGGCTGTGGTGGGCTGGGACGGGCTGTGGTGGTCTACGGTAGCCTGTGGTGTGCTGTAGTGGCCTGTGGTGGGCTGGGACGGGCTGTGGTGGGCTGGGACGGGCTGTGGTGGGCTGGGACGGGCTGGGACGGGCTGTGGTGGGCTGGGACAGGCTGTGGTGGGCTGGGACGGGCTGTGGTGGGCTGTGGAGGGCTGGGACGGGCTGTGGTGGGCTGGGACGGGCTGTGGTGGTCTGCGGTAGGCTGTGGTGTGCTGTAGTGTCCTGTGGTGGGCTGGGACGGGCTGTGGTGGGCTGGGACAAGCTGTGGTGGGCTGGGACGGGCTGTGGTGGGCCGTGTTTGGCTGTGGTGGGTTGTGGTGGGCTGGGACAGGCTGTGGTGAGTTGAGACGGGCTGTGGTGTGCTGGGACACGATTTGGTGGGCTGGGCCGGGCTGTGGTGGGTTGGGATGGGCTCTGGTGCGCTGTGTTGGGTTGTGATGAGCTGAGACAGTCTGTGGTGGGTTGGGACGTGCTGTGGAGAGCTGTGGAGGGCTGTGGTGGGCTTGGACAGGCTGTGGTGGGTTGTGATCTGTCGTGGTGGGCCGTGGTGTGCTGGGACGGGCCGTGGTGGGCCGGGACGGGCCGTGGTGGGCCGGGACGGGCTATGGTAATCAGGGACGGGCCGTGGTGGGCTGGGACGGGCTGTGATGGGCTGGGACGAGCTGTGACGGGCTGGGACCGGCTGTGGTGGCCTGGGATGGGCTGTGGTGGGCTGGGACGGGCTGTGGTGGGCTGGGACGGGATGCGGTGGGCCGTGGTGGGCTGTGGTGGGCTGGGACGGGCTGTGGTGGGCTGGGACGGGCTGTGGTAGGCTGTGGTGGGACGGAACGGTCTGTGGTGAGCCGGGACGGGCTGTGGTGTGCTGAGACGGGCTCTGGTGGGCCGGGACGGGCTGTGGTGTGCCGGGACGGGCTGTGGTAGGCTGTGACGGGCTGTGGTGGGCTGTGACGCGCTGTGGTGCACTGGGACGAATTGTGGTGGGCTGGCACGGGCTGTGGTGGGCCGTGGTGGGCCATTGTGGGCTGGGATGGGCCGTGGTGAACTGTGGTAGGTTGGGACGGGCTGTGGGGGGCTGGGTCGGGCTAAGACGGGCTGTGGTGGGCTGGGATGGGCCGCAGTGGGCTGGGACGGGTTGTGGTGGGCTGGGACGGGCTATGGTGGGCCGGGACAAGCTGTGGTAGGTTGCGACGGGCTCTGGTGGACTGGGACGGGCTCTGGTGGGCTGGAACAGGCCGTGGTGGGCTGGGATGGGCTGTGGTGGGGTGTGGTGAGCTGAGACGGTCTGGGAGGGGCTGAAACGGGCTGGGCCGGCTCTGGGGGTCTGGGAGGGGCTGGGAAGGCCTGTGGTGGGCTGGGACGAGCTGGGACGGGCTGGGACGGGCTGTGGTGGGCTGGGACGGGCAGTGGTGGGCTGGGACGGGCAATGGTGGGCTGAGGTGGGCCACGGTGGGCCGGGACGGACCATGGTGGGCCGGGACAGACCATGGTGGGCCGGGACGGACCATGGTGGGCCGGGACGGGCCGTGGTGGACCGTAGTGGGCTGGGACGGGCTTTGGTGGGCCGGGACGGGCTGTTGTAGGCTGTGGTGGGCTGGGACGGGCTGTGGTGGGCTGGGACGGGCTGTGGTGGGCTGGGACGGGCTGTGGTGGGCTGGGACGCGCTGTGGTGGGCTGGGACGCGCTGTGGTGGGCTGGGACGCACTGTGGTGGGCTGGGACGGGCTGTGGTGGTCTAGGACGTGCTGTGGTGGGTTGGGACGGGCTGTAGTGCGCTGTGTTGGGTTGTGATGAGCTGAGACAGTCTGTGGTGGGTTGGGGCGGGCTGTGGAGGGCTGTGGAGGGCTGTGGTGGGCTGTGGCAGGCTGTGGTGTTCTGTAGTGGTCTGTGGTGTTCTGTAGTGGTCTGTGGTGGGCTTGGACGGGCTGTCTTGGTCTGGGATGGGCTGTCGTGGGCTGTGGGGGCCTGGGGCATGCTGGGGTGGGCTGGGAAGGGCTGGGACGAGCTGTGACGGGCTGTGGTGTGTTGTAATTGCCTGTGGTGTGCTGTAGTGGCCTGTGGACGGCTGGGACGGGCTGTGGTGGGCTGGGACGGGCTGTGGTGGGCTGGGACGGGCTGTGGTGGGCTGGGACAGGCTGTGGTGGGCTGGGACGGGCTGTGGTGGGCTGGGACGTGCTGGGACGGGCCGTGGTGAGCTGGGACGGGCTGTGGTGGGCTGGGATGGGCTCTGGTGGGCTGGGGTAGGCTGTGGTGGGCTGGGACGAGCCGTAGTAGGCCGGGACGGGCCGTGGTGGGCTGGGACGGTCCGTGGTGCGCTGTGGTGGACCGTGGTGGGCTGTGATGGGCTATGGTAAGCTGGGACGGGATGTGGTAAGCTGGGACGAGCTTTCGTGGGCTGGGACGGGCTTTCGTGGGCTGGGACGGGCCGTGGTGGGCCGTGGTGGGCTGGGACGGGCCGTGGTGGGCCGGGACGGGCCGTAGCGGGCTGGGACGAACTGTGGTGGGCTGGGATGAACTGTGGTGGTCAGTGGTGGGCTGGGACGGGCTGTGGTGAGCTGGGACGGGCCGTGGTGGGCTGGGACGGGCCGTGGTGGGCTGGGACGGGCCGTGGCGGGCTGGGACGGGCCGTGGCGGGCTGGGACGGGCCGTGGCGAGCTGGGACGGGCCGTGGCGGGTTGGGACAGGCCGAGACGGGCTGGGACGGGCCGTGGTGGGCTGGGACGGGCAGTGGTGTGGTGGGACGGGCTGTGGTGGGCTGGGACCGGCTGCGGTGGGGTGTGGTGGGCTGGGACCGGCTGCGGTGGGGTGTGGTGGGCTGGGACCGGGCTGCGGTGGGCTGTGGTGGGCTGGATTGGGCTGGGACGGGCTGTGGTGGGTGTGGTGGACTGGGACGCGCTGTGGTGAACTGAGACGGGCTGTGGTGGGCTGGGATTTGCTGGGACAGCTGGAAGGGGCTGTGGTTGGCTGGGACGGGCTGCGGTGGGCTGGGACGGGCTGCGGTGGACTGGGACGGACTGCGGTGGGCTGGGACGGGCTGGGACGGGCTGTGGTGGTCTGGGACGGGCTGTGGTGGGCTGGGACGGGCTGTGGTGGGCTGGGACGAGCTAAGGTTGGCTGGGACGGGCTGCGGTGGGCTGGGACGGGCTGGGACGGGCTGCGGTGGGTTGGGACGGGCTGCGCTGGGCTGGGACGAGCCGTAGTAGGCCGGGACGGGCAGTGGTGGGCTGGGACGGGCCGTGGTGGGTTGTTACAGGCCATGGTGGGCTGGGACAGGCTGTGGTGCGCTGTGGTGGACCGTGGTGGGCTGTGATGGGCTATGGTAAGCTGGGACGGGATGTGGTAAGCTGGGACGGGCTTTCGTGGGCGGGGACGGGCTCCGGTGGGCGGGGACGGGCTGCGGTGGGCTGGGACGGGCTGGGGTGGGCTGGGAAGGCCTGGGACGGGCTGGGACGAGCTGTGACGGGCTGGGACGGGCTGCGGTGGGCTGGGAAGGCCTGGGACGGGACGGGACGAGCTGCAACGGGACGGGACAGGCTGGGACGGGCTGTGCTGGGAAGGGACGGGACGGGTTGTGGTGGGCTGGGACGGGACGGGCTGTTCTGGGACGGGACGGGACGAGCTGGGACGGGACGAGACGGGCTGGGATGGGCCGGGACTGGCTCTGGTGGGCCGTGGTGGGCCGGGACGGGCCGGGACGGGCCATGGGGGGCCGGGATGGGCCGTGGCGGGCTGGGACGGGCCGTGGCGAGCTGGGACTGGCCGTGGCGGGTTGGGACAGGCCGAGACGGGCTGGGACGGGCCGTGGTGGGCTGGGACGGGCAGTGGTGTGGTGGGACGGGCTGTGGTGGGCTGGGACCGGCTGCGGTGGGGTGTGGTGGGCTGGGACCGGCTGCGGGGGGGTGTGGTGGGCTGGGACCGGGCTGCGGTGGGCTGTGGTGGGCTGGATTGGGCTGGGACGGGCTGTGGTGGGTGTGGTGGACTGGGACGCGCTGTGGTGAACTGAGACGGGCTGTGGTGGGCTGGGATTTGCTGGGACAGCTGGAAGGGGCTGTGGTTGGCTGGGACGGGCTGCGGTGGGCTGGGACGGGCTGCGGTGGACTGGGACGGACTGCGGTGGGCTGGGACGGGCTGAGACGGGCTGTGGTGGGCTGGGACGGGCTGTGGTGGGCTGGGACGGGCTGTGGTGGGCTGGGATGAGCTAAGGTTGGCTGGGACGGGCTGCGGTGGGCTGGGACGGGCTGGGACGGGCTGCGGTGGGTTGGGACGGGCTGCGGTGGTCTGGGACGAGCCGTAGTAGGCCGGGACGGGCTGTGGTGGGCTGGGACGGGCCGTGGTGGGTTGTTACAGGCCATGGTGGGCTGGGACAGGCTGTGGTGCGCTGTGGTGGACCGTGGTGGGCTGTGATGGGCTATGGTAAGCTGGGACGGGCTTTCGTGGGCGGGGACGGGCTCCGGTGGGCGGGGACGGGCTGCGGTGGGCTGGGACGGGCTGGGGTGGGCTGGGAAGGCCTGGGACGGGCTGGGACGAGCTGTGACGGGCTGGGACGGGCTGCGGTGGGCTGGGAAGGCCTGGGACGGGACGGGACGAGCTGCAACGGGACGGGACAGGCTGGGACGGGCTGTGCTGGGAAGGGACGGGACGGGTTGTGGTGGGCTGGGACGGGACGGGCTGTTCTGGGACGGGACGGGACGAGCTGGGACGGGACGAGACGGGCTGGGATGGGCCGGGACTGGCTCTGGTGGGCCGTGGTGGGCCGGGACGGGCCGGGACGGGCCATGGGGGGCCGGGATGGGCCGTGGTGGGGTGGGACGGGCTGTGGTGGGTGTGGTGGGATGGGAAGGGCTGTGGTGAGCTGAGACGGGCTGTGGTGGGCTGCGATGGAAAAGATGGTGGCAGACCTGGTAAGGAGGTCTGCCTGCTCTTCCCTTCTACGTGCCTGGATAACCCTGGGGCAAAGCAGAGCTCTACTGGCTTGGGTAGAGCTAAAACACCTCAAGAGGAGGGAGCTGTCGGCGCTGTTTTGGCTGAATGGAGGCAGGGGGTAGTACCTGTTATGGGAAGGCTATAGGGGAACGTCCTTGCCTTTGTTTAGTCTTACAAAAGTCCCTCGTATAGAGAACTTCCTTGGGTCTGTTTTCAAAAGCTCGTTTATCAGAGCTCCTGAAGTCGGGCCTCCCTTGCCACGACAGTGTAATCTTCAGGTCTCCCTTCCTTTCTCCCTTAGGTTGAAAACAGCTTTTCTATTTCTGTCCCCATCTGCAAACAGTTCCACAAGAACATCATAGCGAAAGGAGGTGCCAAAATCAAGAAGGTGAGATACTGTTCCTAACACAGGTGGGCCGGGACGGGCCGCGGTGGGCCGGGACGGGCTGGGACAGGCTGTAACCGGCTGTGGTGGGCTGTGGTGGGCTGTCGTGAGCCATGGCGAGCCATGGTGGGCCGTAGTGGGCTGTGGTGGGCGGGGACGGGCTGTGGTGGGCGGGGACGGGCTGTGGTGGGCGGGGACGGGCTGTGGTGGGCTGGGACGGGCTGTGGTGGGTAGGCACGGGCTGTGGTGGGCTGGGACGGGCTGGGACGGGTTGGCACGGGCTGGGACGGGCTGTGACGGGCTGTGGTGGGCTGGGACGGGCTGTGGTGGGCTAGGACGGGCTGTGGTGTGCTGGGACAAGTTGTGGTGGGTTGTGGTGCGCCATGGTGGGCCGGACAGGGCTGTGGTGGGCCGGGACGGGCTGTGGTGGGCTGGGAAGGCCTGGGACAGGCTGGGACGAGTTGTGCTGGGCGGGGACGGGCTCTGCTGCGCGGGGACGGGCTCTGCTGGGCGGGGACGGGCTGTGGTGGGTTGTGGTGAGCTGGGACGGTCTGGGACGGGCTGACACGGGCTGTGGTGGGCTGGGATGGGACAGGTACGACCTGTGGAGGGCTTGGACGTGTTGTGGTGGGCTGGGACTGGCTCTGGTTGGCTGGGACGGGCTGTGGTGGGCTGTGGTGGGCTGGGATGGATAGGTACGACCTGTGGTGGGCTTGGACGGGTTGTGATGGGCTGGGACGGGCTGTGGTGGGCTGTGGTGGGCTGGGATGGACAGGCACGAGCTGTGGTGGGCTTGGACTGACTATGGTGGGCTGTGGTGGCCTTGGACGGGCTGCGGTTCGCTGGGACAGGCCGTGGTGGGCTGGGACGGGCCGTGGTGAATTGGGACGGGCTGTGGTGGGCTGGGACGGGCTGTGGTGGGCTGAGGTGGGCTGGGACGGGCCGTGGTAGGCTGGGACGGGCCGTGGTGGGCTGGGACGGGCCGTGGTGGGCTGGGACAGGCTGTGGTGGGCCGTAATGGGCTGTGGTCGGCCGTGTTGGGACGGGACGAGCTGTGGTGAGCCGGGACGGGCTGTGGTGGGCTGGGACGGGCTGTGACGGGCTGTGGTGGGCTGGGACGGGCTGCGCTGGGCTGGGACGGGCTGCGCTGGGCTGGGACGGGCTGCGGTGGGCTGGGACGGGCTGCGGTGGGCTGAGACAGGCTGGTACGTGCTGTGGTGAGCAGCGACGGGCCGTGGTGGGCTGGGACAAGCCGTGGTGGGCTAGGACGGACTGGTACTTGATGTGGTGGGCTGGTACGGGCTGTGGTGAGCCGGGACGAGCTGTGGTGGGCTGGGACGGGCTGGGACGGGTTGCGGTGGGCTGGGACGGGCTGCGCTGGGCTGGGACGGACTGCGCTGGGCTGTGACGGGCTGCGCTGGGCTGGGACGGGCTGCGGTGGGCTGGGACGGGCTGCGCTGGGCTGGGACATGCTGGGACGGGCTGTGGTAGGCTGAGACAGGCTGGTACGTGCTGTGGTGAGCAGAGACGGGCCGTGGTGGGCTGGGACAAGCCGTGGTGGTCTAGGACGGACTGGTACTTGATGTGGTGGGCTGGTACGGGCTGTGGTGGGCTGGGACGGGCTGGGACGGGCTGGGGACTGGCTGTTGTGGGCTGGGACGGGCTGCGGTGGGCTGGGACGGGCTGTGACAGGCTGTCGTGGGCTGGGATGGGCTGGGATGGTCTGGGACGGGTTGTGGTGTGCTGTGGTGGTTTGTGGTGAGCTGTGGTGGGCTGGGATGGGCTGTGGTGGGCGGGGAGAGATTTTGCTGGGCGGGGACAGGCTGTGGTGGGCGAGGACAGTTTGTGGTGGGCGGAGACGGGCTGGGACGGGCTGTGGTGGGCTGTGGTGGGCTGGGACGGGCTGTGGTGTGCTGGGACGAGCTGTGGTGGGCTGGGACGGGCTGTGGTGGGCTGGCACGGGCTGCGCTGGGCTGGTACGTGCTGTGGTGTGCTGGGACGGGCTGTGGTGGGCTGGGACGGGCTGTGGTGGGCTGGGACGGGCTGCGGTGGGCGGGGACGGGCTGTGGTAGGCTGAGACAGGCTGGTACGTGCTGTGGTGAGTGGAGACAGGTCGTGGTGCGCTGGGACGGGCCGTGGTGCGCTGGGACGGGCCGTGGTGCGCTGGGACGGACTGGTACTTGATGTGGTGGGCTGGTACGGGCTGTGGTGGGCTGGGACGGGCTGTGGTGGTCTGGGACAAGCTGGGACTGGCTGTGGTGGGCTGTGACGGGCTGTGGTGGGCTGTGGTGGGCGGGGACGGGCTGTGGTGGGCGGGGACGGGCTGTGGTGGGCGGGGACGAACTGTGGTGGGCGGGGACGGGCTGTGGTGGGCTAGGCCGGGCTGGGACGGGCTGGGACGGGCTATGGTGGGTTGTGGTGAGCTTGGACGGGCTATGGTGGGCTGGGACAAGCTGTGGTGGGCTGGGACGAGCTGGGACGTGCTGTGATGGGCTGTGGTGGGCTGGGACAGGCTGGCGTGCACTGTGTTGGGCTGTGGTGGGCTGTGGTGGGCTGTGGTCGGCGGGGACGTGCTGTGGTGGGCATGGACGTGCTGTGGTGGGCAGGGACGTGCTGTGGTGGGCTTGGACGGGCTGTCGTGGGCTGGGACGGGCTGTCGTGGGCTGTGGGGGCCTGGGACATGCTGTGGTGGGCTGGGAAGGGCTGGGACGAGCTGTGATGGGCTGGGACGGGCTGTGGAGGGCTGGGACATGCTGGGACGGGCTGTGGTAGGCTGAGACAGGCTGGGACGGGCTGTGGTGAGCGGAGACGGGCTGTGGTGGGCTTGGACGGGCCGTGGTGGGCTGGGACGGGCTGTAGTGGTCTGGGACAAGCTGGGACTGGCTGTTGTGGGCTGGGGCGGGCTGTGGTGGGCTGTCGTGGGCTGGGATGGGCTGGGATGGTCTGGGACGGGCTGTAGTGGGCTGTGGTGGTTTGTGGTGAGCTGTGGTGGGCTGGGATTTGCTTTGGTGGGCGGGGAGAGATTTTGCTGGGCGGGGACAGGCTGTGGTGGGCGAGGACAGGTTGTGGTGGGCGGAGACGGGCTGTGGTGGGCTGGGACGGGCTGTGGTGGGCTGGGACGGGCTGTGGTGGGCTAGGACGGGCTGTGGTGGGTAGGCACGGGCTGTGGTGGGCTGGGACGGGCTGGGACGGGTTGGCACGGGCTGGGACGGGCTGTGACGGGCTGTGGTGGGCTGGGACGGGCTGTGGTGGCCTAGGACGGGCTGTGGTGTGCTGGGACAAGTTGTGGTGGGTTGTGGTGCGCCGTGGTGGGCCGGACAGGGCTGTGGTGGGCCGGGACGGGCTGTGGTGGGCTGGGAAGGCCTGGGACAGGCTGGGACGAGCTGTGCTGGGCGGGGACGGGCTCTGCTGGGTGGGGACGGGCTGTGGTGGGTTGTGGTGAGCTGGGACGGTCTGGGACGGGCTGACACGGGCTGTGGTGGGCTGGAATGGACAGGTACAACCTGTGGTGGGCTTGGACGTGTTGTGGTGTGCTGGGACTGGCTCTGGTTGGCTGTGGTGGGCTGTGGTGGGCTGGGATGGATAGGTACGACCTGTGGTGGGCTTGGACGGGTTGTGGTGGGCTGGGACTGCTTCTGGTTGGCTGGGACGGGCTGTGGTGGGCTGTGGTGGGCTGGGATGGACAGGCACGAGCTGTGGTGGGCTTGGACGGGCTGTGGTGGGCTGGGACTGGTTATGGTGGGCTGTGGTGGGCTGGGACGGGCTGTGGTTCGCTGGGACAGGCCGTGGTGGGCTGGGACGGGCCGTGGTGAATTGGGACGGGCTGTGGTGGGCTGGGACGGGCTGTGGTGGGCTGAGGTGGGCTGGGACGGGCCGTGGTGGGCTGGGACGGGCCGTGGTGGGCTGGGACGGGCTGCGGTTGCCTGGGACAGGCTGTGGTGGGCCGTGTTTGGACGGGACGAGCTGTGGTGAACCGGGACGGGCTGTGGTGGGCTGGGACGGGCTGGGACGGGTTGCGGTGGGCTGGGACGGGCTGCGCTGGGCTGGGACGGGCTGCGCTGGGCTGGGACGGGCTGCGCTGGGCTGGGACGGGCTGCGTTCGGCTGGGACGGGCTGCGGTGGGCTGGGACATGCTGGGACGGGCTGTGGTAGGCTGAGACAGGCTGGTACGTGCTGTGGTGAGCAGAGACGGGCCGTGGTGGGCTGGGACAAGCCGTGGTGGGCTAGGACGGACTGGTACTTGATGTGGTGGGCTGGGACGGGCTGTGGTGGGCTGGGACGGGCTGTGGTGGGCTGGGACGGGCTGGGACTGGCTGTTGTGGGCTGGGACGGGCTGCGGTGGGCTGGGACGGGCTGTGACGGGCTGTCGTGGGCTGGGATGGGCTGGGATGGTCTGGGACGGGCTGTGGTGGGCTGTGGTGGTTTGTGGTGAGCTGTGGTGGGCTGGGATGGGCTGTGGTGGGCGGGGAGAGATTTTGCTGGGCGGGGACAGGCTGTGGTGGGCGAGGACAGTTTATGGTGGACGGAGACGGGCTGGGACGGGCTGTGGTGGGCTGTGGTGGGATGGGACAGCCTGTGGTGTGCTGGGACGAGCTGTGGTGTGCTGGGACGGGCTGTGGTGGGCTGGCACAGGCTGTGGTGGGCTGGGACGGGCTGTGGTGGTCTGGGACGGGCTGTGGTGGGCTGGGACGGGCTGTGGTGGGCTGGGATGGGCTGTGGTGGGTGTGGTGGACTGGGACGCGCTGTGGTGAGCTGAGACGGGCTGTGGTGGGCTGGGACGGGCTGTGGTGGGCTGGGACAGGCTGGGACCAGCTGTGGTGGGCTGGGACGAGCTGGGACGGGCTGTGGTGGGCTGGGACGAGCTGGGACGGGCTGTGGTGGGCTGGGACGAGCTGGGACGGGCTGTGGTGGGCTGGGACGGGCTGTGGTGGGCTGGGACGAGCTGGGACGGGCTGGCACGGGCTGTGGTGGGCTGGTACGGTCTGACACTGGCTGGGACGGTCTGTGGTGGGCTGGGACGGGCTGTGGTGGGCCGGGACGGGCTGTGGTGGGCCGGGACGGGCTGTGGTGGGACGGGACAGGCTGTGGTGGGACGGGACGGGCTGTGGTGTGCCGGGACGGGCTGTGGTGGGCTGGGACGCGCTGTGGTGCACTGGGACGAATTGTGGTGGGCTGGGACGGGCTGTGGTGAGCCGTGGTGGGCCGTTGTGGGCTGGGACGGGCCGTGGTGAACTGTGGTGGGTTGGGACGGGCTTTGGGGGGCTGGGTCGGGCTAAGACGGGCTGTGGTGGGCTGGGACGGGCTGTGGTGGGCTGGGACGGGCTATGGTGGGCCGGGACAAGCTGTGGTAGGTTGGGACGGGCTCTGGTGGACTGGAACGGCCTCTGGTGGGCTGGAACAGGCCGTGGTGGGCTGGGATGGGCTGTGGTGGGGTGTGGTGAGCTGAGACGGTCTGGGAGGGGCTGAAACGGGCTGGGCCGGCTCTGGGGGTCTGGGAGGGGCTGGGAAGGCCTGTGGTGGGCTGGGACGAGCTGGGACAGGCTGGGACGGGCAGTGGTGGGCTGGGACGGGCTGTGGTGGGCTGGGACGGGCTGTGGTGGGCTGGGACGGGCTGTGGTGGGCTGGGACGAGCTGTGGTCGGTTGGGACGGGCTCTGGTGGTCTGGAATGGTCTGTGGTGGGCTGGGACGTGCTGGGACGGGCTGTGGTGGGCGGGGAGGGGTTTTGTTGGGCTGGGACGGGCTGTGGTGGGCGGGGGACGGGCTCTGGTAGTCTGGAACGGGCTGTGGTGGGCTGGGATGGGCTGGGACGTGCTGGGACGGGCTGTGGTGGGCTGAGGTGGGCCCTGGTAGGCTGTGCTGGGCTGTGGTGGGCTGGGACGGGCCGTGGTGGGCCGTGGTGGGCTGTGGTGGGCTGAGACGTTATGTGGTGGGCTGTGGTGTGCTGTGGTGGGCTGGGACGGGCTGTGGTGGGCTGTGGAGGGCTGGGACAGGCCGTGGTGGGCTGTGGTGGGCTGTGGTAAGCTGGGACGGGCTCTGGTGGGCTGGGACGGTGTGTGGTGAGCTGTGGTGGGCTGGGACGGGCTGTGGTGGTCTGGGACAAGCTGTGGTGGGCTCTGGTGGGATGGGACGGGCTGTGGTGGGCTGTGGTGGGCTGGGACTGGCTGTGGTGGGCTGGGAAGGGCTGTTGTGGGCTGGGACAGGCTGGCACGGGCTGTGGTGGGCTGGTATTGGCTGGCACGAACTGGGACGGGCCGTGGTGGGCTGGGACGGGCCGTGGTGGGCTGGGACGGGCCGTGGTGGGCTGGGACGGGCTGTGGTGGGCCGCGGTGGGCCGTTGTGGGCTGGGACGGGCCGTGGTGAACTGTTTTGAGGTGTGGTGGGCTGGGATGGGCTGTGGGGGGCTATGACGGGATGTGGTGAGCTGGGACGGGCTGTGGTGAGCTGGATCGGGCTGAGACGGGCTGTGGTGGGTTGGGACGGGCTGGGACGGGCTGTGGTGGGCTGTGGTGGGCTGGGACGAGCTGTGGTGGTCTATGGTGGGATGGAGCGGGCTGGGACGGGATGTGGTGGGCCGCAATGGACTGGGACAGGCTGGGACGGGCTGTGGTGGGCTGGGACAGGCTGGGACGGGCTGTGGTGGGCTGGGACACGCTGGGACGGGCTGTGGTGGGCTGGGACGGGCTGGGACGCCTTGGACGGGTTGTGGTGGGTGGTGACGGGTTGTGGTGGGCGGGGATGGGCTTTGGTGGGCGGGGACGGGCTTTGGTGGGCTGTGGTGGGCTGGAACGGGCTGTGGTGGGCTGGGACGGGCTGTGGTGGGCTGGGACGAGCTGTGGTGGGCTGGGACGAGTTCTGGTGGGCTGGGACGGGCTGAGATGGGCTGGGACGGGCTGGGACACCTTGGACGGGCTGTAGTGGGCGGTGACGGGTTGTGGTGGGCGGTGACGGGTTTTGGTGGGCTGGGACGGGCTTGGATGTGCTGTGGTGGGCGGGCACGGTCTGTGGTGGGCTGGAACAGGCTGTGGTGGGTTGGGACGGGCTGTGGTAAGCTGTAATGGGCTGTGGTGGGTTGTGGTGGGCTGGGCTGGGCCGTGGTGGGTTGGGACGTGCCGTGGTGGGCCGGGACCGGTCTTGGTTGGCTGGGACGGGCCGTGGTGGGCCGGGAAGGGCCGTAGTGGGTGGGGACAAGTTGTGGTGGGCGGGGACAAGTTGTGGTGGGCAGGGACGGGCTGTGGTGGGCGGGATGGGCTGTGGTGGGCTGTGGTAAGCTGGGACGGGCTGTGGTGGGCTGTGATGGGCTGTGGTGGGCTGTGGTGTGCTGGGACGGGCTTTGGTGGGTTGGGACGGGCAGTGGTGGGCTGGGATGGGCAGTGGTGGGCTGGGACGGGCTGTGGTGGGCTGTGAGAGGCTGTGGTGGGCTGGGACGGTCTGTGGTGGGCTGTGGTGGGCTGGGACGGGCCGTGGTCGTCTGAGACGGGCCGTGGTGGGCTGAGACGGGCCGTGGTGGGCTGAGACGGGCCGTGGTGGGCTGGGACGGGCTGGTACTTGCTGTGGTGGGCTGTTACGGGCTGTGGTGTGCTGTGAGAGGCTGTGGTGGGCTGGGACGAGCTGGGACGGGCTGTGGTGGGCTGGGACGGGCTGTGGTGGGCTGGGACGGGTTGTGGTGGGCTGGGACGGGCTGCGGTGGGCTGGGATGGGCTGTGGTGGGCTGGGACGGGCTGTGGTGGGCCGTAGTGGGCTGTGGTGGGCTGGGACGGGCTGTAGTGGTCTGTGACAAGCTCTTGTGGGCTGTGGTGGGCTGGTACGAGCTGTGGTGGGCTCTGGTGGGCTCTGGTGGGCTGGGACGGGCTGTCGTGGGCTGGGACGGGCCGTGGTGGGCTGGGACGGGCCGTGGTGGGCTGGGACGGGTTGGGATAGGCTGCGGTGGGCCGTGGTGTGCTGTGGTGGGCTGGGATAGGCTGTGGTGAGCTGAGACGGGCTCTGGAGGTCTGTGGTGGGCTAGGACGGCTTGTGGTGGGCTGGGACGGGCTGTGGTGGGCTGTGGTGGGCTTTCCTGGGCCGTGGTGGGCTGGGACGGGCTGTGGTGGGCTGGGACGGGCTGCGGTGGGTTGTGGAGAGCTGGGACGGGCTGTGACGGGCTGTGGTGGGCTGCGACGGGCTCTGGGGGTCTGGGACAGGCTTGGACGAGCTGGGACAGGCTGGGACAGGCTGTGGTGGGCTGTGGTGGGCTGGGAGGGGCTGGGACGGGCTGTGGTGGGCTGGGACGGTCTGTGGTGGGCTGTGGTAAGCTGGGACGGGCTGTGGTGGGCTGTGGTGGGCTGTGGTGGGCTGTGGTCGTCTGGGACGGGTTGTGGTGGGCTGAGACGGGCCGTGGTGGGCTGAGACGGGCCGTGGTGGGCTGGGACGGGCTGGTACTTGCTGTGGTGGGCTGTGGTGTGCTGTGAGAGGCTGTGGTGGGCTGGGACGGGCTGTGGTGGGCTGGGACGGGCTGTGGTGGGCTGGGACGGGCTGTGGTGGGCTGGGACGGGCTGTGGTGGGCCGTAGTGGGCTGTGGTGGGCTGGGACGGGCTGTAGTGGTCTGTGACAAGCTCTTGTGGGCTGTGGAGGGCTGGGACGACCTGTGATGGGCTCTGGTGGGCTCTGGTGGGCTGGGACGGGCTGTCGTGGGCTGGGACGGGCTGTCGTGGGCTGGGACGGGCTGGGACGGGCCGTGGTGGGCTGGGACGGGCCATGGTGGGCTGGGACTGGCCGTGGTGGGCTGGGACGGGTCGGGATAGGCTGCAGTGGGCCGTGGTGGGCTGGGATAGGCTGTGGTGAGCTGAGACGGGCTCTGGAGGTCTGTGGTGGGCTAGGACGGCTTGTGGTGGGCTGGGACGGGCTGTGGTGGGCTGTGGTGGGCTTTCGTGGGCCGTGGTGGGCTGGGACGGGCCGTGGTGGGCTGGGACGGGCTGCGGTGGGTTGTGGAGAGCTGGGACGGGCTGTGACGGGCTGTGGTGGGCTTCGACGGGCTCTGGGGGTCTGGGACAGGCTTGGACGAGCTGGGACAGGCTGGGACAGGCTTTGGTGGGCTGTGGTGGGCTGGGAGGGGCTGGGACGGGCTGTGGTGGGCTGGGACGGGCTGGGATGGGCTGGCACGGACTGTGGTGGGCTGGGACAAGCTGTGGTGGGCTGTGGTGGGCTGGGACGGGCTGTGGTGGGCTGGGACGGTCTGTGGTGGGCTGTGGTAAGCTGGGACGGGCTGTGGTGGGCTGTGATGGGCTGTGGTGGGCTGTGGTGTGCTGGGACGGGCTGTGGTGGGCCGGGACGGGCCGTGGTGGGCTGTGGTGCGCCGTGTTTATCTGGGACGAGCTGTGGTGGGCCATGGCGGGCCGTGGTGGGCTGGGACGGGCCGTGGTTTGCCGTGGTGGGCTGAAACAGGCTGTGGTGACCTGTGGTGGGCTGTGGTGACCTGTGGTGGGTTGCGGTGGGCTGGGACGGGTTTCGGTGGGCTGGGATAAGCTGTGTTGGGCTGCGACGGGCTGTGGTAGGCTGGGATGAGCTGTGGAGGGTTGGGACGGGCTGTGGAGGGTTGTGGAGGGCTGTGCTGGGCTTGGACAGGCTGTGGTGAACTGTGGTGGGCTGTGATGGGCCGTGGTGGGCTGGGACAGGCCGTGGTGGGCTGGGACGGGCCGTGGTGGGCTGGGACGGGCCGTGGTGGGCTGGGACGGGCCGTGGTGGGCTGGGACAGGCTGTGGTGGGCTGTGGTGGACTGGGAAGGGCCGTGGTGGGCCGTGGTGTGCTCTGGTGGGCCATGGTGGACCGTGGTTGGCCGTGGTGGGCCGGGACAGGCCGTGGTTAGCCGTGGTGGGCTGAAACAGGCTGGGACGGGCTCTGGTGGGCTGGGACGGGATGTGGTGGGCTGGGACGGGCTGTGGTGGGCTTGGACGGGCTGTGGTGGGCCGTGACGGGCTGTGACGGTCTGTGAGAGGTTGTGGTGGTCTGGGACAAGCTGGAATGGGCTGTGGAGGGCTGGGACGGGCTGTGGTGGCCTGGGACGGGCTGTGTTGGGCTGGGACAGGCTGTGGTGGGCTGGGACGGGCTGTGGTGGGCCGTAGTGGGCTGTGGTGTGCTGGGACGAGCTGTGGTGTGCAGGGACAGGCTGGGACGGGCTGGGACGTGCTGGGATGGGCTGTGGTGGGCTGGGACTCGGTGTGGTGGAATGGGACGGGCTGGGACAGGCTGTGGTGGGCTGGGACGGGCTGGGACGGGCTGTGGTGCTCTGTGGTGAGCTGGGACGGGCTGTGGTGGGCTGTGGTGAGCTGGGACGGGCTGTGGTGGGCTGTGGTGTGCTGTGGTGGGCTGTGGTGGGCTGGGACGGGCTGTGGTGGGCTGGGACGGGCTGTGGTGGGCTGGGACGGGCTGTGGTGGGCTTGGACGGGCTGTGGTGGGCTGGGACGGGCTGTGGTGGGCTTGGACGGGCTGTGGTGGGCCGTGACGGGCTGTGACGGGCTGTGAGAGGTTGTGGTGGTCTGGGACGAGCTGGGATGGGCTGTGGAGGGCTGGGACGGGCTGTGGTGGCCTGGGACGGGCTGTGTTGGGCTGGGACAGGCTGTGGTGGGCTGGGACGGGCTGTGGTGGGCCGTAGTGGGCTGTGGTGGGCTGGGACGGGCTGTGGTGGTCTGTGACAAGCTCTTGTGGGCTGTGGTGGGCTGGGACGAGCTGTCGTGGGCTCTGGTGGGCTCTGGTGGGCTGGGACGGGCTGTCGTGGGCTGGGACGGGCTGGGACGGGCCGTGGTGGGCTGGGACGGGCCGTGGTGGGCTGGGACGGGTTGGGATAGGCTGCGGTGGGCCGTGGTGTGATGTGCTGGGCCGTGGTGGGCTGGGATAGGCTGTGGTGAGCTGAGACGGGCTCTGGAGGGCTGTGGTGGGCTGGGACGGCTTGTGGTGGGCTGGGACGGCTTGTGGTGGGCTGGGACGGGCTGTGGTGGGCCGTGGTGGGCTGTGGTGGGCTTTCGTGGGCCGTGGTGGGCTGGGACGGGCTGTGGTGGGCTGGGACGGGCTGCGGTGGGTTGTGGAGAGCTGGGACGGGCTGTGACGGGCTGTGGTGGGCTGCGACGGGCTCTGGGGTTCTGGGACAGGCTTGGACGAGCTGGGACAGGCTGGGACGGGCTGTGGTGGGCTGACACGGGCTGGGAGGGGCTGGGACGAACTGTGTTGGGTGGGGACGGGCTGTGGTGGGCTGGGACGGGCTGTGGTGGGCTGGGACGGGCTGTGGTGTGCTGGGACGGGCTGTGGTGTGCTGGGACGAGCTGTGGTGTGCAGGGACGGGCTCTGGTGGGCTGTGGTGGGGTGGGACAGGCTGTGGTGAGCTGAGACGGGCTGGGACGTGCTGTGGTTGGCTGGGACGGGCTGTGGTGGGCTGGGACATGCTGTGGTGGGCTGCGGTGAGTAGGGACGGGCTGTGGTGGGCTGGGACAGGCTGTGGTGGGCCGTGGTGGGCTGGGACGGGCCGCGGTTGGCTGGGACGGGCCGCGGTGGGCTGGGACGGGCCGTGGTGGGCTGGGACGGGCTGTGGTGGGCTGGGACGGGCTGTGGGGGGGCTGTGACGGGCTGTGGTGGTCTGCGGTGGGCTGGGACGGGCTGTGGTGGGCGCGGACGGGCTGGGACGGTCTGTGGTGTGCTGGGACGAGCTGTGGTGGGTTGTGGAGAGCTGGGATGGGCTGTGACGGCCTGTGGTGGGCTGCGATGGGCTCTGGTGGTCTGGGACGGGCTGGGACGAGCTGGGACGGGCTGGGACGGGTTGTGGTGGGCTGGGACGGGCTGTGGTGGGCGGGGACGGGCTGTGGTGGGCTAGGACGGGTTGTGGTGTGCTGCGACGGGCTGTGGTGCTCTGTGGTGGGCTGGGACGGGCTGTGGTGGGCTAGGACGGGTTGTGGTGGGCTGAGACGGGCTATGGTGGGCTGGGACGGGCTGTGGTGGGTTGTGGTGAGCTGGCACAGGCTGGGATGGGATCTGGTGGGCCGGGTCGGGCTGTGGTAGGCTGGGACGGGCTCTGGTGGGCCAGGACAGGCTCTGGTGCACTGTGGTGGGCTGTGGTGTGCTGTGGTGGGTTGTGGTGAGCTGAGACGGGTTGTGGTGTGCTGGGACGGGCTGTGGTGGCCTGTGATGGGCTCTGGTGGTCTGCGGCGGCCGTGGTAGGCTGGGACGGGCTGGGTCCGGCTGTGGTGGGCTGGGATGGGCTGCGGCGGCCGTGGTGGGCTGGGACGAGCTCTGGTGGGCTGGGACGGGCCGTGGTGGGCTGGGACGGGCCGTGGTGGGCTGGGACGGGCCGTGGTGGGCTGGGACGGGCTGTGGTGGGCTGGGCTGGGCCGTTGCAAGCCGTGGTGGGCCGTGGTAAGCTGTGATGGGCCGTGGTGGGCTGGCTCGGACTGTGGTGTGATGGGACGGGCTGTGGTGGGCTGGGACGGGCTGTGGTGGGCTGGGACGGGCTGGGGTGGGCTGGGACGGGCCGTGGTGGGCCGGGACGGGCCATGGCGGGCTGGGACGGGCCATGGTGGGCTGGGACAGGCTGTGGTGGGCTGTGGTGGAACGTGGTGGGCTGTGATGGGCTGTGGTAAGCTGGGACGGGATGTGGTAAGCTGGGACGGGCTTTCATGGGCTGGGACGGGCTGTCGTGGGCTGGGACGGGCTGGGACGAGCTGTGACGGGCTGGGACGGGCTGCGGTGTGCTGGGAAGGCCTGGGACGGGACGGGACGAGCTGGGACGGGACGGGACAGGCTGGGACGGGCTGTTCTGGGACGGGACGTGACTGGCTGGGACGGGACGGGACAGGCTGGGATGGGCCGGGACTGGCTCTGGTGGGCCGTGATGGGCCGGGACGGGCCAGGACGGGCCATGGTGGTTGTGGTGCGCTGGGAAGAGCTGTGGTGAGCTGAGACGGGCTGTGGTGGGCTGCGATGGAAAAGATGGTGGCAGACCTGGTAAGGAGGTCTGCCTGCTCTTCCCTTCTACGTGCCTGGATAACCCTGGGGCAAAGCAGAGCTCTACTGGCTTGGGTAGAGCTAAAACACCTCAAGAGGAGGGAGCTGTCGGCGCTGTTTTGGCTGAATGGAGGCAGGGGGTAGTACCTGTTATGGGAAGGCTATAGGGGAACGTCCTTGCCTTTGTTTAGTCTTACAAAAGTCCCTCGTATAGAGAACTTCCTTGAGTCTGTTTTCAAAAGCTCGTTTATCAGAGCTCCTGAAGTCGGGCCTCCCTTGCCACGACAGTGTAATCTTCAGGTCTCCCTTCCTTTCTCCCTTAGGTTGAAAACAGCTTTTCTATTTCTGTCCCCATCTGCAAACAGTTCCACAAGAACATCATAGCGAAAGGAGGTGCCAAAATCAAGAAGGTGAGATACTGTTCCTAACACAGGTGGGCCGGGACGGGCCGCGGTGGGCCGGGACGGGCTGGGACAGGCTGTAACCGGCTGTGGTGGGCTGTCGTGAGCCATGGCGAGCCATGGTGGGCCGTAGTGGGCTGTGGTGGGCGGGGACGGGCTGTGGTGGTCTGGGACGGGCTGTGGTGGGCTGGGACGGGCTGTGGTGGGCTGGGACGGGCTGTGGTGGCCTGGGACGGGCTGTGGTGGCCTGGGAAGAGCTGTTTTGGGTTGAGGCGGGTTCTGGTGGGCTGGGACAGGCTGTGGTGGGCTGTGGTGGGCTGGGACGGGCTGTGGTGGGCTGGGACCAGCTGTGGTGGGCTGGGACGGGCTGTGGTGGGCTGGGACGGGCAGTGGTGGGCTGGGAAGGGCCGTGGTAGGCTGAGGTGGGCCATGGTCGGCTGCGACGGACCGTGGTTGGCCGGGACGGACCGCTGTGGGCCGTGGTGGGCCGCGACGGGCTGTGGTGGGCCGCTACGAGCCGTGGTGGGCTTGTTCGGGCCGTGGTGGGCTTGTTCGGGCCGTGGTGGGCTTGGTCGGGCCGTGGTGGGCTGGGACGGGCCGTGGTGGGCTGTGGTGGGCCGTGGTGGTCTGGGACGGGCTGTGGTGGTCTGTGGTAGGTTCTGGTGAGCTTGAGACGGGCTGTAGTGGTCTGGGACGGGCTGGGATGGGCTGTAATGGGCGGGGACGGCCTGTGGTGGGCTGGGATGGGCTGTGGTGGGCTGGGACGGGCTGGGACGGCCTGTGGTGGGCTGGGACGGGCTAGTGGTGGGCTGGGACGGGCCGTGGTGGGCTGAGACGGGCCGTGGTGGGCTGGGACGGGCCGTGGTGGGCTGGGACGGGCCGTGGTGGGCTGGGATGGGCCGTGGTGGGCTGGGACGGGCCGTGGTGGGCTGGGACGGGCTGTGGTGCTCAGGGACGGGCTGTGGTGGGCTGGGATGGGCTGTGGTGGGCTGTGGTGGGCTGGGACGAGTTGTACTGGGCTGGGACAGACTGTGGTGGGCTGTGGTGGGCTGGGAAGGGCTGTGGTGGTTTGGGACGGGCTGTGGTGGTCTGTGGTGGGCTGGGACGGGCCGTGGTGGGCTGGGACGGCCTGTGGTCAGTTGTCGTGGGCTGGGACGGGCCGTGGTGGCTTGGGACGGACTCTGGTGGGCCGGGACAAGCTCTGGTGGCCTCTGACGGGCTGTGACGGGCTGTGGTGTGCTGTATTGGGCTGTGGTGGGCTGTGGTGGGCTGTGGTGGGCTGGGACGAGTTGTAGTGGGCCGGGACGGGCTGTGGTGGGCTGAGACGGGCTGTGGTGGGCTGTGGTAAGCTGGTACGGGCTCTGGTGGGCTGGGACGGGCTGTGGTGTGCTGTGGTGGGCTGAGACGGGCTGTGGTGGGCTGAGACGGGCTGCGGTGGGCTGTGGTGGGCTGGGGCGGGCTGTGGTGGGCTGGGATGGGCCGTGGTGGGCTGGGACGGGCTGTGGTGCTCAGGGACGGGCTGTGGTGGGCTGTGGTGGGCTGGGACGAGTTGTAGTGGGCCGGGACGGACTGTGGTGGGCTGTGGTGGGCTGGGACGGGCTGTGGTGGTTTGGGACGGGTTGTGGTGGTCTGTGGTGGGCTGGGACGGGCTGTGGTGGTCTGGGACGGGTTGTGGTGGGCTGGGACGGGCTGTGGTGAGCTGGGACGGGCTGTGGTGGGCCGGGACGGGCTGTGGTGGGCTGTGGTGGGCTGGGACGAGTTGTAGTGGGCCGGGACGGGCTGTGGTGGGCTGTGGTAAGCTGGGACGGGCTGTGGTGTGCTGGGATTGTCTGTGTGGGGCTGGGAGGGGCTGTGGTGGGCTGGGACGGGCTGTGGTGGGCTGGGACGGGCTGTGGTGTGCTGGGACAGGCTGTGGTGTGCTGGGACGAGCTGTGGTGTGCAGGGACAGGCTGGGACGGGCTGGGACGTGCTGGGATGGGCTGTGGTGGGCTGGGACTCGGTGTGGTGGAATGGGACGAGCTGGGACAGGCTGTGGTGGGCTGGGACGGGCTGGGACGGGCTGTGGTGAGCTGGGAAGGGCTGTGGTGGGCTGTGGTGAGCTGGGACCGGCTGTGGTGGGCGGGGACGGGCTGTGGTGGGCGGGGACGGGCTGTGGTGGGCGGGGACGGGCTGTGGTAGGCGGGGACGGGCTGTGGTTGGCGGGGACGGGCTGTGGTGGGCTAGGCCGGGCTGGGACGGGCTGGGACGGGCTATGGTGGGTTGTGGTGAGCTTGGACGGGCTATGGTGGGCTGGGACAAGCTGTGGTGGGCTGGGACGAGCTGGGATGTGCTGTGATGGGCTGTGGTGGGCTGGGACAGGCTGGGATGCACTGTGGTGGGCTGTGGTGGGCTGTGGTCGGCGGGGACGTGCTGTGGTGGGCAGGGACGTGCTGTGGTGGGCTTCGACGGGCTGTGGTGGGCTGTGGTGGGCTGTGGCGGTCTTTGTTTGGCTAGGACGGGCTGGGAAGGATTGGGACGGTCTGGGACGTGCTGTGGTGGGCTGTGGTGGGCTGTGGCTGGCTGGGGTGGGCTGGGATGGGCTGCGGTGGGCTGTGGCTGGCTGGGACGGGCTGTGATGTGCTGGGACAAGCTGTGGTGGGCTGGGACGGTCTGTGGTGGTCTGGGATGGGCTGTGGTGGGCTGGGACGGGCTGTGGTGCTCAGGGACGGGCTGTGGTGGGCTGGGACGGGCTGTGGTGGGCTGTGGTGGGCTGGGACGAGTTGTAGTGGGCCGGGACGGACTGTGGTGGGCTGTGGTGGGCTGGGACGGGCTGTGGTGGTTTGGGACGGGCTGTGGTGGTCTGTGGTGGGCTGGGACGGGCTGTGGTGGTCTGGGACGGGTTGTGGTGGGCTGGGACGGGCTGTGGTGAGCTGGGACGGGCTGTGGTGGGCCGGGACGGGCTGTGGTAGGCTGTGGTGGGCTGGGACGAGTTGTAGTGGGCCGGGACGGGCTGTGGTGGGCTGTGGTAAGCTGGGACGGGCTGTGGTGTGCTGGGATTGTCTGTGTGGGGCTGGGAGGGGCTGTGGTGGGCTGGGACGGGCTGGGACGGGCTGGGACGGGCTGTGGTGTGCTGGGACAGGCTGTGGTGTGCTGGGACGAGCTGTGGTGTGCAGGGACAGGCTGGGACGGGCTGGGACGTGCTGGGATGGGCTGTGGTGGGCTGGGACTCGGTGTGGTGGAATGGGACGAGCTGGGACAGGCTGTGGTGGGCTGGGACGGGCTGTGACGGGCTGTGGTGAGCTGGGACGGGCTGTGGTGGGCTGTGGTGAGCTGGGACCGGCTGTGGTGGGCGGGGACGGGCTGTGGTTGGCGGGGACGGGCTGTGGTGGGCGGGGACGGGCTGTGGTAGGCGGGGACGGGCTGTGGTTGGCGGGGACGGGCTGTGGTGGGCTAGGCCGGGCTGGGACGGGCTGGGACGGGCTATGGTGGGTTGTGGTGAGCTTGGACGGGCTATGGTGGGCTGGGACAAGCTGTGGTGGGCTGGGACGAGCTGGGACGTGCTGTGATGGGCTGTGGTGGGCTGGGACAGGCTGGGATGCACTGTGGTGGGCTGTGGTGGGCTGTGGTGGGCTGTGGTCGGCGGGGACGTGCTGTGGTGGGCAGGGACGTGCTGTGGTGGGCTTGGACGGGCTGTGGTGGGCTGGGTCGGGCTGTGGTTAGCCGTGGTGTGCTGGGACGGGCCGTTGTGGCTCCGGACGGGCTCTGGTGGGTTGGGACGGGCTGTGGTGGGCTGTGGTGGGCTGTGGCGGTCTTTGTTTGGCTAGGACGGGCTGGGAAGGATTGGGACGGTCTGGGACGTGCTGTGGTGGGCTGTGGCTGGCTGGGGTGGGCTGGGATGGGCTGCGGTGGGCTGTGGCTGGCTGGGACGGGCTGTGATGTGCTGGGACAAGCTGTGGTGGGCTGGGACGGTCTGTGGTGGTCTGGGATGGGCTGTGGTGGGCTGGGACAGGCCGTGGTGAACTGGGACGGGCCGTGGTGGGCTGCGGTGATCCGTGGTGGGCTGGGAAGGGCCGTGGTGAACTGTGATGGGCTGTGGTGGGCCGTGGTGGCCTGGCACGGGCTGTGGTCAGCCGTGGTGGGCTGGCACGGGCTGTGGTGGGCTGGGACGAGCTGTGGTGGGCTGGGACAGGCTGTGATGTGCTGGGACGGGCTGTGGTGGGCCGTGGTGGGCCGGGACCGGCCGTGGTGGGCTGGGACGGGCTCTGGTGGGCTGTGGTGGGCTGGCAGCGGGTGTAGTTGGCTGGGACAGAATGTGGTCAGCCATGGTGGGCTGGGACGGGCCGTGGTGGCTCGGGGCGGGCTCTGGTGGGCCGGGACGGGCTCTGGTGGGCTGTGGTGGGCTGTGGTGGGCTGTGCCGGGCTGTGGTGGGCTAGGACGGGCTGGGAAGGGCTGGGACAGGCTGGGATGGTCTGTGGTGGGCCTTGCCGGGCTGTGGTGGGCTGTGCCGAGCTGGGACGGGCTATGCCGGGCTAGGACGGGCTGGGACGGGCTGTTGTGGGCTGTGACGGGCTGTTGTGGGCCGGGACGGGCTGTGGTGGGCCGGGACGGCCTGTGGTGGGCTGGGACGAGTTGTGGTGGGCTGTGGTGGGCTGTGGTGGGTTATGGTGAGCTTAGACGGGCTGTAGTGGGTTGGGACGGTCTGTGGTGGGCTGGCACGGGCTGTTGTGGTCAGGGACGGGCTGTGGTGGACCGGGACGGGCTGTGGTGGGCTGTGACAGGCTGTGGTGGGCTGGGTCGGGCTGTGGCAGGCTGGGACGGGCTTTGGCGGGCCGGGACAGTCTGTGGCGGGCTGTGGCGGGCCGTCGTTGGCCGTGGTGGGCTGTAGTGGGCTGTGGTGAGCCGTGGTGGGCTGTGGTAGGCTGGGACGGGCTGTGGTGACCTGGGACGGGCTGTGGTGGGCTGTGGAGGGCTGGGACGGGCTGTGGAGGGCTGGGACCGTCTGTTTTGGGCTGGGATGGCCTGTGGTGGCCTGTGGTGGGCTGTGGTGGGCTGGGACGGGCTGTGGTGTGTTGGGACGGGCTGGGACGGGCAGTGGTGGGCTGGGACGGGCTGCGGTGGGCTGGGACGGGCAGTGGTGGGCTGGGACGGGCTGTGGTGGGCTGGGATGAGCTGTGGAGGGTTGGGACGGGCTGTGGAGGGTTGTGGAGGGCTGTGCTGGGCTTGGACAGGCTGTGGTGGGCTGAGATGGGCCGTGGTGGTCCGTGGTGGGCTGGGACGGGCCGTGCTGGGCTAGGACGGGCTGTGGTGAACTGCGGTGGGCTGTGATGGGCTGTGGTGGGCTGGGACGGGCCGTGGTGGTCTCGACGAGCTGTGGTTGGCTGGGACCGGCTGTTTTGGGCTGGGATGGCCTGCGGTGGCCTGTGGTGGGCTGTGGTGGGCTGGGACGGGCTGTGGTGGTTTGGGACAGGCTGGGACGGGCTGGGACGGGCAGTGGTGGGTTGGGACGGGCAGTGGTGGGCTGGGACGGGCTGTGGTGGGCTGGGACGGGCTGTGGTGGGCTGGGACGGGCTGTGGTGGGCTGGGATGAGCTGTGGAGGGTTGGGACGGGCTGTGGAGGGTTGTGGAGGGCTGTGCTGGGCTTGGACAGGCTGTGGTGGGCTGAGATGGGCCGTGGTGGTCCGTGGTGGGCTGGGACGGGCCGTGCTGGGCTAGGACGGGCTGTGGTGAACTGCGGTGGGCTGTGATGGGCTGTGGTGGGCTGGGACGGGCCGTGGTGGGCTCGACGAGCTGTGGTTGGCTGGGACCGGCTGTTTTGGGCTGGGATGGCCTGCGGTGGCCTGTGGTGGGCTGTGGTGGGCTGGGACGGGCTGTGGTGGGTTGGGACAGGCTGGGACGGGCTGGGACGGGCAGTGGTGGGTTGGGAAGGGCAGTGGTGGGCTGGGACGGGCTGTGGTGGGCTGGGACGGGCTGTGGTGTGCTGGGACGGGCTGTGGTGGGCTGGGACGGTCTGTGGTGGGCTGTGGTAAGCTGAGACGGGCTGTGATGGGCTGTGGTGGGCTGTGGTGTGCTGGGACGGGCTTTGGAGGGTTGGGACGGGCTGGGACGGGCTGGGACGGGCAGTGGTGGGCTGGGACGGGCAGTGGTGGGCTGGGACGGGCTGTGGTGGGCTGGGACGGTCTGTGGTGGGCTGGGACGGTCTGTGGTGGGCTGTGGTGTGCTGGGACGGGCTGTGGTGGACTGGGAAGGGCCGTGGTGGGCCGTGGTGGGCTGGGACGGGCCGTGCTGGGCTAGGACGGGCTGTGGTGAACTGTGTTGGGCTGTGATGGGCCGTGGTGGGCTGGGACGGGCCGTGGTGGGTTGCGACGGGCCGTGGTGGGCTGGGGTGGGCCGTGGTGGGCTGTGGTGGACTGGGAAGGGCCGAGGTGGGCCGTGGTGTGCTCTGGTGGGCCATGGTGGACCGTGGTTGGCCGTGGTGGGCCGGGACAGGCCGTGGTTAGCCGTGCTGGGCTGAAACAGGCTGGGACAGGCTCTGGTGGGTTGGGATGGGCTCTGGTGGGCTGGGACGGGCTCTGGTGGGCTGGGACGGGCTGTGGTGGGCTGGGACGGACTGTGGTGGGCTGTGGTGGGCTGGGACGGGCTGTGGTCGTCTGGGACGGGTTGTGGTGAGCTGAGACGGGCCGTGGTGGGCTGAGACGGGCCGTGGTGGGCTGGGACGGGCTGGTACTTGCTGTGGTGGGCTGTTACGGGCTGTGGTGTGCTGTGAGAGGCTGTGGTGGTCTGGGACGAGCTGGGACGGGCTGTGGTGGGCTGGGACGGGCTGTGGTGGGCTGGGACGGGCTGTGGTGGGCCGTAGTGGGCTGTGGTGGGCTGGGACGGGCTGTAGTGGTCTGTGACAGGCTCTTGTGGGCTGTGGTGGGCTGGGACGAGCTGTGGTGGGCTCTGGTGGGCTCTGGTGGGCTGGGACGGGCTGTCGTGGGCTGGGACGGGCTGTGGTGGGCTGGGACGGGCTGGGACGGGCCGTGGTGGGCTGGGACGGGCTGGGACGGGCTCTGGTGGGCTGGGACGGGCTCTGGTGGGCTGGGACGGGCTGTGGTGGGCTGTGGTGGGCTGGGACGAGCCGTGGTGGGCTGGGACGGGCTGGTACTTGCTGTGGTGGGCTGTTACGGGCTGTGGTGTGCTGTGAGAGGCTGTGGTGGTCTGGGACGGTCTGTGGTGGGCTGGGACGGGCTGTGGTGGGCCGTAGTGGGCTGTGGTGGGCTTGGACGGGCTGTGGTGGTCTGTGACAAGCTCTTCTGGGCTGTGGTGGGCTGGGACGAGCTGTGGTGGGCAGTGGTGGGCTGGGACGGACTGTCGTGGGCTGGGATGGGCTGTCGTGGGCTGGGACGGGCTGGGACGGGCCGTGGTGGGCTGGGACGGGCCGTGGTGGGCTGGGATGGTCTGTGGTGGGCTGGGACGGTCTGTGGTGGGCTGTGGTAAGCTGGGACGGGCTGTGGTGGGCTGGGACGGTCTGTGGTGGGCTGTGGTAAGCTGGGACGGGCTGTGGTGGGCCGGGACGGGCCGTGGTGGGCTGTGGTGCGCCGTGTTTATCTGGGACGAGCTGTGGTGGGCCATGGCGGGCCGTGGTGGGCTGGGACGGCCCGTGGTTTGCCGTGGCTGGCTGAAACAGGCTGTGGTGACCTGTGGTGGGCTGTGGTGACCGGTGGTGGGCTGTGGTGGGCTGGGACGAGTTGCGGTGGGCTGGGACGGGTTTCGGTGGGCTAGGACGGGCTGCGGTGGGCTGGGACGGGCTGCGGTGGGCTGGGATAAGCTGTGTTGGGCTGCGACGGGCTGTGGTAGGCTGGGATGAGCTGTGGAGGGTTGGGACGGGCTGTGGAGGGTTGTGGAGGGCTGTGCTGGGCTTGGACAGGCTGTGGTGGGCTGAGATGGGCCGTGGTGGTCCGTGGTGGGCTGGGACGGGCCGTGCTGGGCTAGGACAGGCTGTGATGAACTGTGGTGGGCTGTGATGGGCCGTGGTGGGCTGGGACGGGCCATGGTGGGGTGCGACGGGCCGTGGTGGGCTGCGACGGGCCGTGGTGGGCTGGGACGGGCCGTGGTGGGCTGGGACAGGCTGTGGTGGGCTGTGGTGGACTGGGAAGGGCCGTGGTGGGCCGTGGTGTGCTCTGGTGGGCCATGGTGGACCGTGGTTGGCCGTGGTGGGCCGGGACAGGCCGTGGTTAGCCGTGGTGGGCTGAAACAGGCTGGGACGGGCTGTGGTGGGCTGGGACGGGCTCTGGTGGGCTGGGACGGGCCGTGGTGGGCTGGGACGGGCTGTGGTGGGCTGTGGTGGGCTGGGACGGGCTGTGGTCATCTGGGACTGGTTGTGGTGAGCTGAGACGGGCCGTGGTGGGCTGAGACGGGCCGTGGTGGGCTGGGACGGGCTGGTACTTGCTGTGGTGGGCTGTTACGGGCTGTGGTGTGCTGTGAGAGGCTGTGGTGGTCTGGGACGAGCTGGGACGGGCTGTGGTGGGCTGGGACGGTCTGTGTTGGACTAGGACGGCTTAGTGGTGGGCTGGGACGGGCTGTGGTGGGCTGGGACGGGCTGCGGTGTGTTGTGGAGAGCTGGGACGGGCTGTGACGGGCTGTGGTGGGCCGGGACGGGCCGTGGTGGGCTGTGGTGCGCCGTGTTTATCTGGGACGAGCTGTGGTGGGCCGTGGTGGGCTGAGACGGGCCGTGGTTTGCCGTGGTGGGCTGAAACAGGCTGTGGTGACCTGTGGTGGGCTGTGGTGACCGGTGGTGGGCTGTGGTGACCTGTGGTGGGCTGTGGTGGGCTGGGACGGGTTGCAGTGGGCTGGGACGGGTTTCGGTGGGCTGGGATAAGCTGTGTTGGGCTGCGACGGGCTGTGGTAGGCTGGGATGAGCTGTGGAGGGTTGGGACGGGCTGTGGAGGGTTGTGGAGGGCTGTGCTGGGCTTGGACAGGCTGTGGTGGGCTGAGATGGGCCGTGGTGGTCCGTGGTGGGCTGGGACGGGCCGTGCTGGGCTAGGACGGGCTGTGGTGAACTGTGTTGGGCTGTGATGGGCCGTGGTGGGCTGGGACGGGCCGTGGTGGGCTGGGACGGGCCGTGGTGGGCTGGGACAGGCCGTGGTGGGCTGGGACAGGCCGTGGTGGGCTGTGGTGGACTGGGAAGGGCCGTGGTGGGCCGTGGTGTGCTCTGGTGGGCCATGGTTGACCGTGGTTGGCCGTGGTGGGCCGGGACAGGCCGTGGTTAGCCGTGGTGGGCTGAAACAGGCTGGGACGGGCTCTGGTGGGCTGGGACGGGCTCTCGTGGGCTGGGACGGGCTCTGGTGGGCTGGGACGGGCTGTGGTGGGCTGTGGTGGGCTGGGACGGGCTGTGGTCGTCTGGGACGGGCCGTGGTGGGCTGGGAAGGGCTGGTACTTGCTGTGGTGGGCTGTTACGGGCTGTGGTGTGCTGTGAGAGGCTGTGGTGGTCTGGGACGGGCTGTGGTGGGCTGGGACGGGCTGTGGTGGGCCGTAGTGGGCTGTGGTGGGCTTGGACGGGCTGTGGTGGTCTGTGACAAGCTCTTCTAGGCTGTGGTGGGCTAGGACGAGCTGTGGTGGGCTCTGGTGGGCTCTGGTGCGCTGGGACGGACTGTCGTGGGCTGGGACGAGCTGTCGTGGGCTGGGACGGGCTGGGACGGGCTGTGGTGAAATTGGACGGGCTGTGGTGGGCTGTGGTGAACTGGGAAGGGCTCTGGTGGTCTGGAATGGGCTGTGGTGGGCTGGGACGGGCCGTGGCGGGCTGCGGTGGGCTGGGACGGGCTGTGGTGGGCTGGGACAGGCTCTGGTGGGCCGGGACAGACTCTGGTGCGCTGTGGTGGGCTGTGGTGGGCTATGGTGCGCTGTGGTGGGTTGTGGTGAGCTAGAACGGGTTGTGGTGGGCTGGGACGGGCTATAGTGGGCTGGGACGGGATTGTGGTGGGCTGGGACGGGCTCTGATGGTCTGCGGCGGCCGTGGTGGGCTGGGACGAGCTGTGGTGGGCTGGGACGGGCTGGGAAGGGCTGTGGTGGGTTGTGGTGAGCTGGGACGACCTCTGGTGGGCTGTGGTGGGCTGGGACGTGCCGTGGTGGACCGTGGTGGGCTTGGATGGGCCGTGGTGGGCTTGGATGGGCCGTGGTGGGCTGTGGTCTGCCGTGGTGGGCTGTGGTCGGCCGTGGTGGGCTGTGGTGGGCTGGGACGGGCTGTGGTGGGCTGAGATGGGATGTGGTGGTCTGGGACAGGCTGTAATGGGCTGGGATGGGCTGTGGTGCGCCTTGGTGGGCTGTGTTGGGCCCGGATGGGCCGTGGTGGGCTGTGGTGGGCCGTGGTGGGCTGGGACGGGCTGTGGTGGGCTGGGACGGGCCGTGGTTGGCTGGGACGGGCAGTGGTGGGCTGTGGTGTGATGGGACGGGCTGTGGTGGGCTGGGATTGGCTGGGATAGGCTGTGGTTGGTTATGGTGGGCTGGGACGGGCTGTGGTGGGCTGGGACGGGCTGTAGTGGGCTGAGGCGGGCTGTGGTGGGCTTCACGGGCTGTGGTGGGCTGTGGTGGTCTGTGGTGGCCTGGGACGTGCTGTGGTGGGCTGGGACGGGCTGTGGTGGGCTGTGGTGGGTTCTGAAGGGCTGTGGTGGGCTGTGGTGGGTTGGGACACGCTGTGGTGGGTAGGGACGGGCTGTGGTGGGCTGTGGTGTGTTGTGACGGGTTGGCACGGGCTGGGACGGGCCGTGGTGGGCTGGGATGGGCTGCGGTGGGCTGTGGTGTGCTGGGACGAACTGTGGTGGGCTGGGACGGGCTGTGGTGGGCTGTGGTGTGCTGGGACGAACTGTGGTGGGCCGGGACGGGGCGTGGTGGGCTGTGGTGCGCCGTGTTTATCTGGGACGAGCTGTGGTGGGCCATGGCGGGCCGTGGTGGGCTGGGACGGGCCGTGGTTTACCGTGGTGGGCTGAAACAGGCTGTGGTGACCTGTGGTGGGCTGTGGTGACCGGTGGTGGGCTGTGGTGACCTGTGGTGGGCTGTGGTGGGCTGGGACGGGTTTCGGTGGGCTGGGATAAGCTGTGTTGGGCTGCGACGGGCTGTGGTAGGCTGGGATGAGCTGTGGAGGGTTGGGACGGGCTGTGGAGGGTTGTGGAGGGCTGTGCTGGGCTTGGACAGGCTGTGGTGGGCTGAGATGGGCCGTGGTGGTCCGTGGTGGGCTGGGACGGGCCGTGCTGGGCTAGGACGGGCTGTGGTGAACTGTGGTGGGCTGTGATGGGCCGTGGTGGGCTGGGACGGGCCGTGGTGGTCTGGGGTGGGCCGTGGTGGGCTGGGACGGGCCGTGGTGAGCTGGGACAGGCCGTGGTGGGCTGTGGTGGACTGGGAAGGGCCGTGGTGGGCCGTGGTGTGCTCTGGTGGGCCATGGTGGACCGTGGTTGGCCGTGGTGGGCCGGGACAGGCCGTGGTTAGCCGTGGTGGGCTGAAACAGGCTGGGACGGGCTCTGGTGGGCTGGGACGGGATGTGGTGGGCTGGGACGGGCCGTGGTGGGCTGGGACGGGCTGTGGTGGGCTGGGACGGGCTGTGGTCGTCTGGGACGGGTTGTGGTGAGCTGAGACGGGCCGTGGTGGGCTGAGACGGGCCGTGGTGGGCTGGGACGGGCTGGTACTTGCTGTGGTGGGCTGTTACGGGCTGTGGTGTGCTGTGAAAGGCTGTGGTGGTCTGGGACGGGCTGTGGTGGGCTGGGACGGGCTGTGGTGGGCTGGGACGGGCTGTGGTGGGCCGTAGTGGGCTGTGTTGGGCTTGGACGGGCTGTGGTGGTCTGTGCCAAGCTCTTGTGGGCTGTGGTGGGCTGGGACGAGCTGTGGTGGGCTCTGGTGGGCTCTGGTGGGCTGGGACGGACTGTCGTGGGCTGGGACGAGCTGTCGTGGGCTGGGACGGGCTGGGACGGGCCGTGGTGGGCTGGGACGGGCCGTGGTGGGCTGGGACGGGTTGGGATAGGCTGCGGTGGGCTGGGACGGGCGGTGGTGGGTTGTGGTGAGCTGAGACGGGCTGTGGTGAAATTGGACGGGCTGTGGTGGGCTGTGGTGAACTGGGAAGGGCTGTGGTGGTCTGGAATGGGCTGTGGTGGGCTGGGACGGGCCGTGGCGGGCTGCGGTGGGCTGGGACGGGCTGTGGTGGGCTGGGACAGGCTCTGGTGGGCCGGGACAGACTCTGGTGCGCTGTGATGGGCTGTGGTGGGCTATGGTGCGCTGTGGTGGGTTGTGGTGAGCTAGAACGGGTTGTGGTGGGCTGGGACGGGCTATAGTGGGCTGGGACAGGATTGTGGTGGGCTGGGACGGGCTCTGATGGTCTGCGGCGGCCGTGGTGGGCTGGGACGGGCTGTGGTGGGCTGGGACGGGCTGGGAAGGGCTGTGGTGGGTTGTGGTGAGCTGGGACGACCTCTGGTGGGCTGGGACGGGCTGTGACGGGCTGTGGTGGGCTGTGGTAAGCTGGGACGGGCTCAGGTGGGTTGGGGCAGGCTGTGGTGCGCTGTGGTTGGCTGGGACGGGCTGTGGTGGGCGGGGACGGGCTTTGGTGGGTTAGTGGTGGGCTGGGACGACCTCTTGTGGTCTGGGACGGGCTGTGGTGGGCTGTGGTGGGCTGGGATGGGCTCTGGTGGGTTGGCACGGGGCGTGGTGGGCTGTGGTGGGCTGGGACGGGCTGTGGTGGGCTGGGACGGGCTCTGGTGGTCTGGGACATACTGTGGTGGGCTGGGACGGGCTGGGACGGGCTGTGGTGCTCTGTGGTGGGCTGGGACGTGCCGTGGTGGACCGTGGCGGGCTTGGATGGGCCGTGGTGGGCTTGGATGGGCCGTGGTGGGCTTGGATGGGCCGTGGTGGGCTGTGGTCGGCCGTGGTGGGCTGTGGTGGGCTGTGGTCGGTTGTGGTGGGCTGGGACGGTCTGTGGTGGGCTGAGATGGGATGTGGTGGTCTGGGACAGGCTGTAATGGGCTGGGATGGGCTGTGGTGCGCCTTGGTGGGCTGTGTTGGGCCCGGATGGGCCGTGGTGGGCTGTGGTGGGCCGTGGTGGGCTGGGACGGGCTGTGGTGGGCTGGGACGGGCCGTGGTTGGCTGGGACGGGCTGTGGTGGGCTGTGGTGTGATGGGACGGGCTGTGGTGGGCTGGGATCGGCTGGGATAGGCTGTGGTTGGTTATGGTGGGCTGGGAAGAGCTGTGGAGGTCTGGGACAAGCTGTGGTGGGCTTTGGTGGGCTGGGACGGGCTGTGGTGGGCTGTGGTGGTCTGTGGTGGCCTGGGACGTGCTGTGGTGGGCTGGGACGGGCTGTGGTGGGCTGTGGTGGGTTCTGAAGGGCTGTGGTGGGCTGTGGTGGGTTGGGACACGCTGTGGTGGATAGGGACAGGCTGTGGTGGGCTGTGGTGTGTTGTGACGGGTTGGCACGGGCTGAGACGGGCCGTGGTGGGCTGGGATGGGCTGCGGTGGGCTGTGGTGGGCTGTGGTGGGTTGGCACGGGCTGTGGTGGGTTGGGACGGGCTGGGACGGGCTGGGACGGGCTGTGGTGCTCTGTGGTGGGCTGGGACGTGCCGTGGTGGACCGTGGTGGGCTTGGATGGGCCGTGGTGGGCTTGGATGGGCCGTGGTGGGCTGTGGTCGGCCGTGGTGGGCTGTGGTGGGCTGTGGTCGGTTGTGGTGGGCTGGGACGGTCTGTGGTGGGCTGAGATGGGATGTGGTGGTCTGGGACAGGCTGTAATGGGCTGGGATGGGCTGTGGTGCGCCTTGGTGGGCTGTGTTGGGCCCGGATGGGCCGTGGTGGGCTGTGGTGGGCCGTGGTGGGCTGGGACGGGCTGTGGTGGGCTGGGACGGGCCGTGGTTGGCTGGGACGGGCTGTGGTGGGCTGTGGTGTGATGGGACGGGCTGTGGTGGGCTGGGACGGGCCGTGGTTGGCTGGGACGGGCTGTGGTGGGCTGTGGTGTGATGGGACGGGCTGTGGTGGGCTGGGATCGGCTGGGATAGGCTGTGGTTGGTTATGGTGGGCTGGGTAGAGCTGTGGAGGTCTGGGACAAGCTGTGGTGGGCTGTGGTGGGCTGGGACGGGCTGTGGTGGGCTGGGACGGGCTGTGGTGGGCTGTGGTGGGTTCTGAAGGGCTGTGGTGGGCTGTGGTGGGTTGGGACACGCTGTGGTGGGTAGGGACGGGCTGTGGTGGGCTGTGGTGTGTTGTGACGGGTTGTGGTGGGCTGGGACGGGCCGTGGTGGGCTGGGATGGGCTGCGGTGGGCTGTGGTGGGCTGTGGTGGGCTGGGACGGGCTGGGACGGGCTGGGACGGGCTGTGGTGGGCTGGGACGGGCAGTGGTGGGCTGGGACGGGCTGTGGTGGGCTGGGACGGTCTGTGGTGGGCTGTGGTAAGCTGGGACGGGCTGTGGTGGGCTGTGGTGGGCTGTGGTGTGCTGGGACGGGCTGTGGTGGGCCGGGACGTGTCGTGGTGGGCTGTGGTGTGCCGTGTTTATCTGGGACGAGCTGTGGTGGGCCATGGCGGGCCGTGGTGGGCTGGGACGGGCCGTGGTTTGCCGTGGTGGGCTGAAACAGGCTGTGGTGACCGGTGGTGGGCTGTGGTGACCGGTGGTGGGCTGTGGTGACCGGTGGTGGGCTGTGGTGGGCTGGGACGGGTTGCGGTGGGCTGGGACGGGTTTCGGTGGGCTAGGACGGGCTGCGGTGGGCTGGGACGGGCTGCGGTGGGCTGGGATAAGCTGTGTTGGGCTGCGACGGGCTGTGGTAGGCTGGGATGAGCTGTGGAGGGTTGGGACGGCCTGTGGAGGGTTGTGGAGGGCTGTGCTGAGCTTGGACAGGCTGTGGTGGGCTGAGATGGGATGTGGTGGTCTGGGACAGGCTGTAATGGGCTGGGATGGGCTGTGGTGCGCCTTGGTGGGCTGTGTTGGGCCCGGATGGGCCGTGGTGGGCTGTGGTGGGCCGTGGTGGGCTGGGACGGGCTGTGGTGGGCTGGGACGGGCCGTGGTTGGCTGGGACGGGCAGTGGTGGGCTGTGGTGTGATGGGACGGGCTGTGGTGGGCTGGGATTGGCTGGGATAGGCTGTGGTTGGTTATGGTGGGCTGGGACGGGCTGTGGTGGGCTGGGACGGGCTGTAGTGGGCTGAGGCGGGCTGTGGTGGGCTTCACGGGCTGTGGTGGGCTGTGGTGGTCTGTGGTGGCCTGGGACGTGCTGTGGTGGGCTGGGACGGGCTGTGGTGGGCTGTGGTGGGTTCTGAAGGGCTGTGGTGGGCTGTGGTGGGTTGGGACACGCTGTGGTGGGTAGGGACGGGCTGTGGTGGGCTGTGGTGTGTTGTGACGGGTTGGCACGGGCTGGGACGGGCCGTGGTGGGCTGGGATGGGCTGCGGTGGGCTGTGGTGTGCTGGGACGAACTGTGGTGGGCTGGGACGGGCTGTGGTGGGCTGTGGTGTGCTGGGACGAACTGTGGTGGGCCGGGACGGGGCGTGGTGGGCTGTGGTGCGCCGTGTTTATCTGGGACGAGCTGTGGTGGGCCATGGCGGGCCGTGGTGGGCTGGGACGGGCCGTGGTTTACCGTGGTGGGCTGAAACAGGCTGTGGTGACCTGTGGTGGGCTGTGGTGACCGGTGGTGGGCTGTGGTGACCTGTGGTGGGCTGTGGTGGGCTGGGACGGGTTTCGGTGGGCTGGGATAAGCTGTGTTGGGCTGCGACGGGCTGTGGTAGGCTGGGATGAGCTGTGGAGGGTTGGGACGGGCTGTGGAGGGTTGTGGAGGGCTGTGCTGGGCTTGGACAGGCTGTGGTGGGCTGAGATGGGCCGTGGTGGTCCGTGGTGGGCTGGGACGGGCCGTGCTGGGCTAGGACGGGCTGTGGTGAACTGTGGTGGGCTGTGATGGGCCGTGGTGGGCTGGGACGGGCCGTGGTGGTCTGGGGTGGGCCGTGGTGGGCTGGGACGGGCCGTGGTGAGCTGGGACAGGCCGTGGTGGGCTGTGGTGGACTGGGAAGGGCCGTGGTGGGCCGTGGTGTGCTCTGGTGGGCCATGGTGGACCGTGGTTGGCCGTGGTGGGCCGGGACAGGCCGTGGTTAGCCGTGGTGGGCTGAAACAGGCTGGGACGGGCTCTGGTGGGCTGGGACGGGATGTGGTGGGCTGGGACGGGCCGTGGTGGGCTGGGACGGGCTGTGGTGGGCTGGGACGGGCTGTGGTCGTCTGGGACGGGTTGTGGTGAGCTGAGACGGGCCGTGGTGGGCTGAGACGGGCCGTGGTGGGCTGGGACGGGCTGGTACTTGCTGTGGTGGGCTGTTACGGGCTGTGGTGTGCTGTGAAAGGCTGTGGTGGTCTGGGACGGGCTGTGGTGGGCTGGGACGGGCTGTGGTGGGCTGGGACGGGCTGTGGTGGGCCGTAGTGGGCTGTGTTGGGCTTGGACGGGCTGTGGTGGTCTGTGCCAAGCTCTTGTGGGCTGTGGTGGGCTGGGACGAGCTGTGGTGGGCTCTGGTGGGCTCTGGTGGGCTGGGACGGACTGTCGTGGGCTGGGACGAGCTGTCGTGGGCTGGGACGGGCTGGGACGGGCCGTGGTGGGCTGGGACGGGCCGTGGTGGGCTGGGACGGGTTGGGATAGGCTGCGGTGGGCTGGGACGGGCGGTGGTGGGTTGTGGTGAGCTGAGACGGGCTGTGGTGAAATTGGACGGGCTGTGGTGGGCTGTGGTGAACTGGGAAGGGCTGTGGTGGTCTGGAATGGGCTGCGGTGGGCTGGGACGGGCTGTGGTGGGCTGGGACAGGCTCTGGTGGGCCGGGACAGACTCTGGTGCGCTGTGATGGGCTGTGGTGGGCTATGGTGCGCTGTGGTGGGTTGTGGTGAGCTAGAACGGGTTGTGGTGGGCTGGGACGGGCTATAGTGGGCTGGGACGGGATTGTGGTGGGCTGGGACGGGCTCTGATGGTCTGCGGCGGCCGTGGTGGGCTGGGACGGGCTGTGGTGGGCTGGGACGGGCTGGGAAGGGCTGTGGTGGGTTGTGGTGAGCTGGGACGACCTCTGGTGGGCTGGGACGGGCTGTGACGGGCTGTGGTGGGCTGTGGTAAGCTGGGACGGGCTCAGGTGGGTTGGGGCAGGCTGTGGTGCGCTGTGGTTGGCTGGGACGGGCTGTGGTGGGCGGGGACGGGCTTTGGTGGGTTAGTGGTGGGCTGGGACGACCTCTTGTGGTCTGGGACGGGCTGTGGTGGGCTGTGGTGGGCTGGGATGGGCTCTGGTGGGTTGGCACGGGGCGTGGTGGGCTGTGGTGGGCTGGGACGGGCTGTGGTGGGCTGGGACGGGCTCTGGTGGTCTGGGACATACTGTGGTGGGCTGGGACGGGCTGGGACGGGCTGTGGTGCTCTGTGGTGGGCTGGGACGTGCCGTGGTGGACCGTGGTGGGCTTGGATGGGCCGTGGTGGGCTTGGATGGGCCGTGGTGGGCTTGGATGGGCCGTGGTGGGCTGTGGTCGGCCGTGGTGGGCTGTGGTGGGCTGTGGTCGGTTGTGGTGGGCTGGGACGGTCTGTGGTGGGCTGAGATGGGATGTGGTGGTCTGGGACAGGCTGTAATGGGCTGGGATGGGCTGTGGTGCGCCTTGGTGGGCTGTGTTGGGCCCGGATGGGCCGTGGTGGGCTGTGGTGGGCCGTGGTGGGCTGGGACGGGCTGTGGTGGGCTGGGACGGGCCGTGGTTGGCTGGGACGGGCTGTGGTGGGCTGTGGTGTGATGGGACGGGCTGTGGTGGGCTGGGATCGGCTGGGATAGGCTGTGGTTGGTTATGGTGGGCTGGGAAGAGCTGTGGAGGTCTGGGACAAGCTGTGGTGGGCTTTGGTGGGCTGGGACGGGCTGTGGTGGGCTGTGGTGGTCTGTGGTGGCCTGGGACGGGCTGTGGTGGGCTGTGGTGGGTTCTGAAGGGCTGTGGTGGGCTGTGGTGGGTTGGGACACGCTGTGGTGGATAGGGACGGGCTGTGGTGGGCTGTGGTGTGTTGTGACGGGTTGGCACGGGCTGGGACGGGCCGTGGTGGGCTGGGATGGGCTGCGGTGGGCTGTGGTGGGCTGTGGTGGGTTGGCACGGGCTGTGGTGGGTTGGGACGGGCTGGGACGGGCTGGGACGGGCTGTGGTGCTCTGTGGTGGGCTGGGACGTGCCGTGGTGGACCGTGGTGGGCTTGGATGGGCCGTGGTGGGCTTGGATGGGCCGTGGTGGGCTGTGGTCGGCCGTGGTGGGCTGTGGTGGGCTGTGGTCGGTTGTGGTGGGCTGGGACGGTCTGTGGTGGGCTGAGATGGGATGTGGTGGTCTGGGACAGGCTGTAATGGGCTGGGATGGGCTGTGGTGCGCCTTGGTGGGCTGTGTTGGGCCCGGATGGGCCGTGGTGGGCTGTGGTGGGCCGTGGTGGGCTGGGACGGGCTGTGGTGGGCTGGGACGGGCCGTGGTTGGCTGGGACGGGCTGTGGTGGGCTGTGGTGTGATGGGACGGGCTGTGGTGGGCTGGGACGGGCCGTGGTTGGCTGGGACGGGCTGTGGTGGGCTGTGGTGTGATGGGACGGGCTGTGGTGGGCTGGGATTGGTTGGGATAGGCTGTGGTTGGTTATGGTGGGCTGGGTAGAGCTGTGGAGGTCTGGGACAAGCTGTGGTGGGCTGTGGTGGGCTGGGACGGGCTGTGGTGGGCTGGGACGGGCTGTGGTGGGCTGTGGTGGGTTCTGAAGGGCTGTGGTGGGCTGTGGTGGGTTGGGACACGCTGTGGTGGGTAGGGACGGGCTGTGGTGGGCTGTGGTGTGTTGTGACGGGTTGTGGTGGGCTGGGACGGGCCGTGGTGGGCTGGGATGGGCTGCGGTGGGCTGTGGTGGGCTGTGGTGGGCTGGGACGGGCTGGGACGGGCTGGGACGGGCTGTGGTGGGCTGGGACGGGCAGTGGTGGGCTGGGACGGGCTGTGGTGGGCTGGGACGGTCTGTGGTGGGCTGTGGTAAGCTGGGACGGGCTGTGGTGGGCTGTGGTGGGCTGTGGTGTGCTGGGACGGGCTGTGGTGGGCCGGGACGTGTCGTGGTGGGCTGTGGTGTGCCGTGTTTATCTGGGACGAGCTGTGGTGGGCCATGGCGGGCCGTGGTGGGCTGGGACGGGCCGTGGTTTGCCGTGGTGGGCTGAAACAGGCTGTGGTGACCGGTGGTGGGCTGTGGTGACCGGTGGTGGGCTGTGGTGACCGGTGGTGGGCTGTGGTGGGCTGGGACGGGTTGCGGTGGGCTGGGACGGGTTTCGGTGGGCTAGGACGGGCTGCGGTGGGCTGGGACGGGCTGCGGTGGGCTGGGATAAGCTGTGTTGGGCTGCGACGGGCTGTGGTAGGCTGGGATGAGCTGTGGAGGGTTGGGACGGGCTGTGGAGGGTTGTGGAGGGCTGTGCTGAGCTTGGACAGGCTGTGGTGGGCTGAGATTGGCTGTGGTGGTCCGTGGTGGGCTGGGACGGGCCGTGCTGGGCTAGGACGGGCTGTGGTGAACTGTGGTGGGCTGTGATGGGCCGTGGTGGGCTGGGACGGGCCGTGGTGGGCTGGGACGGGCCGTGGTGGGCTGGGACCGGCCGTGGTGGGCTGGGACGGGCCGTGGTGGGCTGTGGTGGACTGGGAAGGGCCGTGGTGGGCCGTGGTGTGCTCTGGTGGGCCATGGTGGACCGTGGTTGGCCGTGGTGGGCCGGGACAGGCCGTGGTTGGCCGTGCTGGGCTGAAACAGGCTGGGACGGGCTCTGGTGGGATGGGACGGGCTATGGTGGGCTGGGACGGTCTGTGGTGGCCTGGGACGGTCTGTGGTGGGCTGTGGTAAGCTGGGACGGGCTGTGGTGGGCTGTGATGGGCTGTGGTGGGCTGTCGTAAGCTGGGACGAGCTGTGGTGGGCCGGGACGGGCTGTGGTGGGCTGTGGTGCGCCGTGTTTATCTGGGACGAGCTGTGGTGGGCCATGGCGGGCCGTGGTGGGCTGGGACGGGCCGTGGTTTGCCGTGGTGGGCTGAAACAGGCTGTGGTGACCTGTGGTGGGCTGTGGTGACCGGTGGTGGGCTGTGGTGGGTTGGGACGGGTTGCGGTGGGCTGGGACGGGTTGCGGTGGGCTGGGACGGGTTGCGGTGGGCTAGGACGGGCTGCGGTGGGCTGGGACGGGCTGCGGTGGGCTGGGATAAGCTGTGTTGGGCTGGGACGGGCTGTGGTAGGCTGGGACGGGCTGTGGTCGTCTGGGACGGGTTGTGGTGAGCTGAGACGGGCCGTGGTGGGCTGGGACGGGCTGGTACTTGCTGTGGTGGGCTGTTACGGGCTGTGGTGTGCTGTGAGAGGCTGTGGTGGTCTGGGACGAGCTGGGACGGGCTGTGGTGGGCTGGGACGGGCTGTGGTGGGCTGGGACGGGCTGTGGTGGGCCGTAGTGGGCTGTGGTGGGCTGGGACAGGCTGTGGTGGTCTGTGACAAGCTCTTGTGGGCTGTGGTGGGCTGGGACGAGCTGTGGTGGGCTCTGGTGGGCTGGGACGGGCTGTCGTGGGATGGGACGGGCTATCGTGGGCTGGGACGGGCTGGGACGGGCCGTGGTGGGCTGGGACGGGTTGGGATAGGCTGCGGTGGGCTGGGACGGGCTGTGGTGGGTTGTGGTGAGCTGAGACGGGCTGTGGTGAAATTGGACGGGCTGTGGTGGGCTGTGGTGAACTGGGAAGGGCTCTGGTGGTCTGGAATGGGCTGTCGTGGGCTGGGACGGGCTGTGGCGGGCTGCGGTGGGCTGGGACAGGCTCTGGTGGGCCGGGACAGACTCTGGTGCGCTGTGGTGGGCTGTGGTGGGCTATGGTGCGCTGTGGTGGGTTGTGGTGAGCTAGAACGGGTTGTGGTGGGCTGGGACGGGCTATAGTGGGCTGGGACGGGATTGTGGTGGGCTGGGACGGGCTCTGATGGTCTGCGGCGGCCGTGGTGGGCTGGGACGGGCTGGGAAGGGCTGTGGTGGGTTGTGGTGAGCTGGGACGACCTCTGGTGGGCTGGGACGGGCTGTGACGGGCTGTGGTGGGCTGTGGTAAGCTGGGATGGGCTCAGGTGGGTTGGGGCAGGCTGTGGTGCGCTGTGGTTGGCTGGGACGGGCTGTGGTGGGCGGGGACGGGCTTTGGTGGGTTAGTGGTGGGCTGGGACGACCTCTTGTGGTCTGGGACGGGCTGTGGTGGGCTGTGGTGAGCTGGGACGGGCTCTGGTGGGTTGGCACGGGGCGTGGTGGGCTGTGGTGGGCTGGGACGGGCTGTGGTGGGCTGGGACGGGCTCTGGTGGTCTGGGACATACTGTGGTGGGCTGGGACGGGCTGGGACGGGCTGTGGTGCTCTGTGGTGGGCTGGGACGTGCCGTGGTGGACCGTGGTGGGCTTGGATGGGCCGTGGTGGGCTTGGATGGGCCGTGGTGGGCTTGGATGGGCCGTGGTGGGCTGTGGTCGGCCGTGGTGGGCTGTGGTCGGCCGTGGTGGGCTGTGGTGGGCTGTGGTCGGTTGTGGTGGGCTGGGACGGTCTGTGGTGGGCTGGGATGGGCTGTGGTGCGCCTTGGTGGGCTGTGTTGGGCCCGGATGGGCCGTGGTGGGCTGTGGTGGGCCGTGGTGGGCTGGGACGGGCTGTGGTGGGCTGGGACGGGCCGTGGTTGGCTGGGACGGGCTGTGGTGGGCTGTGGTGTGATGGGACGGGCTGTGGTGGGCTGGGATCGGCTGGGATAGGCTGTGGTTGGTTATGGTGGGCTGGGAAGAGCTGTGGTGGTCTGGGACAAGCTGTGGTGGGCTGTGGTGGGCTGGGACGGGCTGTGGTGGGCTGGGACGGGCTGTAGTGGGCTGAGGCGGGCTGTGGTGGGCTTCATGGGCTGTGGTGGGCTGTGGTGGGCTGTGGTGGCCTGGGACGAGCTGTGGTGGGCTGGGACGGGCTGTGGTGGGCTGTGGTGGGTTCTGAAGGGCTGTGGTGGGCTGTGGTGGGTTGGGACACGCTGTGGTGGGTAGGGACGGGCTGTGGTGGGCTGTGGTGTGTTGTGACGGGTTGGCACGGGCTGGGACGGGCCGTGGTGGGCTGGGATGGGCTGCGGTGGGCTGTGGTGGAATGTGGTGGGCTGGGACAAGCTTTGGTGGGTTGGGACGGGCTGGGACGGGCTGGGACGGGCAGTGGTGGGCTAGGACGGGCAGTGGTGGTCTGGGACGGGCAGTGGTGGGCTGGGACGGGCTGTGGTGGGCTGAGACGGGCTGGTGTTTGCTGTGGTGGGCTGTTACGGGCTGTGGTGTGCTGTGAGAGGCTGTGGTGGTCTGGGACGAGCTGGGACGGGCTGTGGTGGGCTGGGACGGGCTGTGGTGGGCTGGGACGGGCTGCGGTGGGCTGGGACGGGCTGTGGTGGGCTGGGACGGGCTGTGGTGGGCCATAGTGTGCTGTGGTGGGCTGGGACGGGCTGTGGTGAACTGTGGTGGGCTGTGATGGGCTGTGGTGGGCTGGGACGGGCCGTGGTGGGCTGGGACGGGCCGTGGTGGGCTGTGGTGGACTGGGAAGGGCCGTGGTGGGCCGTGGTGTGCTCTTGTGGGCCATGGTGGACCGTGGTTGGCCGTGGTGGGCCGGCACAGGCCGTGGTTAGCCGTGGTGGGCTGAAACAGGCTGGGACGGGCTGTGGTGGGCTGGGACGGGCTGTGGTGGGGTGGGACGGGCCGTGGTGGGCTGGGACGGGCCGTGGTGGGCTGTGTTGGGCTGGGACGGGCTGTGGTCGTCTGGGACGGGTCGTGGTGAGCTGAGACGGGCCGTGGTGGGCTGAGACGGGCCGTGGTGGGCTGAGACGGGCCGTGGTGGGCTGGGACGGGCTGGTACTTGCTGTGGTGGGCTGTTACGGGCTGTGGTGGGCTGGGACGGGCTGTGGTGGGCTGGGACGGGCTGTGGTGGGCCGTAGTGGGCTGTGGTGGGCTGGGACGGGCTGTGGTGGTCTGTGACAAGCTCTTGTGGGCTGTGGTGGGCTGGGACGGGCTGCGGTGGGCTGTGGTGGGCTGGGACGTGCTGTGGTGTGCTGGGATGGGCTGTGGTGGGCTGGGACCGGCTGCGGTGGGCTGTGGTGGGCTGGGACGGGATGCGGTGGGCTGGAATGGGCTGTGCCGTGCTGGAACGGTCTGGGACGAGTTGTGGTGAGTGTGGTGGGCTGGGACGGGCTGGGACAGACTGTGTTTGGCTGGGACGGGCTGTGGTGGGCCGTGGTGGGCTGGGACAGGCTGTGGTGAGCTGAGACGGGCTGTGGTGGGCTGTGTCGGGCTGGTACGAGCTGTGACGGGGTGGGACGGGCTGTGGTGGTCTGCGGTAGGCTGTGGTGTGCTGTAGTGGCCTGTGGTGGGCGGGGACGGGCTGTGGTGGGCGGGGACAGGCTGTGGTGGGCGGGGACGGGCCGTGGTGAGCTGTGGAGAGCCGTGGTGAGCTGTGGAGAGCCGTTGTGGGCTGGGACGGGCCATGGTGGGCTGGGACGGGCCGTGGTGGGCTGGGACGGGCTCTGGTGGTGAGCAGAGACGGCCTGTGTTGGGCTGGGACGGGCTGTGATAAGCTGTAACCGGCTGTGGTGGGCTGTGTTGGGCTGGGACGGGCTGTGATAAGCTGTAACCGGCTGTGGTGGGCTGTGTTGGGCTGGGACGGGCCGTGGTGGGCTGGGACGGGCCGTGGTGGGCTGGGGCCGGTTGGGACGGGCTGGGACTGGCTTTGGTGGGCTGTGGTGGGCTGGGACGGGCTGGGACGGGCCATGGCGGGCTGGGACGGGCCGTGGTGGGCTGGGACGAGCCGTAGTAGGCCGGGACGGGCCGTGGTGGGTTGTTATGGGCCGTGGTGGGCCGGGACGGGCCGTGGTGGGCCGGGACGGGCCGTGGTGGGCCGGGACGAACTGTGGTGGTCTGTGGCGGGCTGGGACGGGCTGTGGCGAGCTGGGACGGGACATGGTGGTCTGGGACGGGCCGTGGCGGGCTGGGACGGGCCGTGGTGGGCTGGGACGGGCTGGGAAGGGCCGGGGTGGGCTGGGATGGGCCGTGGAAAGCCGTGGTGGGCCGTGGTAAGCTGTGACGGGCCGTTGTGGGCTGGGATGGACTCTGGTGTGGTGGGACGGGCTGCGGTGGGCTGGGACGGGCTGCGGTGGGCTGTGGTGGGCTGGGACGGGCTGCGGTGGGCTTTGGTGGGCTGGGACCGGCTGCGGTTGGCTGTGGTGGGTTGTGGTGAGCTGTGACAGGCTGTGGTGGGCTGGAATGGGCTGGGACGGGCTGTGGTGGGTGTGGTGGACTGGGACGCGCTGTAGTGAGCTGAGATGGGCTGTGGTGGGCTGGGATTTGCTGGGACGGCTGGGACGGTCCGTGGTGGGCTGGGACGGGCCGTGGTTATCTGTGGTGGGCCGTGGTGGTCTGGTACGGGCTATGGTGGGCTGTGGTGGGTTCTGGTGAGCTTGAGACGGGCTATGGTGGGCTGGGACAGGCTGGGACGAGCTCTGGTGGTCTGGGACAGGCTGTGGTGTGCTCGGACGGGCTGGGACGGGCTGTGGTTGGCCGTGGTGGGATGGGACGTGCTGGGATGGACTGGGACGGGCTGTGGTGGGCTGGAACGGGCTGTGGTGGGCTGGAACGGGCTGTGGTGGGCTGGAACGGGCTGTGGTGGGCTGGAACGGGCTGTGGTGAGCTGGAACGGGCTGTGGTGGGGCGTGGTTGGCTGGGACAGGCCGTGGTGAACTGTTGTGGGCTGTGGTGGGCCGGTATGGGAAGGGATGGTCTATGTTGGGCCGTGGTGGGCTGGGACAGGTCATGGTGGGCTGAGACGGCCCGTGGTGAACTGTGGTGGGCTGTGGTGGGCCGTGGTGGGCTGTGGTGGGCCGTGGTGGGCTGGGACAGGCCGTGGTGGGCTGTGGTGGGCCGTGGTGGGCTGGGACAGGCTGTGGTGGGCTTTGGTGGGTTCTTGTGAGCTTGAGATGGGCTGTGGTGGGCTGGGACGGGCTGGGACGGGCTCTGGTGGTCTGGAACGAGCTGTGATGGGCTGCAATGGGCTCTGGTGGGCTGGGACGGGCTCTGGTGGGCTGTGGTGGGCTGGGATGGGCTGTGGTGGGCTGGGACGGGCTGTGGTGGGCGGGGACGGGCTGTGGTGGGCTGTGACGGGCTGGGATGGGCTGTGGCAAGCTGGGATGGGCTGTGGTGGACTGGGACGGGCTGTGGTCGACAGGGACGGGCGGGGACGGGCTGTGGTGGGCTGGGACGGGCTGTGGTGTGCTGGGACGGGCTGTGGTGAGCTTTGGTGGGCCGTGGTTCGCTGTGGTCGGCCGTGGTGGGCTGGGACGGGCCATGGTGGGCTGTGGTGGGCCGTGGTGGGCTGGGACGGGCTGTGGTGTGCTGGGACGGGCTGTGACGGGCTGTCGTGGGCTGGGATGGGCTGGGACAGGCTGTGGTGGGCTGGGACAGGCTGTGGTGGGCTGGGAGGGGCTGGGACGGTCTGTGGTGGGCTGGGACGGGCTGTGGTGGGCTGGGACGGGCTGTGGTGGGCTGGGACGGGCTGGTACGTGCTGTGGTGTGCTGGGACGGGCTGTGGTGGTCTGGGACGGGCTGGGACAGGCTGATGTGGGCTGTGGTGGGTTCTGCTGAGCTTGAGACGGGCTGTGGTGGGCTGGGGCGGGCTGAGACGAGTTCTGGTTGTCTGGAACGAGCTGGGACGGGCTGTGATGGGCTGGGACGGGCCGTGGTGGGCGGGGACGGGCCGTGGTGGGCGGGGACGGGCTGTGGTGGGCGGGGACGGGCTGTGGTGGGCGGGCACGGGCTATGGTGGGCGGGGACGGGATGTGGTGGTCTGGAATGGTCTGTGGTGGGCTGGGACGGGCTGTGGCGGGCTGGGACGGGCTGCGGCAGGCTGCGACGGGCTGGGACGGGCTATGTTGGTCTGTGGTGGGTTGGGACGGGCGGGGACGGGCTGTGGTGGGCTGGGACAGGCTGTCATGGGCTAGGGACGGGCTGTGGTGAACTGTGGTGGGCTGTGGTGGGCCGTGGTGGGCCGTTTTGAGCCGGTATGGGAAGGGATGGGCTGTGGTGGACCGTGGTGGGCTGGGACAGGTCATGGTGGTCTGAGATGGCCCGTGGTGAACTGTGGTGGGCCGTGGTGGGCTGGTATGGGCCGTGGTGGGCTGTGGTGGGCCGTTTTGAGCCGGTATGGGAAGGGATGGTCTGTGTTGGGCCGTGGTGGGCTGGGACAGGTCATGGTGGTCTGAGATGGCCCGTGGTGAACTGTGGTGGGCTGTGGTGGGCTGGGACAGGCTGTGGTGGGCTGGGACGGGCTGTGGTGGGCCGGGACAGGCTGTGTTTGGCTAGGACAGGCTGTGTTTGGCTGGGACAGGCTGTGTTTGGCTGGGACAGGCTGTGGTGGGCCGGGATGGGCTGTGGTGGGCCGGGACGGGCCGTGGTGGGCCGGGACGGGCCGTGGTGGGCTGGGATGGGCCGTGGTGGGCTGGGACGGGCCGTGGCGGGCTGGGACGGGTTGTGGCGGACTGGGACGAACTGTGGTGGTCTGTGGTGGGCTGGGACGGGCCGTGGTGGGCTGGGACGGGCTGGGACGGGCTGTGGTGGGCTGTGGTAGGCTGTGCTGTGCTGTAGTGGTCTGTGATGGGCTGGGACGGGCTGTCGTGGGCTGGGACGGGCTGTCGTGGGCTGGGACGGGCTGTCGTGGGCTGTGGTGACCTGGGACATGCTGTGGTGGGCTGGGACGGGCTCTGGTGGGCTGGGACGGGCTGTGGTGGGCTTCTATGGGCTGTTACTTTATGTGGTGAGCTGGGACGGGCTGTGACGGGCTGTGGTCGGCTGGTATGAGGTGGGACAAGCTGTGGTGGGCCGGGACGGGCTGTGGTGAGCTGGGACGGGCTGTAGTGAGCTGGGACGGGCTGTGGTGGTTTGTGGTGGGCTGGGACGGGCTGTGGTGGTCTGGGATGGGCTGGGACAGGCTGTGGTGGGCCGTGGTAAGCCATGGTCGGCTGTGGTGGGCTGGGACGGGCTGTGGTGGGCTGTGGTGTGCCATGGTGGGCTGGGACAGGGTGCGGTGGGCTGGAAAGGGCCGTGGTGGGCTGTGGTCGGCTGTGGTGGGCTGTGGTGGGCTGTGGTTGGTTGTGGTGGGCTGGGACGGGCTGGGACGCCTTGGACGGGCTGTGGTGGGCTGGGACGGGCTGTGGTGGGCTGGGACGGGCTGTGGTGGGCTGGGACGGGCTGTGGTTGGCTGGGACAGGCTGTGGTGGGCTGGGATAAGCTGTGTTGGGCTGGGACGGGCTGTGTTAGGCTGGGATGGGCTGTGGAGGATTGGGAAGGGCTGTCGTGGGCTGTGGGGGCCTGGGACATGCTGGGGTGGGCTGTGGCGGCCTGGGACGTGCTGTGACGAGCTGGGACGAGCTGTGACGGGCTGGGGTGTGTTGTAGTGGCCTGTGGTATGCTGTAGTGGCCTGTGGTGGGCTGGGACGGGCTGTGGTGGGCTGGGACAAACTGTGGTGGGCTGTGGTGGGCTGGGATGAGCTGGGACAGGCTGGGACGGGCTGAGACGGGCTGTGGTGGGCTGGGACGGGCTGTGGTGGGCTGGGACGGGCTGTAGTGGGCTGTGGTGGGCTGTGGAGGGCTGGGACGGGCTGTAGTGTGCCATGGTGGGCTGGGACGGGCCGGGTGGGCTGGGATGGGCTGGGACGGGCTGTGGTGGGCTGGGGCGGGCTGTGGTGGGCTGGGACGGGCTGTGGTGGGCTGGGACGAGCTGTGATGAGCTGAGACGGGCTGTGATGGGCCGGGGTGGGCCGGGACAGGCTCTGGTGGGCTGTGGAAGGCTGGGACGGGCTCTGGTGGGCTGGGACGGACTTGGACGCACTGTGGTGGGCTGGGACGGGCTGGGACGGCCTGTGTAGGGCTGGGAGGGGCTGTGGTGGGCAGTGGGGGGCTGGGAAGTGCTGTGGTGGGCTGGGACGGGCTAGAACAGCTATGGTGGGCTGGGACGGGCTGTGGTGGGCTTGGATGGGCTGTGCTGTGCTGGAACGGTCTGGGACGAGTTGTGGTGAGTGTGGTGGGCTGGGACGGGCTGGGACGGACTGTGTTTAGCTGGGACGGGCTGTGGTGGGCCGTGGTGGGCTGGGACAGGCTGTGGTGAGCTGAGACGGGCTGTGGTGGGCTGTGTCGGGCTGGTACGAGCTGTGACGGGGTGGGACGGGCTGTGGTGGTCTGCGCTAGGCTGTGGTGTGCTGTAGTGGCCTGTGATGGGCTGGGTGGGGCTGTGGTGGGCTGGGACGGGCTGTGGTGGGCTGGGACGGGCTGTGGTGGGCTGGGATAAGCTGTGTTGGGCTGGGACGGGCTGTGTTAGGCTGGGACAGGCTGTGGTGGGCTTGGACCTGCTGTGGTGGTCGGGGATGGGTTGTGGTAGGTCCGGGACGGGCTGTCGTGGTCCGGGACGGGCTGTGGTGGGCTGGGAAGGCCTGGGACGGGCTGGGACGAGCTGGGACGGGCTGTGGTGGGCGGGGATGGGCTGTGGTGGGCGGGGACGGGCTGTGGTGGGCGGGGATGGGCTGGGACGAGTTGGGACGGGCTGTGGTGGATTGCGGTAGGCTGTGGTGCTCTGTAGTGGTCTGTGGTGTTCTGTAGTGGTCTGTGGTGGGCTGGGACGGGCTGTGGTGGGCTGGGATGGGCTGTCGTGGGCTGGGAAGGGCTGTCGTGGGCTTTGGGGGCCTGGGACATGCTGGGGTGGGCTGTGGTGGGCTGTGACGTGTTGTGACGAGCTGGGACGAGCTGTGACGGGCTGTGGTGTGTTGTAGTGGCCTGTGGTATGCTGTAGTGGCCTGTGGTGGGCTGGGACAGGCTGTGGTGGGTTGGGACAAACTGTGGTGGGCTGTGGTGGGCTGGGATGAGCTGGGACAGGCTGGGACGGGCTGAGACGGGCTGTGGTGGGCTGGGACGGGCTGTGGTGGGCTGGGACGGGCTGTAGTGGGCTGTGGTGGGCTGTGGAGGGCTGGGACAGGCTGTAGTGTGCCGTGGTGGGCTGGGACGGGCCGGGTGGGCTGGGATGGGCTGGGACGGGCTGTGGTGGGCTGGGGCGGCTGTGGTGGGCTGGGGCGGGCTGTGGTGGGCTGGGACAGGCTGTGGTGGGCTGGGACGGGCTGGGACGGGCCGTGGTGGGCTGGGACGGGCTGTGGTGGGCTGGGACGGGCTCTGGTGGGCTTGGACAGGCTGTGGTGGGCTGGGACGAGCCGTTGTAAGCTGGGACGGGCCGTGATGGGCCGCGACGGACCGTGGTGGGCTGGGACGGGCCGTGGTGGGCCGGGACGGGCCGTGGCGGGCTGGGACGGGTTGTGGAGGACTGGGACGAACTCTGGTGGTCTGTGGTGGGCTGTGGTGGACCGTGGTGGGCTGTGATGGGCTGTGGTAAGCTGGGACGGGATGTGGTAAGCTGGGACGGGCTTTCGTGGGCTGGGACGGGTTGTCGTGGGCTGGGACGGGCTGGGACGGGCCGTGGTGAGCTGGGACGGGCCGTGGTGGGCTGGGACGGGCTGTGGTGAGCTGTGACGGGCCGTGGTGGGCCGGGACGGGCCGTGGTGGGCCGGGACGGGCCGTGGCGGGCTGGGACAAACTGTGGTGGGCTGGGATGAACTGTGGTGCTCTGTGGTGGTCTGTGGTGGCCTGGGACGGGCTGTGGTAGGCTGGGACAAACTGTGGCGGGTTGGGACGGGCCGTGGCGGGCTGGGACGGGCTGTGGTGGTCTGGGACGGGCCGTGGTGGGCTGGGACGGGCTCTGGTGGTCTCAAACCGGCTGTGGTGGGTTGGGAAGGGCTGGAATGGGCTTTGGTGGGTTGGGACAGGCTGTGGTGGGCTGGGACGGGCTGTGGTGGGCTTAGACCTGCTGTGGTGGTCAGGGACGGGTTCTGGTAGGTCCGGGACGGGCTGTGGTTGGCTGGGACGGTCTGTGGTGGGCTGTGACGGGCTGTGGTGGGCTGGGACGGGCCGTGGTGGGCTGGGACGGGCCGTGGTGGGCCGGGACGGGCCGTGGTGGGCCGGGACGGGCTGTGTTTGGCTGGGACAGGCTGTGGTGGGCTGGGACGGGCCGTGGTGGGCCGGGCCGGGCCATGGTGGGCCAGGACGGGCCATGGTGGGCCGGGACGGGCCGTGGCGGGCTGGGACGGGTTGTGGAGGACTGGGACGAACTGTGGTGGTCTGTGGTGGGCTGGTACGGGCCGTGGTGGGCTGGGACGGGCTGGGACGAGCTGTGCCGGGCTGGGACTGGCTGTGGTGGGCTGCGGTAGGCTGTGGTGTGCTGTAGTGGTCTGTGATGGGCTGGGACGGGCTGTGGTGGGCTGGGACGGGCTGTGGTGGGCTGGGACGGGCTGTCGTGGGCTGGGACGGGCTGTCGTGGGCTGTGGGGGCCTGGGACATGCTGTGGTGGGCTGGGAAGGGCTGGGACAAGCTGTGACGGGCTGGGACGAGCTGTGACGGGCTGTGGTGTGCTGTAGTGGCCTGTGGTGTGCTGTAGTGGCCTGTGGTGGGCTGGGACAATCTGTGGTGGGCTATGGTGGGCTGGGATGAGCTGGGACAGGCTGGGACGGGTTGTGGTGGGCTGTGGTGGGCTGGGACGGGCTGTGGTGCGCTGGGATGGTCTGTAGTGGGCTGTGGTGTGCTGTGGAGGGCTGGGACGGGCTGTGATGTGCCGTGGTGGGCTGGGACGGGCCGTGGTGGGCTGGGATGGGCTAGGACGGGCTGTGGTGGGCTGGGACGGGCTGGGACTGGCTGTGGTTGGCTGTGGTGGGCTGGGACGCGCTGTGGTGGGCTGCGACAAGCTGGGACGGGCCGTGGTGGGATGGCACGGGCTGTGGTGGGCTGGGACGGGCTGTGGCGGGCTGGAGCGGGCTGTGGTGGGTTGTGGTGAGCTGGGACGGGCTGGCACGGGCTGTGGTGGGCTGTGGTAAGCTGGGACGGGTTGTGGTGGGCTGGGATGGGCTGGGACTTTCTGTGGTGAGCTGCGACGGTCTGTGGTGGGCTGGAACGGGCTGTGGTGGGCTGGGAAAGGCTGTGGTGGGCCGGGACGGGCCGTGGTGGGCCGGGACGGGGCGTAGTGGGCCGGGACGGGCCGTGGTGGGCCGGGACAGGCCATGGTGGGCTGGGACGGGCCGTGGCGGTTTGGGACGGGTTGTGGCGGGCTGGGACTGGCTCTGGTTGGCTGGGACGGGCTGTGGTGGGCTGTGGTGGGCTGGGATGGATAGGTACGACCTGTGGTGGGCTTGGACGGGTTGTGGTGGGCTGGGACGGGCTGTGGTGGGCTGTGGTGGGCTGGGATGGACAGGCACGAGCTGTGGTGGGCTTGGACGGGCTGTGGTGGGCTGGGACTGGCTATGGTGTGCTGTGGTGGGCTGGGACGGGCTGTGGTTCGCTGGGACGGGCCGTGGTGAATTGGGACGGGCTGTGGTGGGCTGGGACGGGCTGTGGTGGGCTGGGACGGGCTGTGGTGGGCTGAGGTGGGCTGGGACGGGCCGTGGTGGGCTGGGACGGGCCGTGGTGGGCTGGGACAGGCTGTGGTGGGCCGTAATGGGCTGTGGTCAGCCGTGTTGGGACGGGACGAGCTGTGGTGAGCCGGGACGGGCTGTGGTGGGCTGGGACGGGCTGGGACGGGTTGCGGTGGGCTGGGACGGGCTGCGCTGGGCTGGGACGGGCTGCGCTGGGCTGTGACGGGCTGCGCTGGGCTGGGACGGGCTGCGGTGGGCTGGGACGGGCTGCGGTGGGCTGGGACATGCTGGGACGGGCTGTGGTAGGCTGAGACAGGCTGGTACGTGCTGTGGTGAGCAGAGACGGGCCGTGGTGGGCTGGGACAAGCCGTGGTGGGCTAGGACGGACTGGTACTTGATGTGGTGGGCTGGTACGGGCTGTGGTGGGCTGGGACGGGCTGGGACTGGCTGTTGTGGGCTGGGACGGGCTGCGGTGGGCTGTGACGGGCTGTGACGGGCTGTCGTGGGCTGGGATGGGCTGGGATGGTCTGGGACGGGCTGTGGTGGGCTGTGGTGGTTTGTGGTGAGCTGTGGTGGGCTGGGATGGGCTGTGGTGGGCGGGGAGAGATTTTGCTGGGCGGGGACAGGCTGTGGTGGGCTGGGACAGTTTGTGGTGGGCGGAGACGGGCTGGGACGGGCTGTGGTGGGCTGTGGTGGGCTGGGACGGGCTGTGGTGTGCTGGGACGAGCTGTGGTGTGCTGGGACGGGCTGTGGTGGGCTGGCACGGGCTGCGCTGGGCTGGGACGGGCTGCACTGGGCTGGGACGGGCTGTGGTGGGCTGGGACGGGCTGTGGTGGGCTGGGACGGGCTGCGGTGGGCGGGGACGGGCTGTGGTAGGCTGAGACAGGCTGGTACGTGCTGTGGTGAGTGGAGACAGGCCGTGGTGCGCTGGGACGGGCCGTGGTGGTCTGGGACGGGCCGTGGTGCGCTGGGACGGACTGGTACTTGATGTGGTGGGCTGGTACGGGCTGTGGTGGGCTGGGACGGGCTGTGGTGGTCTGGGACAAGCTGGGACTGGCTGTGGTGGGCTGTGACGGGCTGTCGTGGGCTGGGATGGGCTGGGACAGGCTGTGGTGGGCTGTGGTGGGCTGGGACAAGCTGTGACTGGCTGCGGTGGGCTGGGACGGGCTGTGGTAGGCTGGGACGGGTTGTGGTGGGCTGGGACGGGCTGTGGTGGGTTGTGGTGGTCTGGGACGGGCTGTGGTGGGCTGGGACGGGCTGTGGTGGGCTGGGACGGGTTGTGGTGGGCTGGGATGGGCTGTGATAAGCTGTAACCGGCTGTGGTGGGCTGTGGTGGTCTGGGACGGGCCGTGGTGGGCTGGGACGGGCTGTGGTGGGCTGGGACGGGCTGTGGTGGGCTGGGACGGGCTGTGGTGGGCTGGGACGGGCTGTGGTGGGCTGGGACGGGCCGTGGTGGGTTGTGGTGGTCTGGGACGGGCTGTGGTGGGCTGGGACGGGTTGTGGTGGGCTGGGATGGGCTGTGGTGGGCTGGGACGGGTTGGCACGGGCTGTGACGGGCTGTGACGGGCTGTGGTGGGCTGGGACGGGCTGTGGTGGGCTAGGACGGGCTGTGGTGTGCTGGGACAAGTTGTGGTGGGTTGTGGTGCGCCGTGGTGGGCCAGACAGGGCTGTGGTGGGCCGTGACGGGCTGTGGTGGGCTGGGAAGGCCTGGGACAGGCTGGGACGAGCTGTGCTGGGCGGGGACGGGCTCTGCTGGGCGGGGACGGGCTCTGCTGGGCGGGGACGGGCTGTGGTGGGTTGTGGTGAGCTGGGACGGTCTGGGACAGGCTGACACGGGCTGTGGTGGGCTGGGATGGACAGGTACGACCTGTGGTGGGCTTGGACGTGTTGTGGTGGGCTGGGACTGGCTCTGGTTGGCTGGGACGGGCTGTGGTGGGCTGTGGTGGGCTGGGATGGATAGGTACGACCTGTGGTGGGCTTGGACGGGTTGTGGTGGGCTGGGACAGGCTGTGGTGGGCTGTGGTGGGCTGGGATGGACAGGCACGAGCTGTGGTGGGCTTGGACGGGCTGTGGTGGGCTGGGACTGGCTATGGTGTGCTGTGGTGGGCTGGGACGGGCTGTGGTTCGCTGGGACAGGCCGTGGTGGGCTGGGACGGGCCGTGGTGAATTGGGACGAGCTGTGGTGGGCTGGGACGGGCTGTGGTGGGCTGGGACGGGCTGTGGTGGGCTGAGGTGGGCTGGGACGGGCCGTGGTGGGCTGGGACGGGCCGTGGTGGGCTGGGACAGGCTGTGGTGGGCCGTAATGGGCTGTGGTCAGCCGTGTTGGGACGGGACGAGCTGTGGTGAGCCGGGACGGGCTGTGGTGGGCTGGGACGGGCTGGGACGGGTTGCGGTGGGCTGGGACGGGCTGCGCTGGGCTGGGACGGGCTGCGCTGGGCTGTGACGGGCTGCGCTGGGCTGGGACGGGCTGCGGTGGGCTGGGACGGGCTGCGGTGGGCTGGGACATGCTGGGACGGGCTGTGGTAGGCTGAGACAGGCTGGTACGTGCTGTGGTGAGCAGAGACGGGCCGTGGTGGGCTGGGACAAGCCGTGGTGGGCTAGGACGGACTGGTACTTGATGTGGTGGGCTGGTACGGGCTGTGGTGGGCTGGGACAGGCTGTGGTGGGCTGGGACGGGCTGTGACGGGCTGTTGTGGGCTGGGATGGGCTGGGATGATCTGGGACGGGCTGTGGTGGGCTGTGGTGGTTTGTGGTGAGCTGTGGTGGGCTGGGATGGGCTGTGGTGGGCGGGGAGAGATTTTGCTGGGCGGGGACAGGCTGTGGTGGGCGAGGACAGTTTGTGGTGGGCTGTGGTGGGCTGGGACGGGCTGTGGTGGGCTGTGGTGGGCTGGGACGGGCTGTGGTGTGCTGGGACGAGCTGTGGTGTGCTGGCACGGGCTGTGGTGGGCTGGCACGGGCTGCGCTGGGCTGGGACGGGCTGCGCTGGGCTGGGACGGGCTGTGGTGGGCTGGGACGGGCTGTGGTGGGCTGGGACGGGCTGCGGTGGGCGGGGACGGGCTGTGGTAGGCTGAGACAGGCTGGTACGTGCTGTGGTGAGTGGAGACAGGCCGTGGTGCGCTGGGACGGGCCGTGGTGGTCTGGGACGGGCCGTGGTGCGCTGCGACGGACTGGTACTTGATGTGGTGGGCTGGTACGGGCTGTGGTGGGCTGGGACGGGCTGTGGTGGTCTGGGACAAGCTGGGACTGGCTGTGGTGGGCTGTGACGGGCTGTCGTGGGCTGGGATGGGCTGGGACAGGCTGTGGTGGGCTGTGGTGGGCTGGGACAAGCTGTGACTGGCTGCGGTGGGCTGGGACGGGCTGTGGTAGGCTGGGACGGGTTGTGGTGGGCTGGGACGGGCTGTGGTGGGTTGTGGTGGTCTGGGACGGGTTGTGGTGGGCTGGGACGGGCTGTGGTGGGCTGGGACGGGTTGTGGTGGGCTGGGATGAGCTGTGATAAGCTGTAACCGGCTGTGGTTGGGTGTGGTGGTCTGGGACGGGCCGTGGTGGGCTGGGACGGGCTGTGGTGGGCTGGGACGGGCTGTGGTGGGCTGGGACGGGCTGTCGTGGGCTGGGACGGGCTGTGGTGGGCTGGGACGGGCTGTCGTGGGCTGTGGGGGCCTGGGACATGCTGTGGTGGGCTGTGGTGGGCTGGGAAAAGCTTTGACGGGCTGGGACGAGCTGTGACGGGCTGTGGTGTGCTGTAGTGGCCTGTGGTGTGCTGTAGTGGCCTGTGGTGGGCTGGGACGGGCTGTGGTGGGCTGGGACAAACTGTGGTGGGCTATGGTGGGCTGGGATGAGCTGGGACAGGCTGGGACGGGTTGTGGTGGGCTGTGGTGGGCTGGGACGGGCTGTGGTGCGCTGGGATGGGCTGTAGTGGGCTGTGGTGTGCTGTGGAGGGCTGGGACGGGCTGTGATGTGCCGTGGTGGGCTGGGACGGGCCGTGGTGGGCTGGGATGGGCTAGGACGGGCTGTGGTGGGCTGGGACAAGCTGGGATGGGCTGTGGTAGGCTGAGAAAGGCTGGTACGTGCTGTGGTGATCAGAGACGGGCCGTGGTGGGCTGGGACAAGCCGTGGTGGGCTAGGACGGACTGGTACTTGATGTGGTGGGCTGGTACGGGCTGTGGTGGGCTGGGACGGGCTGTGGTGGGCTGGGACGGGCTGGGACTGGCTGTTGTGGGCTGGGACGGGCTGCGGTGGGCTGGGACGGGCTGTGACGGGCTGTCGTGGGCTGGGATGGGCTGGGATGGTCTGGGACGGGCTGTGGTGGGCTGTGGTGGTTTGTGGTGAGCTGTGGTGGGCTGGGATGGGCTGTGGTGGGCGGGGAGAGATTTTGCTGGGCGGGGACAGGCTGTGGTGGGCGAGGACAGTTTGTGGTGGGCTGTGGTGGGCTGGGACGGGCTGTGGTGGGCTGTGGTGGGCTGGGACGGGCTGTGGTGTGCTAGGACGAGCTGTGGTGTGCTGGCACGGGCTGTGGCTGGCTGGCACGGGCTGCGCTGGGCTGGGACGGGCTGCGCTGGGCTGGGACGGGCTGTGGTGGGCTGGGACGGGCTGCGGTGGGCGGGGACGGGCTGTGGTAGGCTGAGACAGGCTGGTACGTGCTGTGGTGAGTGGAGACAGGCCGTGGTGCGCTGGGACGGGCCGTGGTGGTCTGGGACGGGCCGTGGTGCGCTGGGACGGACTGGTACTTGATGTGGTGGGCTGGTACGGGCTGTGGTGGGCTGGGACGGGCTGTGGTGGTCTGGGACAAGCTGGGACTGGCTGTGGTGGGCTGTGACGGGCTGTCGTGGGCTGGGATGGGCTGGGACAGGCTGTGGTGGGCTGTGGTGGGCTGGGACAAGCTGTGACTGGCTGCGGTGGGCTGGGACGGGCTGTGGTAGGCTGGGACGGGTTGTGGTGGGCTGGGACGGGCTGTGGTGGGTTGTGGTGGTCTGGGACGGGTTGTGGTGGGCTGGGACGGGCTGTGGTGGTCTGGGACGGGTTGTGGTGGGCTGGGATGGGCTGTGATAAGCTGTAACCGGCTGTGGTGGGCTGTGGTGGTCTGGGACGGGCCGTGGTGGGCTGGGACGGGCTGTGGTGGGCTGGGACGGGCTGTGGTGGGCTGGGACGGGCTGTCGTGGGCTGGGACGGGCTGTGGTGGGCTGGGACGGGCTGTCGTGGGCTGTGGGGGCCTGGGACATGCTGTGGTGGGCTGTGGTGGGCTGGGAAAAGCTGTGACGGGCTGGGACGAGCTGGGACGGGCTGTGGTGTGCTGTAGTGGCCTGTGGTGTGCTGTAGTGGCCTGTGGTGGGCTGGGATGGGCTGTGGTGGGCTGGGACAAACTGTGGTGGGCTATGGTGGGCTGGGATGAGCTGGGACAGGCTGGGACGGGTTGTGGTGGGCTGTGGTGGGCTGGGACGGGCTGTGGTGCACTGGGATGGTCTGTATTGGGCTGTGGTGTGCTGTGGAGGGCTGGGACGGGCTGTGATGTGCCGTGGTGGGCTGGGACGGGCCGTGGTGGGCTGGGATGGGCTAGGACGGGCTGTGGTGGGCTGGGACGGGCTGGGACTGGCTGTGGTTGGCTGTGGTGGGCTGGGACGCGCTGTGGTGGGCTGCGACAAGCTGGGACGGGCCGTGGTGGGATGGCACGGGCTGTGGTGGGCTGGGACGGGCTGTGGTGGGCTGGTACGGGCTGTGGCGGTCTGGAGCGGGCTGTGGTGGGTTGTGGTGAGCTGGGACGGGTTGTGGTGGGCTGGGATGGGCTGGGACTTTCTGTGGTGAGCTGCGACGGTCTGTGGTGGGCTGTGGTGGGCCGGGACAGGCCGTGGTGGGCCGGGACGGGCCGTGGTGGGCCGGGACGGGGCGTATTGGGCCGGGACGGGCCGTGGTGGGCCGGGACGGGCCATGGTGGGCTGGGACGGGCCGTGGCGGTTTGGGACGGGTTGTGGCGGGCTGGGACGAACTGTGGTGGTCTGTTGTGGGCTGGGACGGGCCGTGGTGGGCTGGGACGGGCTGGGACGAGCTGTGACGGGCTGGGACGAGCTGTGACGGGCTAGGACTGGCTGTGGTGGGCTGCGGTAGGCTGTGGTGTGCTGTAGTGGTCTGTGGTGGGCTGGGACGGGCTGTCGTGGGATGGGACGGGCTGTCGTGGGCTGGGACGGGCTGTCGTGGGCTGTGGGGGCCTGGGACATGCTGTGGTGGGCTGGGAAGGGCTGGGACGAGTTGTGATGGGCTGGGACGGGCTGCGGTGGGCTGGGACATGCTGGGACGGGCTGTGGTAGGCTGAGACAGGCTGGTACGTGCTGTGGTGAGCGGAGACGGGCTGTGGTGGGCTTGGACGGGCCGTGGTGGGCTGGGACGGGCTGTAGTGGTCTGGGACAAGCTGGGACTGGCTGTTGTGGGCTGGGGCGGGCTGTGGTGGGCTGTCGTGGGCTGGGATGGGCTGGGATGGTCTGGGACGGGCTGTAGTGGGCTGTGGTGGTTTGTGGTGAGCTGTGGTGGGCTGGGATTGGCTTTGGTGGGCGGGGAGAGATTTTGCTGGGCGGGGACAGGCTGTGGTGGGCGAGGACAGGTTGTGGTGGGCGGAGACGGGCTGTGGTGGGCTGTGGTGGGCTGTGGTGGGCTGGGACGGGCTGTGGTGGGCTGGGACGGGCTGTGGTTGGTAGGCACGGGCTGTGGTGGGCTGGGACTAGCTGGGACGGGTTGGCACGGGCTGGGACGGGCTGTGACGGGCTGTGGTGGGCTGGGACGGGCTGTGGTGGGCTAGGACGGGCTGTGGTGTGCTGGGACAAGTTGTGGTGGGTTGTGGTGCGCCGTGGTGGGCCGGACAGGGCTGTGGTGGGCCGGGACGGGCTGTGGTGGGCTGGGAAGGCCTGGGACAGGCTGGGACGAGCTGTGCTGGGCGGGGACGGGCTCTGCTGGGCGGGGACGGGCTGTGGTGGGTTGTGGTGAGCTGGGACGGTCTGGGACGGGCTGACACGGGCTGTGGTGGGCTGGGATGGACAGGTACGACCTGTGGTGGGCTTGGACGTGTTGTGGTGGGCTGGGACTGGCTCTGGTTGGCTGGGACGGGCTGTGGTGGGCTGGGATGGATAGGTACGACCTGTGGTGGGCTTGGACGGGTTGTGGTGGGCTGGGACTGCTTCTGGTTGGCTGGGACGGGCTGTGGTGGGCTGTGGTGGGCTGGGATGGACAGGCACGAGCTGTGGTGGGCTTGGACGGGCTGTGGTGGGCTGGGACTGGTTATGGTGGGCTGTGGTGGGCTGGGACGGGCTGTGGTTCGCTGGGACAGGCCGTGGTGGGCTGGGACGGGCCGTGGTGAATTGGGACGGGCTGTGGTGGGCTGGGACGGGCTGGGACGGGCCGTGGTGGGCTGGGACGGGCCGTGGTGGGCTGGGACAGGCTGTGGTGGGCCGTAATGGGCTGTGGTCGGCCGTGTTGGGACGGGACGAGCTGTAAGGAGCCGGGACGGGCTGTGGTGGGCTGGGACGGGCTGGGACGGGTTGCGGTGGGCTGGGACGGGCTGCGCTGGGCTGGGACGGGCTGCGCTGGGCTGGGACGGGCTGCGGTGGGCTGGGACGGGCTGCGGTGGGCTGGGACATGCTGGGACGGGCTGTGGTAGGCTGAGACAGGCTGGTACGTGCTGTGGTGAGCAGAGACGGGCCGTGGTGGGCTGGGACAAGCCGTGGTGGGCTAGGACGGACTGGTACTTGATGTGGTGGGCTGGTACGGGCTGTGGTAGGCTGGGACGGGCTGTGGTGGGCTGGGACGGGCTGGGACTGGCTGTTGTGGGCTGGGACGGGCTGCGGTGGGCTGGGACGGGCTGTGACGGGCTGTTGTGGGCTGGGATGGGCTGGGATGGTCTGGGACGGGCTGTGGTGGGCTGTGGTGGTTTGTGGTGAGCTGTGATGGGCTGTGGTGGGCGGGGAGAGATTTTGCTGGGCGGGGACAGGCTGTGGTGGGCGAGGACAGTTTGTGGTGGGCTGTGGTGGGCTGGGACGGGCTGTGGTGGGCTGTGGTGTGCTGGGACGGGCTGTGGTGTGCTGGGACGAGCTGTGGTGTGCTGGCACGGGCTGTGGTGGGCTGGCACGGGCTGCGCTGGGCTGGGACGGGCTGCGCTGGGCTGGGACGGGCTGTGGTGGGCTGGGACGGGCTGTGGTGGGCTGGAATGGGCTGGGATGGGCTGTGGTGGATGTGGTGGACTGGGACGCGCTGTGGTGAGCTGAGACGGGCTATGGTGGGCTGGGATTTGCTGGGACGGCTTGGACGGGCTGCGGTGGGCTGGGACGGGCTTCGGTGGGCTGGGACGGGCTGCGGTGGGCTGGGACGGGCTGCGGTGGGCTTGGACGGGCTGTGGTGGGCTGAGACGGGCTGTGGTGGGCTGTGACGGGCTGTGGTGGGCTGGGACAGGCTGGGACCAGCTGTGGTCGGCTGGGACGAGCTGGGACGGTCTGTGGTGGGCTGGGACGAGCTGGGACGGGCTGTGGTGGGCTGGGACGAGCTGGGACGGGCTGTGGTGGGCTGGGACGGGCTGTGGTGGGCTGGGACGAGCTGGGACGGGCTGGCACGGGCTGTGGTGGGCTGGTACGGTCTGACACTGGCTGGGACGGGCTGTGGTGGGCTGGGACGGGCTGTGGTGGGCTTGGACGGGCTGTGGTGGCCTGGGAAGAGCTGTTTTGGGTTGAGGCAGGTTCTGGTGGGCTGGGATAGGCTGTGGTCGGTTGTGGTGGGCTGGGACGGGCTGTGGTGGGCTGGGACGGGCTGTGGTGGGCTGGGACGGGCTGTGGTGAGCTGGGACGGGCTGTGGTGTGCTGGGAAGGGCCGTGGTGGGCTGAGGTGGGCCATGGTGGGCTGCGACGGACCGTGGTTGGCCGGGACGGACCGCTGTGGGCCGTGGTGGGCCACGATGGGCTGTGGTGGGCCGCTACGAGCCGTGGTGGGCTTGTTCGGGCCGTGCTGGGCTTGTTCGGGCCGTGCTGGGCTTGTTCGGGCCGTGGTGGGCTGTTTCGGGCCGTGGTGGGCTGGGACGGGCCGTGGTGGGCTGGGACGGGCCGTTGTGGGCTGAGACGGGCCGTGGTGGGCTGGGACGGGCTGTGGTCGACGGGGACTGGCTGTGGTGAGCTGGGACGAGCTGGGACGGGCTGTGGTGGGCTGGGACGAGCTGGGACGGGCTGTGGTGGGCTGGGACGAGCTGGGACGGGCTGTGGTGGGCTGGGACGAGCTGGGACGGGCTGTGGTGGGCTGGGACGAGCTGGGACGGGCTGTGGTGGGCTGGGACGAGCTGGGACGGGCTGTGGTGGGCTGGGACGAGCTGGGACGGGCTGGCACGGGCTGTGGTGGGCTGGTACGGTCTGACACTGGCTGGGGTGGGCTGTGGTGGGCTGGGACGGGCTGTGGTGGCCTGGGACGGGCTGTGGTGGCCTGGGAAGAGCTGTTTTGGGTTGAGGCGGGCCATGGTGGGCTGCGACGGACCGTGGTTGGCCGGGACGGACCGCTGTGGGCCGTGGTGGGCTGCGACGGGCTGTGGTGGGCCGCTACGAGCCGTGCTGGACTTGTTCGGGCCGTGCTGGGCTTGTTCGGGCCGTGCTGGGCTTGTTCGGGCCGTGGTGGGCTGTTTCGGGCCGTGGTGGGCTGGGACGGGCCGTGGTGGGCTGGGACGGGCCGTGGTGGGCTGGGACGGGCCGTGGTGGGCTGGGACGGGCCGTTGTGGGCTGAGACGGGCCGTGGTGGGCTGGGACGGGCTGTGGTCGACGGGGACTGGCTGTGGTGGGCTGGGACGAGCTGGGACGGGCTGTGGTGGGCTGGGACGGGCTGTGGTGGGCTGGGAAGAGCTGGGACGGGCTGTGGTGGGCTGGGACGAGCTGGGACGGGCTGTGGTGGGCTGGGACGAGCTGGGACGGGCTGTGGTGGGCTGGGACGAGCTGGGACGGGCTGGCACGGGCTGTGGTGGGCTGGTACGGTCTGACACTGGCTGGGACGGGCTGTGGTGGGCTGGGACGGGCTGTGGTGGCCTGGGACGGGCTGTGGTGGCCTGGGAAGAGCTGTTTTGGATTGAGGCGTGTTCTGGTGGGCTGGGACAGGCTGTGGTGGGCTGGGACGGGCTGCGGTGGGCTGTGGTGGGCTGGGACGGGCTGTGGTGGGCTGGGACGGGCTGTGGTGGGCTGGGAAGGGCCGTGGTGGGCTGAGGTGGGCCATGGTCGGCTGCAACGGACCGTGGTTGGCCGGGACGGACCGCTGTGGGCCGTGGTGGGCCGCGACGGGCTGTGGTGGGCCACTACGAGCCGTGGTGGGCTTGTTCGGGCCGTGGTGGGCTTGTTCGGGCCGTGGTGGGCTTGGACGGGCCGTGGTGGTCTGGGACGGGCTGTGGTGGGCTGTGGTAGGTTCTGGTGAGCTTGAGACGGGCTGTGGTGGTCTGGGACGGGCTGGGATGGGCTGTAATGGGCGGGGACGGCCTGTGGTGGGCTGGGACGGGCTGTGGTGGGCTGGGACGGGCTGGGACGGGCTGTGGTGGGCTGGGACGGGCTAGTGGTGGGCTGGGACGGGCCGTGGTGGGCTGGGATGGGCCGTGGTGGGCTGGGATGGGCCGTGGTGGGCTGGGACGGGCTGTGGTGCTCAGGGGCGGGCTGTGGTGGGCTGGGACGGGCTGTGGTGGGCTGTGGTGGGCTGGGACGGGCTGTGGTGTGCTGGGACGGGCCGTGGTGGGCTGAGGTGGGCCATGGTGGGCTGCGACGGACCGTGGTTGGCCGGGACGGACCGCTGTGGGCCGTGGTGGGCTGGGATGGGCCGTGGTGGGCTGAGACGGGCCGTGGTGGGCTGGGACGGGCTGTGGTGGGCGGGGACGGGCTGTGGTGGGCTGGGATGGGCCGTGGTGGGCTGGGACGGGCCGTGGTGGGCTGGGACGGGCTGTTGTTCTCAGGGACGGGCTGTGGTGGGCTGGGATGGGCTGTGGTGGGCTGTGGTGGGCTGGGACGAGTTGTACTGGGCTGGGACAGACTGTGGTGGGCTGTGGTGGGCTGGGAAGGGCTGTGGTGGTTTGGGACGGGCTGTGGTGGTCTGTGGTGGGCTGGGACGGGCCGTGGTGGGTTGGGACGGCCTGTGGTCAGTTGTCGTGGGCTGGGACGGGCCGTGGTGGCTTGGGACGGACTCTGGTGGGCCGGGACAAGCTCTGGTGGCCTCTGACGGGCTGTGACGGGCTGTGGTGTGCTGTATTGGGCTGTGGTGGGCTGGGACGGCCTCTGGTGGGCTGGGAAGGGCTGGGTGGGCTGTGGTGGCCTGTGGTGGGCTGGGACGAGTTGTAGTGGGCCGGGACGGGCTGTGGTGGGCTGAGACGGGCTGTGGTGGGCTGTGCTAAGTTGGGACGGGCTCTGGTGGGCTGGGACGGGCTGTGGTGTGCTGTGGTGGGCTGAGACGGGCTGTGGTGGGCTGAGACGGGCTGCGGTGGGCTGTGGTGGGCTGGGACGGGCTGTGGTGGGCTGGGACGGGCTGTGGTGGGCTGGGATGGGCCGTGGTGGGCTGGGACGGGCTGTGGTGCTCAGGGACGGGCTGTGGTGGGCTGGGACGGGCTGTGGTGGGCTGTGGTGGGCTGGGATGAGTTGTAGTGGGCCGGGACGAACTGTGGTGGGCTGTGGTGGGCTGGGACGGGCTGTGGTGGTTTGGGACGGGCTGTGGTGGTCTGTGGTGGGCTGGGATGGGCTGTGGTGGTCTGTGACGGGTTGTGGTGGGCTGGGACGGGCTGTGGTGAGCTGGGACGGGCTGTGGTGGGCCGGGACAGGCTGTGGTGGGCTGTGGTGGGCTGGGACGAGTTGTAGTGGGCCGGGACGGGCTGTGGTGGGCTGTGGTGTGCTGGGATTGTCTGTGGGGGGCTGGGACGGGCCGTGGTGGGCTGAGATGGGCCGTGGTGGGCTGGGATGGGCCGTGGTGGGCTGGGACGGGCCGTGGTGGGCAGGGACGGGCCGTGGTGGGCGGGGACGGGCCGTGGTGGGCTGGGATGGGCCGTGGTGGGCTGGGACGGGCCGTGGTGGGCTGGGACGGGCTGTGGTGGGCTGGGACGAGCTGTGGTGGGCTGTGGTGGGCTGGGACGAGTTGTACTGGGCTGGGACAGACTGTGGTGGGCTGTGTTGGGCTGGGAAGGGCTGTGGTGGTTTGGGACGGGCTGTGGTGGTCTGTGGTGGGCTGGGACGGGCTGTGGTGGGCTGGGACGGGCCGTGGTGGGCTGGGACGGCCTGTGGTCAGTTATCGTGGGCTGGGACGGGCCGTGGTGGCTTGGGACGGACTCTGGTGGGCCGGGACAAGCTCTGGTGGCCTCTGACGGGCTGTGACGGGCTGTGGTGTGCTGTATTGGGCTGTGGTGGGCTGGGACGGCCTCTGGTGGGCTGGGAAGGGCTGGGTGGGCTGTGGTGGCCTGTGGTGGGCTGGGACGAGTTGTAGTGGGCCGGGACGGGCTGTGGTGGGCTGAGACGGGCTGTGGTGGGCTGTGGTGGGCTGGGACGGGCTGTGGTGTACTGTGGTGGGCTGAGACGGGCTGTGGTGGGCAAGGACGGGCTGCGGTGGGCTGTGGTGGGCTGGGACGGGCTGTGGTGGGCTGGGACGGGCTGTGGTGGGCTGGGATGGGCCGTGGTGGGCTGGGACGGGCTGTGGTGCTCAGGGACGGGCTGTGGTGGGCTGGGACGAGCTGTGGTGGGCTGTGGTGGGCTGGGACGAGTTGTAGTGGGCCGGGACGGGCTGTGGTGGGCTGTGGTGGGCTGGGACGGGCTGTGGTGGTTTGGGACGGGCTGTGGTGGTCTGTGGTGGGCTGGGACGGGCTGTGGTGGTCTGGGACGGGTTGTGGTGGGCTGGGACGGGCTGTGGTGGGCTGGGACGGGCTGTGGTGGGTCGGGACGGGCTGTGGTGGGCTGTGGTGGGCTGGGACGAGTTGTAGTGGGCCGGGACGGGCTGTGGTGGGCTGTGGTAAGCTGGGATGGGCTGTGGTGTGCTGGGATTGTCTGTGTGGGGCTGGGAGGGGTGGTGGGCTGGGACGGGCTGTGGTGGGCTGGGACGGGCTGTGGTGTGCTGGGACGGGCTGTGGTGTGCTGGGACGAGCTGTGGTGTGCAGGGACAGGCTGGGACGGGCTGGGACGTGCTGGGACGGGCTGTGGTGGGCTGGGACTCGGTGTGGTGGAATGGGACGGGCTGGGACA